>NC_142064.1:264321706-264932842 GCF_059756535.1 Pantherophis guttatus
TATAGCACAGTCATTAAGTGAATCTGATTTCCCAATTGACTTTGCTTGTCAGTAGGTCACAAAAGAGGATTACATGACTCTGGAACACTGCAACAGTCATAAATGTGAATCAGTTGTCGAGTATCCGAATGTAAATGTCATGACCATGGGGATGCTACAGTGTTTCCCCGAAAATAAGACCCTGTCTTATATTTTTTTGCACCCCAAAATAAGGGCTTGGCCTTGTTTTCGGGCGGGTCTTATTATTTTCAGGGTGCAGGAGGCCCTGGGCGGCCTGAGCACTCACAGCAGGGGGTCCGGCAGAGAGAGGGTGCCGCCATCAAGCCGTTCCTTTCCTGCAGGTGTGTGTGCAACATGAGCAGCCTGAAGGCGCCAACCCACCGGAGCACTTGTGCCCCCTTGCTCGCGCGCCTTCCAGGCCTCACCACATCAATGTGGCTGACTCTCCATGCGGGGCTGCGGCTCCCTTTGCCCACCATCGCCTCTCTGCTCCGGCTGCCCAAAAAGCAGGGGTTTCCTGTTTGGAGGAGAGAAAAAAAGACTTCTGCTTTCTTTGCGTGCAGCCAGCAGCAGAAGCAATAGAAGTCTTTCTTTCTCTCCCAGAAACTCCGCTTCTGCGGCTTCCAAACCCCAGCCAGGGCAGCAGCTGCTCTGGGAGTGTGCTTCCCGCTCTATGGTGATAGTCACTGGAGGCCTCCCCTTTCCCTCTGCTCTTCTCTGCTCCAATTGCCCTGTGGTCTCTCCACCCAGGGTCTGACCGATTGGAGCGCCCACCAGCAAGCCCAGCAAGCCCCTCCGCCTTGGGAGTCACTGGACGGACTCTTCCTGGGGAGGAGAGCCTCGCAGGATCCTTGCCCTACTTCCCTTCTTCCTGCAGGCCCCACTTACTCTTCTCTGGTGCCTGGCAGCGAGACGCCAGGCAGCTGCACCGAGGGCAGCCCCAACAAATGCAGCTTGGCTGGTCCTGCCATGGCCAGCACTCCCTGCCCGCAGTTGAACTTGGCCCTCAGTGGGCCAGCCAGAGCCTCAACAGGCAGCGGCAGCAGCAGCAGCAGCAGCACCTGCAGCACCTCAGCCATCACTGCTGAGAGACCCATGCCCAGCTGCAGGATGCCCCAGGCCTTCTGGATGTTGTAGTTCTCCACTATTTCTGGCCCTGTACCCCACTGTGCATCCGCTGCCCTGCCCCCACCAGAAGCGTGCATGCTGACTTCTGCCCGCCGGACATGGAGGCTTCTCTGCCGCTGCCGCCCATGCTGCCAAGGAAGCCCCGGGCTGGCGATGCTGGCACTGGGGCTGCTGTGACAGGCGTTCAATAGCATGGGCTCTGCGGACGTGGCGCCTGGGTGAGAGCAGGCGCTTGATGTACGGTCAGTGCCGAGGCGGCAAGGGGCACAGGATTTCGTAGGGATGTGGTTGCCTTAGGAGGGTTGGGGGTGAGGGACCTGTGTATGTGTGAGAGAGAGAGGGTGGGTGGGTGGGATGGAGTGAACATTGCTGCCAACCCTGGATAACTCTCCAAAGTTGGATTGGATCTCTCTCTCTCTCTTTCTCTCTCTTTCTCTCTCTCTCACACACACTTTCTTTCTCTGCGATCACAGCCAGACACCCCTTCCAGGATTGCGAGGGTGAAGGCTCCGGATGGAGCATTTTGGAGATGTGTGTCTGTGCTGCGATGCCAAGTAAAGAACAATAGGCAGGAAAAGGGGGAGGAGGCCAGCAGCTGGGGAGGTGCTCGGGAGATCTGGGTCACTCAGCTGATTAGTGGGTAACAATTAAGGGGCTGAACCTCCATGAGGTGACCAGGGAAGGGAAGGGCTGCCTCCTGTGCTGGCCACCCCCAACCCTTCACTGGAGCTTATTTTTGGAGGAGGGCGTATATTTAGGCCCACCACAAAAATCAGGCTTGGCCTGATTTTCGGGACATGTCATATTTTTGGGGAAACAGGGTACAATGGTCATAAAAGTGATAAATGGCCATAAGTCACTTTTTTCAGTGTTGTTATAAATTTGGTCACTAAATGAACTCTTGAAAGTTGAGGACTACCTCTAGTTCTCCCGTGCTCCAAGGACTTTGAAAAATATGTTTCAATACTTCTGAAATCACATTTGCTAGTTCCTTCAGAACTCTGGAACGTAGTCCGTCCAGATCCAGTGATTTGAATTGATCTAGAGCTGACAGGTGTTCTCTTACCTTATTTTTGCATACAGGTAGTCATCGAGTTACAAATGTAATGGAACAGGAGTGGGTTCTACATACCTTTACTACCGGTTCGCATGGGCCACGGGCGCTCTTCTGAGTAGGCGCAGAAGCATTCTGATGATGGGGTCGGTGGGCGGAGCTTCCCGCCGGTTTTACTACCGGTTCTATAGAACCGATGTGAACCGGAGGCACCCCACCACTGTAATGGAGCCTGCCCATTCCATTCTTTGTAACTCAAAGATTCCTGGGAGTGAATCTCATCATTTGAAGGTAATCACTTCCTCCTTTTGCCCACGCATTTGCTAATCGAATGTGAGGCTCGTTAAGTGCACATGTTGTATCTTGCGGTGGGGAAGGCCAAAGGGGGCCTAGGAAGAAAACAGGATACCCACTTCAGACCACCCAGGGCCTCCCCCAACCCATAGATACCTCATTCTCCCTCCCCTGGAGTCCCCACAATTGCTTCCCCCCACCTCCTGCCACATCAGGTAATTTACCTTATGAAAATCTGTCTCCTCTCCAGACTATTTCTTTGACTGCTTCCTCCTTTATTGTCACCAAAGGGCTTGACAAGGCCTCCAGCACCGAGAAAGCAGCCCTGAGAGGCTGCACGCGGCCTCTCGGGCCTTCTTTCTTGTTGCCAAAGCGCTTAAGGATTGCATCTCTTTAGGCTTTGGCAGCTCTTTTCAAAAAGTCTTTGCCTGTAGGAATAGGGCTTCGTAGGGACGCGCCTGCTCCTCCCAAGCTCCGCTGGTGCCAACAAAAGCCTTTTGCATACTGCTGCCAAAGTCTACAGGAATGCAATCTCCCTGCAGGCTTCAGCAAGGAAACAGCAAACGGAGGGAAGGCCTGAAGGACCGAAGCCTTCCATCTGTTTGCAAATGTCTAGGTCTCAATTCACAGAGAATAGAGGCCTAAAGTGCGAGATAACATGAGATCTGTAGCACAAGATCTCATGCTACTTATCTCATATGATCTCGCCGTATGTTAGGCCTCTCTTCTCTGTAAATGCAGTAAAAGCCTGAAGCAACAAAGCAGGCAAAGAAAGCACAACAGAGAGATCTTTACAAGGTAAGTGACTTTCCAAAGACAAAGTGCGTGTGAAGACCTGGCCCCGGATGGGGGGGAGATAGGCAGGGTAAATGTTGCAGAGCCTCTGCTGTCATTCGTAAGTGTGAACAACTGCTGTAGTGCTTCAATATTCATAATTTTAGGATTTGTTCGTAAACACTTGGGGGCGCTTATTGTGTAACTTCAAATGTTGGCTAAGGGAACACTCTATGACCCAGGGATTACCTGTATTTTTTTTTTGAATTTTTTTAATTTTTAAACAAAACACAAAACAACCATCATCCATTACAATTACGGAAAGTGTATCAATCGGTTACAAATCTTTTGTGCTTAATCCCATATCCAAAATTCTCTTATTTGACAATTTATTAAATCCCTTTGTATTATTATTCTCATTTACCAATTATTTAACAGTGGCTTATCTCCCATAAAAACCGCTTCATATATTTTATTATTACATTTATTTCATGTTTCATATTTCATTTCCATGCTTTATTATCTAGCCATTGATAAAATAAATCCCATACCAAGTAATATTGTTTGTCTTCCTGTTCTCTAATTTCAAATGTCAATTTACTCATTTCAGCACATTCCAAAATTTTCTTAATAACTTCATCATCAGTAGGTATCTTCTCTCCTTTCCAATTTTTAGCAAATACAATTCTAGCCGCTGTTAAGACATTCACAATTAAGTATCTCAGTTCTCTATTATACATTTCTGGTAAAATCCCTAATAAAAATATCTCTGGTTTAAAATCAATGTGTTTCCTTGTCATTTTTTCCAACCATGTGTGGATTTTACTCCAATATTTTTGAGCTTCTGCACATATCCACCACGTATGGTAATATGAACCCGGAATCTGATGACACTTCCAACACTTCTCCGATTTATTCTTGAACATCCTGGCTATTCTCGCTGGGGATAAATGCCACCTGTAAAACATCTTATACAAATTCTCCTTATATGCTGTTGACATTGTCATTTTATAAGGATTACCTGTATTTTAATTTGCATTTGTAACCTGTCATGTACTGTTCTGTTTTTGGTAAGTTGAGTCATGTTTTCTTTTTCAGAAAAAACACATACAAGTTTCTTCTTTGTACCTTCTTCCCGCTTCTTATACACCTGTGAATTAGGGCGATGTCTGTTTGAGTCCCTTCTGCATAGGATCCACATGCTGCTTACTTGAGAGATGTTTTTCCCTCATCTGTTTAGTAATGGAGTTTGCATATCTTCTAAGGCCATTTTCCTCAGTCTGAGCATAGGGAGGGCATAGGATAAGGTGAATATAGTGCTGGACTGGGAGCAGGGAAAATACACTTCATGTGCTCCACTCAGTCAAGGAAAGTTCCCAGTGATTATCCATACAGACCACAGAGTTACATTCACTAGTAAACCTGAGATGCCCCTGCACCCCAATAGTTGTATAGACGGCCTAAAGTCTTCTTTTTTAAAATTTTAAAAACCTTTATTGTTAAAAAAACAAATTGTACTTGGTGGAACCGTCTTGGCTATATCTCCGCCATATAAAGTATAACATAAGTCACTTATGTATTCAATATACATTACTACTTACTAATTATATACACATACTTACCCTCTTATAGACGCTTACACTTACATACTATATTACATATATTGCCTTTTGTTTCAATTTATGCCTCCTTGTTCTTACTCGTTCCGACTTCTATTCCTTAAGTCTAACCATTGATATTGAAATCTATTCCAAATCTCATAGTATTCTGTCTCTCCTTTATTTCTCAGTTCTAGCATCAGTATATCACATTCTGCACAGTCAAGTATTTTCTTTATTATTTTCCTTTCTATGCTCTCAGCGTACATAAAAGAAAAGATACATTCATCAAGAATCATGGTACAACACTTAATGATAATCATAGGGTACAAATAAGCAATCAACTCATATTAGAAAACAGTCAATATAAATCGTAAGAATACAAGCAACAAGGTTACAGTCAATATGTTAATCCTTTATAAATATGTTAACTCTTTACTTAGATCTTCTTCTAAGTAAAATTCCTAATAGGAATAATTCTGGTTTGAGTTCTAATCTCTGTCCAGTCATTTCTTCCAGCCACATTCGAATCTTTTGCCAGTATTCTTTTGCTCTTCTACAAGTCCACCACATGTGGTAGTAGGTGCCCGGTATTTGGTCAGATTTCAGCATTTAGGTGATAAATTTTTGTACAGTTTGGTTACCCTAGCTGGTGATAGGTGCCACCTATAAAGCATTTTATATAAGTTCTCTTTGTACAATGTGGCCAGAGTAAATTTCCTGTTTTTGTCCCACAATTTTTCCCACTATTCCAATTCGATATTGTATCCAAAGTTCTTTGCCCATACCACCATCATCTCTTTAACACACTCTTCCTCCATTTTGTATTCTAGTAAAAATTTATACATTGCTTTAATCATTTTCTCCTCTGTCCCCAATAGATGTTTACCTGTCGTTAAATTTCTGTTGATGCCCCACGTTTTCATATCTTTCATATAAGTTGACTGAATTTGTAAGTATGACCACCATTCTAATTCCAATCCTTGCTCTTTTAGTTGCAGTCTTAATTTTAATCCTCCCTGTTCATCTAATATATCTTTATATGTTACAATTTTTCCCCAGTTTATAAGATTTGGATATACCACCACTTCTAGGTGGAGAGCCAGATCTGAATTTCCCTATAGTTCTGGTTTTTTATTTTGTTCCATATCCCCAATAAAGCCTGTTGTATATAATGTCTTTTGAAGTATTGATGTGCCTTATGTCTTTCATACTTTGGAAAGGGGAAAGTGTGAACCAGGTATCGGTCACATAAGAAGAGCACGGTATCCAAAAAGAGAAGCCACCTTCTGGTTGGTGATTTAATTGTAAGGGATGTAAATTTAGAAAAGGTTATGAAAGAGGTCAGGTGTCTGCCAGGTGCTACTGCCAGGAGAGACCAGAGGCGTATTCTTAAGATAGTCAAGAATGCCAGTAAGGACTGTGATGTTGATGCTATTATACATCTTGGCACAAATGATCTGTCCCAAAGGATGTACTTTCTGTGCAGAATGATTTCCAGAGCTTGGGGTATGAACTTAGTATAGGTTGTAGGCTTTGTTGCAATATTTTCAGGATCAGACTCAATAAGATCAACGAGAGTTAAAGATTTAACTATATATTCTTTTATTTACATTAGGCATTCTATATTCACTGAATATTCACAGATAGAAGCAAGGGAAATGGTGTAGGTAGCTCCTTATATATACAATGGGTGGAGCTATATGTGGGAGTGGTGAATTATGAATACATTAAGAAGTGAAGAATAAGTTAACCCCTGATACTCTGTCTGTACACTATTTACACATTGGAGAATAAGGCATTTATATCTGACAAATCCCCCTCTAAATGCCGATTCGTTATACAACACCAGTTACATTCAGATTCAGGACAATACAAAACATACAACTTAGAGGTTAAGTATTTATGCTGTTTAGAAGGTAAAGGTTTCGTTAATATATCAGCTAATTGTTCTGAAGTGTCGCAATGCACTGCTTTAATAAATCCATCCTGAGATAATTGTCTCACATGTTTAAATTTTATATCTATATGTCTGGATCTTTGTCCAATGGCATCAGATCTAGATATTTCAATGGCTGCTTTATTGTCTTCATGCATAACAAAAGGCAGAGCAGGTTTTTTCCAGACATCTGAAATTAAATCATTAAACCATACAAGATTATTTGCGGCCTTGGATAAACAAACATATTCCGCTTCTGTTGTTGAAGTAGCCACTAGTTCTTGTTTACCAGTGTACCAGTAAACTGGACAGTCATTTAAGAGAAATACATAACCGGATGTGCTTTTTCTGCATGAGGTGTCTCCAGCCCAATCTGCATCTGCATAACACGTAAGCTTTGGTTCTTTAATATCATTAGGTTCCAACATTAAACAAAAGTCTAGTGTACTTTTTAAATATCTTAAAATTCTTTTAACAGCTTCCCAGTGGTACATTGTTGGTTTGCTGACATGCCTAGATAATAAATTGAGTGGTAAAGCGATGTCCGGTCTGGTCCAATTAGATATGTAAAGGAGTGAACCTATGATTGATCTATAGAATGTATTGTCCTTGAACTCGGGAGAAGATTCATCAGAATTCCTTAGAAAGTCAGTTTGCATAGGGGTATCACAAGGTTTGGCATTGTTTAAGTTGCATTTATTTAAAAGATCTATGATCTTATCTCTCTGGGTAAGTTTGAATCCCTTTTTTGTCTTATTAATTTGGACACCAAGGTATTTGTTTACCTTGCCTAAAGATTTCAATGAGAAATGTTCATTTAGTTTAGTTACAAAAGTTTCTCTTCTTTCTTTATGTTTTCCTATGTATAAGATGTCATCCACATAAATCAATACAAATTCAATGTAATCATCACCCCTCTTGACAAAGAAACAATTATCAGCAATGGTAGCGTTGAAGTCCATGGTCTTAAGTACTTTTACTAAACAATCATACCACCGTTTACCAGATTGTTTTAGCCCGTATAAACTCTTGTTTAACAACCAAGTCTCATTTCTGTTTGTGTATGGACTATGAGGTGCTCTCACGTATATTTCTTTATCTAATTTTGCGTGTAGGTACGCAGTCTGTATGTCATATTGGAATACATCTAGATTGAGTGCTGAAGCTACCACTAGAGCTGTTTTGACACTCTCTGTTCTTACAGTGGGGGAATACGTGTCAGTATAGTCCTCTGGATATTTCTGTGCATAACCCTGTGCAACCAATCTAGCTTTGTATAGAGTATTTCCTCCCTCTAAATTCTTAATTTTATATATCCATCTGGTACCAATAATTGTCTTATCTTTAGGTGCAGATGCAGGTGTAAATACATTTAGTCCTTGTAAACTTTCCATCTCTTTCTTCATTGCTAATTCCCATTTTTCTTTTTCTTCGTGAGGAAGTTTTAACACTTCCTCGTATGTATTGGGTGTTGTTGGTTCACCATTCATGTGCATTACATAATCCTTGTATTTATTTGGCATTTGATTTCTGGTGTTTCTAATGATTTTCTCGGGTTTACTATCGTTATCATGCAAATATCTTGCTTCCTTTTTTGTTAGTGTATCTGTCTTTATTTTGAGTTGGCTATTTGTCCAAGTTTTGGTTTTGTTTTTATATTTGTTGATATTTTGTTTTTCTATAGTCCCTTTCTCATGAGATTTTGTATCTTCATGTTTATTTGGGAATATCTCATTAAGATGTAATTTAGACCAGTTAGCTTGTTCATGGAACACAGCTGTTCTGGAAACTATAAATTTGTTGTTACTATCAATGAATCTGTATCCTTTAGTGCCAGTCTCATATCCCATAAATCTGAGTCTCCTGGACACATTTTCTCCCTTTCTTCTTAATTGTTTAGGTATGTGTACGTCTGCTGTGACTCCAAATATATGCATGTGTGCTAATTTTGGTTTTCTATTATACATCACTTCATATGGTGTCTTATTTATAATGCTGGACCATGTTCTATTTTGTGTGTAATTTGAATAATGTAGGGCTTCTGACCAGAATTGTTTGCTTAAGCCAGCATCTTCCAATGTGCATCTAATCATGGTTTGTAATGTGGAATTTTTTCTCTCTGCAATCCCGTTTTGGAACGGAGAAAATGGACTAGATGTGTAATGTAACATTCCTTTGTCTTTTAACCATTGTGAGAATTCTTTAGACATGAATTCGCATCCTCTGTCTGTCATAATTTGTTTTATTTTGATGTTGTGTTGTGTTTCTATGCGTTTGTAAAATTCTTTAAATTTTTGAAATGTTTCATCTTTGTGTTTTAATGTGTAAACAAATCCATAGCGGCTATAATCGTCCACTATTGTCAGGAAGTAACGTTTCCTATAAGTGATTGATGGAGTTAATGGACCAACTAAGTCCATGTGTACTAAATCAAAAATTTTGTTAGTTGATCTGGTAGATTTTCTTGGCCTGGGACTAGTTTTTAGTTTTGTAGATTTACATACTGAGCATTCCAGATAATTTTCACAATTCTTTATTTTAACACCTTCTGCGTGTTCAGTCATTTTTTGCACTACAGGAAAACTGGCATGTCCTAACTTCCTATGCAATATGTGAGCACACTCATCATGAATTGGTTTACCTATCTTTGGCTTCTTATCGTTGTGTGCATCTGTGTGATCATGAGGTATTTTACATTCATCATTGTCACTGTTGCTAACATTCTCATCATCTATTTCAATACAATCTTCCATATTTGAATCAATGTTATGTAACCATTTTTCTTTTGTTATTAGGTAAGGCAGTCCTCCTTTAGTCATCACAGTGCCTACATTTATTTTATTCTTTTCCAAAGTTGCCTTTCCTTTTGAAAAGACAATGTTAATGTCAGAATCTCTGCTTAGTTTTATGGCACTTAATATGTTATGAGGTATTTCAGGTATTAGTAATACCCCCTCTATTTTTCCTAAACCAGGCAAGGTTACATTTCCTCTACCTAATACTTGAACCTTTTCTTGGTTAGCTACCTTAATTACAAATTTATCTTCTGCAAATGAAGACAATATACTTTTGTTATTAGTGGTGTGATTAGTTGCTCCAGAATCAATAAGCCAATTATTGTTCTCACTTTGTTGTGTGTTAGTGTTGTCTTGTTTATTTAATCCATTCAGTGAACCAGACTTTCTATCCTTTGAATTGTCTCTGCCCCCTCTATTCTCTCTGTGATTTGGTGGGCTCCTATATCTATGCCTTTCTATGGAAGGCTGTCTATAATCGTATTTGTTTCTGTATTCTGATCTATATCTTTCTTTTGAGAATTTTGGGCAATCTCTTCTATTGTGTTCCCTGGATCCACAATTATGACATTTAAATGTTCCACTATATTTTTCTTGGAAAGCTACTTTCCTATATGGTTTATGTTCTGTGTGATTGTTAGAACGATTCCTTCTAGAATTATCTTCTGTTATCAATTTGTTAGATAGACTTTCAATGGATAAATACCCTAGATTGATTGTGTCTAAATGTGACATAAAATTGTCCCATGATGGGTCAAGTGAGTTGATAATGACACTTTTCATTGTTTGGTCTGAAATCACCTCCCCCCTCAAATGCAGTTCAGCTCTTATTTTGTTCAAAGATATTAAATGTTCACTTATGGAAACCCCTGGTTTTATCCTAGATGAAAAGAAGTCTTTAGATATCCTTGTGGTGGTGGCTACACTGTCACTGTGAAACAAATTAAACATGCATTGAATAATTTCTGAAACAGTCAAATTTGGCTTAATGCTGTGATACATTGCAGGAGACACACTAGATATTATTAAGAAAAAAGCTCTATGGTGTAAACAATCTATTTTTAGTGTCCAAGGTCTTTTTGGGGGACTAGTGATAAAAAACAGTAAGTTTTCCTTCATAAAGACAACCTGGAGCTGTTGATACCATTCTTATAAATTAATGCCATCAACCCTTAGTTTTGGGAAGTCACTGGGTAAATTTCCGACATTATTGGGTCCATTACTTACAACCTGAGGTAGTCCGTGGTCTCGTAAATGCAGAAAATTGCAAAACGGCATGGGGATGCTCGCTACGAGTCTGCATGATCTTCTCTCCTGTTCATGTCTTCCCGGATCGTCAGCGTAGTTTCGCGCATGCGCGTTGCCCATTTCTTCTTCGGCGTCGTCGTGGAAGGTTCTCCTCATTGCGGCTTGCTCGCTCTGCTCTTCTTCAGATGAGTCGGTCTCTGGTTCGACTTTGGGGGTTCTGGCGACGGTGGCTGTTCTTCCTCTTCTATTGAAAGCGTTGGTGCTTGCTTCGGTCTGCGGCGTAGGGCGGTATCGGCAGGGCTCTCTGGGTTCCGGCGTCAGCGCTCTAGTAGTCAGGATGGGAGCGGGCAGGTCTTGAGTCATTGGCTTGCTCGTTCGCTTTTTTGGTGTCTTTTTAGTAATTTTCAGTTTTGGCCCAAATGCAGCAAAGAGCGTTTTCATCGCTGATTTTATTTGGTGTTTTGTTGGATCTTCCTCGCTTTCTGGTTCTGATTCTTCTGAGGTGTTTGAATCTTCCTTTTCGTTTTCGTTGTCCGATAATATTTTTCGCGCCAGAAATTTTGAATTGAGCTTGCTGATTGGCTCTTCTTCGTTCATCTTGGAGGCCGGTTGAAACCAAGATGGCTGCCATTCAAATTTTTGCGCGGGATCATTGTTTTTCTTCTTTGTAATGATTTTCTCCGCAGTCATATTACTCACTATTTTTGGATCTTTGGGTTTTTCATTGGTGATGTTTTTCTCTCTCGCTGCTCCGCTGTTCTTTAGCATATCTTGGAGGTTCGCGATGAGGCTTTCATCATTCTTCTGGCTTTTTAATAGTTTTAATATCTCTGACCTGAGTTCGTTATTTTCTATTTCGATTTCCTCCTGGTCATCAATTATTTCTTCGTCTTCAGTGGTGTATTCTTCGGATTCTCTCGAAATTGCATTCGTGGATTCGTTGATTATTTCTTGTTCCGTTTCCATTTCTTTGCTGTAGGCCCTGGTGTTGGGCCTATCTTTCTTAGACATTTTAAAGCTTTTTATTGAGTCAATTAACCATCCTCTGCTACCAGTTTGTTGCAATATTTTCAGGATCAGACTCAATAAGATCAACGAGAGTTAAAGATTTAACTATATATTCTTTTATTTACATTAGGCATTCTATATTCACTGAATATTCACAGATAGAAGCAAGGGAAATGGTGTAGGTAGCTCCTTATATATACAATGGGTGGAGCTATATGTGGGAGTGGTGAATTATGAATACATTAAGAAGTGAAGAATAAGTTAACCCCTGATACCCTGTCTGTACACTATTTACACATTGGAGAATAAGGCATTTATATCTGACAGGCTTATCTTTTCAGAGGTTTTACCAGTATATAAGGAACAAAAGGGAAAGGCCAGCATGTAGCAGAGTTTAATGTGTGGCTAAAGGAGTGATGTAGAAGAGAAGGCTTTGATTTTATTAGTCATGATGTCTGCAACTGGTCCAATGAAGAACTGTACAAAAGAGATGGATTGCATCCATCAAAGAAAGGGACTGAGTTATTTAGCAATAAATTCACAGATTTTCTGGATAAACATTTAAACTGAACAGTGGGGACAGAGAATTAATTAATGAAGAACGGTTGCAGGAACTGGGTATGTCTAGTTTAATGAAGAGAAGGACTAGGGGAGACATGAGAGCAGTGTTCCAATATTTCAGGGGTTGTCACAAAGAAGAAGGAGTCAAAGTATTCTTCAAAGCACCTGAGGGTAGAACAAGAAGCAACGGTGGAAACTAATCAAGGAGAGAAGCAATTTAGAACTAAGGAGAAATTTCCTGACAGTTAGAACAATTAATAAGTGAAACAACTTGCCTGCAGAAGTTGTGAATGCCCCAACACTGGAAAGTCCGCTGGCTCCGCGTTCCCCGAACGGATGCTCCTTCAGGAGCTCCAGCCCCGTGATTCCGTTTGCCGCTAGAACAGCGAAAATCAGTGAAAAAGCCTCTATGCAGTTAACTGAAAAGCAGCAAATAGACTCTTTCCCGCAGACTGTTTCAAGGAAGGAAGTGACTGATTATATAAGCAGGAAGAGTCGAAATGGAGGTTTTGAATTGAAGGAGATAACTTTTAAAAGAGAACAATTTCCAAAGATGCATCAGCCTCAAATCTATATTCAAAAATCTTCGAAAATAAAAGCAGGGGGAGGAGCAATGTTGAAGAAAGTACTATTGCATAAGAAGGACTGGAAAAAATATAGAAAGAAAGGAAGAATTGAAGTTTAGTTTCTTTTGGGGAGGATTTAAATACTAAATTTGAAAAGTCTACTGAAATTAGTATTTTTTAAGTTTAATTAAAAATGTTTAAAAATGGATAGCTTTTTTAAAAATTATCAAGGTATTAAAATGGTTAACTTTAAACTTAATTGATAACTTTCTGAATGTTTTGAAACAGATATTTTGAACGATGAACTCAAGAGTTAGAAATAATTTAACTCAATGGATTAATAGTATTTTTAAGGTTATATTTTGAAGAATATTCTATTGAAGTGTTTTTTTTAAAAAAAGCTTACTGAAGTATTAAAATGGTTAATTTAAAATTGAATGGATATAAAATAATATTTTTTTTCTTCTTAAAAGATATGCTTTAAATAAAGTTTTATAATGTTTAAATTAGAATTCTAAAAAGGGAGGCTGATGAACAATTTTTAAAAGAGGAGTTAAAGAGTGTAAGGGGGTTTTGAATCTTGTAGTAAATTAGCATATTTTAGCTTATGTTTGTTTAATTCTATACCCTGTTTTTGCTCTGGGAAGTGGGGGGTGGGGGTGGGGAAGGGGGGGTTGAAGGTTGTGTGGGGATAAAATGGTTGTCTAATTCTTAATAAAATTAAAAGATAGTTTAATAAATAAATGTATTATTAATAAATGTATTAATAGAGAAGTAAGAAAAGTGGGGGAAATGTTATAATAAAGGAAATGATAATATTAAGATATGATAAATATTGGAAGAGCAGAAAGAAGACAAAAGATGTATTTAAAAGATATATTGACTGATTATTATTAT
This sequence comes from Pantherophis guttatus, assembly GCF_059756535.1. Classification (NCBI taxonomy): domain Eukaryota; kingdom Metazoa; phylum Chordata; class Lepidosauria; order Squamata; family Colubridae; genus Pantherophis; species Pantherophis guttatus. Next base: position 264,335,569 of record NC_142064.1, read on the forward strand.
TATTATTATTATTATTATTATTATTATTATTATTATTATTATTTATTTATTTATTTATTCAATTTATATACCGCCCTTCTCCTAGTGGACTCAGGGCGGTGCACAGCCAAAACTAAAATACATAACAATACAAAATTTAAAATTAATTAAAAGAATTATATACTTTGGCCCGAATTAAAACAGTGCGAATTAAAACCCATTAACAAATTAAAACTAAACAATTAATAACCATTAAAAACTAAAAAGGGGGGCGGGGTTCACGCCAGCCCTGCTTGCTGAAAAAGAAGAGTTTTCAGGGCACGGCGAAAGACCCAGAGATCCGATATCCTTCTTATCTCCGGGGGCAAATCGTTTGATTATATATTGTTTGTTTGTTTGTTTATAAAATAAAAAAAAACCTTTTAAATAGAAAAAAAAAGAAAGTTTTAAGAAGATGTTGGATAACCATTTGTCTGAAGTGGTATAGGGTTTCCTGCCTGGGCAGAGGGTTGGACTAGAAAACCTCCAAGGTCCCTTCCAACTCTGTTATTGCTATTCTATTCTATACCAGAGGAATGCATGCCATCCTGCTTGAATACCGTAGCATTCTAGTGTTAATAATCTTTTGTTTCTTAGGGTTATCCATTCTTTGACCCAGGTGATCACTGCTGCTTGGTAATATAATTCTCAATCAAACAAACCAAACCCACCTCTTTCTTTGGCCTCTTGAAGTAGTTTCAATTTAATTTTTCCCCTGCCATATAAATTTCAACACAATTTTATTCAGATTATCAGAATACTTTCTCTCTAATTTTATATGTATATTTTGTATTAGGAAAAGTAAATAGATCCCTAAATACATCACCATTTTTCCTAATTGAATATTTATTCCTTTGGTCAAATCATCTTTCTTTTTGTTAGTCATATTCTTAGCTGTCATTTTGGTTTTCTCCTGGAGGCTCCCACCATCAACAGAGTCTCCTCAGAGAAGTCACAGACCTGCCCCAGGGAACATACCGCAGCAGGGGGAAGTGGACTTTTGACTCTCCTCCAAGGAGCTTGGTGGGTATGAAATCATAGCAGAAATTGAAATATGCAGATTGTATTTGGAGAAACTAAAAAAGTAGATTGGGACAGATTATAATATATATATATAATTATGTTATAAATTGTAAAAGATGTGACCCGGTCAATACTCTGTGCATAAAATATGTATGTAAAAGTAAAATTTTAATAAAACTTGTTTACAAAAGAAAAGAAAAGAAAAGAAAAATGTCAAGGAAACAATTGGTCCATTGTTGGGAGAAAGTGGCAAGAAGGTGACAAGCAACAGGGAGAAAGCAGAACTACTTAACTCATTTTTTGCATCTCTCTTTACACAAAAGGAAAAAACAGTCCAACCTATCAAAAACAGCACCATAAAAAACAGATTAGGAACACAAGTTAAAATAGGGGAAAAAATGGTAAGTGAACACCTGTCTACCCTAGACGAGTTCAAATCACCAGGACCGGATGGATTACACCCCGAGGTTCTGAAGGAACTGGCAGACAAGATCTCAGAACCACTGAACTATATCTTTCAAAGATCCTGGAGCACAGGATTTTCCAGCCAGAGGACTGGAAAAGAGCTGATGTAGTTCCCATCTTCAAAAAAGGAGGAAAAAAAATAGATCCAGGAAACTATCAGCCTGACCTCAATACAAGGGAAGATTCTGGAAAAGATAATCAAGCAATGAATCAGGGAACACCTAGAAGCAAAATAATAACCAAAAGCCAACATGGGTTTGTCAAAAACAGATCATGCCAGACTAATCTTACTGCATTCTTTGACAAAGTGACAAAATTAGTGGACCAGAGGAATACTGTCGATATAATTTACTTGGACTTCAGTAAGGCATTTGATAAAGTGGACCATAACCTACTAGATAAAGTAGAAAAATGTGGGTTAGACAGCATCAGCACCAGATGGATTCGTAACTGGCTGACCAACCGCATTCAACGTGTAGTCCTCAACGGAACTGCATCTACATGGAGAGAAGTATGCAGTGGAGTACCCGAAGACTCTGTTTTAGGCCCAGTACTCTTCAACATCTTCATCAATGACGACGGGATAGATGGGGAACTTGTTAGGAAATGGTCATTGCCTAACTAGTTGGCCAGGTAATATATAAGCCAACATTATATGTTTACAGTATGAATATGTATAATATAGCTTTAAGAGTATTGCTGAGTCATTCTGCATCCTGATTGGATGAGCTCTGTAGCAACTGTATTTAAGGAGAGCTTGATTGTAGTCAGTGTGGGCATTACACCATATTGTTACCTGCTGCTATGTTGTAGATATCTTTGATCTCTTTATATGGACAATTTGATCATGGTTTATTTATTACTGCTTTTATGAACTGTTTTTATATTGTTCCTGAATGATTCATGTATTGTTCTACGAACCGGTAAGAAGTTTTGTATCTCTGGATTGATTATTCATGGCTAAGACTTGGATTGATAAAAGACTATAAATTTGCTTTGCTCTATAAGTAAACTACTTTAAAAACCAGTTTGTATGCAGTTTATTCACAACTACTCTCAGCACTGTTTCTGTGTGCAAAACTCTATGCTCTGCTTCATAACCATTCCTGGTTATCTCACAACTATATCCTTAACAGAAATCATCAAATTTGCAGATGACACCAAGCTGGCAGGAATAGCCAACACTCCAGAAGATAGGCTTAAGATACAGAAGGATCTTGACAGACTTGAACATTGGGAGCTATCTAACAAAATGAAATTCAATGGTGAAAAAAGTAAGGTTCTATATTTAGGCAAGAAAAACAAAACGCACAGGTACAATATATGTGGTACCTCGCTCAACAGTAGTAACTGTGAGAGGGATCTTGGACTCCTAGTGGACAACCATTTAAATATGAGCCAGCAGTGTGCATCAGCTGCCAAAAAAGCCAACACAGTTCTAGGCTGCATAAACAGAGGGATAGAATCAAGATCACGTGAAGTGATTTAAGTATTGCTTAGTGCATTGTAAGCCGCCCTGAGTCTCCGGAGAAGGGCGGCATATAAATCAAATTTTAAAAAAAAGTGTTAATACCACTTTATAATGCCTTGGTAAGGCCACACTTGGAATACTGCAGTTTTGTTTGCCATGATGTAAAAAAGATGTGGAGACTCTAGAAAGAGTGCAGAGAAGAGCAACAAAGATGATTAGGGGACTGGAGGCTAAAACATATGAAGAACGGTTGCAGGAACTGGGTATGTCTAGTTTAATGAAAAGAAGGACTACGGGAGACGTGATAGCAGTGTTCCAATATCTCAGGGGCTGTCACAAAGAAGAGGGAGTCAAACTATTCTCCAAAGCACCTTAGGGTACAACAAGAAGCAATGGGTGGAAACTAATCAAGGAGAGAAGCAACTTAGAACTAAGGAGAAATTTCCTGACAGAATAATTAATCAGTGAAACAACTTGCCTCCAGAAGTTGCGAATGCTCCAACATTGGAAGATTTTAAGAAAATGTTGGATAACCATTTGAGTGACGTGGTGTAGGCTTTCCTGCCTATGGAGGGAGTTGGAGTAGAAGACCTCCAAGGTCCCTTCCAACTCTGTTATTCTATTTTATTAAGTTGTTTAGGAGTCTAGTGGTCCACTTCAATAAACTCAGTTTTGCAGCAATTCTTCTCAGCCCCAAGGAGCCTATAATCCACAAGTCTCAGTCTCTCTTTCTCTCTCTCCCTCTTCCCTCTCTCTCCATCTATCTCTCTCTCATTCCCTCCCTCCACTATTTGATTCCCTCCGGAGAAATTAAGATTTCAAATACAACTAAAGTTTAGCTCTCAGGTACATTCAGAGACTTTTACCTCTTATATCGAAAGAAAGAAAAGTGTGCTACAAGAGCAAATGGGGGTGGGGAAGAGAAACCAGGACATGGAATGCTTGATGGGTACAGAGATAAGACTGGCTCCTGAGGCATCTTCTGCAGGATCACCGTCAACCCCGGCAGTGCCCTGGGATAGCTCGCTGAATTAACAAGACGACAGCAGAGAAATACATTTATCTGAAATTTAAATCATAGGGCACATAACAAGAAAATGTGTCAGGGAGAATACATACCTCTGTTATGACCTATCACCACTTAGTTTCAATGTGAGGAATTTCAATCACTCACAACTTGACTTCTCCCTGGTGGCACTGGATTTTTTTTTAACAGCACAACTAATAGTCAGGAATGATGGGAGTGTAGTGCAGTATCCACTGGAGGGCCATCACATCCTTATTACTGAACTACAATTTTTACCACAACCCCTGAATCTGTTTTCCTTCCTATCATCCTTCCTTCCCTTCCTCAGTCTCTGTCTCTCTCTCTCTCTGTCCGGGAGGGGGCAGGGAGGGGGAAGGAACCCCTGAACTGGTGCTAGATGGTGGGAATCTGACATCCAGAGGCTGATGAGCCACACACTGATCAGTTGGTCGATACCTGTACGATACCACAAGTATCGTAATTGCAAGCCAGTCCCACCCCCAAATAACTGTGATGGGCACAACTTTGAGGAACTACTTTTTAAGCACCAGTGTAATTTTGAAGACTGAGTAGTAAGCGGTAAGCAAGGACTGTCTATAAAACTGAACATCCCAAACGGCGCACAATAGCTATTATTAAAAAAATCCTAGGTTAAGTCCAGTTCTTCCACGATAATATATGGATGGTGCACCACTAGGAAATCCTGTGTTTGTTTGCTAGGTAAAAAAAAAAATCACAGAAGACAGCAATGGCATAAGAGTTCCATATTATTTCCAACAAAAAGTGTCCATAAAATCACAAGAAGTCACCCCTACTATGAAGGAGAGCCAGTTTTAAAGCAAGTACCACAAATGGAATAAAATCTGGGGAGAAAAGGAATATGTAGCAACTGACATGTTTCAATCGAATTGCTTCTTTTGGCTTTTGAACCATGAAGGTCACTTGCAGGGCAGAACAGCCTTTACATCTGAAATTTTACATTGCTTTTCTCACTGCCCTAAACTCCCCAAATATACTTGCTATTCATATGGTTTCTTCCACTTGCGTGCCTCATTCTTGACACAATCTGAAGAGACATGTTGGTGCACTGAATTCCTGGAACTGTTAGGAAAAGATAAACTTTGAACCCCCTCTGTGTCTCTTCTCATCTTGCTTTCTCCTTATATGAGGAGCCACAATCTATAGTCTCAGGGCTCCAATCCCCAAGAGATGCTGGCTGGAGAATTCTGAGGCTGAAAATCTTGGGGGGACCCAGGGAGAAAAAGGCTGGGATTCCTGGCACATAGCATTTCTATCATCCACCATCACAAAAATGCAAAGAACACTCCCAAAAAGATTTTTTACATAATTGCCAAATTTCTACAAAAATAAATATCCAGCAACTTCTTATGCTGAAAGCAAGATAGCCATTATCAAAGTAATATGTTCCAACTTTTTCTTTCCTCTGCACCATCTAATACCATTACATATTTACCTACAAAAAATCAGGCAAATTCTATTTAATTTAATCAATTTAAATAGTCAATTTCTCAGCTGGACTTACAATGGGACACTAGAAATGAAATTCAACCCTTCTCTGCACTAATCACTTGGGGCCTTAGGAGATTTTTCTGTGTGCAATAAGGGTGGAAAGTTTCCTGAAGCACCGTCCACACTCGGGGCATTAAAATGATTTCTCCCCTTTGTGTATAAGTACATGATTTATAAGGTTAACCTGAGTACTGAGATCATTCCCACAGTCTGGACACTCATATAGTTTTCCTCCTGTGTGAGTCCTCTGGTGTTTCACCAGGGTGGAATTTGTACTGAAACTTTTACCACAATCAGAACATTCAAAAGGTTTCTCTCCTGTATGAATCCTCTGGTGTTAAACCAGGCAGGAATTATGACTGAAAGTTTTCCCACAGTCAAGACATTCAAAGGGTTTCTCTCCTGTGTGAGTCCTCTGGTGTTTCACCAGGGTGGAATTTGTACTGAAACTTTTACCACAATAAAAACATTCAAAAGGTTTCTCTCCTGTATGAATCCTCTGGTGTTGAACCAGGTTGGAATTCTGACTGAAACTTTTCCCACAGTCAGGACATTCAAAGGGTTTCTCTCCTGTGTGAGTCCTCTGGTGTTGAACCAGGCTGAAATTATGACTGAAACTTTTACCACAATCAAAACATTCAAAAGGTTTCTCTCCTGTATGAATCCTCTGGTGTTGAACCAGGTTGGAATTCTGACTGAAACTTTTCCCACAGTCAGTACATTCAAACGGTTTCTCTCCTGTATGAGTCCTCTGGTGTTGAATCAGGTTGGAATTCTTACTGAAACTTTTCCCACAGTCAAGACATTCAAACAGTTTCTCTCCTGTATGAGTCCTCTGGTGTTTCACCAGGGTGTTATTCGCACTGAAACATTTACCACAATCAGAACATTCAAACGGTTTCTCTCTTGTATGAGTCCTCTGGTGTTGAACCAGGTTGGAATTCTGACTGAAACATTTACCACAATCAGAACATTCAAACGGTTTCTCTCCTGTATGAGTCCTCTGGTGTTGAACCAGGTTGGAATTCTTACTGAAACTTTTCCCACAGTCAAGACATTCAAACGGTTTCTCTCCTGTATGAGTCCTCTGGTGTTTCACCAGGGTGTTATTCACACTGAAACATTTACCACAATCAGAACATTCAAACGGTTTCTCTCCTGTATGAGTCCTCTGGTGTTTCACCAGGGTGTTATTCACACTGAAACATTTACCACAATCAGAACATTCAAACGGTTTCTCTCTTGTATGAGTCCTCTGGTGTTGAACCAGGTTGGAATTCTGACTGAAACATTTACCACAATCAGAACATTCAAACGGTTTCTCTCCTGTATGAGTCCTCTGGTGTTGAACCAGGTTGGAATTCTTACTGAAACTTTTCCCACAGTCAAGACATTCAAACGGTTTCTCTCCTGTGTGAGTCCTCTGGTGTTTCACCAGGGTGTTATTCGCACTGAAACATTTACCACAATCAGAACATTCAAACGGTTTCTCTGCTGCGTGAATCCTCTGGTGGCCGATGGGGTTGGAATTCTGATGGAAACATTTCCCACAGTCACGACATTTAAAGGGTTTCTCTCCTGTGTGAATCCTTTGGTGTTGAACCAGTGTGGAATTCTGACTGAAACTTTTCCCACAGTCACGACATTTAAAGGGTTTCTCTCCTGTGTGAATCCTTTGGTGTTGAACCAGGATGGAATTCTGACGGAAACTTTTCCCACAGTCAGGACATTCAAAGGGTTTCTCTCCTGTGTGAATCCTCTGGTGTTTCAGAAGGCTGAATTTGGTACTCAAACTTTTACCACAATCGGGACATTCAAAGGGTTTTTCTCCTGTGTGAATCCTCTGGTGTGTCACAAGGCTGGAATTCTGACTGAAACTTTTCCCACAAACAGGACATTCAAACGGTTTCTCTCCTGTATGAATCCTCTTATGTTGAACCAGGCTGGAATTTTGATAGAAACTTTTCTCACAGTCAGGACATTCAAAGAGTTTCTCTCCTGTGTGAATCCTCTGGTGTGACAGAAGGCTGAATTTGGTACTCAAACTTTTACCACAATCGGGACATTCAAAGGGTTTTTCTCCTGTGTGAATCCTCTGGTGTGTCACAAGGCTGGAATTCTGACTGAAACTTTTCCCACAAACAGGACATTCAAACGGTTTCTCTCCTGTGTGAATCCTCTGATGTTGAACCAGGCTGGAATTTTGATAGAAACTTTTCCCACAGTCAGGACATTCAAAGGGTTTCTCTCCTGTGTGAGTCCTCTGGTGTTTCACCAGAGTGGAATTGTTACTGAAGCTTTTCCCACAATCAGGACACTCAAAGGGTTTCTTGCCCGTGTGAGTCCTGTGGTGTATCACCAGGCTGGAAATCTGACTGAAACTTTTCCCACAATCAGGACACTCAAAGGGTTTCTCGCCTGTGTGAGTCCTCTGGTGTGTCAGCAGCCTGGAATGCTGACTGAAGCTTTTTCCACAATCAGGACATTTAAAGGGCTTCTTGCCTGTGAGAATCCTCTGGTGTGTCACCAGGTTGGAATTATCACAGAAACATTTCTCACAATCAGGACATTCAAGTGGTTTCTCCTTGGTGTGAGTCCACGTTGCCATGCTTCCTAAAGCATTTACTGCATTGGGAGCACTTGTAGGGCTTCTCTCCTGTGTGGGTCCTTCCAAGAACCACAATGGAGGTGTTCTGATCAGAGGTTTTGCTACATTTAGAGTATTGTATGGCTTTTCTCCAGTCGGGATCCTCTCAGGCATAATCAGCTGTGATTTGCAAGTTGTATCTTTCCCACAACAGGCACATCTATGGAGCTTTTCCACAACTCATATTCCTTTGGAGGACAAAATTATGGATGATCCCTTGTTTAGCAGTGCTTTTATTCAAGCCATTTTCTTCCTCCCAGAGTGGGCCTGCAACTCTGTCTGCTCTACGTGGCTTTCCAATTGACCTTTTCCTCCCCAGTAACTTCCAGATATTTCCCTCTTTTGCCCAATGGAAAAATAATCTGCCTTGACTTTTCATGTAATGTATGCTTGAATTTCACACCCTGCTTTTCCCAGCTAGAAATCTCTTCCTGATTTTTTCTCGTTTCCCTCTCACTTGTTGAGGAAGATTAAGAATTGTGTGGCTCTCTGAAGGAAATGGAAAATATTTTGAATTTTGGACTGACTTGCTTTGGTGTTCAATGTTGCTTGCTATCCTCAGTTGTCCAGAGTGCTCATTGCCATCTTCTTTGTCTATAAGATTCAAATAAAAATGTATCTTTAATTGTGCATGAAATGATTGTAGAAGATGAGAAAAAAAGAAAAACTTTTACATTACAATGAAAAAGCAAACATGCCATAATACTCAAAGAAGCTCTTACATTAATCATGACACATGGAAGACTACCCAGATCCAAGTTTGAATATCCATTCAATGATGAAATTCTCTTGTTGACTGGGTCAATCACAAATTCTTAGCAATGCAAATGGTTGTTTTCACATACAGTCAAGTGAAAAAGAAGTACCGTATTTTTTGGAGTATAAGACGCACCTTTTTCCCCCCTAAAAGGGGGTAAAAATTTAGGTGCGTCTCATACACCGAATGTAGCCCTGCCCACCCACTGGCCCCCACCCTTTGGCCTGTGCTTCGCAGCAGTTACCTCCTTGCAAGCAAACAGCAAGAAAAAACAGCTCCTTTCAGCTTCAGCATAGACTAATTAGTACAAGTTGATTAGATCGGCCTCCCAACTCTCAGCTGATTTGCTCTCAGCTGTTTTGTGCAGGGCTCTGCTGCTTGCTGCAAAGAGGAAAATTGCTGCAGATTTTTTTCCCCTTGTGCTAATCAAGCTATGCTGAAAACGAAACTGAAAGTAGGCTGTTTGCTGTAAGGAGGCAAAATTAGGCAAAGGCAGATTTCTTTTTCTTCTTTTTCCTCACCAAGAAAGGTAGGTGCAAACAATGGGAAATTTAGGGCAAAAGAGGAGAGTTCAAGATTTTAAACACAAAAGAAAAAAAGGAGAAAGAAAAAGGCAAAAAGAAAAAGGGAAAGGGAGAAAAAGAAATGAAAGAGAAAAATGTTACACATATTTAGAATTGAAATATTAATAGTAGTAAGAAATAAATGGGAAATCATGATTGTAAAAATGAAATGAATAATAATTGGAATATTTGTATTTGTATATTTGTATATTTAAATCTAGACAATGACAAGTTTTTATTTTTATTATGATGATGATTTTTATGATTATTATTAATCAGGAATCTGATCAATTTGATATTTGCTCATATGTTGAGATTCTAAGGCCGAAGTTCAGGCCTCAACAGTCTCCTGAGGCCATGGAAAGTTTCACAGGAAACCACTAGCTTGTCTGTTGCTTGACTATTTTTATAATTTCTATATTTCTATACTTTATCTGTCGTGTCCCAGCTGCCTCTTATGTAATGAAGCAAAAGCAAAGAAATGTATAAATATCTGCCTTTCACTATGCTCAGGGTTCCATCCTTCTTAGGAGGGACCCATCTTTATTCAGCTGAAGAAATGCATTGGCTTATTAACACACACACTTGAACTCTCTTTTATTTTATTGAGCCACACCTGACAATCTGCATGACACTAACTTGACAGATGTGGGGGCTTTAGCTGACCAAATGAGGCCTAAAGCCTCTGCAAGATTTGAAGCACCAGTTACGCCCATGGAAGCCACGAACTCCAAGTAAAGGTAGAAAATACTTTCCACAACCCCTTTGGTAACATCCCAATTGAAGTAGTCCTCACTTACTGACTGCAATTGTGTCACTAAGCATTTTATTTCCAGCTCCTTTCTCCTGGCTTGGAACCTGACTGGATTTTTCTTCCTACAATTTGTTTAGATTTTTTTTTTTAATTTGATTTATATGCTGCCCTTCTCCGGAGACTCAGGGCGGCTTACAATGTGTTAAGCAATAGCCTTCATACTATTGTATATTTATACAAAGTCAGCTTATTGCCCCCACAAACTGGGTCCTCATTTCACCTACCTTAGAAAGGATGGAAGGCTGAGTCGACCTTGAGCCTTGGAGAGATTCGAACAAACAGAAATTGCAGGCAGCTGTGTTAATAACAGGGTGCACTAAACCACTGTACTATTTTAACGTGTATGTATTATTTTCTGTCTCTAAGCCGCCCACAGTTATGTCATGGTAAGGTTGGTGGCCAATACATTTTATATTTGTTCCATCCAGAACAAATGGCTGCCCAATCTCCCCTCAAAACCCTCCAGGGACGGAGCAGCCACAACCTCTGGAGGGAAGCCATTCCCAAAGAACCAACCTCCACTTGAAAGAGGCTTTTTCAAGCTTCCCACCAGCAGAAATTGCAGCCCCCAGTTTCCCAGCCTGCAGCACCAGTGGGCTTCCATTTGGGGAGGGAAGGAACCTGCAGCAGCCGCAGCTGAGAGGCTTCAGCCCAGTTGCTTCTCCGCTTCCAGCCCAAGTTGCTCCCGGACTCTCCTCCCACCTGCTGCCCTCCACTCACCTGGCAGCTGCTGCTTCGACCCTGGGAAGAGCATAAAAGCCGCTCTGCACACCAACTTCCTCCCATCAGTAATCCGGAAGAGGAAGTTCCTCTGCGCCTCTCCTCTCCTCCCAGCCTTTCTAGCAATGCAGTACTCAATGGTTTAAAGACTCCTTTTTTAAGCGCAATCAGGGATGGCACCATTGAATTGATGGCTTTCTAGGCACAGACGTTGCCTGACCGCCATCTAGCGACAGGAGGTGGAAAAACACGCCTGTCCAGTCTCTACCAAGGCTTTTGGGAGATGTTTTCGACTCCTAGCAGCCGACCTTTGCAACTGAGCCAAGTGAAAAAGTGAAACGTGACGCTACTTAGCTTCGTATTTGGTGCCTTTGGGTCAGTCTTGATGCCTGGCCTTTCAGTTTCCTTGGCAAAGGTTTTTGGAAGTGGTTCCCTCCTTTTCCTGCTTTGTAGGCCTGCTTACTTCCTTCCATGTGGGGATAGCTCCATTGACGATTACACGTTTAGTACGATTTGTCAAGCAGTTAGAAACTCACTTTGTGGTGGCGTTGCCTATCCCACATTTTTCTAGTTGGCAAGAAGTAGGTAGGTTGTGATCTACTTTATCAAATGCTTTACTGAAATCTAAGTATACTATGTCTATAGCATTTCTCTGGTTCACTAATTTAGCCACTTTGTCAAAGAATGAAATAAAGTTTGTTTGGCATGATCTGTTTTTGATCAACCCATGTTGGCTACTGGTTATAACTTGTTTGCTTCTGGGTGTTCACAGATTTGGTGCCTGGATATGTTTTCCAAGATGTTACCAGGTATTAATGTCAGGCTGATCTGTCTGTAATTTCCTGGACGAGTTTATTTTACCTGTTTTGAAGATGGGAACCACATCAGCTCTTTTCCAGTCCTCAGTTACAGGTAATCCTGAATTTACCACCACAATTGAGTCCAAAATTTATGTTCTTAAGTGAGGAATTTGTTAGTGAGTTTTGCCCCATTGTACTACTTTTCTTGCCTCATTTGTTAAGTGAATCCTTGCTATTGTTAAATTAGTAATACGATTATAGCACAGTCGTTAAGTGAATCTGATTTCCCAATTGACTTTGCTTGTCAGTAGGTCACAAAAGAAGATCACATGACTCTGGAACACTGCAACAGTCATAAATGTGAATCAGTTGTCGAACATCCGAATGTAAATGACATGACCATGGGGATGCTACCATGTTTTCCTGAAAATAAGACCCTGTCTTATATTTTTTTGAACCCCGAAATAGGGGCTTGGCCTTGTTTTTTTGGGGGGGTGTCTTATTTTCAGGGTGCAGGAGGCCCTGGGCGGCCTGAGCACTCACAGCAGGGGGTTCGGCAGAGAGAGGGTCCTTCTGCGTGCCGCCATCAAGCCCCTCCCCTCCTGCAAGTGTGTGTAGAACATGAGCAGCCTGAAGGCGCCAAGCTGCGGGAGCACTTGTGTCCCTTTGCTCACGTGCCTCCCAGGCCTCACCACATCGATGTGGCTGACTATCCATCAGGGCTGCGGCTCCCTTTGCCCATCATCGCCTCTCTGCCCCGGCTGCCCACAAAGCAGGGGTTTCCAGCTGGGCTTTTGAAGCTGCAGAGGCAGAGTTTAGAGGAGAGAAAGAAAGACTTCTGCTGCTTTCTTTGTGTGCAACCAGCCAGCAGAAGCAACAGAAGTCTTTCTTTCTCTCACACAAACTCCGCTTCTGTGGCTTCCAAACTCCAGCCAGGGCAGCGGCTGCTCTGGGAGTGTGCTTCCCGCTCTATGGTGATAGTCACTGGAGGCCTCCCCTTTCCCCCTGCTCTTCTCCGCTCCAATCGCCCCGTGGTCCCTCCACCCAAGCGGTGACTGATTGGAGTGGCCGCGAACAAGCCCAGGAAGCCCCTTCGCCTTGGGAGTCACCGGACAGGATGGCAACCAGGCTGGACTCTTCCTGGGGAGGGGAGCTTCGCGGGACCCTTGCCCGCCCTCCCTTCTTCCTGCAGGCCCTGGTTACTCTTCTCTGCTGCCTGGCAGTGAGACGCCAGGCAGCTATGCCGAGAGCAGCCCCAACAAATGCAGCTTGGCTGGCCTGGCCATGGGCAGCACTCCGTGCCCGTGGTTGAGCTTGACCCTCAGTGGGCCAGCCAGAGCCTTCACAGGCGGCAGCAGCAGCAGCAGCAGCAACACCTGCAGTGCCTCAGCCACCACTGGTGAGAGACCTGCACCCAGCTACGGGACGCCCCAGGCCTTCTAGGTGTTGTAGTTCTCCGTGACTTCCGCCCCTGCGCCCCACCATTTAGCCGCTGCCCCACCCCCAACAGAAGTGTGCATGCTGACTTCTGCCCCCCGCACATGGAGAATTCTCTGCTGCCACCGCCCGCATTGCCAAGGAAGCCCCGGGGCGGTGATGCTGGTGCTGGTGCTGCTGTGACAGGCGCTCAGTAGCATGGGCTATCTGGACGCGGCGCCTGGGTGAATGTGGGCGGGCCGCCTCTATGGCGCAGGAGCAGGCGCGTGGTGTATGGTCAGTGCTGGGGCGGCGGGGGGGGGGCACATGAGTTCACAGGGATGTGGCTGTCTTAGGAGGGTTGGGGGTGAGGGACCTGTGTGTGTGAGAGAGAGGGTGGGGTGGGGTGGAGAGAACATTGCTGCCAGCCCTGGATAACTCTCCGAGGTTGGATTGTAGATCTCTGTCTCTCTCTCTCTCTCTCTGTCTCTCTCTCTTTCTCTCTCTCTCTCTCTCACACACTGTTCTTTCTTTGCGATCAGAGCACAGACACCCCTCCAGGATTGCAAGGCTGAAGGCTCCAGATGGAGCATTTTGGAGATGTGTGTCTGTGCTGCGATCCCAAGTAAAGAACAATCGGCAGGAAAAGGGGGAGGAGGCTGGCAGCTGGGAAGGTGCTCTGGAGATCTGGGTTGCTCAGCTGATCAGCAGGCAGCAATTAAGGGGCTGAACCTCCATGAGGTGACCGGGGAAGGGAAGGGCTGCCTCCTGCTTGCCACCCCCAAACCTTCACTGGGGCTTATTTTGGGGGGAGGGTGTATATTTAGGCTTGATAAGGTTTCCAGCACCAAGAAAGCAGCCCTGAGAGGCTGCATGTGGCCTGTCGGGCCTTCTTTCCTGTCACCAAAGTGCTTGAGGATTGCGACCCTTTAGGCTTCGGCAGCCCTTTTCAAAAATTCTTTGCCTGTAGGAATAGGATTTCGTAGGGACACGCCTGCTCCTCCCAATCTCTGCTGGTGCCAACAAAAGCGTTTTGCATATTGCTGCCAAAGCCTACATGAAGGCAATCTCCCTGCAGGCTTTGGCAAGGAAACAGCAATTGGAGGGAAAGCCTGAAGGAATGTCTCAATTTGCAGAGAATAGAGGCCTAAAGGGCGAGATCATATAAGATCAGTAACACAAACTCCCATGCTACTTATCTCACATGATCTCACAGTATTTTTGTAACTTCAAATGTTGGCTAAGGGAACACTTGTAACCCAGGGATTACCTGTATTTTAATTTGCATTCGTAACCTGTCATTTACTGTTCTGTTTTTGGTAAGTTGAGTCATGTTTTCTTTTTCGGAAAAAACACATACAAGTTTCTTCTTTCTACTTTCTTCCCACTTCTTATACTCCTGTGAATTAGGGCGATGTCTGTCTGAGTCTCTTCTGCATAGGATCCACACGCTGCTTACTTGAGAGATGTTTTTTTTAAAAAATTGTACATGGTGGAACCGTCTTGACGATATCTCCGCTTTATAAAGTATAACATAAGTCACTTATGTATTCAATATACATTACTACTAATTATATACACATACTTAACCTCTTATACACACTTACACTTACATACTATATTACATATATTGCCTTTTGTTTCAGTCTATGCCTCCTTGTTCTTACTCATTCTAAATTCTATTCCTTAAGTCTAACCATTGATAAACCTATTCCAAATCTTATAGTATTCTATCTCTCCTTTATTTTTCAGTTCTAGCTTCAGTATATCACATTCTGCACAATCAAGTATTTTCTTTATTATTTCCCTTTCTTTAAGTATGTTTTCACTCTTCCACTGTTGCGGATAAACTATTCTCGCCGCTGTTATGATATGTAATATTATAGAATTCTTTATTGGCCAATGACACAAAAGGATTTTGTCTTGGTGCATCCATCAAAGAAAGGGACTGAATCACTTGGCATTAAATTCACAGATTTAAACTGAAGAGTGGGGACAGAGAATTAATTGATACAGAACATTTCTATCCCCAGCATTCTAAAATTAATAGGGTTATCAGTGCATGTAACATAGATGTTTGTGCGAGTAAGATTACCAACCTTGCTGTCAAGCAAAACCAAGAATTTAATAGTGAGTGACATACCATGTGCACTAATCAAACAGGTGGCAAGAAAATAGGGGCAGTCAGGAACAACACAGATTACGTAGATAGTAAACACAGGGTCAATCAAAATGGACTCAAATGTCTATACATCAATGCACAGAGTATGAGGAATAAACAGAGTGAATTGGAAATTCAAGTAAATGAAAGCAGATATGATATTGCTGCCATTACGAAAGCGTGGTGGATATGAAACCAACAAATGGAATATACAGCTAGAGGTATTTAAATATTTAAAAGAAATAGACCAAATAAAAGAGGAAGTGGAGTTGCACTATATATAAGAAATAACTACATTTCTACAGAAATAGAGCACAACAATGATGAAAATTATCTTGAATGCATTTGGGTCAATATTAAAGGGGAAAAAATGGCATTGCCGTAGACTATAGGCCACCCAACCAAACAGAGGAAATAGATGAACTTTTTGCTAGTCAGCTAACTAAGGTATGTAGGAAACACATCACAATAGTAATGGGGGAGTTTAACTATCCTGACATCGACTGGGAGACAAAGTCTGCGCCAAGTGGAAGATCCAACAGGTTCCTAACAAACCTAGCAGACAACTTTGTTTCCCAAAAAGTAGAGAAGGGAACAAGGGTATCATCCATATTGGACTTAATTGTCATGAACAGAGATGAAATAATAGAAGGTGTTGAAGCTACAGGAACCTTGGGTGTAAGTGATCATGCAATATTGGAATTCAAGATTATGCAAGCACAAGTAGTAGAACAAAGTCAAACTAGAGTCTTGGACTTTAAGAGAGTTAATTTCAATAAACTTAGAGCTTGGGAAGGAATCCACGGATGAGAATCCTCAAGGGGAAAACAACTCAAGAAGCTTGGGAAATTTTGAAAAGTGAGATTATAAAAGCCCAGTCTAGCCCAATACCAATGAAGAAGAAAAATAACAGCTCTCAAAAGAAACTAGCATGGCTGCACAAAGCATAGACGCAATTTACATAGACCTCCGTAAAACTTTTGATTCAGTGGTACATGACAAATTACTTCTAAAAATGAGCCTGGATAGCTCAACAGACAGAGCTCTGTTTTAACACCGGGTGTCTGCAATTAAAGTAAGATCGAATCTCACCAGGCTCAAGGTTGACTCAGCCTTCCATCCTTTCTAAGGTAGGTAAATTGAGGACCCAGTTTGTGGGGGCAATAAGCTGACTTTGTATAAGTATACAAAAAGTATGAAGGGTATTGCTTAACGCACTGTAAGCCGCCCTGAGTCTCCGGACAAGGGCGGCATATAAATCAAATTAAAAAAAAAAAAAACTAAAATCTTATGTCATTTCTGGACTCCTACATAAATGGATAGCTTCCTTCCTGTCAAACAGACAACAAGTGGTCCAAATAGGAAGCACTCTATTAAATCCTGTACCTGTTAACAGTGGTGTTCCTCAATGCAGTGATTTAGGTACAACACTCTTTATACTTCACATAAATGACCTTTTGATCATATTAAAAGCAACTGTGTTTTCTTCGCTGCTGATGTTAAACTATTCAACACCACTGACAATGCAACTACCCTTTAAAAAGACCTTGACTATGTGTCAGATTGGTCTAACAAGTGGCAACTTCAAATCTCAACCAATAAATGCTCTTTCTTGCACATTGGCAAAAAAAATCAAAACATAAAATAGAAATTAGATGGACATGGAAAAGAAAAAAAGAAAACAATTGGTCCTTTGTTGGGAGAAAGTGGCAAGAAGGTGAGAAAGCTACATAACTCGTTTTTTGCATCTGTCTTTACACAAAAGGAAAAAACAGTCCAACCTATCAAAAAGAGCACCGCAAAAAACAGATTAGGAACACAAGTTAAAATAGGGGGGGAAATGGTAAGTGAACACCTGTCTACCCTAGATGAGTTCAAATCACCAGGATCGGATGGATTACACCCCAAGGTTCTGAAGGAACTGGCAGATGAGATCTCAGAACCACTGAACTATATCTTTCAAAGATCCTGGAGCACAGGATTTTCCAGCCAGATGACTGGAAAAGAGCTGATGTAGTTCCCATCTTCAAAAAAGGAGAAAAAAAAATAAGATTCAGGAAACTATCAGCCTGACCTCAATACAAGGGAAGATTCTGGAAAAGATAATCAAGCAATGAATCAGCGAACACCTAGAAGCAAACAAAGTAATAATCAAAAGCCAATATGGGTTTGTGAAAAACAGGTCATGCCAGGAGGGCAGAGCTGACGTCACGACGGGATGACGGAAGGTTTCGGAGCTCCGAGACCGCCGTTGATATCTTCACCGCTGGACGGTCCAAATCGGACCCCACTGTCCCGTAGAGACAGTGATAGAGGAGAGAACATCTTGCCGATCCCAGGGACACTGCAAAGTCCCTGGTTGATCCAGGAGAAGCCCTTTTTTCCAGCGCTGAAGAGGCAGCCATTAAGCTGCTGAAGTTGGGAGACCTCCGGAATGGAAGAGAACGAAAGAGAAAGTGTGACAACTTGGTGAGAGATTTTTTAATTAGACTTTAAGAACATTCTGATGTGAAAAGATAATTAAAATTGAAAATAGAAGCGGCGGAATTGAGCCTGAACTTAAGTTAGTTTTCCTGCAATATAATTTATTTCTATTTCTGCATGCTTGTGGAGAGTTTTACTTTTTAAATTTGACTGGACTGGATCAGAAGGGAGATTTTCTTTTTTACCTGTTTAACCACTAAATTCCTGGTCCCTTTTGTGTTTATAAGATTTTGGAATAGTTTTGTTACTTTCCCCTTTGGTTAAACTTTAACTTTTATTTTTCCCCCTCACTTCTTTGGAGATAGAGGGAGAGTGGAAGAAGCAAGAAATACTGCCATCTAGTGGACTGAAACATTATATCTTTTCTTTTTTCCTTTTTTTTCACTGATGAATGTAGCAACTGTGTTATAATTCAAGGTCATTGAGCCAGTTTATAGATAAAACTTAGAAGAGCATCAAAGAGTGTCTACAGGATTGTTTATTCAGGTGCTCTTTGGAGAAACCACTGTTGACAGACGGTTAAAACTTGAAAGGAGAAGATAACAGCGACTCTGGAAAGAGAGCTGTAAAATTGAGTGAGATATATAAAAGAGCTTTTGAATACTACACAGTTGTGGACTTTTATATTAGATAGAAAGCTTTCTCTTTTTTTAAATTCTTTTGCGTGAGTGTTCCTTTTTATTATTCCACTTCTCCCCTTTCTAACTATTTAGAATTCAATGGTGAAATTCAATGGTGAAAAAAGTAAGCTTCTACATTTAGGAAGAAAAACAAAATGCACACGTACAATATATGTGGTACCTCGCTCAACAGTAGTAACTGTGAGAGGGATCTTGGACTCCTAGTGGACAACCATTTAAATATGAGCCAGCAGTGTGCATCAGCTGCCAAAAAAGCCAACACAGTTCTAGGCTGCATAAACAGAGGGATAGAATCAAGATCACGTGAAGTGTTAATACCACTTTATAATGCCTTGGTAAGGCCACACTTGGAATACTGCATTCAGTTTTGGTTGCCACGATGTAAAAAAGATGTGGAGACTCTAGAAAGAGTGCAGAGAAGAGCAACAAAGATGATGATGGGACTGGAGGCTAAAACATATGAAGAACGGTTGCAGGAACTGGGTATGTCTAGTTTAATGAAAAGAAGGACTACGGGAGACGTGATAGCAGTGTTCCAATATCTCAGGGGCTGCCACAAAGAAGAGGGAGTCAAACTATTCTCCAAAGCACCTTAGGGTACAACAAGAAGCAATGGGTGGAAACTAATCAAGGAGAGAAGCAACTTAGAACTAAGGAGAAATTTCCTGACAGAACAATTAATCAGTGAAACAACTTGCCTCCAGAAGTTGCGAATGCTCCAACATTGGAAGATTTTAAGAAAATGTTGGATAACCATTTGAGTGACGTGGTGTAGGCTTTCCTGCCTATGGAGGGAGTTGGAGTAGAAGACCTCCAAGGTCCCTTCCAACTCTGTTATTCTATTTTATTAAGTTGTTTAGGAGTCTAGTGGTCCACTTCAATAAACTCAGTTTTGCAGCAATTCTTCTCAGCCCCAAGGAGCCTATAATCCACAAGTCTCAGTCTCTCTTTCTCTCTCTCCCTCTTCCCTCTCTCTCCGTCTATCTCTGTCTCTCCTTCCCTCCACTATTTGATTCCCTCCGGAGAAATTAAGATTTCAAATACAACTAAAGTTTAGCTCTCAGGTACATTCAGGGACTTTTATCTCTTATATCGAAAGAAAGAAAAGTGTGCTACAAGAGCAAATGGGGGTGGGGAAGAGAAACCAGGACATGGAATGCTTGATGGGTACAGAGATAAGACTGGCTCCTGAGGCATCTTCTGCAGGATCACCGTCAACCCCGGCAGTGCCCTGGGATAGCTCGCTGAATTAACAAGACGACAGCAGAGAAATACATTTATCTGAAATTTAAATCATAGGGCACATAACAAGAAAATGTGTCAGGGAGAATACATACCTATGTTATGACCTATCACCACTTAGTTTCAATGTGAGGAATTTCAATCACTCACAACGTGACTTCTCCCTGCTGGCACTGGATTTTTTAAACAGCACAACTAATAGTCAGGAACGATGGGAGGGTAATGAAGTAGCCACTGGAGGGCCATCACATCCTTATTACTGAACTACAGTTTTTACAACAACCCCTGAATCTGTCTTCCTTCCTATCATCCTTCCTTCCCTTCCTCAGTCTCTGTCTGTCTCTGTCTGTCCGGGGGGGTGGTGGTAGGGAAGGAACCCCTGAACTGGTGCTAGATGGTGGGAATCTGACATCCAGAGGCTGATGAGCCGCACACTGATGATCAGCTGGTCAGCAGAGACCCAAAGACCACCTGGCTGGTGGGAAGGCAGGGCATCACAAGGCAGGCAGCCTGTAGTATCTGCAGGACAAGTGACTGACATCTGGGAGGCGAAAACGAGCCGACGCTGCTGTTCTTAGGGGAGAGAGGGGCAGGGTCACATTGTGGATCCACATCGTAATGGGCTCCAGGAGGAGACCCTGTCTCCCCCATTGTGAAACACGCCCTCCCCTGCCCACCCTCCCCCGTCGCCCTTACCTTTGCGGTTTGCATACCCCCGCGGGCTGGAAGATAAGGGCGATGGCTAGAGAACGGGCGATGCAGGTGACACAGCCAGCCATGCAAGGAATGGCTGATAGGGATGGGGCTAAGGGCAGGGCGGAATCCCACAACTGCGTGGGCCCAATACATTGCTTCAGCAGACCGTAGCCATCCCACAGGCTGTACTTTGAGGACCCGTGTACTAAAAGGTCAGGTCCTGTCCTTAGATTTTGGGTGGGGAAATGTAAATTTTAATCCCATCATTGGCATTCTAGGTGTTTTGTTTGTGAATAGGCTGGCCTACATTTCTTAATGGTCACAAAATATCCATCTCTAAAAACTTCAGGCATCTGCTGGAAACTGTTGTGGCTGCTTTCTGCCTTTGCTAGTATTTTTTTTCTCCATTTCTCCTTTGGGGAAATATAATATTCTGCCTCTTTTTAATATCACCCAAAATATTTCATTCTTTGGGTGGAGGAGGGTGTCTGTCGTGATTACTCCATACAATACACTCACACTTTTTGATCTAACTTTAAAGCAAGGGGAGGATGTTAATTGATGAAATGATCCCAAGAGCTTCAGCAGCATTAAAGGACAGGGTTTCGGTTGGAGGCTTTTAAGAAGAGACTGGACAGTCTCTTGTCTGAAATGGAATAGGGTCTCCTGTCTTGACCGGTGGGTTGGACTAGACCACCTGTAAGGTCGCTTCCAACTCTGATACCGCAATTCAGCCCAAAAATTCACTGTTGCTAAGTGAGACATCTGTTAAGTGAGTTTTGTCCCATTTTACAACTTTTCTTGCCACAGTTGTTAAGTGAATCACTGAAGTTGTTAAATTAGCCACACGGTTGTTAATTGAATCTGGCTTCCCTGTTGACTTTGTTGGTCAGAAGGTGACAAAAGAGGATCACATGAGTCTGGGACACTGCAACCATCATAATTATGGGTGTTTTGCTAAGCACCTGAATTTTGAACATGTGACCATGGGGTTGCTGCAGTGGTTGTGCGAAAAACAGTCAAGCGAATCACAGTGAAGCCACCCTCATATGAAGGAGAGCCAGTTTTAAAGCAAGTACCACAAATGGAATAAAATCTGGGGAGAAAAGAAATATGTAGCAACTGACACGTTTCAATCGAATTGCTTCTTTTGGCTTTTGAACCATGAAAGTCACCTGCAGGGCAGAACAGCCTTTATATCTGAAATTTTACATTGCTTTTCTCACTGCCCTAAACTCCCCCAATATATTTGCTATTCATATGGTTTCTTCCACTTGGGTGCCTCATTCTTGACACAATCTGAACAGACATGCTTGGTGCACTGAATTTCTGGAACTGTTATCGTGTTTCCCCAAAAATAAGCCCCTGTCTTATATTTTTTTGGATCCTGAAATAAGTGCTTGGCCTTATTGCCATGCGCTCAAAAGCACGATTGGGCTTATTATCAGGGGATGTCTTATTTTGGGGGAAACAGGGTAGAAAAAGAAGAACGTTGGAAAAAAGCCCTCATGTCTCTTCTCCGCTTGTTTTTTCCTTATATGAAGAAGCACAATCTCTTTAACTATAGTCTCAGTGCTCCAATCCCCAAGAGATGCTGGCTGGAGAATTCTGAGGCTGAAAATCTTGGGGGCACATAGGGAGAAAAAGGCTGGGACTCCTGGCACATAGCATTTCTATCATCCACCATCACAAAAATGCAAAGAACACTCCCAAAAAGTTTTTTACATAATAGCCAAATTTCTACAAAAATAAATATCCAGCAACTTCTTATGCTGAAAGCAAGATAGCCATTATCAAAGTAATACGTCCCAACTTTTTCTTTCCTCTGCTGCATCTAATACCACTGCATATTTCCCTACAAAAAATCAGGCAAATTCTATTTAATTTAATCAATTTAAATAGTCAATATCTCAGCTGGACTTACAATGCGACACTAGAAATGACATTCAAATGGTTTCTCTCTTGTGTGAATCCTCTGGTGTTTCACCAGGCTGGAATTGTGACTAAAACTTTTACCACAATCAGCACACTCAAAGGGTTTCTCTCCTGTGTGAGTCCTCTGGTGGCCAATGAGTTTGGAATGCTGACGGAAACTTTTCCCACAGTCAGGACATTTAAAGGGTTTTTCTCCTGTGTGAATCCTCTGGTGTTGAACCAGGTTGGAATTCTGACTGAAACTTTTCCCACAGTCAGGACATTCAAAGGGTTTTTCTCCTGTGTGAATACTCTGGTGTTTCACCAGGTTGAAATTCTGACTGAAACTTTTCCCACAGTCAGGACATTCAAAGGGTTTTTCTCCTGTGTGAGTCCTCTGGTGTTTCACCAGGGTGGAATTGTTACTGAAACTTTTACCACAATCAGAACATTCAAACGGTTTCTCTCCCGTGTGAATCCTCTGATGTCGAACCAAGTTGGAATACTGACTGAAACTTTTCCCACAGTCAGGACATTCAAAGGGTTTTTCTCCTGTGTGAATACTCTGGTGTGTTACAAGGCTGGAATTGTGACTGAAACTTTTCCCACAGTCAGGACATTCAAAGGGTTTTTCTCCTGTGTGAGTCCTCTGGTGTTTCACCAGGTTGGAATTGTGACTGAAACTTTTACCACAATCGGAACATTCAAAGGGTTTTTCTCCTGTGTGAATCCTCTGGTGTTGAACCAGGTTGGAATGCCGATGGAAACTTTTCCCACAGTCAGGACATTCAAAGGGTTTTTCTCCTGTGTGAATCCTCTGGTGTTTCACCAGGCTGGAATTGTGACTGAAACTTTTACCACAATCGGAACATTCAAAGTGTTTTTCTCCTGTGTGAATCCTCTGGTGTTGAACCAGGTTGAAATTCTGACTGAAACTTTTCCCACAGTCAGGACATTCAAAGGGTTTTTCTCCTGTGTGAATACTCTGGTGTGTTACAAGGCTGAAATTGGTACTGAAACTTTTCCCACAGTCAGGACATTCAAAGGGTTTTTCTCCTGTGTGAATCCTCTGGTGGTTCACCAGGGTGGAATTGTGACTGAAACTTCTCTCACAGTCAGAACATTTAAAGGGTTTTTCTCCTGTGTGAATCCTCTGGTGTGTCATGAGGCTGAAATTGGTACTGAAACTTTTACCACAGTCAGGACATTCAAAGGGTTTTTCTCCTGTGTGAATACTCTGGTGTTTCACCAGGTTGAAATTCTGACTGAAACCTTTCCCACAGTCAGGACATTCAAAGGGTTTTTCTCCTGTGTGAGTCCTCTGGTGTTTCACCAGGCCGGAATTGTGACTGAAACTTTTACCACAATCAGGACACTCAAAGGGTTTCTCTCCTGTGTGAGTCCTCTGGTGGTCGATGAGGTTGGAATGCTGACGGAAACTTTTCCCACAGTCAGGACATTTAAAGGGTTTTTCTCCTGTGTGAATCCTCTCGTGTCGAACCAGGTTGGAATTCTGACGGAAACTTTTCCCACAGTCAGGACATTCAAAGGGTTTTTCTCCTGTGTGAATCCTCTGGTGTTTCACCAGGCTGGAATTCTGACTGAAACTTTTCCCACAGTCAGGACATTTAAAGGGTTTTTCTCCTGTGTAAATCCTCCCGTGTGTGACCAGGCTGGAATTCTTACTGAAACTTTTCTCAGAACCAGGACATTCTAACGTTTTTTCTCCTGTATGAGTGCTCTGGTGTGAAACGAGGTAAGAATTTTGACTTAAACTATCCTCAGAATTAGGACATTTAAAGGGCTTCTTGCCTGTGTGAATCCTCTGGTGTATCACCAGGTTGGAATTATCGCAGAAACATTTCTCACAATCAGGACATTCAAACAGTTTCTCTTTGGTGAGAGTCCACGTTGCCATGCTTCCTAAAGAATTTACTGCATTGGGAGCACTTCTAGGGCTTCTCTCCTGTGTGGGTCCTTCCAAGAACCACAATGGAGGTGTTCTGATCAGAGGTTTTGCCACATTTAGAGTATTATATGGCTCTTCTCCAGTCGGGATCCTCTCAAGCATAATCAGCTGTGATTTGCAAGTTGTATCTTTCCCACAACATGGACATCTATGTAGCTTTTCCACAACTCATATTCATATTTCTGGACTGACTTGCTTTGGTGTTCAATGTTGCTTGTTATCCTCAGTTGTCCAGAGTGCTCATTGCCATCTTCTTTGTCTATAAGATTCAAATAAAAATGTATCTTTAATTGTGCACGAAATGGCTGCAGAAGATGAGAAAAAAAGAAAAAGGGTTACATTACAATGAAAAAGCAAATATGCCACAATACTCAAAGAAGCTCTTACATTAATCATGACACATGGAAGACTACCCAGATCCAAGTTCGAATATCCATTCAGTGATGAAATTCCCTTGTTGACTGGGTCAATCAAATTCTTAGCAGTGCAAACGGTTGTTTTCACATACAGTCAAGTGAAAAAGAAAATACATTCTCTTTCATTGAATTTTATGAATTTACTTATCAGATGACGTGGTATTCATCTTAGAACAACCAGCACAAACAGGAACAAAATTGTTGGCTAAAATAGAAGAGTATGGAAGAGTGGCCACCCTCTAGAATCAACTGCCCCCAGAGATAAGGAGAATCCAAGACCTCCGTGCCTTCTGCCGTGCCCTTAAAACTTTCCTTTTCCAACAAGCCGGGCTGGCCTAACAAATCTTTTAAATTATTTTAAATTTGTTTGTCTTTTTAAATTTTGGGCCAAATTGAGATATTTTCTTTTAATCTGTTCTTAATGTATTTATTATGTGTTTTTATTTGGCTGTACACCGCCCTGAGTCCCTAGGAAGAAGGGCGGTATATAAATTTGAAGTAAATAAATAAATAAATAAATAAAATAAAACGTGGCAAGAGATCAAAAAAATGCATTATTTATTTATGTATTGGACTTGTATGCCGCCCTTCTCCCGAAGAACTCAGGGCAGCTCACAACACTAAGAACAGAAAACACAAAAGTTAAAAGACAAATTCAAGCAGAATATCCAATAAATAAGGTTAAACGTGGAAATACAAATTCAAATGTAAGATTTAGGATTTTAAAAAGCTACAAAATCAGTTTAGAGTCAACCCAGGCCCGCCCGTTGGAAGAGCCAGGTCTTCAAGGCCCGACGGAAGGTTCGGAGGTCTGGGATTATCCGGAGCTCCAGGGGTAACATATTCCAGGGGCTCCCACAGAGAAGGCTCTCCCGCTAGGGGTCACCAGTCGACATTGTCTAGCCGAATGTACCCTAAGAAGGCCAACTCTGTGGAAGCGGACTGGGCGATGGAAGGCTACCGGTGGCAGGAAGAAAAAGTGCAGAGGAGAGCAACCAGGATGCTTAGGGGACTGGAGACTAAAACATATGAAGAACGGTTACAGGAACTGGGCATGGCTAGTCTAGTGAAGAGAAGGACCAGGAGAGATGTGATAGCAGTCTTCCAATATTTGAGGGGCTGCTACAGAGAGGAGGGGGTCAAGCTATTTTCCAAAGCACTAAGGAGAGATTCAACCTAGAAATAAGGAGGAACTTTCTAACAGTGAAAACAATCAACCAATGGAACACCTTGCCTTTGGACATTGTGGCAGCTTCATCACTTGAGACTTTCAAGAAAAGATTGGACATCCATTTGTCAGAAATGGTGTAGGGTTTCCTGCTTGAGTGAGGGGGGGGTTGGATTAGATGACCTATAAAGTCCCTTCCAACTCTCTTAATCTGTTAAAAAGATTATTCATAAATGGGAAACATTCAAGACAGTTGCCAATCTTCCCAGGACTGGACATCCAAGAAAATTCACCCCAAGGCCAGACCATGCAATGGCCAGAGAAATTACTAAAAAAACAAAGAGTTATATCACAGACTCTACAGGCTTCAGTTAGCATGTTAAATGTTAAGATTCATAACAGTGCAATTAGAAAAAGACTGGACAAGTATGGTTTGTTTGGAAGGGTTGTGAGGGGAAACCCTCTTCTCTCTAAAAAAGTCATAGCAGCATGGCTGAGGTTTGCAAAGTTGCATCTGAACAAATCACATGACTTCTGGAACACTGTCCTTTGCACAGACCAGACCAAAGTGGTACCAAAGTATTCTAGCGTCAAAACTGAGGTCATCTATCCAATAGCTTGTTAGATCAGGTGCAGGGAAAGGAAGACGTGACCAGCTCGATACATTTAGTAACTTTATTGCAACAGTAACAAGACTGGCTCAGCGCTGCCGGAGCTCTCCTTATTCACTCCGGCAGATGCACCGCCCCTAAGACAGCTATTCAAACTTCCCGCCCGAGGCTGGCAGCCAATCCAGGCGGGTGTCCTTATAAGGACATAACACTCCTCCCCCACAGTTCTTAGTCTGTCCATCAAGCACGTAATCACGCAGGTACGCGGGGCATCGCGAAGCCCTAGATGACCTGCGCAGTTCCATTCTGGTTTGGCCGTCTTCGTGGACGGAGGGAGCTCCTGTGTCTCCCGGTCCCCTCCCGGGAACCGGGCAGGATCCGATCGTCGAGTGCGTGGGCTGGGTTCCCGCGCCTCCGGCCGGGTCTCGGACCTCCACCCGCTGGCAATGCTGGTTTTCTTCTCTGCCTGGGTTATGGATTACTTGTCACTGGCTGTCGTCACCGCTCGGTACGGAACTGCTGAACCCCGGTAAGTCTCTAATGTCCCACTTGTCTTTTACCGGTTCAGTGGTGGCTGGTTCCGGTCAGGGGTGCGGGTCTCGCGGCTCCCTCTGGTTCCAATCCCGGTGTCCCTCGGTTGAGACCAGTGCCCTCCCTTGGTGGCTGCCGGGACGTGGTGGCTCTTGTCCGACCTCGCCGGGGTGGAGCTGGCCTCCTCCGCAGGAGTGGTGTAGGCCCTCTCCGCTGGGGCGGCGCTCCCCGGGTGGTCAATGCTGTTTGCTGTCGTTCTGCTGTAGTTGGCCGTCCCTGTCGGGTTGGTGCAGGCCTCCCTCGGGTTGGTTTGCGTCTTGTCTGGGGTGTGGTTGGTCTGCTTGGTAGGGCTGGTGTAAGTCGCCCTTCCCAGTGTGTTGGGTGCCGACCTTGCCGGGGCAATGTGGGACTCCCTCTGTGGTCGGGTCCCGGTCTACTGGCTCCCTTTGGTGGGGGTCTCCCTTCTTGGGGTGTCGATGGCCGACCTCCCCGGGGCGTTGTAGGGTGCGGCAGGCCTCAGGGTTCCGGTCTACTGTCCCCCGGTTGCAGATCGGGTGGTTTCTGGGCCCGGGGTATCGACGCCCCCCCTCGCCGGGTTGCTGCGGGGTGCCCGCCGTGGATGGTCCCCGGTCTAATTGCACCACATCTCGATCAGTTTTCACTCTGGGTGACGGTCCAGCCTCGACGGGGTGTGGTGGGCCTACCTCGTCGGGGTGTTTCCGGCCTACCCTGTCTGGCTGAGGCAGGCCTACCTCTTCAGGGTGTTGCTGGCCTACCTCTTCGGGGTGTTGCTGGCCTACCTTGTCAGGGTGTTGCAGGCCTACCTCGTCGGGGTGTTGCAGGCCTACCTCGTCGGGGTGTTGCAGGCCTACCTCGTCGGGGTGTTGCAGGCCTACCTCATCGGGTTGGTTTCCTTCCACTCCCTTCCACCTTTTCCCGAGCTGGTCGATGTGACGTCTACAGACCTGTCCATCTTCCAGCTCTACCCGATAGGACTTCGGGCCGGTTGTGCTCTCGATCTTCCCCTTCAGCCATTTCGGAGAGCCGTGAAAATTCAAAGCGAAAACCGGGTCTCCTATGGCGAAGGTGCGAAGTTGGTGGCTGGCGCTTGCGGGTACCTCTGAGTCGTATTGGGGGTGCAGTCTGTCCAGTGGTGACCGGAGTCTTCTGCCCATCAACAGCTCCGCCGGGCATTTTCTTGTGGTGGCATGCGGGGTGATGTGTTGGGTGAGAAGAAAGTTATCGATCCACTCCTGCCAATCACCCGTGCCCATTTTGGTGAGCGCTTCTTTGGTGAGCCTCACCATCCGTTCCGCCTGCCCATTTCCCACTGGCCTGTACGGTGTTGACAGGGCATGGCGTATGCCCAGTCTGGCCAGGAATGCCTCCATGGCCAAGGACATGAGTTGGGGCCCGTTATCGGAAACCAACGCGTCCGGCAGTCCATGGGTGGCGAAGAGACGGCATAGAGCCCGGATCGTCGCTTCCGTTGTGGTAGATGCCATGGGTACCACCTCGAGCCACTTGGAGAAGGCGTCAATGACGGTGAGTAGGTGGCGCTCTGCATCGGACCCGCGAAGTCGATGTGGATCCTTGACCAGGGGCTGCTGGGGGTCTCCCACTTCGTTGGTTCGGCTTGGGGTGGCACTGAGCGTACTTCTTGGCACGGGTCACATCTGGAGACCCATTCCTCGATGTCTCTGTCCAGTGATGGCCACCAGACGTAACTCCGTGCCAGAGCTTTCATGCGGACGATGCCGGGGTGCCCGTTATGCAAGGTTTCTAGCGTTCTTTGTTGCAGAGTGCTGGGAATCAGCACTCTGTCTCTCCATAGTAAACAGCCTCTCATGGTGGACAGCTCCTTTTGCTTTCTGGCAAAGGGGCTGAATTTCTCCTCTGCCTTCTCCATCGGCCACCCTCTGAGGATCCAGGACTTAACTTGGTAGAGTGTGGGGTCCTTTTTTGTGTGGACGGCCACATCTGCGGATGTGACTGGGCAGCTGTTGTCATTGTCGATGTGGAAGAGGTCGAGCGTGGGGGCTCGACCTCTTTGATAGGCATCTGCTCAGCACGTCGGCGTTCCCAATGGACGTGCCTGGCTGGTGCACAAGCCTGTAGGAATAGCTGGCTAGGAAGATGGCCCATCTTGTCGTCCGCAGGGACATGAAGGTCGGGGTTGGTTGGTCGCCTGCGAGGAGCCCCAGAAGCGGCTTGTGGTCGGTCACTATGGTGAAGCTCCTCCCGTAGACATACTCGTGGAATCGTCTGACTCCTGCGACGATGGCCAGAGCCTCTTTGTCCAGCTGGCTGTAATTGCATTCCGCGCTGGACATTGTCTTGGAAAAGTATGCTATTGGGGCTTCTGAGCCATTCGGAAGTTCATGGCTGAGGACTGCTCCCACCCCGTATGGTGATACGTCAGAGGTGAGCTTGATTGGGAGCGTCTCATTGTATTGTATGAGGACACTTTTGGATGTTAAAAGTCCTTCGATGGCCCGGAATGCTACTTCCTCCTCTTGGTCCCACTTCCAGGAAGCCGCTTTCCCCAGCAGGCGGTGGAGTGGCTCAGCAATCGTGGCTTTCTGTTTGAGGAACATGGCATAGAAGTTAAGCAATCCAAGGAATGCCTGAAGCTCCGTTTTGTTTTTTGGGCTGGGAGCTTCATGGATAGCTTTAACTTTTGATTTGGTGGGGTGGATGCCTGTGCCATCTATGAGATAGCCCAGGAACTCGACCTCCTGGACTCCTAGGATGCATTTATCTCTCCTGACTCTCAAGCCCTTGGCCTTGAAGCGCTGCAGGACAAGCCTGACTCTTTCAAGGAGTTGTGCTTTGGAATCTCTGGAGATTAGTACATCATCGAAGTACGGCACCACCCCTGGAACGCCTTGGAGAAGGCGTTCCATCATTCCTGGGGCAGCGCTGACTCCAAATTGGAGACGGTTGCATTTGAATGCTCCCCTGTGAGTAACGATCGTTTAGGCCTCCGCCGTCTTTTCGTCCACTGGCAGCTGCTGGTAAGCCTGGGCCAGGTCCAGTTTGGCAAAAATTGAGCCAGTCCCTAGGGAATGCAGCAGATGTTGCACCACTGGGACTGGGTATGCACTCTGCGGCAACGCCTTATTGATGGTACACTTATAGTCAGCGCAGATGCGCACAGATCCATCATGCTTCATTGGGGTCACAATGGGGGTTTCCCATGAAGCATGATCAATAGGTTCCAGAACGCCTTGGGCAATCAGCTTATCTAGCTGAGCGTCTACTTTTGGCCGCAAGGCAAACGGAACCCGGCGGGGCTTCAGCCTAATTGGGGTGATTCTCTTGTCCAGATTAAAGGAGATTGGCTTTCCCACAAATTTCCCAAGCTTACCATCGAAGACTTCCTTGAACTCTTCGATGAGATTGTCGAGTTCGTCCCTCTGGATCTGATGGATGCCTCCGATTGATAACCCTAGCGGCTTGAACCACTCCACTCCTAGCAGGTTCGGTCGGCTGTGTTAATTGACTGTGATGGGAAGTTTGCCTTGGAATTCCTTGAAGGGGATGTGGAGTGTGGTTCTGCCCAGGACACCGATGGGTTTTCCGCTGAAATCCACGAGCCTCGACCTCAGGGGCTTTAACTGGTTCTTTTCACAGGCTGGCTTCAGGCGCTTCAGATGTTGCCAGTCCATAATGGAGTAGATGGAGCCTGAATCTACTTCCATTGTGCACGGTGACCCCTCTGCCAGCAGTGTCACGTTGAATTTGGTGGCACCATCGTCACTTGTGTGGGCGATTGTGGTCTGGTGCACTGCTCTGTTGTGAGGATATTCGTTGTCTCCGCGCCTGGACTGGTTCAAAGACCGTTTGGATGTCCTCTGGGTGTCTTTGCGATTTTCGCAGAATCTTGGCCTGGGTGGTTCTGGGGCTGGATCTGCTGCTCTGCATGCTTCGGCTATGTGTCCCCTCTTCAGGCAACGACAGCAGGTCGCGTCCCTCCATCTGCAGTTAGCTCTGGGGTGGTCACCTTTGCAACTGCCACAGCGTTCCCCTCGGTCGCCATGTTGGGGATTTTCCCGCCTGGGGGGGCGGGAAACCTTGTGTACGGCCATTTCCTCATCGGATTCTGATGGCGTGGCGGAATCATCTGAGGAATTTGGGCCCGACTTCTGGATCTTGTGGATCCCTCTTGCCTTCACCATTGTGGTGGCCGCTTTCTCGGAAGACAGGCTGTGGTTTCTTCAAGGACTTCCTTGAGCGGAATCCTCTTGCTGTTCAGGAACTTCTTCTGGAGACCCACATCCTGCATCCCAAAGACGATGTGGTCTCGGATGGCATTATCAACATTGTCAAACTCGCAATTGGCAGCAATTTGACGAAGTGCTGCCACAAACTCTTTAATGGATTCACCTTCCCGTTGATTCCTCTGCTGGAAGGTGAATCTGTTTGCAATCGGGGTGCCTGTGGGTGCGTAGTGTTCCTGCAGGACTTCCTGCAGGTCACTCCAGGACATCTCCCCAATATCTCTGGGCGCCACGAGGTCGATGGCCATCTCTAGGATGTCAGAGCCGCAGTGGGCCAGGAACAGGGCTCTCTTGCGTTCATCATCGAGGTTCTGGTAGCCGTTTCCTCGGAGGAATTGCCGGAATCTGACCATGTACGACCTCCATTTTTCTCTTGCCGGGTCGAATGGATTCAGTGAAGCGATCGGTGCTTGCAGGGTTGCCATTCTGTAGGATGCCACAGTTAGGTGACTTCAGCTTGGTTAAGGCGATCGTGCCACGCGTCTTGCTCAGGTTCTCTTCTCTAGTCCTTCGTCGCCAGTGTTAGATCAGGCGCAGGGAAAGGAAGACGTGACCAGCTCGATACATTTAGCAACTTTATTGCAACAGTAACAAGACTGGCTCAGCGCTGCCGGAGCTCTCCTTATATTCACTCTGGCAAACGCACCGCCCCTAACACAGCTATTCAAACTTCCCGCCCGAGGCTGGCACCCAATCCGGGCGGGTGTCCTTATAAGGACATAACAAGCTAAAGCTTGGCTAACATAGGATTATGCAACAGGACAATGGACACAAAACACATCAGCAAATCTACAACAGAATGGCTGGAAAAGAAAAGAATCAAGGTGTTGCAATGGCAGTCAAAGTCCAGACCTCAACCCAATTGGCGGGACTTCAAGAGAGTTGTGCATAAAAAAACACCCACAAATCTCAATCAACTGAAGCAATGTTGTAAAGGAGAATGGGCCAAAATTCCTCCACAACGCTGCAAGAGACTGATAAAGTCATACAGAAAAGAATTACTTCTAGTTGTTGCTGCTAAAGGTGGTTCTCCAAATTATTAAATCATCCTTTTTTTACACATAACTTCTCTGTTTTGGCTTTCTTTTTATAAAATAAAAGATGACCTGATGTAATATGTCATGTTGTTCCTTTGTTGTATTAACCTACTTTTAAGAACTTCTAAGGACCAATTGATTTTTACTATGTCCCAATATATATAATCATAGAAGTCAAGGAGAGTGTACTTTTTTTCACATGACTGTTTATCTGGAAGTCCTGAAAAATATCTCAATCATACCTTCTGTGCTAATGTCAATTCTGACCGGGACGCCTTGCGCACGGACACTCACGCCCTCGTCACCTCCTGTCTGGACTATTGTAATGCTCTCTACATGAGGCTCCCCTTGAAGAGCACTCGGAGGCTCCAACTGGTCCAGAATGCAGCCGCGTGGGTGGTTATGGGCGCACCTCGTTACGCCCATGTAACACCTCTCCTGCGCGAGCTGCACTGGCTCCCAGTGGTCTTCCGAGTGCAATTGAAGGTGTTGGTCACTACCTGTAAAGCGCTCCATGGCATAGGACCAGGATATCTACGAGACCACCTTCTGCCACCAACAGCCTCCCACCGACCAGTTCGCTCCCACAGAGAGGGACTCCTCAGGGTACCGTCGGCCAAGTTATGTCAGCTGGCGACACCCAGGAGGAGAGCCTTCTCTGTGTGAGCTCCTGCCCTCTGGAATTAATTGCCCCCGGATATTCGTAACTTCTCTGACCTCTGGGTTTTTCGCTGTGCCCTCAAGACCCTACTGTTCCGACAAGCGGGGCTGTCAAATTGATTGATTTTGAATTGGGTCTTAATTTGGGGTTTTAAAATTCGGCCAAAACTATTTAATGATTTTAATTAATTTTAACTAGGATATTGTATATTTGTATTTTAATTCTGGCTGTACACTGCCCTGAGTCCTTCGGGAGAATGGGCGGTATATAAATAAAATTATTATTATTATTATTATTATTATTATTATTATTATTATTATTATTATTATTATTAATAATAATAATAATAATAATAATAATAATAATAATAATAATAATAATAATAATAATAATCAGGAATCTGATCAATTTGATGTTTGCTCATA
Organism: Pantherophis guttatus; assembly: GCF_059756535.1. Taxonomy (NCBI): domain Eukaryota; kingdom Metazoa; phylum Chordata; class Lepidosauria; order Squamata; family Colubridae; genus Pantherophis; species Pantherophis guttatus. The sequence goes on from NC_142064.1 coordinate 264,369,059, forward strand.
TGTTGAGATTCTAAGGCCGAAGTTCAGGCCTCAACAGTCTCCTGAGGCCATGGAAAGGTTCACAGGAAACCACTAGCCTGTCTGTTAGGCACGTGACCAAAATCACAAAAGGCATGCTTGACTATTTTTATAATTTCTATGATTTCTATATTTCTATACTTTATCTGTCGTGTCCCAACTGCCTCTTATGTAATGAAGTGAAAGCAAAGAAATGTATAAATATCTGCCTTTCATTATGCTCAGGGTTCCTTCCTTCTTAGGAGGGACCCATCTTTATTCAGCTGAAGAAATGCGTTGGCTTATCAACAAACACACTTGAACTCTTTTATTTTATTGAGCCACACCTGACAATCTGCATGACACTAACTTGACAGATGTGGGGGCTTTAACTGACCAAATGAGGCCTAAAGCCTCTGCAAGATTTGAAGCACCAGTTATGCCCATGGAAGCCATGAACTCCAAGAAAAGGCATAAAATACTTTCCACAACCCCTTTGGTGACATCCTAATTGAAGTAGTCCTCACTTACTGACTGCAATTGTGTCACTAAGCATTTTATTTCCAGCTCCTTTCTCCTGGCTTGGAACCGGACCGGATTTTTCTTCCTACAATTTATTTAGATTTTAATGTGTACGCATTATTTTCTGTCTCTAAGCCGCCCACAGTTATGTCATGGTAAGGTTGGTGGCCAATACATTTTATATTTGTTCCATCCAGAACAAATGGCTGCCCAATCGCCCCTCAAAACCCTCCAGGGACGGAGCAGCCACAACCTCTGGAGGGAAGCCATTCCCAAAGAACCAACCTCCACTTGAAAGAGGCTTTTTCAATCTTCCCACCAGCAGAAATTGCAGCCCCCAGTTTCCCAGCCTGCAGCACCAGTGGGCTTCCATTTGGGGAGGGAAGGAGCCTGCAGCAGCCGCAGCTGAGAGGCTTCAGCCCAGTTGCTTCTCCGCTTCCAGGCCGTGGAGGGAACCGAACAGCCCGACTTGCTCCCGGACTCTCCTCCCACCCGCAGCCCTCAACTCACCTGCCAGCTGCTGCTTCGACCCTGGGAAGAGCACAAAAGCCGCTCTGCACACCACTTTCCTCCCATCAGTCATCCGGAAGAGGAAGTTCCTCTGCGCCTCTCCTCTACTTCCATCCTTTCTAGCAATGCAGTACTCAATGGTTTAAAGACTCCTTTTTTAAGCGCAATCAGGGATGGCACCATTGAATTGATGGCTTTCTAGGCACAGACGTTGCCTGACTGCCATCTAGCGACAGGAGGTGGAAAAACACGCCTGTCCATTCTCTACCAAGGCTTTTGGGAGATGTTTTCGACTCCTAGCAGCTGACCTTTGCAACTGAGCCAAGTGAAAAAGTGAAACGTGACACTACTTAGCTTCATATTTGGTGCCTTTGTGTCAGTCTTGATGCCTGGCCTTTCAGTTTCCTTGGCAAAGGTTTTTGGAAGGTGTTCCCTCCTTTTCCTGCTTCGTAGGCCTGCTTACTTCCCTCCATGTGGGGATAGCTCCATTGACGATTACACGTTGAGTACGATTTGTCAAGCAGTTAGAAACTCACTTTGTGGTGGTGTTGCCTATCCCACATTTTTCTAGGTTGGCAAGAAGTAGGTAGGTTGTGATCTACTTTATCAAATGCTTTACTGAAATCTAAGTATACTATGTCTATAGCATTTCTCTGGTTCACTAATTTAGCCACTTTGTCAAAGAATGAAATAAAGTTTGTTTGGCATGATCTGTTTTTGATCAACCCATGTTGGCTACTGGTTATAACTTGTTTGCTTCTGGGTGTTCACAGATTTGTTGCCTGGATATGTTTTCCAAGATGTTACCAGATATTAATGTCAGGCTTATCTGTCAGTAATTTCCTTGACGAATTTATTTTACCTGTTTTGAAGATGGGAACCACATCAGCTCTTTTCCAGTCCTCAGTTACAGGTAATCCTGAATTTACCACCACAATTGAGTCCAAAATTTATGTTCTTAAGTGAGGAATTTGTTAAGTGAGTTTTGCCCCAATGTACTACTTTTCTTGCCTCATTTGTTAAGTGAATCCTTGCTATTGTTAAATTAGTAATACGATTATAGCACAATCGTTAAGTGAATCTGATTTCCCAATTGACTTTGCTTGTCAGTAGGTCAGTAGATCACATGACTTTGGAACACTGCAACAGTCATAAATGTGAATCAGTTGTCGAACATCCGAATGTAAATGACATGACCATGGGGATGCTACCATGTTTTCCTGAAAATAAGACCCTGTCTTATATGTTTTTGAACTCCGAAATAGGGGCTTGGCCTTGTTTTCGGGGGGGGGGTGTCTTATTATTTTCAGGGTGCAGGAGGCCCTGGGCGGCCTGAGCACTCACAGCAGGGGATCCGGCAGAGAGAGGGTCCTTCTGCGTGCCGCCATCAAGCCCCTCCCCTCCTGCAAGTGTGTGTGGAATATGAGCAGCCTGAAGGCGCCAAGCCGCAGGAGCACTTGTGTACCTTTGCTCATGTGCCTCCCAGGCCTCACCACATCGATGTGGCTGACTATCCATCAGGGCTGCGGCTCCCTTAGCCCATCATCGCCTCTCTGCCCCGGCTGCCCACAAAGCAGGGGTTTCCAGCTGGGCTTTTGAAGCTGCAGAGGCAGAGTTTAGAGGAGAGAAAGAAAGAGTTCTGCTGCCTTCTTTGCGTGCAACCAGCCAGCAGAAGCAACAGAAGTCTTTCTTTCTTTCACACAAACTCCGCTTCTGTGGCTTCCAAACTCCAGCCAGGGCAGCGGCTGCTCTGGGAGTGTGCTTCCCGCTCTATGGTGATAGTCACTGGAGGCCTCCCCTTTCCCCCTGCTCTTCTCCGCTCCAATCGCCCCGTGGTCCCTCCACCCAAGCGCTGTCTGACTGGGGCACCCGCCAGCAAGCCCAGGAAGCCCCTTCGCCTTGGGAGTCACCGGACAGGATGGCAACCAGGCTGGACTCTTCCTGGGGAGGGGAGCTTCGCGGGACCCTTGCCCGCCCTCCCTTCTTCCTGCAGGCCCGGTTACTCTTCTCTGATGCCTGGCAGTGAGACGCCAGGCAGCTACGCCGAGAGCAGCCCCAACAAATGCAGCTTGGCTGGCCTGGCCATGGGCAGCACTCCGTGCCCGTGGTTGAGCTTGACCCTCAGTGGGCCAGCCAGAGCCTTCACAGGCGGCGGCAGCAGCAGCAGCAACACCTGCAGTGCCTCAGCCACCGCTGGTGAGAGACCTGCGCCCAGCTGTGGGCGGGTTGCCTCTGTGGTGCAGGGGCTTGGTGTACGGTCAGTGCCGGGGCGGCAGGGGGGCACATGAGTTTATAGGGATGTGGCTGTCTTGAGAGGGTTGGGGGTGAGGGACCTGTGTGTTTGTGCGTGTGTGAGAGAGAAAGGGTTGGGTGGGGTGGAGAGAACATTGCAAAGAACAAAGAACGAAGTCAAACTAGAGTCTTGGACTTTAAGAGAGTTAATTTCAATAAACTTAGAGCTTGGGAAGGATTCCACAGATGAGAATCCTCAAGGGGAAAACAAGAGCCTTGCTAGTACAGTGGTTTAAAGCACCCTGTTATTAACACAGCTGCCTGCAATTACTGCAGGTTCGAATCTTACCAGGCTCAAGGTTGACTCAGCCTTCTTTTTTTTTTTTTAATTTGATTTATATGCCGCTCTTCTCCGAAGACTCAGGGCGGCTTACAATGTGCTCAGCAATAGCCTTCATCCTTTTGTATATTTATACAAAGTCAGCTTATTGCCCCCACAAACTGGGTCCTCATTTCACCTACCTTAGAAAGGATGGAAGGCTGAGTCAACCTTGAGCCTTGGCGAGATTCGAACCCTGCAGTAATTGCAGGCAGCTGGTCTTAATAAGCTTAATAACAGGGTGCCTTAAACCCCTGTACTACCAAGGCCTTCCATCCTTTCTAAGGTAGGTTAAATGAGGACCCAGTTTGTGGGGGCAATAAACTGACTTTGTATAAATATACAAAAGTATGAAGGTTATTGCTTAATGCATTGTAATCCACCCTGAGTCTCCGGAGAAGGGCGGCATATAAATCAAATTAAAAAATAAATAAATAAATTCAAGAAGCTTGGGAAATTTTGAAAAGTGAGATTATAAAAGCCCAGTCTAGCCCAATACCAATGAAGAAGAAAAATAACAGCTCTCAAAAGAAACTAGCATGGCTGCACAAAGCGTAGACACAATTTACATAGACTTCTGTAAAACTTTTGATTCAGTGGTACATGACAAATTACTTCTAAAACTAAAATCTTATGTCATTTCTGGACTCCTACATAAATGGATAGCTTCCTTCCTGTCAAACAGACAACAAGTGGTCAAAATAGGAAGTACTCTATTAAATCCTGTACTTGTTAACAGTGGTGTTCCTCAATGCAGTGATTTAGGTACAACACTCTTTATACTTTACATAAATGACCTTTGTGATCATATTAAAAGCAACTGTGTTTTCTTCATTGCTGATGTTAAACTATTCAACACCACCGACAATGCAACTACCCTTTAAAAAGACCTTGACTATGTGTCAGATTGGTCTAACAAGTGGCAACTTCAAATCTCAACCAATAAATGCTCTGTCTTGCACATTGGCAAAAAAAATCAAAACATAAAATAGAAATTAGATGGACATGGAAAAGAAAAATGTCAAGGAAACAATTGGTCCTTTTTGGGAGAAAGTGGCAAGAAGGTGAGAAAGCAGTACTACTTAACTTGTTTTTTGCATCTGTCTTTACACAAAAGGAAAAAACAGTCCAACCTATCAAAAACAGCACCACAAAAAACAGATTAGGAACACAAGTTAAAATAGGGGGGAAAATGGTAAGTGAACACCTGTCTACCCTAGATGAGTTCAAATCACCAGGATCGGATGGATGACACCCCAAGGTTCTGAAGGAACTGGCAGACGAGATTTCAGAACCACTGAACTATATCTTTCAAAGATCCTGGAGCACAGGATTTTCCAGCCAGAGGACTGGAAAAGAGCTGATGTAGTTCCCATCTTCAAAAAAGGAGAAAAAAAAATAGATCCAGGAAACTATCAGCCTGACCTCAATACAAGGGAAGATTCTGGAAAAGATAATCAAGCAATGAATCAGCGAACACCTAGAAGCAAACAAAGTAATTTGTTAATTAATTTATTTATTAATCAAATTTCTATACTGCCCTACTCCCGAAGGACTCAGGGCGGTGAACAGCCAAGATAAAATACAGATAATACAAATATTAAAAATCCCCTAAAATTATTAAATAGTTTGGCCGAAACACAGATTAAAACACCCAATTTATAAAATCACGAATTAAAAATTTAAAAGAGGAGAGTTAGGCCAGGCCAGCCTGCTGAAATAAAAAAGTTTTGAGAGCACGACGAAACGTGCGCAGGTCCGGGATCCTCCGTATCTCTGGGGGGAGCTCGTTCCAGATGGTAGGTGCCCCCACAGAGAAGGCTCTTCCCCTGGGGGCCGCCAGTCGACACTGTTTGGCCGACAGCACCCTGAGGAGCCCCTCTCTATGGGAGCGTACTGGTCGGTGAGAGGCTATTGGTAGTAGAAGGCGGTCTCGTAAATACCTCGGTCCGATGCCATGGAGCGCTCTAAAGGTGGTAACCAAAACCTTGAAGCGCACCCGGAAGACCACCAGGAGCCAGTGCAGCTCGTGCAGGAGGGGGGGTCACATGGGAGCACCACGTCGCTCCCATAACCACCCGCGCAGCCGCATTCTGGACCAGTTGGAGCCTCCGGATGCTCCTCAAGGGGAGCCCCATGTAGAGAGCATTGCAGTAGTCCAGGCGGGAAGTAACGATAGCATGAGTGACCGTATTTAACGAGTCCCAATCCAGAAAGGGACGCAACTGGCGAATCAGACAGACCTGATAAAAAGTCCCCCTGGCCTCGGCCGTCATGTGCTCTTCTAAAGACAGCCGTGAGTCCAGGAGGACACCCAAGTTGTGAACCCTCTCCGTGGGGGCCAATGACTCGCCCCCAATAGTCAGTGATGGCACCAACTGACTATATCGGGATGTCGGAAACCACAGCCACTCGGTCTTGGATGGGTTGAGCCTGAGTATGTTTCTCCCCATCCAGATCCGCACGGCCTCCAGGCACTGGGACATCACTTCAAAGGCATCGTTGGGGTGGTCCGGGGTCGAGATGTACAGCTGAGTGTCGTCAGCGTACTGATGGTACTTCACCCCGAGACCACGGATGATCTCACCCAGCAGCTTCACATAAATGTTGAACAGAAGGGGCGAGAGAACCGACCCTTGTGGCACCCCAGTAAGAGTCCAGGTGTTCCCGAATCTGAGCGATTTTGTCATACAGATACTGTACAAAATCCTCGGCTCTACCTTCCAAGCGGTCCTCCCGCGCTTCCTGGTGGAGCAGGGAGCGGGTCACCCTAAACAGGGCCAACATGGGTTTGTGAAAAACAGATCATGCCAGGAGGGCGGAGACCGCCGTCGATATCTTCACCCCTGGATGGTCCAAATCGGATCCCACTGTCCCGTAGAGACAGTGATAGAGGAGGGCACATCCTGCCGATCCCAGGGACACCGCAAAGTCCCTGGTTGATCCAGGAGAAGCCCTTTTTTCCAACGCTGAAGAGGCAGCCATTAAGCTGCTGAAGTTGGAAAAGCTCTGGAACGGAAGAGAACGAAAGAGAAAGTGTGACAACTTGGTGAGAGATTTTTTAATTAGACTTAGAACATCCTGATGTGAAAAGATAATTAAAATTGAAAATAGAAGTTAAGCAGCGGAATTGAGCCTGAACTTAAGTTAGTTTTCCTGCAATATAATTTATTTCTATTTCTGGATGCTTGTGGAGAGTTTTACTTTTTAAATTTGACAGGACTGGTTCAAAAGGGAGATTTTCTTTTTTACCTGTTAACCACTAAATTCCTGGTCCCTTTTGTTTTTATAAGATTTTGGAATAGTTTTGTTACTTTCCCCTTTGGTTAAACTTTAACTTTTATTCCCCCCCCCCTTCTTTGGAGATAGAGGGAGAGTGGAAGAAGCAAGAAATACTGCCATCTAGTGGACTGAAACATTATATCTTTTCTTTTTTCCTTTTTTTTTCACTGATGAAAATAGCAACTGTGTTATAATTCAAGGTCATTGAGCCTGTTTATAGATAAAACTTAGAAGAGCATCAGAGTGTCTACAGGATTGTTTATTCAGGTGCTCTTTGGAGAAACCACTGTTGACAGACGGTTAAAACTTGAAAGAAGAAGATAACAGCGACTCTGGAAAGAGAGCTGTAAAATTGAGTGAGATATATAAAAGACCTTTTGAATACTACACAGTTGTGGACTTTTATATTAGATAGAAAGCTTTCTCTCTTTTTAAATTCTTTTGTGTGACTGTTCCTTTTTATTATTCCACTTCTCCCCTTTCTAACTATTTTTAATAGGATTTGTCTGCTTTGAGAAAACCTTTAGTATTTTTAAGTTTTTGAAATATATTTTCTCTTTTTCTTTTTCTCTTATTTTTTCTTTCTTTCTTTTATTCAATTCCCTCTCTCCCCCCTCCCCCCTCATAATACTTTATTGTTTAACTGGATTAAGGCACAAAAGAGCCTGAAGAAATTACTTTTTGGCTTTTTTTTCTTTTTTTTCAAATTTTCCTTTTTTTTCTTTTTCTTTCTTTCCCCTATTGATTGGAGATTATAAATTTTGTTTTTACTTTTCCACTCAATTGGATTAGGGCAGACAAGAGCCTGAGAACTGTTTTCTTTGGTTTTCTTTTCTACCTATGGTTAGAATGATGTTGCAGCAGGAAAAAGAGAAGGAACGTGAGAAAGAGAAAGATGCGACAATGCATATGATTCTACAAGGAATACAAGATATAAAATAGAAAATAGAAAAGATTGAACAAAGAACAGGGGAAACAGTGGAGAACATACAACAGATGATGAAGAAATACGAGGACAGACTTGAAAAAATAGAAGGAAAAGAAGATTCACCAAGAAATCAATTAAAACGCAAATATTGCACATTACAAAAGAGAAAACATTGAAATACAAGTGCAAGGAAATTATGGTTTTGAAGCAAATACCGAGAAGATTGAGAGAGATGAGAAGTGAATATCAATTTTTGATGAAAATATTGCTCCAGAAAGGTGTGAATTACAGGTGGTTGATACAGGGTGAGAACCACTGCACTAGAGCAACAAATCCTTCATATAAAGTATAAATATGGATGAGAAAAAATTGATAACAATAAACATAAATGGACTTAATATAGCAACTAAAAGAAGAAAGGTATTTCATAAATTAGAGAAATTAAAATTGGATATAATTTGTTTGCAAGAAGTACATATTAAAAAACAAAATGAACAAATGTTGATACAGCCAAAATTAGGGAAATTATTTACTTCACTACCATAATGTAAGAAAAGAGGAGTGGTTTTATATATCAGAGATACAATACCGGCGGAAAAAAATTATGCAGATGAAGAAGGAAGAATTTTGATGGTGGAAATGATAGTCAATAATAAGAAAATACTCTTAATAGAGATATATGCTCCAAATGATAATCAAGAAGATTTTTATAGAAAATTACTTACAAAATAATTGAATTGGACTATGATATTTGTATTTTGAGAGACTTTAATGGCATAGTAGATGGGAAAATGGACTATAACACACAGAAAGCAACAAAACAAAGTAGAAAAACTCTGCCAATATGATAGAGGAAATGAATTTAAAAGATGCATGGTGAGAAAGAAATGCAAAAAAGAGACAATGCACTTTTTATTCTAATAGACACTTATCATGGTCCAGAATAGATATGATATGGATGACAATGGAATTGACTTCTAATATAGAAAAAATTGACATAGAAGCCAATACCTGGGCAGACCATAACCCAATGATACTGAGATGGAAAGGACAAAGGAGAAGGTCCAGATGGACTTTAAACACCACAATATTAAAAGAAAAGGACTTTGTACAGAAAATGGAGAAGGAACTAGATTTTTTTTAAAAAAAGAAAATAAAAAAGAGGATACATCAACGCAAAATTTGTGGGACACTATGAAAGCTTATGCCAGAGGCTTGATAATTGACTATACAAGAAAAAGGAATATTAAGAAGAGCAAGGTTATAAAACATTAGAGGATGACTATAAGGAACTTGAAAAAGAATTACAGAAGTCCCCACAAAAAAAGGATATTAAATTGAAAATGGACACAATTAAACATAAAATGGGACTATTGGAAAAAGAAGATCTAGCACAAAAAATTAGAAATGCTAAACAAAACTATTTTGGGGATGCCAATAAACCAGGTAGATGGTTAGCATATAAATTGAAAAAAGAGAGAGAATCAAGGAAAATAACGCAATGAATGGATGATCAAGGACAAATTAGATATGGGAATGAAGAGAAGAAAAATATTGTACAAGATTTCTATAAAAAATTATATGAAAAAGAAAACATAGAGGAGGAAAGTGTTAAACAATATCTACTTGAGGCAAATTTACCTCAGATTCCTAAAGATACCGAGATGATGTTAGATGGAAACATAATGATGATGGAATTGACAGAAGCACTTAAAAAACAAAGGATTGGAAAGGCGCCAGGCTCAGACGGTCTGCCGGCGGAATATTATAAGACTTTACAGGATTCACTGAGTCTCCCACTGTTAGAAGTTATGAATGAAGTAATGCTAAAGATGGAGATGCCCAATTCATGGTTAGAAGCATATATTACACTTGTTCCAAAGGAAGATGTCGACCCACTACAAGTCAAGAACTATAGCCTATATCCTTGCTAAACTCAGATTACAAAATCTTTGCTACAATATTACCAGAAAGACTTAAAAGATATTTAATTAATTTTATACATTTGGATCAAAATGGATTTCTGCCAAAAAGGCAGATCAGAGATAATTTGAGGATAATCCTGGACACTTTGGAGTACTACAAGGCACACCCTGAAAAGCAAATGGCTTTGATGTTTCTAGATGCACAGAAAGCTTTTGACAATGTGAACTACAGATTTATGCCAACAGATGGGTTTTGGGAGGAAATTCATTCAAGCCATAGAAGCTATATATCATAAACAAACAGCAAAAGTAATGATAAATGGAGAATTGACTGAATCTATTGAAATACATAAAGGAACGAGACAAGGTTGTCCATTGTCACCACTGTTGTTTGTGTTAACACTAGAAGTATTAAACAGGAACATTAGAGAAGAAAAAGAAATAAAAGGAATGAAAATTCAAAATCAAGAATATAAACTGCAAGCATTTGTTGACGACCTGATGTTTATTTTGGAAGATCCATTTGAGTCAATAAATAAATTGATAGATAAAATAGGAGAATTTGGAAAGGTTGCTGGTTTGAAAATAAATAAAGACAAAATGAAGGTTTTGACAAAAATATGTTAAAAAACAGAGAGATGATTTGGTGGAAATATCAAAAACGCAGGTCACAAACAAGGTTCAATATTTGGGGATATATTTGTCAGCAAGATGCAGTACACTGAAGGAGAATAACTACAATAAACTTAAACAACAGATAGTGACAGACTTGGCTAAATGGGAGAATTTGCAATTATCATTGATAGGGAGAATATCAACTATTAAGATGAATATACTGCCTAGAATTTTGTATTTGTTTCAGACAATTCCAACTAAGTTGAGAAAAGATTATTTTGAAGACTTGAATAAAATAGTGTGGAAATATATTTGGCAGGGTAAAAAAATGAGGATAAAATTAAAATTGTTGCAAGATACTAGAATAAGAGGAGGTTTTGGCTTGCCGGATTGGGAATTATATTATCAAGCAACTAGTTTGATGTGGATTAAGGAATGGATAATGTTAAGAAATACTAGATTGTTGATTTTAGAAGGACATGACGTGCTGTTGGGCTGGCATGCTTTCTTATGGTACAAGAGTACAAAAACACAGGGGTATTTTAGAAGGCACGCTATACGAGAGTCTTTGCTATTAAATTGGGAAAAGATTAAAAGGCAACATTGTTTAAAAATTCCAGTCTGGTTATCTACTATTGAAGCATTCTCACACTCAATAACATTTAGAAAGGAACAAATTGTTAGATAGTGAATTATTGAATGAAAAGGATGAACTGATGACTATGTAATTAAAAAACTGTATGGTTATTTATTAGAGGTAAAATTGGAAGAAGAACAATTTAAAAAACCAAGGATTGCAGGGGGGGGAAATTTTGGTCATGGAATTGATTTAGAGAAATGGCAAAAATTGTGGTTGCAAAATTATAAAATGACAATGTCAACAGCATATAAAGAGAATTTGTATAAGATGTTTTACAGGTGGCATCTACCCCGGGCCAGAATAGCCAGAATGTTCAAGGAAAAAATCGGAGAAATGTTGGAAATGTCATCAGACTCCGGGCTCATATTACCATATGTGGTGGACATGGAAATAAAGTATGGAATATGAAACAAAAGTAATAATAAAATTTATGAAGCGGTTTTTATGGGAGACATGCCATTGTTAAATAATTGTTAAATGAGAATAACAATATAAAAAGATATAAAAAACTCTCAAAAGAGAAATTAAATAACTTGTAAATTTTGGAGATGGGATTAAGCACAAAAGAATTGTAACCGATCGACACACTTTCTGTAATTGTAATGGATGATGGTTGTTTTATGTTTTGTTTTGTTTTAAAAATAAAAAAAAATTCTTAAAAAAAAAAAGATGCCAGACTAATCTTATTGCATTCTTTGACAAAGTGACAAAATTAGTGGACCAGAGGAATACTGTCGATATAATTTACTTGGATTTCAGTAAAGCATTTGATAAAGTAGACCATAACCTACTACTAGATAAAGTAGAAAAATGTGAGTTGGACAGCATCAGCACCAGATGGATTTGTAACTGGCTGATCAACCGCATTCAACATGTAGTCCTCAATGGAACTGCATCTACATGGAGGGAAGTATGTAGTGGAGTACCCCGAGGCTCTGTTTTAGGCCCAGTACTCTTCAACATCTTCATCAATGAGGAGGGGATAGATGGGGAACTCATCAGATTTGCAGATGACACCTAGCTGGCAGGAATAGCCAACACTCCAGAAGATAGGCTTAAGATACAGAAGGATCTTGACAGACTTGAACATTGGGTGCGATTTAACAAAATGAAATTCAATGGTGAAAAAATAAGGTTCTACATTTAGGAAGAAAAACAAAAGGCACAGGTACAATATATGTGGTACCTCACTCAACAGTAGTAACTGTGAGAAGGATCTTGGAGACCTAGTGGACAACCATTTAAATATGAGCCAGCAGTGTGCATCAGCTGCCAAAAAAGCCAACACAGTTCTAGGCTGCATAAACAGAGGGATAGAATCAAGATCACGTGAAGTGTTAATACCACTTTATAATGCCTTGGTAAGGCCACACTTGGAATACTGCATTCAGTTTTGGTTGCCACGATGTAAAAAAGATGTGGAGACTCTAGAAAGAGTGCAGAGAAGAGCAACAAAGATGATGACGGGACTGGAGGCTAAAACATATGAAGAACGGTTGCAGGAACTGGGTATGTCTAGTTTAATGAAAAGAAGGACTACGAGAGACGTGATAGCAGTGTTCCAATATCTCAGGGGCTGCCACAAAGAAGGAGTCAAACTATTCTCCAAAGCACCTTAGGGTACAACAAGAAGCAATGGGTGGAAACTAATCAAGGAGAGAAGCAACTTAGAACTAAGGAGAAATTTCCTGACAGAACAATTAATCAGTGAAACAACTTGCCTCCAGAAGTTGCGAATGCTCCAACATTGGAAGATTTTAAGAAAATGTTGGATAACCATTTGAGTGACGTGGTGTAGGCTTTCCTGCCTATGGAGGGAGTTGGAGTAGAAGACCTCCAAGGTCCCTTCCAACTCTGTTATTCTATTTTATTAAGTTGTTTAGGAGTCTAGTGGTCCACTTCAATAAACTCAGTTTTGCAGCAATTCTTCTCAGCCCCAAGGAGCCTATAATCCACAAGTCTCAGTCTCTCTTTCTCTCTCTCCCTCTTCCCTCTCTCTCCGTCTATCTCTGTCTCTCCTTCCCTCCACTATTTGATTCCCTCCGGAGAAATTAAGATTTCAAATACAACTAAAGTTTAGCTCTCAGGTACATTCAGAGACTTTTACCTCTTATATCGAAAGAAAGAAAAGTGTGCTACAAGAGCAAATGGGGGTGGGGAAGAGAAACCAGGACATGGAATGCTTGATGGGTACAGAGATAAGACTGGCTCCTGAGGCATCTTCTGCAGGATCACCGTCAACCCCGGCAGTGCCCTGGGATAGCTCGCTGAATTAACAAGACGACAGCAGAGAAATACATTTATCTGAAATTTAAATCATAGGCCACATAACAAGAAAATGTGTCAGGAAGAATACATACCTATGTTATGACCTATCACCACTTAGTTTCAATGTGAGGAATTTCAATCACTCACAACCTGACTTCTCCCTGCTGGCACTGGATTTTTTAAACAGCACAACTAATAGTCAGGAATGATGGGAGTGTAATGAAGTAGCGACTGGAGGGCCATCATATCCTTATTACTGAACTACAGTTTTTACCACAACCCCTGAATCTGTCTTCCTTCCTATCATCCTTCCTTCCCTTCCTCAGTCTCTGTCTGTCTCTGTCTGTCCGGGGGGGTGGTGGTAGGGAAGGAACCCCTGAACTGGTGCTAGATGATGAGAATCTGACATCCAGAGGCTGATGAGCCGCACACTGATGATCAGCTGGTCGGCAGAGACCCAAAGACCACTTGGCTGGTGGGGAGGCAGGGCATCACAAGACAGGCAGCCTGTAGTATCTGCAGGACAAGTGACTGACATCTGGGAGGCGAAAACGAGCCGACGCTGCTGTTGTCAGGGGAGAGAGGGGCAGGGTCACATTGTGGATCCACGTCATAATGGGCTCCAGGAGGGAGACCCTGTCTCCCCCATTGTGAAACACGCCCTCCCCTGCCCACCCTCCCCCTTCGCCCTTACCTTTGCGGTTTGCATACCCCCGCGGGCTGGAAGATAAGGGCGATGGCTAGAGAACGGGCGATGCAGGTGACACAGCCAGCCACGCAAGGAATGGCTGATAGGGATGGGGCTAAGGGCAGGGCGGAATCCCACAACTGCATGGGCCCAATACATTGCTTCAGCAGACCGTAGCCATCCCACAGGCTGTACTTTGAGGATCTGTGTACTAAAAGGTCAGGTCCTGTCCTTAGATTTTGGGTGGGGAAATGTAAATTTTAATCCCATCAATTGGCATTCTAGGTGTTTTGTTTGTGAATAGGCTGGCCTAGATTTCTTAATGGTCACAAAATATCCATCTCTAAAAACTTCAGGCATCTGCTGGAAACAGTTGTGGCTGCTTTCTGCCTTTGCTAGTATTTTTTTTCTCCATTTCTCCTTTGGGGAAATATAATATTCTGCCTCTTTTTAATATTACCCAAAATATTTCATTCTTTGGGTGGAGGGGTGTGTCTGTTGTGATTACTCCATACAATACACTCACACCTTTTGATCTAACTTTAAAGCAAGGGGAGGATGTTAATTGATGAAATGATCCCAAGAGCTTCAGCGGCATTAAAGGACAGGGTTTCGGTTGGAGGCTTTTAAGAAGAGACTGGACAGTCTCTTGTCTGAAATGGAATAGGGTCTCCTGTCTTGATCGGTGGGTTGGACTAGAAGACCTCTAAGGTCGCTTCCAACTCTGATACCGCAATTCAGCCCAAAAATTCACTGTTGCTAAGTGAGACATCTGTTAAGTGAGTTTTGTCCCATTTTACAACATTTCTTGCCACAGTTGTTAAGTGAATCACTGAAGTTGTTAAATTAGTCACGCGGTTGTTAATTGAATCTGGCTTCCCTGTTGACTTTGTTGGTCAGAAGGTGACATAAGAGGATCACATGAGTCTGGGACACTGCAACCATCATTATAATTATGGGTGTTTTGCTAAGCACCTGAATTTTGAACATGTGACCATGGGGTTGCTGCAGTGGTTGTGCGAAAAACAGTCAAGCGAATCACAGTGAAGCCACCCTCATATGAAGGAGAACCAGTTTTAAAGCAAGTACCACAAATGGAATAAAATCTGGGGAGAAAAGAAATATGTAGCAACTGACACGTTTCAATCGAATTGCTTCTTTTGGCTTTTGAACCATGAAGGTCAACTGCAGGGCAGAACAGCCTTTACATCTGAAATTTTACACTGCTTTTATCAGTGCTCTAAACTCCCCCAATATATTTGCTATTCATGTGGTTTCTTCCACTTGGGTGCCTCATTCTTGACACAATCTGAACAGACATGCTTGGTGCACTGAATTTCTGGAACTGTAATCGTGTTTCCCCAAAAATAAGCCCGTCTTATATTTTTTTGAATCCTGAAATAAGTGCTTGGCCTTATTGCCATGCGCTCAAAAGCACAATTGGACTTATTACCAGGGGATGTCTTATTTTGGGAGAAACAGGGTAGAAAAAGAAGAACATTGAAAAAAAGCCCTCATGTCTCTTCTCCGCTTGTTTTTTCCTTATATGAAGAAGCACAATCTCTTTAACTATAGTCTCAGTGCTCCAATCCCCAAGAGATGCTGGCTGGAGAATTCTGAGGCTGAAAATCTTGGGGGCACACAGGGAGAAAAAGGCTGGGACTCCTGGCACATAGCATTTCTATCATCCACCATCACAAAAATGCAAAGAACACTCCCAAAAAGTTTTTTACATAATAGCCAAATTTTTACAAAAATAAATATCCAGCAACTTCTTACGCTGAAGGCAAGATAGCCATTATCAAAGTAATACGTCCCAACTTTTTCTTTCCTCTGCTGCATCTAATACCACTGCATATTTGCCTACAAAAATCAGGCAAATTCTATTTAATTTAATCAATTTAAATAGTCAATATCTCAGCTGGACTTACAATGGGACACTAGAAATGACATTCAAATGGTTTCTCTCCTGTGTGAATCCTCTGGTGTTTCACCAGGCTGGAATTGTGACTGAAACTTTTACCACAATCAGCACACTCAAAGGGTTTATCTCCTGTGTGAGTCCTCTGGTGGCCAATGAGTTTGGAATGCTGACGGAAACTTTTCCCACAGTCAGGACATTTAAAGGGTTTTTCTCCTGTGTGAATCCTCTGGTGTTGAACCAGGTTGGAATTCTGACTGAAACTTTTCCCACAGTCAGGACATTCAAAGGGTTTTTCTCCTGTGTGAATACTCTGGTGTTTCACCAGGTTGAAATTCTGACTGAAACTTTTCCCACAGTCAGGACATTCAAAGGGTTTTTCTCCTGTGTGAGTCCTCTGGTGTTTCACCAGGGTGGAATTGTTACTGAAACTTTTACCACAATCAGAACATTCAAACGGTTTCTCTCCCGTGTGAATCCTCTGGTGTCGAACCAAGTTGGAATACTGACTGAAACTTTTCCCACAGTCAGGACATTCAAAGGGTTTTTCTCCGGTGTGAATCCTCTGGTGTTTCACCAGGCTGGAATTGTGATTGAAACTTTTACCACAATCGGAACATTCAAAGGGTTTTTCTCCTGTGTGAATCCTCTGGTGTTGAACCAGGTTGAAATTCTGACTGAAACTTTTCCCACAGTCAGGACATTCAAAGGGTTTTTCTCCTGTGTGAATACTCTGGTGTGTTACAAGGCTGAAATTGGTACTGAAACTTTTCCCACAGTCAGGACATTCAAAGGGTTTTTCTCCTGTGTGAATCCTCTGGTGGTTCACCAGGGTGGAATTGTGACTGAAACTTTTCCCACAGTCAGGACATTTAAAGGGTTTTTCTCCTGTGTGAATCCTCTGGTGTGTCATGAGGCTGAAATTGGTACTGAAACTTTTACCACAGGCAGGATATTCAAAGGGTTTCGCTCCTGTGTGAGTCCTCTGGTGTTTCACCAAGGTGGAATTGTGACCGAAACTTTTCCCACAGTCAGGACATTCAAAGGGTTTTTCTCCTGTGTGAGTCCTCTGGTGTTTCACCAGGCCAGAATTGTGACTGAATCTTTTACCACAATCAGGACACTTAAAGGGTTTCTCTCCTGTGTGAGTCCTCTGGTGGTCGATGAGGTTGGAATGCTGATGGAATCTTTTCCCACAGTCAGGACATTTAAAGGGTTTTTCTCCTGTGTGAATCCTCTCGTGTCGAACCAGGTTGGAATTCTGACGGAAACTTTTCCCACAGTCAGGACATTCAAAGGGTTTTTCTCCTGTGTGAATCCTCTGGTGTTTCACCAGGCTGGAATTCTGACTGAAACTTTTCCCACAGTCAGGACATTTAAAGGGTTTTTCTCCTGTGTAAATCCTCCCGTGTGTGACCAGGCTGTAATTCTTACTGAAACTTTTCTCAGAACCAGGACATTCCAACGTTTTCTCTCCTGTATGAGTGCTCTGGTGTGAAACGAGGTAAGAATTTTGACTTAAACTATCCTCAGAATTAGGAGATTTAAAGGGCTTCTTGCCTGTGTGAATCCTCTGGTGTATCACCAGGTTGGAATTATCGCAGAAACATTTCTCACAATCAGGACATTCAAACAGTTTCTCCTTGGTGTGAGTCCCCGTTGCCATGCTTCCTAAAGAATTTACTGCATTGGGAGCACTTGTAGGGCTTCTCTCCTGTGTGGGTCCTTCCAAGAACCACAATGGAGGTGTTCTGATCAGAGGTTTTGCCACATTTAGAGTATTGTATGGTTCTTCTCCAGTCGGGATCCTCTCAGGCATAATCAGCTGTGATTTGCAAGTTGTATCTTTCCCACAACAGGCACATCTATGTAGCTTTTCCACAACTCATATTCACTTGGAGATCAAAAATAGGGATGATCTCTTGATTAGCAGTGCTTTTATTCAAGCCGTTTTCTTCCTCCCAGAGTGGGCCTGCAACTCTCTCTGCTCTACATGGCTTTCCAATTGACCTTTTCCTCCCCAGTAACTTCCAGATATTTCCCTCTTTTGCCCAATGGAAAAATAATCTCCCTTGACTTTTCATGTAATGTATGCTTGAATTTCACACCCTGCTTTTCCCAGCTAGAAATCTCTTCCTGATCTTCTCTCGTTTCGCTAGGTAGAAAAGAATTGTGTGACTCTGAAAGAAATGGAAAATATTTTGATTTCTGGACTGACTTGCTTTGGTGTTCAATGTTGCTTGTTATCCTCAGTTGTCCAGAGTGCTCATTGCCATCTTCTTTGTCTATAAGATTCAAATAAAAATGTATCTTTAATTGTGCATGAAATGATTGTAGAAGATGAGAAAAAAAGAAAAAGGGTTACATTACAATGAAAAAGCAAACATGCCACAATACTCAAAGAAGCTCTTACATTAATCATGACACATGGAAGACTACCCAGATCGAAGTTCGAATATCCATTCAATGATGAAATTCCCTTGTTGACTCGGCCAATCACAAATTCTTAGCAGTGCAAACGGTTGTTTTCACATACAGTCAAGTGAAAAAGAAAGTACATTCGCTTTCATTGAATTTTATGAATTTACTTATCAGATGACGTAGAACAACCAGCAAAAACAGGAACAAAATTGTTGGCTAAAATAGAAGAGTATGGAAGAATGGCCGGACTAAACATTAATAAACAAAAAACAAAGGGATAAACGAAGAACCTTACAAACCTACAGGAAAAAGAATTGGAAGATAAATTAGGAATACAAATAGTAAAAAAAGTAAAATATTTAGGAATTTGGCTTTCCAACAAAGGGTCAACACTTAGGGAGGATAATTATAATAAATTGGCAAAACAGATTAAAAAAAAGACCTAGAAATATGGAGTAAGTTACAGCTATCATTTCTAGGAAGGATTGCATCCATTAAAATGAATGTATTACCTAGAATACTATATTTATTCCAAGTAATTCCGATAAGCCCAGGAAAAGATTTTTTCAAAGACTTCAATAAAATGATTGCAGACAATATTTGGCAAGGATTGCTATATTTGGATTGGGGGTGGGAGGCACCATGTTGCGGTGGTTCTCCTCCTATCTCTCCGACTGATCGCAGTCTGTGTTGGCAGGGGGGCAGAGGTCGACCTTGAGGCGCCTTGTTTGTGGGGTGCTACAAGGGTCGGTCCTCTCGCCACTCCTGTTCAACATTTATGTGAAGCCGCTGGGTGAGATCATCCGTGGATTTGGGGTGCGATGCCATCTGTACGCTGATGACACTCAGCTGTACATCTCCACCCCAAACCACCCCAACGATGCCCTTGAAGTGATGTCCCAGTGTCTGGAGGCCGTGCGGGTCTGGATGGGGAGGAACAGGCTTCGACTCAACCCTTGCAAGACTGAGTGGCTGTGGATGCCGGCATCCCGATATAGCCAGCTGGTGTCATCGCTGGCTATTGGGAGCGAGTCATTGACCCCCACAGAGGGGGCTCGCAACTTGGGCATCCTCCTGGACACACGGCTGTCTTTAGAAGAGCACATGACGGCCGTGGCCAGGGGGGCTTTTTATCAGGTTCGCCTGATACGCCAGTTGCGCCCCTTTCTGAGTTGGGATTCTTTATGCACAGTCACTCATGCTCTCGTCACTTCTCGCCTGGACTACGCCAAGGCTCTCTACATGGGGCTCCCCTTGAGGAGCACCCGGAGGCTCCAACTGGTCCAGAATGCGGCCGCGCGGGTGATTACGGGAGCGACATGGCGCTCCCAGATAACACTTCTCCTGCACGAGCTGCACTGGCTCCCGGTGGTCTTCCAGGTGCGCTTCAAGGTGTTGGTTCTCACCTTTAAAGCGCTCCATGGCTTAGGGCCAGGGTATTTACGAGAACGCCTTCTGCTACTGATAACCTCCCACTGGCCAATACGCTCTCACAGAGAAGGCCTCCTCAGGGTGCCGTCGGTCAAGCAATGTCGGCTGGTGGCCCCCAGGGGGAGAGCCTTCTCTGTGGGAGCACCCGCCCTCTGGAACGAGCTACCTCCCGGAATACGGCTGATTCCGGATCTCCGCACTTTCTGTAAGGCCCTGAAGACGTTTTTATTTCAGCAAGCTGGCCTGGCCTGAATAGGTTTTATGGGTTAGTTTTTTAATTGTATAGCTAGGGATTTTGAATTGGGGAGGCTGTTTAATTTAATTTATTTTTAATTATCTTAACTTTTATATTGTATGTTATTTTAATTCTTGGCTGTTCACCGCCCTGAGTCCCTTCAGGGAGGATATAAATTAAATAAATAAATAAATAAATAAATAAATAAATAAATAAATAAATAAATAAATAATAAAGGAAGGAAGGAAGGAAGGAAGGAAGGAAGGAAGGAAGGAAGGAAGGAAGGAAGGAAGGAAGAAGGCAAGAATCAAACTAAAACATCTCCAGGACATACAAGAGAAAGGCGGATTAGGACTACCAGATTGGCAAACATACTATAAAGCGACATCACTAATTTGGATAAGAAATTGGATAGAATTTAAAAACAAAAGGGTATTAACAAAGAGGCTGGCACGCATTCTTATGTGAGGGAAGAGATAAACATCATGGATATTTTCAAAACCACATTATTAGAGGACCTTTGCTTAAAACAGGAGGGGGGAGCGGACTTGGCAGCTATTACTGAGACTTGGTTAGGCCCGGAGGGAGGGGTCCCCCTGGTTGAGATGTGCCCACTGGGCTTCAGAGCGTTCCATCAGCCGAGGACCCAGCGGAGGGGCGGGGGGGTGGCGGTTATTATTAAAGAAGATCTTGGTTCGAGGGAAACCACTGTGCCACAGACGGCCGGATGTGAAACCCTCTTTGTGAGATGGGGTCATGGGGCTCAGATGGGCCTGTTGTTCACGTACCTGGCTCCCTGCCGCGTGACAACGGCCCTGCCCGAGCTACTCGACGTGATAGTCATGGTGGCAGTTGATACACCCAGGCTTATGGTCATGGGTGATTTCAATCTGCCATCCGTTGGTGAGACGTCTGAGATGGCCCGGGAGTTCATGGCTTCCATGACGGCCATGGACGTGACCCAGTTAGTTCATGGCCCCACCCACAGGGAGGGTCACACTCTGGACCTGATTTTTGTCTCTGGCCAGTGGTTGAGTGGCCTTGTTATAGGGGATATAGACATGGAACCCTTGTCATGGTCTGACCACTCGCTCCTTCACCTAGGTCTTTGAACCGCTACACCCCGCCGCAGGCGCCTGGGGTGGACCCATCTTGTAGGGTCCACCCCAGGCGCCTGATGGATTCTGATAGATTCCAGATGGAGCTTGGGCCATTTCCTGAGGTTCTAGCACATGACTCGGTCGGGGACCTGGTGGCGGCCTGGGATCGGGCCGCTAGCGGAGCCTTAGATCGAGTCGTGCCTTTGCGGCCTCTGAGCCGGTGCCGATCCCTCGTGGCTCCTTGGTTCACTGAGGAGCTTAGGGAGATGAAGCGCCAGAAAAGACGCCTGGAGAGTGGTTGGAGGGCCAGTCTCACCGAATCTGATCGAACACTGGTAAGGTCGCATTTTAAGACCTACCTAGTGGCAATAAAAGCGGCGAAGTCCAATTACTTTTCCGCTCTTATTGCATCATCAGAGAATCATCCGGCGGCCCTGTTCAGAGTGACCCGCTCCCTGCTTCAACCGGGAGTGCGGGAGGACACTCTGGAGGGAAGGGCTGAGGATTTCGGACAATATCTGTATGACAAAATCCCTTAGATCCGGTGGGATTTGGACTCTGACTGGGTAGATCCAGGTAGGATGACGAGGAATAGTCTTGAGAATGTTATCTGGGAAGAGTTTGACTTTGTGACTCCGGATGACGTCGACAGGATTTTGGGGAGACTTAATGCGACCACATGTTTACTGGACCCGTGTCCCTCCTGGTTAGTACTGGCTTCCCGGGAGGTCTCACGTGGCTGGCTCCAGGGAATTATCAATGCTTCGTTGAGTGAGGGTCACTTCCCCGCTACCTTGAAAGAGGCGGTGGTGAGGCCTCTCCTCAAGAAGCCCTCCCTGGACCCGGCAGTATTGGCTAACTACCGTCCTGTCTCCAACCTTCACTTCGTGGCGAAGGTTGTTGAGAGTGTGGTCGCACGACAGTTCCCACAATTCCTGGAGGAAATGTCCTATCTGGATCCATTCCAGTCGGGTTTCAGGCCTGGGCACAGCACAGAAACGGCATTGGTCGCATTGGTTGATGGTCTCTGGAGGGCTCGGGACAGGGGTTGCTCCTCTGTTCTGGTCCTGTTAGATCTCTCAGCGGCTTTTGATACCATCGACCATGGTATCATGCTGCACTGGTTGGAAGAGTTGGGGATGGGGGGCACTGTGTTATGGTGGTTCTCCTCCTTTCTCTCCGACCGGTCACAGTTTGTGTTGACAGGGGGGCAGAGGTCGACCTCGAGGCCTCTCATCTGTGGAGTGCCGCAAGGGTCGGTCCTCTCGCCCCTTCTGTTCAACATTTATGTGAAGCCGCTGGGCGAGATCATCCGTGGCTTTGGGGTGAGATACCAGCAATATGCTGATGACACCCAGCTGTACATCTCCACCCCAGGCCACCCCAGCGATGCCGTTGAAGTGATGTCCCAGTGCCTGGAGGCTGTACAGATCTGGATGGGGAGGAACAAGCTCAAGCTCAACCCTTCCAAGACTGAGTGGCTGTGGTTCCTGGCATCCCGATATAGTCAGCTGACTCCATCGCTGACTATCGGGGGCGAGTCTTTGGCCCCCTCAGAGAGGGCGCGCAATCTGGGTGTCCTCCTGGATACGCAGCTGTCCTTGGAGGAACATCTGACGGCTGTTGCCAGGGGGACCTTTTGTCAGGTTCGCCTGATTCGCCAGTTGCGCCCCTTTCTTGATCGGGATTCCGTGCGCACAGTCAATCATGCCCTCGTCACCTCTCGCCTGGACTACAGCAACACTCTCTACATGGGGCTCCCCTTGAGGAGCACCCGGAGGCTCCAACTGGTCCAGAATGTGGCCGCGCGGGTAATTATGGGAGCTGCATGGCGCTCCCGTATAACACCGCTCCTGCGTGAGCTGCACTAGCTCCCAGTGGTCTTCCGGGTGCGCTTCAAGGTGTTGGTTACCACCTTTAAAGCGCTCCATGGCATAGAACCTAGTTATCTTCGAGACCGCCTTCTGCCACCGACGACCTCCCATCAACCCATGCGCTCCCACAGAGAGGGCCTCCTCGGGGTGGCATCAGCCAAGCAATGCAGGCTGGTGACCCCCAGGGGGAGGGCCGTCTCTGTGGGGGCTCCCACCCTCTAGAATCAGCTGCCCCCAGAGATAAGGAGAATCCGAGACCTCCGTGCCTTCCGCTGTGCCCTTAAAACTTTCCTTTTCCAACAAGCCGGGCTGGCCTAACAAATCTTTTAAATGATTTTAAATTTGTTTGTCTTTTTAAATTTTGGGCCAAATTGAGATATTTTCTTAATGTTCTTAATGTATGTATTATGTGTTTTTATTTGGCTGTACACCGCCCTGAGTCCCTAGGAAGAAGGGCGGTATATAAATTTGAAGTAAATAAATAAATAAATAAATAGAATAAAACGTGGCAAGAGATCAAAAAAATGCATTATTTATTTATGTATTGGACTTGTATGCCGCCCTTCTCCCGAAGAACTCAGGGCAGCTCACAACACTAAGAACAGAAAACACAAAAGTTAAAAGACAAATTCAAGCAGAATATCCAATAAATAAGGTTAAACGTGGAAATACAAATTCAAATGTAAGATTTAGGATTTTAAAAAGCTACAAAATCAGTTTAGAGTCAACCCAGGCCCGCCCGTTGGAAGAGCCAGGTCTTCAAGGCCCGACGGAAGGTTCGGAGGTCTGGGATTATCCGGAGCTCCAGGGGTAACATATTCCAGGGGCTCCCACAGAGAAGGCTCTCCCGCTAGGGGTCACCAGTCGACATTGTCTAGCCGAATGTACCCTAAGAAGGCCAACTCTGTGGAAGCGGACTGGGCGATGGAAGGCTACCGGTGGCAGGAAGAAAAAGTGCAGAGGAGAGCAACCAGGATGCTTAGGGGACTGGAGACTAAAACATATGAAGAACGGTTACAGGAACTGGGCATGGCTAGTCTAGTGAAGAGAAGGACCAGGAGAGATGTGATAGCAGTCTTCCAATATTTGAGGGGCTGCTACAGAGAGGAGGGGGTCAAGCTATTTTCCAAAGCACTAAGGAGAGATTCAACCTAGAAATAAGGAGGAACTTTCTAACAGTGAAAACAATCAACCAATGGAACACCTTGCCTTTGGACATTGTGGCAGCTTCATCACTTGAGACTTTCAAGAAAAGATTGGACATCCATTTGTCAGAAATGGTGTAGGGTTTCCTGCTTGAGTGAGGGGGGGGTTGGATTAGATGACCTATAAAGTCCCTTCCAACTCTCTTAATCTGTTAAAAAGATTATTCATAAATGGGAAACATTCAAGACAGTTGCCAATCTTCCCAGGACTGGACATCCAAGAAAATTCACCCCAAGGCCAGACCATGCAATGGCCAGAGAAATTACTAAAAAAACAAAGAGTTATATCACAGACTCTACAGGCTTCAGTTAGCATGTTAAATGTTAAGATTCATAACAGTGCAATTAGAAAAAGACTGGACAAGTATGGTTTGTTTGGAAGGGTTGTGAGGGGAAACCCTCTTCTCTCTAAAAAAGTCATAGCAGCATGGCTGAGGTTTGCAAAGTTGCATCTGAACAAATCACATGACTTCTGGAACACTGTCCTTTGCACAGACCAGACCAAAGTGGTACCAAAGTATTCTAGCGTCAAAACTGAGGTCATCTATCCAATAGCTTGTTAGATCAGGCGCAGGGAAAGGAAGACGTGACCAGCTCGATACATTTAGTAACTTTATTGCAACAGTAACAAGACTGGCTCAGCGCTGCTGGAGCTCTCCTTATTCACTCCGGCAGATGCACCGCCCCTAAGACAGCTATTCAAACTTCCCGCCCGAGGCTGGCAGCCAATCCAGGCGGGTGTCCTTATAAGGACATAACAAGCTAAAGCTTGGCTAACATAGGATTATGCAACAGGACAATGGACACAAAACACATCAGCAAATCTACAACAGAATGGCCGGAAAAGAAAAGAATCAAGGTGTTGCAATGGCAGTCAAAGTCCAGACCTCAACCCAATTGGCGGGACTTCAAGAGAGTTGTGCATAAAAAAACACCCACAAATCTCAATCAACTGAAGCAATGTTGTAAAGGAGAATGGGCCAAAATTCCTCCACAACGCTGCAAGAGACTGATAAAGTCATACAGAAAAGAATTACTTCTAGTTGTTGCTGCTAAAGGTGGTTCTCCAAATTATTAAATCATCCTTTTTTTACACATAACTTCTCTGTTTTGGCTTTCTTTTTATAAAATAAAAGATGACCTGATGTAATATGTCATGTTGTTCCTTTGTTGTATTAACCTACTTTTAAGAACTTCTAAGGACCAATTGATTTTTACTATGTCCCAATATATATAATCATAGAAGTCAAGAAGAGTGTACTTTTTTTCACATGACTGTTTATCTGGAAGTCCTGAAAAATATCTCAATCGTACCTTCTGTGCTAATGTCAATTCTGATCGGGACACCTTGCGCACGGTCACTCACGCCCTCGTCACCTCCCGTCTGGACTATTGTAATTCTCTCTACATGAGGCTCCCCTTGAAGAGCACTCGGAGGCTCCAACTGGTCCAGAATGCAGCCGCGTGCGCAGTTCCATTCTGGTTTGGCCGTCTTCGTGGACGGAGGGAGCTCCTGCGTCTCCTGGTCCCCTCCCGGGAACTGGGCAGGATCCGGCCGTCGAGTGCGTGGGCTGGGTTCCCGCGCCTCCGGCCGGGTCTCAGACCTCCGCCCGCTGGCGATGCTGGTCTTCTTCTCCGCCTGGGTTATGGATTACTTGTCGCTGGCTGTCGTCACCGCCCGGTACGGAACTGCTGAACCCCAGTAAGTCTCTAATGTCACACTTGTCTTTTACCGGTTCGGTGGTGGCTGGTTCCGGTCGGGGGTGCGGGTTTCACGGCTCCCTCTGGTTCCAATCCCGGTGTCCCTCGGTTGAGACCAGTGCCCTCCCTTGGTGGCTGCCGGGACATGGTGGCTCTTGTCCGACCTCGCCGGGGTGGAGCTGGCCTCCTCCGCAGGGGTGGTGTAGGCCCTCTCTGCTGGGGCGGCGCTCCCCAGGTGGTCGATGCTGTTTGCTGTTGTTCTGCTGTAGTTGGCCATCCCTGTCGGGTTGGTGCAGGCCTCCCTCGCGGGGGTGGTTTAGGCCTTCCTCGCAGGGTTGGTTTGCGTCTTGTCTGGGGTGTGGTTGGTCTGCTTGGTAGGGCTGGTGTAGGTCGCCCTTCCCAGTGTGTTGGGTGCCGACCTTGCCGGGGTGATGTGGGACTACCTCATCGGGGTGTTTCCGGCCTACCCTGTCTGGCTGAGGCAGGCCTACCTCTTCGGGGTGTTGCTGGCCTACCTCATCGGGGTGTTGCAGGCCTACCTCGTCGGGGTGTTGCAGGCCTACCTCGTCGGGGTGTTGTAGGCCTACCTCATCGGGGTGTTGCAGGCCTACCTCGTCGGCGTGTTGCAGGCCTACCTCGTCGGGTTGGTTTCCTTCCACTCCCTTCCACCTTTTCCCGAGCTGGTCGATGTGACGTCTACAGACCTGTCCATCTTCCAGCTCTACCCGATAGGACTTCGGGCCGGTTGTGCTCTCGATCTTCCCCTTCAGCCATTTCGGAGAGCCGTGAAAATTCAAAGCGAAAACCGGGTCTCCTATGGCGAAGGTGCGAAGTTGGTGGCTGGCGCTTGCGGGTACCTCTGAGTCGTATTGGGGGTGCAGTCTGTCCAGTGGTGACCGGAGTCTTCTGCCCATCAACAGCTCCGCCGGGCATTTTCTTGTGGTGGCATGCGGGGTGATGTGTTGGGTGAGAAGGAAGTTATCGATCCACTCCTGCCAATCACCCGTGCCCATTTTGGTGAGCGCTTCTTTGGTGAGCCTCACCATCCGTTCCGCCTGCCCATTTCCCGCTGGCCTGTACGGTGTTGACAGGGCATGGCGTATGCCCAGTCCGGCCAGGAATGCCTCCATGGCCAAGGACATGAGTTGGGGCCCGTTATCGGAAACCAACACGTCCGGCAGTCCATGGGTGGCGAAGATACGGCGTAGAGCCCGGATCGTCGCTTCCGTTGTGGTAGATGCCATGGGTACCACCTCGAGCCACTTGGAGAAGGAGTCAACGACGATGAGTAGGTGGCGCCCTGCATCGGACCCGCGAAGTCGATGTGGATCCTTGACCAGGGGCTGCTGGGGGTCTCCCACTTCATTGGTTCGGCTTGGGGTGGCACTGAGCGTACTTCTTGGGCCTCCGCCGTCTTTTCGTCCACTGGCAGCTGCTGGTAAACCTGGGCCAGGTCCAGTTTGGCAAAAATTGAGCCAGTCCCTAGGGAATGCAGCAGATGTTGCACCACTGGGACTGGGTATGCGCTCTGCGGCAACGCCTTATTGATGGTACACTTATAGTCGGCGCAGATGCGCACAGATCCATCATGCTTCATTCGGGTCACAATGGGGGTTTCCCATGAAGCATGATCGATAGGTTCCAGAACTCCTTGGGCGATCAGCTTATCTAGCTGAGCATCTACTTTTGGCCGCAAGGCAAACGGAACCTGGCGGGGCTTCAGCCTAATTGGGGTGATTCCCTTGTCCAGATTAAAGGAGATTGACTTTCCCATAGATTTCCCAAGCTTACCATCAAAGACTTCCTTGAACTCTTCGATGAGATTGTCGAGTTCGTCCCTCTGGATCTGATGGATGCCTCCGATTGATAACCCTAGCGGCTTGAACCACTCCACTCCTAGCAGGTTCGGTCGGCTGTGTTCCACGACTGTGATGGGAAGTTTGCCTTGGAATTCCTTGAAGGCGATGTGGAGTGTGGTTCTGCCCAGGACACCGATGGGTTTTCCGCTGAAATCCATGAGCCTCGACCTCAGGGGCTTTAACTGGTTCTTTTCACAGGCTGGCTTCAGGCGCTTCAGATGTTGCCAGTCCATAATGGAGTAGATGGAGCCTGAATCTACTTCCATTGTGAACGGTGACCCCTCTGCCAGCAGTGTCACGTTGAATTTGGTGGCACTGTCGTCGCTTGTGTGGGCGATTGTGGTCTGGTGCACTGCTCTGTTGTGAGGATATTCGTTGTCTCCGCGCCTGGACTGGTTCGAGGACCATTTGGATGTCCTCTGGGTGTCTTTGCGATTTTCGCGGAATCTTGGCCTGGGTGGTTCCGGGGCTGGATCTGCTGCTCTGCATGCTTCGGCTGTGTCCCCTCTTCAGGCAACGACGGCAGGTCGTGTCCCTCCATCTGCAGTTAGCTCTGGGGTGGTCACCTTTGCAACTGCCACAGCGTTCCCCCCGGTCACCATGTTGGGGATTTTCCCGCCTGGGGGGGCGGGAAACCTTGTGTACGGCCATTTCCTCATCGGATTCTGATGGCGTGGCGGAGTCATCTGAGGAATTTGGGCCCGACTTCTGGATCTTGTGGATCCCTCTTGCCTTCACCATTGTGGCGGCCGCTTTCTCGGAAGTCTCAGCAGCTGTGGCTTCTTCAAGGACTTCCTTGAGCGGAATCCTCTTGCTGTTCAGGAACTTCTTCTGGAGACCCACATCCTGCATCCTGAAGTCGATGCGGTCTCGGATGGCATTATCAACATTGTCAAACTCGCAATTGGCAGCGATTTGACGAAGTGCTGCCACAAACTCTTTAATGGATTCACCTTCCCGTTGATTCCTCTGCTGGAAGGTGAATCTGTTTGCAATTGGGGTGCCTGTGGGTGCGTAGTGTTCCTGCAGGACTTCCTGCAGGTCACTCCAGGACATCTCCTCAATATCTCTAGGCGCCACGAGGTCGATGGCCATCTCTAGGATGTCAGAGCCGCAGTGGGCCAGGAACAGGGCTCTCTTGCGTTCATCGTCGAGGTTCTGGTAGCCATTTCCTCGGAGGAATTGCCGGAATCTGACCATGTATGACCTCCATTTCTCTCTTGCCGGGTCGAATGGATTCAGCGAAGCAATCGGTGCTTGCGGGGTTGCCATTCTGTAGGATGCCACGGTTAGGTGACTTCAGCTCGGTTAAGGCGATCATGCCACGCGTCTTGCTCAGGTTCTCTTCTTAGTCCTTCGTCGCCAGTGTTAGATCAGGCGCAGGGAAAGGAAGACGTGACCAGCTCGATACATTTAGTAACTTTATTGCAACAGTAACAAGACTGGCTCAGCGCTGCCGGAGCTCTCCTTATATTCACTCCGGCAGATGCACCGCCCCTAACACAGCTATTCAAACTTCCCGCCCGAGGCTGGCAGCCAATCCGGGCGGGTGTCCTTATAAGGACATAACAAGCTAAAGCTTGGCTAACATAGGATTATGCAACAGGACAATGGACACAAAACACATCAGCAAATCTACAACAGAATGGCCGGAAAAGAAAAGAATCAAGGTGTTGCAATGGCAGTCAAAGTCCAGACCTCAACCCAATTGGCGGGACTTCAAGAGAGTTGTGCATAAAAAAACACCCACAAATCTCAATCAACTGAAGCAATGTTGTAAAGGAGAATGGGCCAAAATTCCTCCACAACGCTGCAAGAGACTGATAAAGTCATACAGAAAAGAATTACTTCTAGTTGTTGCTGCTAAAGGTGGTTCTCCAAATTATTAAATCATCCTTTTTTTACACATAACTTCTCTGTTTTGGCTTTCTTTTTATAAAATAAAAGATGACCTGATGTAATATGTCATGTTGTTCCTTTGTTGTATTAACCTACTTTTAAGAACTTCTAAGGACCAATTGATTTTTACTATGTCCCAATATATATAATCATAGAAGTCAAGAAGAGTGTACTTTTTTTCACATGACTGTTTATCTGGAAGTCCTGAAAAATATCTCAATCGTACCTTCTGTGCTAATGTCAATTCTGATCGGGACACCTTGCGCACGGTCACTCACGCCCTCGTCACCTCCCGTCTGGACTATTGTAATTCTCTCTACATGAGGCTCCCCTTGAAGAGCACTCGGAGGCTCCAACTGGTCCAGAATGCAGCCGCGTGGGTGGTTATGGGCGCACCTCGTTACGCCCATGTAACACCTCTCCTGCGCGAGCTGCACTGGCTCCCAGTGGTCTTCAGAGTGCAATTCAAGGTGTTGGTCACTACCTGTAAAGCGCTCCATGGCATAGGACCAGGATATCTACGAGACCGCCTTCTGCCAGCAACAGCCTCCCACCGACCAGTTCGCTCCCACAGAGAGGGACTCCTCAGGGTACCGTCGGCCAAGTTATGTCAGCTGGCGACACCCAGGAGGAGAGCCTTCTCTGTGTGAGCTCCTGCCCTCTGGAATTAATTGCCCCCGGATATTCGTAACTTCTCTGACCTCTGGGTTTTTCGCTGTGCCCTCAAGACCCTACTGTTCCGACAAGCGGGGCTGTCAAATTGATTGATTTTGAATTGGGTCTTAATTTGGGGTTTTAAAATTCGGCCAAAACTATTTAATGGTTTTAATTAATTTTAACTAGGATATTGTATATTTGTATATTTGTATTTTAATTCTGGCTGTACACTGCCCTGAGTCCTTCGGGAGAATGGGCGGTATATAAATAAAATTATTATTATTATTATTATTATTATTATTATTATTATTATTATTATTATTATTATTAATCAGGAATCTGATCAATTTGATGTTTGCTCATATGTTGAGATTCTAAGGCCGAAGTTCAGGCCTCAACAGTCTCCTGAGGCCATGGAAAGGTTCACAGGAAACCACTAGCCTGTCTGTTAGGCACGTGACCAAAATCACAAAAGGCATGCTTGACTATTTTTATAATTTCTATAATTTCTATATTTCTATACTTTATCTGTCGTGTCCCAACTGCCTCTTATGTAATGAAGTGAAAGCAAAGAAATGTATAAATATCTGCCTTTCATTATGCTCAGGGTTTCTTCCTTCTTAGAAGGGACCCATCTTTATTAAGGTGAAGAAATGTGTTCGCTTATCAACAAACACACTTGAACTCTCTTTTATTTTATTGAGCCACACCTGACAATCTGCATGACACTAACTTGACAGATGTGGGGGCTTTAACTGACCAAATGAGGCCTAAAGCCTCTGCAAGATTTCAAGCACCAGTTATGCCCATGGAAGCCATGAACTCCAAGTAAAGGCATAAAATACTTTCCACAACCCCTTTGGTGACATCCCAATTGAAGTAGTCCTCACTTACTGACTGCAATTGTGTCACTAAGCATTTTATTTCCAGCTCCTTTCTCCTGGCTTGGAACCGGACCGGATTTTTCTGCCTACAATTTGTTTAGATTTTAACGTGTATGTATTATTTTCTGTCTCTAAGCCGCCCACAGCTATGTCATGGTAAGGTTGGTGGCCAATACATTTTATATTTGTTCCATCCAGAACAAATGGTTGCCCAATCTCCCCTCAAAACCCTCCAGTGAGGGAGCAGCCACAACCTCTGGAGGGAAGCCATTCCCAAAGAACCAACCTCCACTTGAAAGAGGCTTTTTCAATCTTCCCACCAGCAGAAATTGCAGCCACCAGTTTCCCAGCCTGCAGCACCAGTGGGCTTCCATTTGGGGAGGGAAGGAACCTGCAGCAGCAGCAGCTGAGAGGCTTCAGCCCAGTTGCTTCTCCGCTTCCAGCCCAAGTTGCTCCCGGACTCTCCTCCCACCTGCAGCCCTCAACTCACCTGCCAGCTGCTGCTCCGACCATGGAAACAGCACAAAAGCCGCTCTGCACACCAACTTCCTCCCATGAGTCATCCGGAAGAGGAAGTTCCGCTGCGCTTCTCCTCTCATCCCATCCTTTCTAGCAATGCAGTACTCAATGGTTTAAAGACTCCTTTTTTAAGCGCAATCAGGGATGGCACCATTGATGGCTTTCTAGGCACAGACGTTGCCTGACCGCCATCTAGAGACAGGAGGTGGTAAAACACGCCTGTCCATTCTCTACCAAGGCTTTTGGGAGATGTTTTCCGACTCCTAGCAGCCGACCTTTGCAACTGAGCCAAGTGAAAAAGTGAAACGTGACGCTACTTAGCTTCGTATTTGGTGCCTTTGGGTCAGTCTTGATGCCTGGCCTTTCAGTTTCCTTGGCAAAGGTTTTTGGAAGTGGTTCCCTCCTTTTCCTGCTTCGTAGGCCTGCTTACTTCCTTCCATGTGGGGATAGCTCCATTGAGGATTACACGTTGAGTACGATTTGTCAAGCAGTTAGAAACTCACTTTCTATAGCATTTCTCTGGTTCACTAATTGTCAAAGAATGAAATAAAGTTTGTTTGGCATGATCTGTTTTTGATCAACCCATGTTGCCTACTGGTTATAACTTGTTTGCTTCTGGGTGTTCACAGATTTGTTGCCTGGATATGTTTTCCAAGATGTTACCAGGTATTAATGTCAGGCTGATCTGTCTGTAATTTCCTGGACGAGTTTATTTTACCTGTTTTGAAGATGGGAACCACATCAGCTCTTTTCCAGTCCTCAGTTACAGGTAATCCTGAATTTACCACCACAATTGAGTCCAAAATTTATGTTCTTAAGTGAGGAATTTGTTAAGTGAGTTTTGCCCCATTGTACTACTTTTCTTGCCTCATTTGTTAAGTGAATCCTTGCTATTGTTAAATTAGTAATACGATTATAGCACAATCGTTAAGTGAATCTGATTTCCCAATTGACTTTGCTTGTCAGTAGGTCAGTAGATCACATGACTTTGGAACACTGCAACAGTCATAAATGTGAATCAGTTGTCGAACATCCGAATGTAAATGACATGACCATGGGGATGCTCCCATGTTTTCCTGAAAATAAGACTCTGTCTTATATTTTTTTGAACCCCGAAATAGGGGCTTGGCCTTGTTTTTTGGGGGGGGTGTTTTATTATTTTCAGGGTGCAGGAGGCCCTGGGCGGCCTGAGCACTCACAGCAGGGGGTCCGGCAGAGAGAGGGTCCTTCTGCGTGCCGCCATCAAACCCCTCCCCTCCTGCAAGTGTGTGTGGAACATGAGCAGCCTGAAGGCGCCAAGCCGCAGGAGCACTTGTGTACCTTTGCTCATGTGCCTCCCAGGCCTCACCACATCGATGTGGCTGACTATCCATCAGGGCTGCGGCTCCCTTTGCCCATCATCGCCTCTCTGCCCCGGCTGCCCACAAAGCAGGGGTTTCCAGCTGGGCTTTTGAAGCTGCAGAGGCAGAGTTTAGAGGAGAGAAAGAAAGACTTCTGCTGCTTTCTTTGCGTGCAGCCAGCCAGCAGAAGCAACAGAAGTCTTTCTTTCTCTCCCACAAACTCCGCTTCTGTGGCTTCCAAACTCCAGCCAGGGCAGCGGCTGCTCTGGGAGTGTGCTTCCCGCTCTATGGTGATAGTCACTGGAGGCCTCCCCTTTCCCCCCTGCTTTTCTCCACTCCAATCACCCTGTGGTCCCTCCACCCAAGCGCTGTCCGACTGGAGCACCCGCCAGCAAGCCCAGGAAGCCCCTTCACATTGGGAGTCACCGGACAGGACGTCAACCCGGCCGGACTCTTCCTGGGGAGGAGAACTTCGCGGGACCCTTGCCCGCCCTCCCTTCTTCCTGCAGGCCCGGTTACTCTTCTCTGGTGCCTGGCACTGAGATGCCAGGCAGCTACGCCGAGAGCAGCCCCAACAAATGCAGCTTGGCTGGCCTGGCCATGGGCAGCACTCTGTGCCCGGGGTTGAGCTTGGCCCTCAGTGGGCCAGCCAGAGCCTTCACAGGCAGCAGCAGCAGCAGCAGCAGCAGCAACACCTGCAGTGCCTCAGCCACCGCTGGTGAGAGACCTGTGCCTCTGTGGCGCAGGCGCTTGGTGTACGGTCAGTGCCGGGGCGGCAGGGGGGCACATGAGTTTATAGGGATGTGGCTTTCTCGGGAGGGTTGGGGATGAGGGACCTGTGTGTGTGTGCGTGTGTGAGAGAGAAAGGGTTGGGTGGGGTGGAGAGAACATTGCTGGGCCACCCAACCAAACAGAGGAAATAGATGAACTTTTTGCTAGTCAGCTAACTAAGGTATGTAGGAAGCACATCCCAATAGTAATGGGGGAGTTTAACTATCCTGACATCGACTGGGAGACAAAGTCTGTGCCAAGTGGAAGATCCAATAGGTTCCTAACAAACCTAGCAGACAAAAGTAGAGAAGGGAACAAGGGTATCATCCATATTGGACTTAATCGTCATGAACAGAGATGAAATAATAGAAGGTGTTGAAGCTACAGGAACCTTGGGTGTAAGTGATCATGCAATATTGGAATTCAAGATTATGCAAGCACAAGTAGTAGCACAAAGTCAAACTAGAGTCTTGGACTTTAAGAGAGTTAATTTCAATAAATTTAGAGCTTGGATTCCACGAAGGATTCATCGGACGAGAATCCTCAAGGGGAAAACAATTCAAGCAGCTTGGGAAATTTTGAAAAGTGAGATTATAAAAGCCCAGTCTAGCCCAATACCAATGAAGAAGAAAAATAACAGCTCTCAAAAGAAACTAGCATGGCTGCACAAAGCGTAGACTCAATTTACATAGACTTCTGTAAAACTTTTGATTCAGTGGTACACGACAAATTACTTCTAAAACTAAAATCTTATGTCATTTCTGGACTCCTACATAAATGGATAGCTTCCTTCCTGTCAAACAGACAACAAGTGGTCAAAATAGGAAGCACTCTATTAAATCCTGTACTTGTTAACAGTGGTGTTCCTCAATGCAGTGATTTAGGTACAACACTCTTTATACTTTACATAAATGACCTTTGTGATCATATTAAAAGCAACTGTGTTTTCTTCATTGCTGATGTTAAACTATTCAACACCACCGACAATGCAACTACCCTTTAAAAAGACCTTGACTATGTGTCAGATTGGTCTAACAAGTGGCAACTTCAAATCTCAACCAATAAATGCTCTGTCTTGCACATTGGCAAAAAAAATCAAAACATAAAATTGAAATTAGATGGACATGGAAAAGAAAAATGTCAAAGAAACAATTGGTCCTTTTTGGGAGAAAGTGGCAAGAAGGTGAGAAAGCAGTACTACTTAACTCGTTTTTTGCATCTGTCTTTACACAAAAGGAAAAAACAGTCCAACCTATCAAAAACAGCACCACAAAAAACAGATTAGGAACACAAGTTAAAATAGGGGGGGAAATGGTAAGTGAACACCTGTCTACCCTAGATGAGTTCAAATCACCAGGATCGGATGGATGACACCCCAAGATTCTGAAGGAACTGGCAGACGAGATCTCAGAACCACTGAACTATATCTTTCAAAGATCCTGGAGCACAGGATTTTCCAGCCAGAGGACTGGAAAAAAGCTGATGTAGTTCCCATCTTCAAAAAAGGGGGAAAAAAAATAGATCCAGGAAACTATCAGCCTGACCTCAATACAAGGGAAGATTCTGGAAAAGATAATCAAGCAATGAATCAGCGAACACCTAGAAGCAAACAAAGTAATTTATTTATTTATTTATTTATTAATCAAATTTCTATACTGCCCTACTCCTGAAGGACTCAGGGCGGTGAACAGCCAAGATAAAATACAGATAATACAAATATTAAAAATCTCCTAAAATTATTAAATAGTTTGGCTGAAACACAGATTAAAACATCCAATTTATAAAATCACGAATTAAAAATTTAAAAGAGGAGAGTTAGGCCAGGCCAGCCTGCTGAAATAAAAAAGTTTTGAGAGCATGACGAAATGTGCGCAGGTCCGGGATCCTCCGTATCTCTGGGGGGAGCTCGTTCCAGATGGTAGGTGCCCCCACAGAGAAGGCTCTCCCCCTGGGGGCTGCCAGTCGACACTGTTTGGCCGACGGCACCCTGAGGAGCCCCTCTCTATGGGAGCGTACTGGTCGGTGAGAGGCTATTGGTAGTAGAAGGCGGTCTCGTAAATACCTCGGTCCAATGCCATGGAGCGCTCTAAAGGTGGTAACCAAAACCTTGAAGCGCACCCGGAAGACCACCGGGAGCCAGTGCAGCTCGTGCAGGAGGGGGGTTCACATGGGAGCGCCACATCGCTCCCATAACCACCCGCGCAGCCGCATTCTGGACCAGTTGGAGCCTCCGGGTGCTCCTCAAGGGGAGCCCCATGTAGAGAGCATTGCAGTAGTCCAGGCGGGAAGTAACAAGAGCATGAGTGACCGTATTTAACGAGTCCCGATCCAGAAAGGGACGCAACTGGCGAATCAGACGGATATGATAAAAAGTCCCCCTGGCCTTGGCCATCATGTGCTCTTCTAAAGACAGCCGTGAGTCCAGGAGGACACCCAAGACGCGAACCCTCTCCGTGGGGGCCAATGACTTGCCCCCAATAGTCAGTGATGGCACCAACTGACTATATCGGGATGTCGGAAACCACAGCCACTCGGTCTTGGATGGGTTGAGCCTGAGTCTGTTTCTCCCCATCCAGATCCGCACGGCCTCCAGGCACTGGGACATCACTTCAAGGGCATCATTGGGGTGGTCCGGGGTGGAGATGTACAGCTGAGTGTCGTCAGCATACTGATGGTACTTCACCCCGAAACCACGGATGATCTCACCCAGCAGCTTCACATAAATGTTGAACAGAAGGGGTGAGAGGACCGACCCTTGTGGCACCCCACACACAAGGGGCCTCGGGGTCGACCTCTGCCCCCCTGTCAACACGGACTGCGACCGGTCACAGAGAAAGGAGGAGAACCACCGTAGGACGGTGCCCCCCACCCTTAACTCCTCTAGCCAGTGCAGCATGATACCATGGTCGATGGTATCAAAAGCCGCTGAGAGGTCTAATAGGACTAGGACAGAGGAACAACCCCTGTCCCGAGCCCTCCAGAGATCATCAACCAACGCGACCAATGCCGTTTCCGTGCTGTACCCAGGCCTGAAGCCCGACTGGAACGGATCCAGATATGACGATTGATCCAGATGAAATGATCCCAAGAGCTTCAGCGGCATTAAAGGACAGGGTTTCGGTTGGAGGCTTTTAAGAAGAGACTGGACAGTCTCTTGTCTGAAATGGAATAGGGTCTCCTGTCTTGACCTGTGGGTTGGACTAGAAGACCTCTAAGGTCGCTTCCAACTCTGATACCGCAATTCAGCCCAAAATTTCACTGTTGCTAAGTGAGACATCTGTTAAGTGAGTTTTGTCCCATTTTACAACTTTCCTTGCCACAGTTGTTAAGTGAATCACTGAAGTTGTTAAATTAGTCACACGGTTGTTAATTGAATCTGGCTTCCCTGTTGACTTTGTTGGTCAGAAGGTGACAAAATAGGATCACATGAGTCTGGGACACTGCAACCATCATTATAATTATGGGTGTTTTGCTAAGCACCTGAATTTTGAACATGTGACCATGGGGTTGCTGCAGTGGTTGTGTGAAAAACAGTCAAGAGAATCACAGTGAAGCCACCCTCATAGGAAGGAGAACCAGTTTTAAAGCATGTACCACAAATGGAATAAAATCTGGGGAGAAAAGGAATATGTAGCAACTGACATGTTTCAATCAAATTGCTTCTTTTGGCTTTTGAACCATGAAGGTCACCTGCAAGGCAGAACAGCCTTTACATCTGAAATTTTACATTGCTTTTCTCACTGCCCTAAACTCCCCCAATATATTTGCTATTCATATGGTTTCTTCCACTTGCATGCCTCATTCTTGACACAATCTGAATAGACATGCTTGGTGCACTGAATTTCTGGAACTGTAATCGTGTTTCCCCAAAAATAAGACCCTGTCTTATATTTTTTTGAATCCTGAAATAAGTGCTTGGCCTTATTGCCATGCGCTCAAAAGCACAATTGGGCTTATTATCAGGGGATGTCTTATTTTGGGGGAAACAGGGTAGAAAAAGAAGAACGTTGAAAAAAAGCCCTGATGTCTCTTCTCCGCTTGTTTTTTCCTTATATGAAGAAGCACAATCTCTTTAACTATAATCTCAGTGCTCCAATCCCCAAGAGATGCTGGGGGCACACAGGGAGAAAAAGGCTGGGACTCCTGGCACATAGCATTTCTATCATCCACCATCACAAAAATGCAAAGAACACTCCCAAAAAGTTTTTTACATAATAGCCAAATTTTTACAAAAATAAATATCCAGCAACTTCTTATGCTGAAAGCAAGATAGCCATTATCAAAGTAATATGTTCCAACTTTTTCTTTCCTCTGCTGCATCTAATACCACTGCATATTTGCCTACAAAAAATCAGGCAAATTCTATTTAATTTAATCAATTTAAATAGTCAATATCTCAGCTGGACTTACAATGGGACACTAGAAATGACATTCAAACGGTTTCTCTCCTGTGTGAATCCTCTGGTGTTTCACCAGGCTGGAATTGTGACTGAAACTTTTACCACAATCAGGACACTCAAAGGGTTTCTCTCCTGTGTGAGTCCTCTGGTGGCCGATGAGATTGGAATGCTGACGGAAATTTTTCCCACAGACAGGACATTCAAAGGGTTTTTCTCCTGTGTGAGTCCTCTGGTGTTTCACCAGGCTGGAATTGTGACTGAAACTTTTACCACAATCAGGACACTCAAAGGATTTATCTCCTGTGTGAGTCCTCTGGTGGCCGATGAGGTTGGAATGCTGACGGAAACTTTTCCCACAGTCAGGACATTTAAAGGGTTTTTCTCCTGTGTGAATCCTCTGGTGTATTACAAGGCTGGAATTGGTACTGAAACTTTTACCACAATTGGAACATTCAAAGGGTTTTTCTCCTGTGTGAATCCTCTGGTGTTGAACCAGGTTGGAATTCTGACTGAAACTTTTCCCACAGTCAGGACATTCAAAGGGTTTTTCTCCTGTGTGAATACTCTGGTGTTTCACCAGGTTGCAATTGTTATTGAAACTTTTCCCACAGTCAGGACATTCAAAGGGTTTTTCTCCTGTGTGAGTCCTCTGGTGTTTCACCAGGCTGGAATTCTGACTGAAACTTTTCCCACAGTCAGGACATTCAAAGGGTTTTTCTCCTGTGTGAGTCCTCTGGTGGTTCACCAGGGTGGAATTTGTACTGAAACTTTTACCACAATCAGAACATTCAAACGGTTTCTCTCCTGTGTGAATCCTCTGGTGTCGAACCAGGTTGGAATTCTGACTGAAACTTTTCCCACAGTCAGGACATTCAAAGGGTTTTTCTCCTGTGTGAGTCCTCTGGTGTTTCACCAGACTGGAATTGTGACTGAAACTTTTCCCACAGTCAGGACATTCAAAGGGTTTTTCTCCTGTAGGAGTCCTCTGGTGTTTCACCAGGCTGGAATTGTGACTGAAACTTTTACCACAATCAGAACATTCAAACGGTTTCTCTCCTGTGTGAATCCTCTGGTGTCGAACCAGACTGGAATTCTGACTGAAACTTTTCCCACAGTCAGGACATTCAAAGGGTTTTTCTCCTGTGTGAATACTCTGGTGTTTCACCAGGCTGGAATTGCGACTGAAACTTTTCCCACAGTAAGGACATTCAAAGGGTTTTTCTCCTGTGTGAATCCTCTGGTGTTTCAATAGGCTGGAATTCTGACTGAAACTTTTCCCACAGTCAGGACATTCAAAGGGTTTTTCTCCTGTGTGAGTCCTCTGGTGTTTCACCAGGCTGGAATTGTGACTGAAACTTTTACCACAATCAGGACACTCAAAGGGTTTATCTCCTGTGTGAGTCTTCTGGTGGCCGATGAGGTTGGAATGCTGACGGAAACTTTTCCCACAGTCAGGACATTCAAAGGGTTTTTCTCCTATGTGAATCCTCTGGTGTGTTACAAGGCTGAAATTGGTACTGAAACTTTTTCCACAATCGGAACATTCAAAGGGTTTTTCTCCTGTGTGAATCCTCTGGTGTGTTACAAGGCAGAAATTGGTACTGAAACTTTTACCACAATTGGAACATTCAAAGGGTTTCTCTCCTGTGTGAGTCTTCTGGTGGCCGATGAGGTTGGAATGCTGACGGAAACTTTTCCCACAATCGGAACATTTAAAGGGTTTTTCTCCTGTGTGAATCCTCTGGTGTTGAACCAGGTTGAAATTCTGACTAAAACTTTTCCCACAGTCAGGACATTTAAAGGGTTTTTCTCCTGTGTGAATCCTCTGGTGTGTTACAAGGCTGAAATTGTGACTGAAACTTTTACCACAATCAGGACACTGAAAGGGTTTCTCTCCTGTGTGAGTCCTCTGGTGGCCGATGAGGTTGGAATGCTGACGGAAACTTTTCCCACAGTCAGGACATTCAAAGGGTTTTTCTCCTGTGTGAATCCTCTGGTGTGTTACAAGGCTGAAATTGGTACTGAAACTTTTACCACAATCGAAACATTCAAACGGTTTCTCTCCTGTGTGAATCCTCTGGTGTCGAACCAGGTGGGAATTCTGACTGAAACTTTTCCCACAGTCAGGACATTCAAAGGGTTTTTCTCCTGTGTGAATACTCTGGTGTTTCAGCAGGTTGAAATTCTGACTGAAACTTTTCCCACAGTCAGGACATTCAAAGGGTTTTTCTCCTGTGTGAGTCCTCTGGTGTTTCACCAGGGTGGAATTCGTACTGAAACTTTTACCACAATCAGAACATTCAAACAGTTTCTCTCCTGTGTGAATCCTCTGGTGTCGAACCAGGTTGGAATTC
This sequence comes from Pantherophis guttatus, assembly GCF_059756535.1. Taxonomy (NCBI): domain Eukaryota; kingdom Metazoa; phylum Chordata; class Lepidosauria; order Squamata; family Colubridae; genus Pantherophis; species Pantherophis guttatus. Next base: position 264,409,616 of record NC_142064.1, read on the forward strand.
TGACTGAAACTTTTCCCACAATCAGGACATTCAAAGGGTTTTTCTCCTGTGTGAATACTCTGGTGTTTCACCAGGCTGGAATTGTGACTGAAACTTTTCCCACAGTCAGGACATTCAAAGGGTTTTTCTCCTGTGTGAGTCCTCTGGTGTTTCACCAGGCTGGAATTGTGACTGAAACTTTTACCACAATCAGGACACTCAAAGGGTTTCTCTCCTGTGTGAGTCCTCTGGTGACCGATGAGGTTGGAATGCTGACGGAAACTTTTCCCACAGTCAGGACATTTAAAGGGTTTTTCTCCTGTGTGAATCCTCTGGTGTGTTACAAGGCTGAAATTGGTACTGAAACTTTTACCACAATCGGAACATTCAAAGGGTTTCTCTCCTGTGTGAATCCTCTGGTGTTGAACCAGGTTGAAATTCTGACTGAAACTTTTCCCACAGTGAGGACATTCAAAGGGTTTTTCTCCTGTGTGAATACTCTGGTGTGTTACAAGGCTGAAATTGGTACTGAAACTTTTTCCACAGTCAGGACATTCAAAGGGTTTTTCTCCTGTGTGAATCCTCTGGTGTTTCACCAGGCTGGAATTCTGACTGAAACTTTTCCCACAGTCAGGACATTTAAAGGGTTTTTCTCCTGCGTGAATCCTCTGGTGTGTTACAAGGCTGAAATTGTGACTGAAACTTTTACCACAATCAGGACACTCAAACAGTTTCTCTCCTGTGTGAGTCCTCTTGTGGCCGATGAGGTTGGAATGCTGACGGAAACTTTTCCCACAGTCAGGACATTTAAAGGGTTTTTCTCCTGTGTGAATCCTCTGGTGTGTCATGAGGCTGAAATTGGTACTGAAACTTTTACCACAATCGGGACATTCATAGGGTTTTTCTCGTTTGTGAGTCCTCTGGTGTCGAACCAGATTGGAATTCTGACTGAAACTTTTCCCACAGTCAGGACATTCAAAGGGTTTTTCTCCTGTGTGAATACTCTGGTGTTTCACCAGGCTGGAATTGTGACTGAAACTTTTCCCACAGTCAGGACATTCAAAGGGTTTTTCTCCTGTGTGAGTCCTCTGGTGTTTCACCAGGCTGGAATTGTGACTGAAACGTTTACCACAATCAGGACACTCAAAGGGTTTATCTCCTCTGTGAGTCCTCTGGTGGCCGATGAGGTTGGAATGCTGACGGAAACTTTTCCCACAGTCAGAAGATTTAAAGGGTTTTTCTCCTGTGTGAATCCTCTGGTGTGTTACAAGGCTGAAATTGGTACTGAAACTTTTACCACAATCGGGACATTCAAAGGGTTTTTCTCCTGTGTGAATCCTCTGGTGTTGAACCAGGTTGAAATTTTGACGGAAACTTTTCCCGCAGTCAGGACATTCAAAGGGTTTTTCTCCTGTGTGAATCCTCTCGTGTGTCACCAGGCTGGAATTCTGACTGAAACTTTTCTCAGAACCAGGAAATTCCAATGGTTTCTCTCCTGTATGAGTGCTCTGGTGTGAAATGAGGTAAGAATTTTGACTTAAACTATCCTCAGAATTAGGACATTTAAAGGGCTTCTTCCCTGTGTGAATCCTCTGGTGTATCACCAGGTTGGAATTATCGCAGAAACATTTCCCACAATCAGGACATTCAAACAGTTTCTCCTTGGTGTCAGTCCACGTTGCCATGCTTCCTAAAGAATTTACTGCATTGGGAGCACTTCTAGGGCTTCTCTCCTGTGTGGGTCCTTCCAAGAACCACAATGGAGGTGTTCTGATCAGAGGTTTTGCCACATTTAGAGTATTGTATGGCTCTTCTCCAGTCGGGATCCTCTCAGGCATAATCAGCTGTGATTTACAAGTTGTATCTTTCCCACAACATGCACATCTATGTAGCTTTTCCACAACTCATATTCCTTTGGAGGTCAAAAATATGGATGATCCCTTGTTTAGCAGTGCTTTTATTCAAGCCGTTTTCTTCCTCCCAGAGTGGGCCTGCAACTCTGTCTGCTCTACGTGGTTTTGCAATTGACCTTATCCTCCCCAGTAACTTCCAGATATTTCCCTCTTTTGTCCAATGGAAAAATAATCTCCCTTGACTTTTCATGTAATGTATGCTTGAATTTCACACCCTGCTTTTCCCAGCTAGAAATCTCTTCCTGATTTTCTCTTGTTTCCCTAGGTAGAAAAGAATTGTGTGACTCTGAAGGAAATGTAAAATATTTTGATTTCTGGACTGACTTGCTTTGGTGTTCAATGTTGCTTGTTATCCTCAGTTGTCCAGAGTGCTCATTGCCATCTTCTTTGTCTATAAGATTCAAATAAAAATGTATCTTTAATTGTGCACAAAATGGCTGCAGAAGATGAGAAAAAAAAGAAAAAAGGGTTACACTACAATGAAAAAGCAAACATGCCACAATACTCAAAGAAGCTCTTACATTAATCATGACACATGGAAGACTACCCAGATCCAAGTTCGAATATCCATTCAATGATGAAATTCCCTTGTTGACTCGGTCAATCACAAATTCTTAGCAGTGCAAGCGGTTATTTTCACATACAGTCAAGTGAAAAAGAAAGTACATTCTCTTTCATTGAATTTTATGAATTTACTTATCAGATGATGTGGTATTCATCTTAGAACAACCAGCACAAACAGGAACAAAATTGTTGGCTAAAATAGAAGAGTATGGAAGAGTGGCCGGACTAAAAATTAATAAACAAAAAACAAAGGTGTTAGATCGGCGCTGGAAAGAAAAGCAACTCAGCTCTGGTCCGTTCAGCTCTTTATTAGAATGGTGAAAAACAGATTGCTGGCAGTGGCTCCCGAGCCTCCTTATATTCTGCTCGGGCCAGCCAGCCAGCCAATGACAGCTGTTCAAACTTCCCACCGGTGGAAGTGACCAATCCCCCGGCGGATGTCCTTATAAGGACATAACACCCCTCCCCTCTTAGTCCTCAGTCAATCATTCCGTGGCGTGAGTCACGTAGTCGCGCAGGTAGGCGGGATGGACAATGGTCCTACCTGACCTGCGCGGTACAGTTCGTTCTCCGGTGCTGCTCCCGACGGGGCTGGCTCCTGCTGGTACTCGTCTCCCCAGTGGGCAGTCCCGGAAATCGGCCATTGAGTGTGCGGGGCCTCGCCTAGCGCCTCCAGCTGGAGTGGCCGGCTCGCCCCACGGCTGGTGGATTACCTCATCGCTGCCAGGATGATGTTGGGTCAGTTCCTGTCGTTCGTCGCGGAATCGGACTGGACAGCTGAATCCCGGTAGGACCCTTGGTTGTTTCTTTTGGTCTCTGGCTTGCTTCTGTGGGCTTCCCCGGTCGATTGTGGCGGGGTCGCCCCCCCAGCTGCAGGGCTGGCGTTGGGTCCTCTCGGTGTGGTGGCGCCAGTCGACATTGCTGGGGTGGTGGTGGCCGACTCTGCCGGGTTGGTGTGGACACGGAGGGGTGGATGGTTGATGTCCTACCTCACTGTGCTGGTGTAGGTCTCCCTCGTCTGGCTGGCTGATGTCGACTCGGTCGGATTGGTGTTGGTTTTCCGGGTCAGGTTGTCCCTGGTCTACCTCGTCCTGATACTGGTGATGCCATGTTTCAGAGGGTCGCTGGCCATCGTTGCCTTTGGCTTGGTGCCTCGTTCCGCTGGGTCGGCCCTGGCCTACTGGGCTCTGGCTGCGCTGCTGGCGGTCGTCCCCTTCGCCGTGAGGTTGCGGACCTACCCTGTGGGGGTGGGGTAGGCCTACCTCGCAGGGGTGTTGTAGGTCGACCTCGTCTGGGTATGGCAGGCCTACCTCACTGGGGGGTGGTAGGTCTACCTCGACGGGGTGTTGTAGGTCTACCTCGTCTCGGTGTGGCAGTCCTACCTCATCGGGGTGGTTTTCTTCGACTCCCCTCACCCTTTTGCGGAGTTGGTCGATGTGCCTTCTGCATGACCGGCCATCATCCAGCTCCACCTCGTATGATCTTGGGCCCGTCACTCTCCCAATCCGACCCATGATCCATTTCGGCTGGCCCTGAAAGTTGAGCGCGAACACCAAGTCTCCGCTAGCGAAGCTTTGCGTCGGTGGTGAGTTAATCGGCTTGTCTTTCGGGTTGTACTGTGGATGGAGTCTATCTAGCGGTGAGTGGAGCCTTCTCCCCATCAGAAGCTCGGCTGGGCTTTTCTTCGTTGTGGCGTGCGGTGTGATGTGTTGTGCCAGCAGGAACTTGTCGATTTGTTCCTGCCAGTCTCCTGGGCCCATCCTGGTGAGTGTGTCCTTCGTGAGCCGTACCATTTTTTCTGCTTGTCCATTTCCAGCTGGCCTGTACGGGGCGATGAGGGCATGCCGGATGCCTTGGCTTGCCAGGAAATCCTCCATGGTCTTGGCTGTGAGTTGCGGGCCATTGTCGGAGACCAGGATGTCCGGCAGCCCGTGTGTGGCGAATAGGCGGCGGAGTGCCCTGATGGTGGCCTCTGTCGTGGTGGACGGCATCGCAATGACCTCCAGCCATTTTGAGAACGCATCCACGACGATGAGGAGGGACTTTCCGTTCATTGGCCCCGCGAAGTCGATATGTATTCTTGACCACGGGCCACTGGGCTGCTCCCACTCAGTCGGCTGGGCTTGAGGGGGTGCTGGTCTCGTCGCTTGGCACGGGTCACACTAGCGATCCACGCCTCTATGTCTTTGTCCAAGGTGGACCACCAAACGTAGCTCCGTGCCAGCGCCTTCATGCGAACTATGCCCGGATGGCCGCTATGGAGGGTTTCTAAGGTGCTCTTCTGTAGTGTGGGAGGGATCACGACCTGGTCACCCCAGAGGAGGCAGCCGTTCATGGTGGCCAGTTCGTGCTGCCTCCGTATGAATGGGGTGAATTCTTCGCCCACTCTTCCGGTTGGCCAACCCCTCAACGTCCATGAGAGTACCTGTTTGAGGGTCTTGTCCCTCAGTGTGTAGCTCGCCACCATTGCAGATGACACCGGGCACGTCTGATCATTGTCTATGTGGTGAAGTCCAAGGGTAGGTGCCGGGTCAATGACTGGTTCTCACAGGGGGCATCTGCTGAGGCCGTCAGCATTGCCGATGTTCTTGCCGGGGCGATGGATGAGTCTGTAGGCATAGCCGGAGAGGAAGATGGTCCAGCGTGTCATCCTGAGCGACATGTAGGGTGGCGTTGGCTTGTCCCCGGCGAGCAGTCCAAGTAGAGGCTTGTGATCGGTGACAATTGTAAATGACCTTCCATACAGGTATTCATGGAAGCATTTAATGCCGGCTATGATGGCGAGGGCTTCCTTATCGAGCTGGCTGTAGTTCCGCTCCGCTGATGACATGGTTTTGGAGAAGTAAGCAATGGGGGCTTCGGTGCCACTGGGCACCTGGTGGCTGAGGACAGCTCCGACTCCATATGGTGAGGCGTCACAGGTCAGGATCAGTGGGAGCGACTCATGGTATTGGATGAGGACGCTGTCGGAGGAGAGAAGACTTTTGATTTTCCGGAATGCTGCCTCTTCTTCCTCTTCCCACTTCCAGGGTACCGCCTTCCCTAGCAGGCGGTGGAGTGGTTCAGCAACGGTGGTTTTCTGGTTCAGAAAAACACTATAAAAATTCAGCAGACCCAGAAAGGCCTGAAGCTCCGTTTTTGATTTGGGGGCTGGAGCCTTGTGTATAGCCCTGACCTTGCTTTTGGTGGGGTGGATGCCCTTGCTATCGATTAGATAGCCCAGGAACTCGACCTCCTGGACCCCAACAACGCATTTGTCCCTTTTAACTCTTAGGCCCTTCGCCTGGAACCGCTGTAGGGCAAGCCTGAGCCGTTCCATCAGTTGGGCTTCCGAGTTTCCAGAGATTAATATGTTGTCGAAGTAAGGTACCACCCCAGGAATGCCTTAGAGAAGGCGTTCCATCATTGATTGAAAAATTCCCGGGGCGGCGCTGACTCCAAATTGGAGACGGTTGCACTTAAAAGCCCCCCTGTGTGTGACGATTGTTTGTGCCTCCGCAGTCCTTTCGTCTACTGGCAATTGCTGGTAAGCCTGGGCCAGGTCCAGTTTCGCGAAAATGGTTCCGCTGCCAAGCGAATGCAACAGATGTTGCACCACTGGCACGGGATATGCGCTCTGCGGCAGTGCCCGGTTGATGGTACACTTATAGTTGGCGCAGATGCGCACAGATCCATCATGCTTCATGGGAGTCACAATGGGGGTCTCCCATGCCGCATGATCAATCGGTTCCAGAATGCCCTGGGCAATTAATTTATCTAGCTGGGCATCCACCTTAGGTCTGAGGGCAAATGGAACTCTGCGGGGCTTGAGCCGAATGGGTACAATTTTGGGGTCTAAATTGAAAGAAATGGGTTTCCCCAGAAATTTACCTAGGCTCCCATCGAAGACGTCCTTGAAGTCCTCTAAGAGCTGGTCAACTGCGCTAGCCTGAATTTTGTTGATTCCGCCAATCGTGAGCCCTAGGGGCTTGAACCACTCCACGCCTAGTAGGGTTGGACGGGCTTCCTTGACGACGGCGATGGGGAGGCGTCCTTCGAAGTCCTTGAACTTCACCCAGATGTTGGTCCATTCCCAGGATGCCGATGGAGTGCCCTCCGAAATCCACCAACCTCGCTTAGAATGGCTCTAGCTGTTTCCTGGATTGCCGCGGTTGAAGTCTTTTTAGCTGGTCCCAGGCTATGATGGAGTACGGTGAGCCTGAGTCTATTTCCATGGGGCATGGGGCCCCTTCCACGTAAATGGTCACGTGGAACTTGTCGGACCCCTCTGCTGCAGCGTGTGCAATTGTTGTCTGGTGGATCCCTCTGCTCTTGGGGTGGCTGTCGCCGTCTCGCCGCGGATACTGGGACCGTTTGGATGTCCTCTGGTATTCGCGGTCCGTGGGTCTGGGAGGCTCAAAACTTGGCTCTGCTGCCCTGCAGGCTTCCGCAATGTGGCCCTTCCTCTGGCAGCGTCTGCAAGTTGCACCCCGCCAGCGACATCTGGCGCGAGGATGGTCCCCTTTGCAGCTGGGACAATGTTCCTCCCGTCCACCATCTTGGGGTTTTTCCCGCCGTTGGAGTCTTGTGACCTTATGGATGGCCATCTCAGAGTCAGAGTCCAACCCCGTGGAGGTCTCGTCCGATGATGGCTGTGGGTTCCTGCGGACCTTGTGGATCCCCTTGGATCTTCTCATTGCGGCTGCTGCCCTATCAGAGGACTCGGCGGCTGTGGCTTCCTCAATGACCTCTTTTAGGGACACTTTCTTTCGGCTGAGGAGCTTTTTCTGTACTGTGCTGTCCCTCATGCCAAAGACGATGCGGTCCCGCAGCTGAACGTCCACGTTTTCAAATTCGCAGCTGGCCGTGATCTTCCGGAGCGCTGAAACGAATTCCTTGACTGATTCTCCTTCTGCTTGATTTCTCTGGTGGAAGTCAAATCGGTTGGCCAGAGGCGTGCTTACTGGGGCGTAATGGTCCTGGAGCACTTCCTGTAGCTCGGACCACGGCATCTGCTAGATATCCAGCGGTGCCACGAGGTCCATGGCCATTTCCAGGACCTCCGACCCGCAGTGCGCCAGGAAGAGAGCCCTCTTTCTGCTGTCATCTAGGTCTGTGAAGCCGCTTCCTGCCAGGAACTGCCTGAAGCGAACCATGAAGGACTTCCATTTCTCAGTGCTCGGGTTGAATGGAGCCATTGAGATTTGTGGTCCAGACATGGTAGTGACTTACCTCGTGCTTCAGCTCTTTGCTTAAGGTGGCAGTTGACTTGCAGCTCTTCGTTGGTTCTTCTCTAGTCCTTCGTCGCCAGTGTTAGATCGGCGCTGGAAAGAAAAGCGACTCAGCACTGGTCCGTTCAGCTCTTTATTAGAATGGTGAAAAACAGACTGCTGGCAGTGGCTCCCGAGCCTCCTTATATTCTGCTTGGGCCAGCCAGCCAGCCAATGACAGCTGTTCAAACTTCCCACCGGTGGAAGTGACCAATCTCCTGGCGGATGTCCTTATAAGGACATAACAAAAGGCATTAACGAAGAACCTTACAAACCTACAGGAAAAAGAATTGGAAGATAAATTAGGAATACAAATAGTAAAAAAAGTAAAATATTTAGGAATTTGGCTTTCCAACAAAGGGTCAACATTTAGGGAGGATAATTAGAATAAATTGGCAAAACAGATAAAAAAAAGACCTAGAAATATGGAGTAAGTTACAGCTATCATTTCTAGGAAGAATTGCATCCATTAAAATGAATGTATTACCTAGAATACTATATTTATTCCAAGTAATTCCGATAAGCCCAGGAAAAGATTTTTTCAAAGACTTCAATAAAATGATTGCAGACTATATTTGGCAAGGATTGCTATATTTGGATTGGGGGTGGGAGGCACCATGTTGCGGTGGTTCTCCTCCTATCTCTCCGACCGCAGTCTGTGTTGGCAGGGGGGCAGAGGTCGACCTCGAGGCGTCTTGTTTGTGGGGTGCTACAAGGGTCGGTCCTCTTGCCACTCCTGTTCAACATTTATGTGAAGCCGCTGGGTGAGATCATCCGTGGATTTGGGGTGCGATGCCATTTGTATGCTGATGACACTCAGCTGTACATCTCCACCCCAAATCACCCCAACGATGCCCTTGAAGTGATGTCCCAGTGTCTGGAGGCCGTGTGGGTCTGGATGGGGATGAACAGGCTTCGACTCAACCCTTGCAAGACCGAGTGGCTGTGGATGCCGGCATCCCGATATAGCCAGCTGGTGTCATCGCTGGCTATTGGGGGCGAGTCATTGACCCCCACAGAGGGGGCTCGCAACTTGGGTGTCCTCCTGGACACACGGCTGTCTTTAGAAGAGCACATGACGGCCGTGGCCAGGGGGGCTTTTTATCAGGTTCGCCTGATACGCCAGTTGCGCCCCTTTCTGAGTCGGGATTCCTTATGCACAGTCACTCATGCTCTCGTCACTTCTCCCCTGGACTACGCCAAGGCTCTCTACATGGGGCTCCCCTTGAGGAGCACCCGGAGGCTCCAACTGGTCCAGAATGCGGCCGCGCGGGTGATTACGGGAGCGACATGGCGCTCCCATATAACACCTCTCCTGCACGAGCTGCACTGGCACCCGGTGGTCTTCCGGGTGCGCTTCAAGGTGTTGGTTCTCACCTTTAAAGCAGTCCATGGCTTAGGGCCAAGGTATTTACGAGACCGCCTTCTGCTACCGATAACCTCCCACTGGCCAATACGCTCTCACAGAGAGGGCCTCCTCAGGGTGCCGTCGGTCAAGCAATGTCGGCTGGCAGCCCCCAGGGGGAGAGCCTTCTCTGTGGGAGCACCCGCCCTCTGGAACGAGCTACCTCCTGGAATACGGCTGATTCTGGATCTCCGCACTTTCTAAGGCCCTGAAAACGTTTTTATTTCAGCAAGCCGGACTGGCCTGAATAGGTTTTATGGGTTAGTTTTTTAATTGTATAGCTAGGGATTTTAAATTGTGGAGGCCGTTTAATTTAATTTATTTTTAATTATCTTAACTTTTATATTGTATATTATTTTAATTCTCGGCTGTTCACCCCCCTGAGTCCCTTCGGGGAGAAGGGCGGGATATAAATTAATTAAATAAATAAATAAATAAATAAATAAATAATAAGGCAAGAAAGTAAGAATCAAACTAAAACATCTCCAGGACATACGAGAGAAAGGCGGATTAGGACTACCAGATTGGCAAACATACTATAAAGCAACATCACTAATTTGGATAAGAAATTGGATAGAATTTAAAAACAAAAGGATATTAACATTAGAGGGGTTTGACCTACAAAGAGGCTGGCATGCATTCTTATGGGAGGGAAGAGATAAACATCATGGATATTTTCAAAGCCACATTATTAGAGGACCTTTGCTTAAAACGTGGCAAGAGATCAAAAAAATGCATTATTTATTTATGTATTGGACTTGTATGCCGCCCTTCTCCCGAAGGACTCAGGGCGGCTCACAACACTAAGAACAGAAAATACAAAAGTTAAAAGACAAATTCAAGGAGAATATCCAATAAATAAGGTTAAACGTGGGAATACAAATTCAAATGTAAGATTTAGGAATTTTAAAAGCTACAAAATCAGTTTAGAGTCAACCCAGGCCCGCCCGTTGGAAGAGCCAGGTCTTCAAGGCCCGACGGAAGGTTCGGAGGTCTGGGATTATCCGGAGCTCCAGGGGTAACATATTCCAGAGGGTAGGGGCTCCCACAGAGAAGGCTCTCCCCCTAGGGGTCACCAGTCGACATTGTCTAGCCGAATGTACCCTAAGGAGGCCAACTCTGTGGAAGCGGACCGGGCGATGGAAGGCTACCGGTGGCAGGAAGAAAAAGTGCAGAGGAGAGCAACCAGGATGCTTAGGGGACTGGAGACTAAAACATATGAAGAACTGGGCATGGCTGGTGTACTGAAGAAAAGGACCAGGAGAGATATGATAGCAGTCTTCCAATATTTGAGGGGCTGCTACAGAGAGGAAATGGGAAACATTCAGGACAGTTGCCAATCTTCCCAGGACTGGACATCCAAGAAAATTCATCCCAAGGCCAGACCATGCAATGGCCAGAGAAATTACTAAAAAAACAAAGAGTTATATCACAGACTCTACAGGCTTCAGTTAGCATGTTAAATGTTAAGATTCATAACAGTGCAATTAGAAAAAGACTGGACAAGTATGGTTTGTTTGGAAGGGTTGTGAGGAGAAACCCTCTTTTCTCTAAAAAAGTCATAGAAGCACGGCTGAGGTTTGCAAAGTTGCATCTGAACAAATCACATGACTTCTGGAACACTGACCAGACCAAAGTGGTACCAAAGTATTCTAGAGTCAAAAGTGAGGCCATCTGTCCAATAGCTAAAGCTTGGCTGACATAGGATTATGCAACAGGACAATGGACACAAAACACATCAGCAAATCTACAACAGAATGGCTGGAAAAGAAAAGAATCAAGGTGTTGCAATGGCAATCAAAGTCCAGACCTCAACCCAATTGGCGGGACTTCAAGAGAGTTGTGCATAAAAAAACACCCACAAATCTCAATGAACTGAAGCAATGTTGTAAAGGAGAATGGGCCAAAATTCCTCCACAACGCTCAAGAGACTGATTAAAGTCATATAGAATAGAATTACTTCTAGTTGTTGCTGCTAAAGGTGGTTCTCCAAATTATTAAATCATACTTTTTTTACACATCTCTGTTTTGGCTTTCTTTTTATAAAATAAAAGATGACCTGATGTAACATGTCATGTGTTGTTGTTCTCTTGTGGTTGTATTAACCTACCTTTAAGAACTTCTAAGGACCAATTGATTTTTACTATGTCCCAATATATATAATCATAGAAGTCAAGAAGAGTGTACTTTTTTTCACATGACTGTTTATCTGGAAGTCCTGGGGAGAGATTATGCATTTGGAGATATACATATTCAGAGAGAAATAATACAGACACCTACAATATGGAGAAAATCAATGTCTTTCAAGCCTGAAAAATATCTCCATCATACCTTCTGTGCTAATGTGAATTCTGACCAGGATGCCTTGCGCACGGTCACTCACGCCCTTGTCACCTCCTGTCTGGACTATTGTAATGCTCTCTACATGGGGCTCCCCATGAAGAGCACTTGGAGGCTCCAACTGGTCCAGAATGCGGCCACCTTCTGCCACCAACAGCCTCCCACTGACCAGTTTGCTCCCACAGAGAGGGACTCCTCAGGGTGCCGTCAGCCAAGTTGTGTCGGCTGGCGACACCCAGGAGAGCCTTCTCTGTGGGAGCTCCTGCCCTCTGGAATGAATTGCCCCCGGATATTCGTAACATCTCTGACCTCTGGGTTTTTCGCTGTGCCCTCAAGACCCTACTGTTCCAACAAACGGGGCTGTCAAATTGATTGAATTTAACTTGGGTCTTAATTTTGGGTTTTAAAATTCAGCCAAAATTATTTAATGATTTTAATTAATTTTAACTAGGATATTATATATTTGTATATTTGTATTTTAATTCTGGCTGTACACTGCCCTGAGTCCTTCGGGAGAATGGGCAGTATATAAATAAAATTATTATTATTATTATTATTATTATTATTATTATTATTATTATTATTATTATTATTATTAATCAGGAATCTGATCAATTTGATGTTTGCTCTAAGAGCCGAAGTTCAGGACTCAACAGTCTCCTGAGGCCATGGAAAGGTTCACAGGAAACCACTAGCCTATCTGTTAGGCACATGACCAAAATCATAGAAGGCATGCTTGCCTATTTTTATAATTTTTATTATTTCTATATTTCTATACTTTATCTGTCGTGTCCCAGCTGCCTCTTATGTAATGAAGTGAAAGCAAAGAAATGTATAAATATCTGCCTTTCACTACGCTCAGGGTTTCTTCCTTCTTAGGAGGGACCCATCTTTATTAAGGTGAAGAAATGTGTTCGCTTATCAACAAACACACTTGAACTCTCTTTTATTTTATTGAGCCACACCTGACAATCTGCATGACACTAACTTGACAGATGTGGGGGCTTTAAATGATCAAATGATGCCTAAAGCCTCTGCAAGATTTCAAGCACCAGTTATGCCCATGGAAGCCATGAACTCCAAGTAAAGACAGAAAATGCTTTCCACAACCCCTTTGGTGACATCCCAATTGAAGTAGTCCTCACTTACTGACTGCAATTGTGTCACTAAGCATTTTATTTCCAGCTCCTTTCTCCTGGCTTGGAACCCGACCGGATTTTTCTTCCTACAATTTATTTAGATTTTAATGTGTATGTATTATTTTCTGCCTCTAAGCCGCCCACAGTTATGTCATGGTAAGGTTGGTGGCCAATACATTTTATAAATAAGTAAATAAAACTGAACAGTCAAAACATTCAATAGCTAGTTTTTAAAAAGTGCTGGGTTAAGCACAGTTGAACCTGGTGAATACACGGATGGGGGCACTAATAGGAAAACACGGTGCTTGTTAGCTAGAAATGGAAGCAAAACAAGACTCTCCTCCCACCTGCAGCCCTCCACTCACCTGCCAGCTGCTGCTCCGACCATGGAAACAGCAGAAAAGCCGCTCTGCACACCAACTTCCTCCCATCAGTCATCCGGAAGAGGAAGTTCCTCTGCGCCTCTCCTCTCCTTCCATCCTTTCTAGCAATGCAGTACTCAATGGTTTAAAACTCCTTTTTTAAGCGCAATCAGGGATGGCACCATTGAATTGATGGCTTTCTAGGCACAGACGTTGCCTGACCGCCATCTAGCGACAGGAGGTGGTAAAACACGCCTGTCCATTCTCTACTAAGGCTTTTGGGAGAGGTTTTCGACTCCTAGCAGCCGACCTTTGCAACTGAGCCAAGTGAAAAAGTGAAACGTGACGCTACTTAGCTTCGTATTTGGTGCCTTTGGGTCAGTCTTGATGCCTGGCCTTTCAGTTTCCTTGGCAAAGGTTTTTGGAAGTGGTTCCCTCCTTTTCCTGCTTTGTAGGCCTGCTTACTTCCTTCCATGTGGGGTTAGCTCCATTGACGATTACACGTTTAGTACGATTTGTCAAGCAGTTAGAAACTCACTTTCTATAGCATTTCTCTGGTTCACTAATTGTCAAAGAATGAAATAAAGTTTGTTTGGCATGATCTGTTTTTGATCAACCCATGTTGGCTACTGGTTATAACTTGTTTGCTTCTGGGTGTTCACAGATTTGTTGCCTGGATATGTTTTCCAAGATGTTACCAGGTATTAATGTCAGGCTGATCTGTCTGTAATTTCCTGGACGAGTTTATTTTACCTGTTTTGAAGATGGGAACCACATCAGCTCTTTTCCAGTCCTCAGTTACAGGTAATCCTGAATTTACCACCACAATTGAGTCCAAAATTTATGTTCTTAAGTGAGGAATTTGTTAAGTGAGTTTTGCCCCATTGTACTACTTTTCTTGCCTCATTTGTTAAGTGAATCCTTGCTATTATTAAATTAGTAATACGATTATAGCACAGTCGTTAAGCGAATCTGATTTCCCAATTGACTTTGCTTGTCAGTAGGTCACAAAAGAAGATCACATGACTCTGGAACACTGCAACAGTCATAAATGTGAATCAGTTGTCGAACATCCGAATGTAAATGACATGACCATGGGGATGCTACCATGTTTTCCTGAAAATAAGACTCTGTCTTATATTTTTTTGAACCCCGAAATAGGGGCTTGGCCTTGTTTTCGGGGGGGGGGAGATGTCTTATTATTTTCAGGGTGCAGGAGGCCCTGGGCAGCCTTAGCGCTCACAGCAGGGGGTCTGGCAGAGAGAGGGTCCTTCTGCGTGCCGCCATCAAGCCCCTCCCCTTCTGCAAGTGTGTGTGGAACATGAGCAGCCTGAAGGCGCCAAGCTGCGGGAGCACTTGTGTCCCTTTGCTCACGTGCCTCCCAGGCCTCACCACATCGATGTGGCTGACTATCCATCAGGGCTGCAGCTCCCTTTGCCCATCATCGCCTCTCTGCCCCGGCTGCCCACAAAGCAGGGGTTTCCAGCTGGGCTTTTGAAGCTGCAGAGGCAGAGTTTAGAGGAGAGAAAGAAAGACTTCTGCTGCTTTCTTTGCATGCAGCCAGCCAGCAGAAGCAACAGAAGTCTTTCTTTCTCTCCCACAAACTCCGCTTCTGTGGCTTCCAAACTCCAGCCAGGGCAGCGGCTGCTCTGGAAGTGTGCTTCCCGCTCTATGGTGATAGTTACTGGAGGCCTCTCCTTTCCCCCCTGCTCGTCTCCACTCCAGAGGGTTGGGTGGGGTGGAGAGAATATTGCTGCCAGCCCTGGATAACTCTCCAAGGTTGGATTGTAGATATCTCTCTCTCTCTCTCTCTCTCTCTCTCACACACACACACACACCGTTCTTTCTTTGCAATCAGAGCAAAGACAGCCCTTCCAGGATTGCAAGGCTGAAGCCTCCGGATGGAGCATTTTGGAGATGTGTGTCTGTGCTGCGATCCCAAGTAAAGAACAATCGGCAGGAAAAGGGGGAGGAGGCTGGCAGCTGGGAAGGTGCTCTGGAGATCTGGGTTGCTCAGCTGATCAGCGGGCAGCAATTAAGGGGCTGAACCTCCATGAGGTGACTGGGGAAGGGAAGGGCTGCCTCCTGCTTGCCACCCCCAAACCTTCACTGGGGCTTATTTTGGGGGGAGGGTGTATATTTAGGCTTGATAAGGTTTCTGGCACCAAGAAAGCAGCCCTGAGAGGCTGCATGTGGCCTGTCGGGCCTTCTTTCCTGTCACCAAAGTGCTTGAGGATTGCGACCCTTTAGGCTTCGGCAGCCCTTTTCAAAAATTCTTTGCCTGTAGGAATAGGATTTCGTAGGGACACGCCTGCTCCTCCCAAGCTCTGCTGCTGCCAACAAAAGCGTTTTGTATATTGCTGCCAAAGCCTACATGAAGGCAATCTCCCTGCAGGCTTTGGCAACGAAACAGCAAATGGAGGGAAAGCCTGAAGGAATGTCTCAATTTGCAGAGAATAAATAGAGACCTAAAGGGCGAGATCGTATGAGATCAGTAGCACAAACTCCCATGCTACTTATCTCACATGATCTCACAGTATTTGTGTAACTTCAAATGTTGGCTAAGGGAACGCTTGTAACCCAGGGATTACCTGTATTTCAATTTGCATTCGTAACCTGTCATTTACTGTTCTGTTTTTGGTAAGTTGAATCAGGTTTTCTTTTTCAGAAAAAACACAAGTTTCTTCTTTGTACCTTCTTCCCGCTTCTTATACTCCTGTGAATTAGGGCGATGTCTGTCTGAGTCTCTTCTGCATAGGATCCACACGCTGCTTACTTGAGAGATGTTTTTTTTTAAAAATTGTACATGGTGGAACCGTCTTGACGATATCTCCGCTTTATAAACTATAACATAAGTCACTTATGTATTCAATATACATTACTACTAATTATATACACATACCTAACCTCTTATACACACTTACACTTACATACTATATTACATATATTGCCTTTTGTTTCAATCTATGCCTCCTTGTTCTTACTCGTTCCAAATTCTATTCCTTAAGTCTAACCATTGATAAACCTATTCCAAATCTCATAGTATTCTGTCTCTCCTTTATTTTTCAGTTCTAGCTTCAGTATATCACATTCTGCACAATCAAGTATTTTCTTTATTATTTCCCTTTCTTTAAGTATGTTTTCACTCTTCCACTGTTGCGGATAAACTATTCTTGCCGCTGTTATGATATGTAATATTATAGAATTCTTTATTGGCCAATGACACAAAAGGATTTTGTCTTGGTGCATCCATCAAAGAAAGGGACTGAATGACTTGGCATTAAATTCACAGATTTAAACTGAACAGTGGGGACAGAGAATTAATTGATACAGAACATTTCTATCCCCAGCATTCTAAAATTAATAGGGTTATCAGTGCATGTAACATAGATGTTTGTGCGAGTAAGATTACCAACCTTGCTGTCAAGCAAAACCAAGAATTTAATAGTGAGTGACATACCATGTGCACTAATCAAACAGGTGGCAAGAAAATAGGGGCAGTCAGGAACAACACAGATTACGTAGATAGTAAACACAGGGTCAATCAAAATGGACTCAAATGTCTATGTCAATGCACAGAGTATGAGGAATAAACAGAGTGAATTGGAAATTCAAGTAAATGAAAGCAGATATGATACTGCTGCCATTACAAAAGCGTGGTGGATATGAAACCAACAAATGGAATATACAGTTAGAGGTATTTAAATATTTAAAAGAAATAGACCAAATAAAAGAGGAAGTGGAGTTGCACTATATATAAGAAATAACTACATTTCTACAGAAATAGAGCACAACAATGATGAAAATTATCTTGAATGCATTTGGGTCAATATTAAAAGGGAAAAAATGGCATTGCCGTAGACTATAGGCCACCCAACCAACCAGAGGAAATAGATGAACTTTTTGCTAGTCAGCTAACTAAGGTATGTAGGAAGCACATCACAATAGTAATGGGGGAGTTTAACTATCCTGACATCGACTGGGAGACAAAGTCTGCGCCAAGTGGAAGATCCAACAGGTTCCTAACAAACCTAGCAGACAACTTTGTTTCCCAAAAAGTAGAGAAGGGAACAAGGGTATCATCCATATTGGACTTAATTGTCATGAACAGAGATGAAATAATAGAAGGTGTTGAAGCTACAGGAACCTTGGGAGTAAGTGATCATGCAATATTGGAATTCAACATTATGCAAGCACAAGTAGTAGAACAAAGTCAAACTAGAGTCTTGGACTTTAAGAGAGTTAATTTCAATACACTTAGAGCTTGGGAAGGATTCCACGGATGAGAATCCTCAAGGGGAAAACAACTCAAGAACCTTGGGAAATTTTGAAAAGTGAGATTATAAAAGCCCAGTCTAGCCCAATACCAATGAAGAAAAATAACAGCTCTCAAAAGAAACTAGCATGGCTGCACAAAGCGTAGACGCAATTTACATAGACTTCCGTAAAACTTTTGATTCAGTGGTACATGACAAATTACTTCTAAAACTAAAATCTTATGTCATTTCTGGACTCCTACATAAATGGATAGCTTCCTTCCTGTCAAACGGACAACAAATGGTCAAAATAGGAAGCACTCTATTAAATCCTGTACCTGTTAACAGTGGTGTTCCTCAATGCAGTGAT
Source organism: Pantherophis guttatus (assembly GCF_059756535.1). Classification (NCBI taxonomy): domain Eukaryota; kingdom Metazoa; phylum Chordata; class Lepidosauria; order Squamata; family Colubridae; genus Pantherophis; species Pantherophis guttatus. Next base: position 264,427,193 of record NC_142064.1, read on the forward strand.
TTAGGTACAACACTCTTTATACTTTACATAAATGACCTTTGTGATCATATTAAAAGCAACTGTGTTTTCTTCATTGCTGATGTTAAACTATTCAATACCACCGACAATGCAACTACCCTTTAAAAAGACCTTGACTATGTGTCAGATTGGTCTAACAAGTGGCAACTTCAAATCTCAACCAATAAATGCTCTGTCTTGCACATTGGCAAAAAAAATCAAAACATAAAATAGAAATTAGATGGACATGGAAAAGAAAAATGTCAAAGAAACAATTGGTCCTTTTTGGGAGAAAGTGGCAAGAAGGTGAGAAAGCAGTATTACTTAACTCGTTTTTTGCATCTGTCTTTACACAAAAGGAAAAAACAGTCCAACCTATCAAAAACAGCACCACAAAAAACAGATTAGGAACACAAGATAAAATAGGGGGGGAAATGGTAAGTGAACACCTGTCTACCCTAGATGAGTTCAAATCACCAGGATCAGATGGATGACACCCCAAGGTTCTGAAGGAACTGGCAGACGAGATCTCAGAATCACTGAACTATATCTTTCAAAGATCCTGGAGCACAGGATTTTCCAGCCAGAGGACTGGAAAAGAGCTGATGTAGTTCCCATCTTCAAAAAAGGAGGAAAAAAAATAGATCCAGGAAACTATCAGCCTGACCTCAATACAAGGGAAGATTCTGGAAAAGATAATCAAGCAATGAATCAGCGAACAACTAGAAGCAAACAAAGTAATAATCAAAAGCCAACATGGGTTTGTGAAAAACAGATCATGCCAGGAGGACGGAGCTGACGTCGCGACGGGACGACGGAAGGTTTTGGAGCTCCGAGACAGCCGTCGATATCTTCACCACTGGACGGTCCAAATCGGACCCCACTGTCCCGTAGAGACAGTGATAGAGGAGGGCACATCCTGCCGATCCCAGGGACACCGCAAAGTCCCTGGTTGATCCAGGAGAAGCCCTTTTTTCCAGCGCTGAAGAGGCAGCCATTAAGCTGCTGAAGTTGGGAGACCTCCGGAACGGAAGAGAACGAAAGAGAAAGTGTGACAACTTGGTGAGAGATTTAATTAGACTTTAAGAACATCCTGATGTGAAAAGATAATTAAAATTGAAAATAGAAGTTATAGAAGTTATAAATAGATGCTTGTGGAGAGTTTTATTTTTTAAATTTGACTGGACTGGATGAGAAGGGAGATTTTCTTTTTTACCTGTTTAACCACTAAATTTCTGGTCTCTTTTGTGTTTATAAGATTTTGGAATAGTTTTGTTACTTTCCCCTTTGGTTACACTTTAACTTTTATTTCCCCCCCCACTTCTTTGGAGATAGAGGGAGAGTGGAAGAAGCAAGAAATACTGCCATCTAGTGGACTGAAACATTATGTCTTTTCTTTTTTCCTTTTTTTTTCCACTGATGAATGTAGCAACTGTGTTATAATTCAAGGTCATTGAGCCTGTTTATAGATAAAACTTAGAAGAGCATCAAAGAGTGTCTACAGGATTGTTTATTCAGGTGCTCTTTGGAGAAACCACTGTTGACAGACGGTTAAAACTTGAAAGAAGATAACAGCGACTCTGGAAAGAGAGCTGTAAAATTGAGTGAGATATATAAAAGAGCTTTTGAATACTACACAGTTGTGGACTTTTATATTAGATAGAAAGCTTTCTCTTTTTTTAAATTCTTTTGCGTGAGTGTTCCTTTTTATTATTCCACTTCTCCCCTTTCTAACTATTTTTAATAGGATTTGTCTCCTTTGAGAAAACCTCTAGTATTTTTAAGTTTTTGAAATATATTTTCTTTTTCTTTTTCTCTTATTTTTTCTTTCTTTTTTTATTCAATTCCCCCTCCCCCCCATCATAATACTTTAATGTTTAACTGGATTAAGGCACAGAAAAGCCTAAAGAAATTACTTTTTGGCTTTTTTCTTTTCTTTTTTTTAAATTTTCCTTTTTTTTCTTTTGCTTTCTTTCCCCTATTAATTGGAGATTGTGAATTTGGTTTTTACTTTTCCACTCGATTGGATTAGGGCAGACAAGAGCCTGAAAATTGTTTTCTTTGGTTTTCTTTTCTACCTATGATTATCTGGGATACTATTTGTCCTCCATAAAAACAGATTAGGGTCGAGAACAACTTGAAGATATTTTTTTTTCTTTTTGATTTGAACAGTTTGTAACTATTTCATAGATATGAGTAAAAAGGCAGCAGTTCTTAGTTCTTCTGGATCGACACCTTCTTCACCATCGGGAGGAAACGATCAATACAGGCGATGTTGCAGCAGGAAAAAGAGAAGGAACGTGAGAAAGAGAAAAATGCAACAATGCAGATGATTCTACAAGGAATACAAGAAATAAAATTGAAAATAGAAAAGATTGAACAAAGAACAGGGGAAACAGATGGAAAAGTGGAGAACATACAACAGATGATGAAGAAATACGAGGACAGACTTGAAAAAATTGAAGGAAAAGAAGAATGAAGAGACAAAAAAAATAGAGATATGGATAGTAGATTAGAAGAGGTTGAACGTGATAAGAGTGGATTAGATGGGAGATGGACAAGTCAGAATTTTATTTAAGATTCCAAAATGTTGAAGAAGAAAAAGGAGAAAATTTGGCAGAAAAAATGATAGAAATTTTGGCAGAAGCATTAGAAATTACCAAAGAAAAAATGTTTGATGGCATTGACGAGATGTATCGAGTATATACAAGATGTGCAATGAGAAATAAACTACCAAGAGAAGTTCATATAAGATTCACCAAGAAATCAATTAAAATGCAAATATTGCAGATTACAAAAGAGAAAACGTTGAAATACAAGGGCAAGGAAATTATGGTTTTGAAGCAAATACCGAGAGGAGTGAGAGAGATGAGAAGTGAATATCAATTTTTGATGAAAATATTGCTCCAGAAAGGTGTGAATTACAGGTGGTTGATACAAGAAGACTTGGTGTTTACATGGCAATTGCAAAGATTCAAAATAGATTCAATGGATAAAGCCAAAGCATTTTATGCTGAATATCTTAGAGAGAAGGAAGTAGAGGTGAGAAGAGAAGAGCCATTGGTTGAATTACAAGAGGAAAATCTGGCAATGATGGAACAGAAGGAGCAGTAGGGGGCATAGTAGACTATAAAGAACAACATGAACCGAGATCCACTAGATCAGTGGGTCTCAACCTTCCTAATGCCGCAACCGTTTAATACAGTTCTTCATGTTGTGGTGACCCCCAACCATAAAATTATTCCTAAGACCATTGAAAATATGTGTTTTCCGATGGTCTTAGGCAACCCCTGTGAAAGGGTTGTTCGATCCCCAAAGGTGTCCCGACCCACAGGGTGAGAACCACTGCACTAGAGCAACAAATCCTTCATATAAAGTATAAATATGGATGAGAAAAAATTGATAACAATAAACATAAATGGACTTAATATAGCAACTAAAAGAAGAGAGGTATTTCATAAATTAGAGAAATTAAAATTGGATATAATTTGTTTGCAAGAAGTACATATTAAAAACAACATGAACAAATGTTGATACAGCCAAAATTAGGGAAATTATTTACTTCACTACCGTAATGTAAGAAAAGAGGAATGGTTTTATATATCAGAGATACAATACCGGCGGAAAAAAATTATGCAGATAAAGAGGGAAGAATTTTGATGGTGGAAATGATAGTCAATAATAAGAAAATACTCTTAATAGAGATATATGCTCCAAATGATAATCAAGAAGATTTTTATAGAAAATTACTTACAAAATAATTGAATTGGACTATGATATTTGTATTTTGAGAGACTTTAATGGCATAGTAGATGGGAAAATGGACTATAACACACAGAAAGCAACAAAACAAAGTAGAAAAACTCTGCCAAAATCCTTCTTTAAGATGATAGAGAAAATGAATTTAAAAGACGCATGGAGAGAAAGAAATGCAAAAAAGAGACAATACACTTTTTATTCTAATAGACACTTATCATGGTCCAGAATAGATATGATATGGATGACAATGGAATTGACTTCTAATATAAAAGAAATTGACATAGAAGCCAATACCTGGGCAGACCATAACCCAATGATACTGAGATGGAAAGGACAAAGGAGAAGGTCCAGATGGACTTTAAACACCACAATATTAAAAGAAAAGGACTTTGTACAGAAAATGGAGAAGGAACTGTGTCAGGAAGAATACATACCTATGTTATGACCTATCACCACTTAGCTTCAATGTGAGGAATTTCAATCACTCACAACCTGACTTCTCCCTGGTGGCACTGGATTTTTTAAACAGCACAACTAATAGTCAGGAATGATGGGAGTCTAGTGTAGTAGCCACTGGAGGGCCATCACATCCTTATTACTGAACTACAGTTTTTACCACAACCCCCAAGTCTGTCTTCCTTCCTATCATCCTTCCTTCCCTTCCTCAGTCTCTGTCTGTCTCTGTCTGTCCGGGGGGAGGGGGAGAGAAGGAACCCCTGAACTGGTGCTAGATGATGAGAATCTGACATCCAGAGGCTGATGAGCCACACACTGATGATCAGCTGGTCGGCAGAGACCCAAAGACTACCTGGCTGGCGGGGAGGCAAGGCAAGGTGTTTTTCTTCTGCGCATGTCCAAGATGGAGAATCCAGCCTGAGACGCTCCCGGTAGATGGGGTGATTCCTGGCAATTTCGGGAGGTTCCTGGGGCGATTGTCCACCATGGCCCCCAGTCCTAGAGAAAAGATTCTTCCCCCGACCCATTGAGGGGCTTTTTGCCCTCTGGAACATCGGGGCGAGGGAAAAAACGGCTGCTGAAGGCTCCGCGGGGTGACGTTGGTAGCGATTTGACTGGCGGCGCTTTTCTCGGCCTCCGGCATGGACCGACAGCGGCGGCAGCTCTGCGGTGCGGCAGCGGCAATGCGGTGGCTCCCCTGGATTCCTGGCCTCTCCGGGGCTTTCTGAGGCTCCTGGGGACCCTGGAGTATGGTGGGAGCCACGGTGGAAGCGGCGCCGGCACTGGCAGTGGGCGCGGGGCGGTCGGCGGCCGCTGGACGATGGCGGAGGCGAGGGGGCGGCAGCTGGCTGCTACCGAAGAGGACGCTATGGTGAGAGGCTGCTGGCTTCTATTTTGAAACCCAGGACCTGCTAGGGGGCGGCCTATTTCTGCTGTCCCACTTTGCTGCAGGAATCCGGAGGCCCCATTGGAGACTGGGGCTGTAGACTGGGGGTAAAAAAATGCTGGAAGACCTGGAAGATCTGGGGAGTGGGAGAGGTTGGAAGACGGCCGAGGGTTGGCCTTGGGCTGCCTCAAGCCATTCCCCCCCTCCCCCCCCTTTTTTGTTGGCCTGTATAGGCCTTATCATGGTCACCACCCCAGCTACTTTCTGCCTTGCAAGCCATCTCTCTTCATTGCTTTCCATGTGTCATCTGTTCCCCGGGTTTACTATTCTGCCTTCTAGACTGGTTCTATTCCACCTATGCCCTTGATGGTGTGGAGAATGGACAATTCTGATATGGATTCTGAGGGACTCCGGTTCAACTGCTGTTTCCCTACCAGAGTGGATAGACTATCGAATCTCTCCATAGCCAACTCCATCGGCTAGCCATCGTGAGAGGATGGCCTGGAGAGAGCACCTTCTGAGTTTTCTTGAAAAGGCACGAGACTTCTTCCACTGTCGTGAGAGGACAGTGGAGCCCGGTTTTTCCCATGTCTTGAGTTGCTGCCTCTCCATGCCCTAGGACGATTAGACTATTCTATGGAACCTCAGCCAGAGGATGCTTCACCCTTCCCGGTTCTTGATACACTCAGCCGCCGAACTCCTTGCACTGCGAGACTCCCCCCTCTCGCAGGCCTGGCCCTCCATGCTATCGAGGGGCTATCTTGATGACGGATTTTGGAATCCCGAGAGATGGCATGCTGCGAAGAGGGGGTTGAGGGGTTTTTTATTTAAATTTTTAAAGAAAATTTTAAGGGGACCCGGGAGGAAGGGAGGGGGTTGTGAAAGTGGACCTGGGGGGGTCCAGATAGCTACTGAGCGGGGTGACAGGCTGATTGGCTGCAGCAGAGGGGTCAGGAAAGAAAATTTATCCAGGGAGCAGGGGGATAACAAGAAGGGCAATATAATTAAAATAATGAGTGGGAGGGGCAGGTATGATGGGCGCAGGGGACCATATCATGTGCCAGGGGTGCGCATACGCTGTTTACGAGCAATTGCGCACTCCGGTCCCCAATGCGCGTCTCGTGGCCTGGGTTGTGCAGAGTCTCAGGCCCAGGGTCCACGGCTGATGTTATGTAATGCCAGGTCGGTTGTCAATAAAGCCCCCCTCATCTGTGATCTTATATTGGAGGGGGGTGCGGACCTGGCAGGTATTACGGAGACCTGGTTGGGCCAAGAGGGGGGGATCCCCCTCGTTGAAATGTGCCCACCAGGTTTTCGTGCATTTCATCAGCCAAGGGCCCAGGGGAGGGGTGGGGGAGTGGCAGTGATTATTAGGGAGAGTCTTTGTCCGAGGGAGACCACTGTTCCTCAGATAGCCGGATGTGAGTCCCTCTTTGTGAAGTGGGGCCGTGGGGTGCAGATGGGTTTGCTGACTGCGTACCTGGCTCCCTGCCACGTGGCAGCGACCCTACCCGAGCTACTCGACGTCATCGCCGGGCTGGTGGTGGATACCCCCAGACTTGTTGTCATGGGGGATTTCAACCTTCCATCCGCGGGTGAGACGTCAGAAGTGGCTCGGGAGTTCATGGCTTCCATGACGGCCATGGACCTGACCCAGTTAGTTCAAGGCCCCACTCACATAGGAGGACACACTCTGGACTTGATTTTCATCTCTGGTCAGTGGTTGAATGATCTTGGTAGAGGGGACTTAGACATTAAACCCTTGTCATGGACAGATCATTCGCTCCTTCACTTGGACTTTCCTACCGCTTCCCCCTGCCGCAGGGAGACGGAACCGACTAAATGGTTCCGTCCCAGGTGCCTGATGGATCCAGAAAGGTTCCTGACGGAGCTTGGGCCGTTTCCTGAGACTCTGACACACGACTCGACTGAAGAGCTGGTGGCCGCCTGGGAGAGTGCGGCCGCCGGAGCTTTGGATCGTGTCGTGCCTTTGCGGCCTCTGACCCGTTGCCGATCTCAATTGGCTCCTTGGTTCTCTGAGGAGCTGAAAGAGATGAAGTGTCGGAAAAGACGCCTAGAGAGCATTTGGAGGACTAGTCGTTCTGATTCCGACCGGACACAGGTGAGGTCTTATATCAAGACCTACCTAGTGGCGATAAAAGCGGCAAAATCTAACCATTTTTCCGCTCTTATCGCATCTGCAGAGAACCGCCCAGCCACCCTGTTTAGGGTGACCCACTCCCTTCTTCGGGGGGGGGAGTGCGGGAGGATCCCTTGCAAGGTCGAGCTGAGGATTTTGTGCAATTCCTGCACGATAAAGTCGCTCGGATTCAGGAAGGCTTGGACTTCGACTGGGTGAGTCCGGGGGAGGAGACGAGGGTAGGTCTTGAGAATATTATCTGGGAGGAGTTTGATCCTGTGGCTCCCGAGGATGTGGACAGGGTTCTGGGTAGGATTAGTGCCGCCACATGTTTATTGGACCCGTGTCCCTCCTGGTTGGTACTGGCCTCCCGGGAAGTTACACGAGGCTGGCTCCAGGGGATTATAACTGCTTCTCTGAGTGAGGGTGCCTTTCCCGCTGCCTTGAAAGAGGCGGTGGTGAGGCCCCTCCTCAAGAAGCCTTCCCTGGACCCGGCTGAATTAGTTAACTATCGTCCGGTCTCCAACCTTCGTTTTGTGGCGAAGGTTGTTGAGAGTGTGGTGGCACGACAACTGCCCAGGCACCTGGATGAAGCTATCTATCTAGACCCGTACCAGTCGGGCTTCAGGCAGGGGCACAGCACAGAAACGGCATTGGTCGCGTTGGTGGATGATCTCTGGAGGGCCCGGGACAGGGGTTGCTCCTCTGTCCTAGTCCTATTAGATCTCTCAGCGGCTTTTGATACCATCGACCATGGTATCATGCTGAAGCGGTTGAGGGGGATAGGAGTAGGGGGCACCGTTTTGCAGTGGTTCTCTTCCTTCCTCTCCGGCCGCTCGCAGTTCGTGTTGGCAGGGGGGCAGAGGTCGACCTCGAGGCATCTCGCATGGGGAGTGCCACAAGGGTCGGTCCTCTCGCCTCTTTTGTTCAACATTTATGTGAAGCCGCTGGGTGAGATCATCCGTGGTTTTGGGGTGAAGTGTCACCTGTACGCTGATGATACTCAGCTGTACATCTCCACCCCAGACCACCCCAACGATGCCCTTGATGTGATGTCTCGCTGCCTGGAGGCCGTGCGGGTCTGGATGGGGAGGAACAGGCTCAGACTCAACCCTTCCAAGACCGAGTGGCTGTAGCTAACGGCGTCCCGATATAGTCAGCAGGTGCCATCGCTGACTATTGGGGGTGAATCTTTGCCCCCCACAGAGAGGGCTCGCAATCTGGTTGTCCTCCTGGACGCACGGCTGTCTTTAGAAGAGCATATGACGGCCGTGGCCAGGGGGGCCTTTTATCAGGTTCGCCTGATCCGCCAGTTGCAGCCCTTTCTGGACCGGGACGCCTTGCGCACGGTCACTCATGCTCTTGTCACCTCCCGGCTGGACTATTGTAATGCTCTCTACATGGGGCTCCCCTTGAAGAGCACTCGGAGGCTCCAGCTGGTCCAGAATGCGGCCGCGCGGGTGGTTATGGGCGCACCTCGTTGTGCCCGCGTGACACCCCTCCTGCGGGAGCTGCACTGGCTCCCAGTGGTCTTCCGGGTGCGATTCAAGGTTTGGTTACCACCTTTAAAGCGCTCCATGGCACAGGACCCGGATACCTTCGAGACCGTCTTCTGCCACCAATAGCCTCCCACCGACAAGTCCGTTCCCACAGAGAGGGTCTCCTCAGGGTGCCATCAGCCAAGTTATGTCAGCTGGCGACACCCAGGGGGAGGGCCTTCTCTGTGGGAGTCCCAACCCTGTGGAATGAACTGCCCCCGGAAATACGTAAGATCTCCGACCTCCGGGTGTTCCGCTGCGCACTGAAGACCCTGTTGTTCCGCCAGGCAGGGCTGTCAATATAATAATTTTAAATTGGGGTATTTTAATTTTTGGGGTTTTAAATCGGCCAAATCTATTTAATTATTTTAATTTTTAATTATTGTTGTGTCTTGTGTTTTTAAATTGGCTGTACACCGCCCTGAGTCCTTCAGGAGAAGGGCGGTATAGAAATAAAGTTATTATTATTATTATTATTATTATTATTATTATTATTATTATTATTATTATTATTATTATTATTATTATTATTATTATTATTATTATTATTATTATCACAAGACAGGCAGCCTGTAGTATCTGCAGGACAAGTGACTGACATCTGGGAGGCGAAAACGAGCCGACGCTGCTGTTGTCAGGGGAGAGTGGGGCAGGGTCACATTGTGGCTCCACGTCATAATGGGCTCCAGGAGGAGGAGACCCTGTCTCCCCCATTGTGAAACACGCCCTCCCCTGCCCACCCTCCCCCGTCGCCCTTACCTTTGCGGTTTGCATGCCCCCGTGGGTTGAAAGATAAGGGCGATGGCTAGAGGACGGGCGATGCAGGTGACACAGCCAGCCACGCAAGGAATGGCTGATAGGGATGGGGCTAAGGGCACGGCAGAATCCCACCACTGCGTGGGCCCAATACATTGCTTCAGCAGACCGTAGCCATCCCACAGGCTGTACTTTGAGGACCCGTGTACTAAAAGGTCAGGTCCTGTCCTTAGATTTTGGGTGGGGAAATGTAAATTTTAATCCCATCATTGGCTTTCTAGGTGTTTTGTTTGTGAATAGGCTGGCCTAGATTTCTTAATGGTCACAAAATATCCATCTCTAAAAACTTCAGGCATCTGCTGGAAACTGTTGTGGCTGCTTTCTGCCTTTGCTAGTATTTTTTCTCCATTTCTCCTTTGGGGAAATATAATATTCTGCCTCTTAATATCCCCCCAAATATTTCATTCTTTGGGTGGAGGGGTGTGTCTGTCGTGATTACTCCATACAATACACTCACACTTTTTGATCTAACTTTAAAGCAAGGGGAGGATGTTAATTGATGAAATGATTCCAAGAGCTTCAGCGGCATTAAAGGACAGGGTTTCGGTTGGAGGCTTTTAAGAAGAGTCTGGACAGTCTCTTGTCTGAAATGGAATAGGGTCTCCTGTCTTGATCGGTGGGTTGGACTAGACCACCTCTAAGGTTGCTTCCAACTCTGATACCGCAATTCAGCCCAAAATTTCACTGTTGCTAAATGAGACATCTGTTAAGTGAGTTTTGTCCCATTTTACAACTTTTCTTGCCACAGTTAAGTGAATCACTGAAGTTGTTAAATTAGTCACACAGTTGTTAAGCGAATTTGGCTTCCCTGTTGACTTTGTTGGCCAGAAGGTGACAAAAGAGGATCACATGAGTCTGGGACACTGCAACCATCATAATTATGGGTGTTTTGCCAAGCACCTGAATTTGGAACATGTGACCATGGGGTTGCTGTTGTGGTTGTGTGAAAAACAGTCAAGCGAATCACAGTGAAGCCACCCTCATATGAAGGAGAACCAGTTTTAAAGCATGTACCACAAATGGAATAAAATCTGGGGAGAAAAGGAAAATGTAGCAACTGACATGTTTCAATCAAATTGCTTCTTTTGGCTTTTAAACCATGAAGGTCACCTGCAGGGCAGAACAGCCTTTACATCTGAAATTTTACATTGCTTTTCTCACTGCCCTAAACTCCCCCAATATATTTGCTATTCATATGGTTTCTTCCACTTGCGTGCCTCATTCTTGACACAATCTGAACAGACATGCTTGGTGCACTGAATTTCTGGAACTGTTATCGTGTTTCCCCCAAAATAAGACCCTGTCTTATATTTTTTTGGATCCTGAAATAAGTGCTTGGCCTTTCACAATCTCTTTAACTATAGTCTCAGTGCTCCAATCCCCAAGAGATGCTGGCTGGAGAATTCTAAGGCTGAAAATCTTGGGGGCACACAGGGAGAAAAAGGCTGCATAGCAAGATAGCCATTATCAAGTTTTTTACATAATAGCCAAATTTTTACAAAAATAAATATCCAGCAACTTCTTATGCTGAAAGCAAGATAGCCATTATCAAAGTAATATCTTCCAACTTTTTCTTTCCTCTGCTGCATCTAATACCACTGCATATTTGCCTACAAAAAATCAGGCAAATTCTATTTAATTTAATCAATTTAAATAGTCAATATCTCAGCTGCACTTATAATGGGACACTAGAAATGACATTCAAACGGTTTCTCTCCTATGTGAATCCTCTGGTGTTTCACCAGGCTGGAATTGTGACTGAAACTTTTCCCACAATCAGAACACTCAAAGGGTTTATCTCCTGTGTGAGTCCTCTGGTGGCCGATGAGTTTGGAATGCTGACGGAAACTTTTCCCACAGTCAGGACATTTAAAGGGTTTTTCTCCTGTGTGAATCCTCTGGTGTTTCACCAGGTTGAAATTCTGACTGAAACTTTTCCCAGTCAGGATATTCAAAGGGTTTCTCTCCTGTGTGAATCCTCTGGTGTCGAACCAGGTTGGAATTGTGACTGAAACTTTTCCCACAATCAGGACACTCAAAGGGTTTCTCTCCTGTGTGAGTCCTCTGGTGGCCGATGAGGTTGGAATGCTGACAGAAACTTTTCCCACAGTCAGGACATTCAAAGGGTTTTTCTCCTGTGTGAATCCTCTGGTGTTTCACCAGGCTGGAATTGTGACTGAAACTTTTACCACAATCGGAACATTTAAAGGGTTTTTCTCCTGTGTGAATCCTCTGGTGTTTCACCAGGCTGGAATTGTGACTGAAACTTTTCCCACAGTCAGGACATTCAAAGGGTTTTTCTCCTGTGTGAATACTCTGATGTGTTACAAGGCTGAAATTGGTACTGAAACTTTTCCCGCAGTCAGGACATTCAAAAGGTTTTTCTCCTGTGTGACTCCTCTGGTGTTTCACCAGGCTGGAATTGTGACTGAAACTTTTCCCACAGTCAGGACATTTAAAGGGTTTTTCTCCTGCGTGAATCCTCTGGTGTGTTACAAGGTTGAAATTGTGACTGAAACTTTTACCACAATCAGGACACTCAAAGGGTTTCTCTCCTGTGTGAGTCCTCTGGTGGCCGATGAGGTTGGAATGCTGACGGAAACTTTTCCCACAGTCAGGACATTTAAAGGGTTTTTCTCCTGTGTGAATCCTCTGGTGTGTTACAAGGCTGGAATTGGTATTGAAACTTTTACCACAATTGGAACATTCAAAGGGTTTTTCTCCTGTGTGAATCCTCTGGTGTTGAACCAGGTTGGAATGCTGACTGAAACTTTTCCCACAGTCAGGACATTCAAAGGGTTTTTCTCCTGTGTGAATACTCTGATGTGTTACAAGGCAGAAATTGGTACTGAAACTTTTCCCGCAGTCAGGACATTCAAAGGGTTTTTCTCCTGTGTGACTCCTCTGGTGTTTCACCAGGCTGGAATTGTGACTGAAACTTTTCCCACAGTCAGGACATTCAAAGGGTTTTTCTCCTGTGTGAGTCCTCTGGTGTTTCACCAGGGTGGAATTGTTACTGAAACTTTTACCACAATCAGAACATTCAAACGGTTTCTCTCCTGTGTGAATCCTCTGGTGTCGAACCAGGTTGGAATTGTGACTGAAACTTTTACCACAATCAGGACACTCAAAGGGTTTATCTCCTGTGTGAGTCCTCTGGTGGCCGATGAGGTTGGAATGCTGACAGAAACTTTTCCCACAGTCAGGACATTTAAAGGGTTTTTCTCCTGTGTGAATCCTCTGGTGTACCACCAGGCTGGAATTGTGACTGAAACTTTTACCACAATCGGAACATTTAAACGGTTTTTCTCCTGTGTGAATCCTCTGGTGTTTCACCAAGCTGGAATTGTGACTGAAACTTTTATCACAGTCAGGACATTCAAAGGGTTTTTGTCCTGTGTGAATACTCTGATGTGTTACAAGGCTGAAATTGGTACTGAAACTTTTCCCACAGTCAGGACATTCAAAGGGTTTTTCTCCTGTGTGACTCCTCTGGTGTTTCACCAGGCTGGAATTGTGACTGAAACTTTTACCACAATCGGAACATTTAAAGGGTTTTTCTCCTGTGTGAATCCTCTGGTGTTTCACCAGGCTGGAATTGTGACTGAAACTTTTCCCACAGTCAGGACATTCAAAGGGTTTTTCTCCTGTGTGAATACTCTGATGTGTTACAAGGCTGAAATTGGTACTGAAACTTTTCCCGCAGTCAGGACATTCAAAGGGTTTTTCTCCTGTGTGACTCCTCTGGTGTTTCACCAGGCTGGAATTGTGACTGAAACTTTTCCCACAGTCAGGACATTTAAAGGGTTTTTCTCCTGCGTGAATCCTCTGGTGTGTTACAAGGTTGAAATTGTGACTGAAACTTTTACCACAATCAGGACACTCAAAGGGTTTCTCTCCTGTGTGAGTCCTCTGGTGGCCGATGAGGTTGGAATGCTGACGGAAACTTTTCCCACAGTCAGGACATTTAAAGGGTTTTTCGCCTGTGTGAATTCTCTGGTGTCGAACCAGGTTGACATTCTGACTGAAACTTTTCCCACAGTCAGGACATTCAAAGGGTTTTTCTCCTGTGTGAATACTCTGGTGTTTCACCAGGCTGGAATTGTGACTGAAACTTTTCTCACAGTCAGGACATTCAAAGGGTTTTTCTCCTGTGTGAGTCCTCTGGTGTTTCACCAGGCTGGAATTCTGACTGAAACTTTTACCACAATCAGGACACTCAAAGGGTTTATCTCCTGTGTGAGTCCTCTGGTGGCCGATGAGGTTGGAATGCCGACGGAAACTTTTCCTACAGTCAGGACATTTAAAGGGTTTTTCTCCTGTGTGAATCCTCTGGTGTGCTACAAGGCTGAAATTGGTACTGAAACTTTTACCACAATCGGAACATTCAAAGGGTTTTTCTCCTGTGTGAGTCCTCTGGTGTTTTACCAGGCTGGAATTCTGACTGAAACTTTTACCACATTCAGGACACTCAAAGGGTTTATCTCCTGTGTGAGTCCTCTGGTGGCCGATGAGGTTGGAATGCCGATGGAAACTTTTCCCACACTCAGGACATTTAAAGGGTTTTTCTCCTGTGTGAAGCCTCTGGTGTGCTACAAGGCTGAAATTGGTACTGAAACTTTTACCACAATCGGAACATTCAAAGGGTTTTTCTCCTGTGTGAATCCTCTGGTGTTGGACCAGGTTGAAATGCTGACTGAAACTTTTCCCACAGTCAGGACATTCAAAGGGTTTTTCTCCTGTGTGAATACTCTGGTGTGTTACAAGGCTGAAATTGGTACTGAAACTTTTCCCACACTCAGGACATTCAAAGGGTTTCTCTCCTGTGTGAGTCCTCTGGTGTTTCACGAGGTGAGAATTCTGCCTGAAACTTTTCCCACAAACAGGACATTCAAAGGGTTTTTCTCCTGTGTGAATCCTTTGGTGTTTCACTAGAGTGGAATTCTTACTGAAACTTTTACCACAATCAGGACATTCCAACGGTTTCTCTCCTGTATGAGTGCTCTGGTGTGAAACGAGGTAAGAATTTTGACTTAAACTATCCTCAGAATTAGTACATTTAAAGGGCTTCTTGCCTGTGTGAATCCTCTGGTGTATCACCAGGTTGGAATTATCGCAGAAACATTTCTCACAATCAGGACATTCAAACAATTTCTCCTTGGTGTGAGTCCACATTGCCATGCTTCCTAAAGAATTTACTGCATTGGGAGCACTTGTAGGGCTTCTCTCCTGTGTGGGTCCTTCCAAGATCAGAGGTTTTGCCACATTTAGAGTATTGTATGGCGTTTCTCCAATCGGGATCCTCTCAGGCATAATCAGCTGTGATTTGCAAGTTGTATCTTTCCCACAACAGGCACATCTATGGAGCTTTTCCACAACTCATATTCCTTTGGAGGGCAAAAATATGGATGATCCCTTGTTTAGCAGTGCTTTTATTCAAGCCGTTTTCTTCTTCCCAGAGTGGGCCTGCAACTCTCTCTGCTCTACGTGGCTTTCCAATTGACCTTTTCCTCCCCAGTAACTTCCAGATATTTCCCTCTCTTGCCCAATGGAAAAATAATCTGCCTTGACTTTTCATGTAATGTATGCTTGAATTTCACACCCTGCTTTTCCCAGCTAGAAATCTCTTCCTGATTTTCTCTTGTTTCCCTAGGTAGAAAAGAATTGTGTGACTCTGAAGGAAATGGAAGATATATTGATTTCTGGACTGACTTGCTTTGGTGTTCAATGTTGGTTGTTATCCTCAGTTGTCCAGAGTGCTCATTGCCATCTTGTTTGTCTATAAGATTCAAATAAAAATGTATCTTTATTTGTGCATGAAATGGCTGCAGAAGATGAGAAAAAAAGAAAAAGGTTACATTACAATGAAAAAACAAACATGCCACAATACTCAAAGAAGCTCTTACATTAATAATGACACATGGAAGACTACCCAGATCCAAGTTTGAATATCCATTCAATGATGAAATTCCCTTGTTGACTCGGCCAATCACAAATTCTTAGCAGTGCAAATGGTTGTTTTCACATACAGTCAAGTGAAAAAGAAAGTACATTCTCTTTCATTGAATTTTATGAATTTACTTATCAGATGACGTGGTATTCATCTTAGAACAACCAGCACAAACAGGAACAAAATTGTTGGCTAAAATAGAAGAGTATGGAAGAATGGCCGGACTAAAAATTAATAAACAAAAAACAAAGGGATAAACGAAGAACCTTACAAACCTACAGGAAAAAGAATTGGAAGATAAATTAGGAATACAAATAGTAAAAAAAGTAAAATATTTAGGAATTTGGCTTTCCAACAAAGGGTCAACACTTAGGGAGGATAATTATAATAAATTGGCAAAACAGATAAAAAAAGATCTAGAAATATGGAGTAAGTTACAGCTATCATTTCTAGGAAGGACTGCTAGAATGAATGCTTAAAATGAATGTATTACCTAGAATACTATATTTATTCCAAGTAATTCCGATAAGCCCAGGAAAAGATTTTTTCAAAGACTTCAATAAAATGATTGCAGACTATATTTGGCAAGGAAAGAAGGCAAGAATCAAATTAAAACATCTCCAGGACATATGAGAGAAAGGCGGATTAGGACTACCAGATTGGCAAACATACTATAAAGCCACATCACTAATTTGGATAAGAAATTGGATAGAATTTAAAAACAAAAGGATATTAACATTAGAGGATTTTGACCTACAAAGAGGTTGGCACGATGAGATAAACATCATGGATATTTTCAAAGCCACATTATTAGAGGACCTTTGTTTAAAACGTGGAAAGAGATAAAAAAAATGCATTATTTATTTATGTATTGGACTTGTATGCCTCCCTTCTCCCGAAGGACTCCAGGGGTAACATATTCAAGAGGGTAGGGGCTTCCACAGAGAAAGCTCTCCCCCTAGGGGTCACCAGTCGACATTGTCTAGCCCAGTGGTTCTCAACCTGTGGGTCGGGACCCCTTTGGGGGTCGAACAACCCTTTCAAAGGGGTCGCCTAAGACCATCGGAAAACACATATTTTCAATGGTTAATGGAATAATTTTATGGTTGGGGGTCACCACAACATGAGGAACTGTATTAAAGGGTCGCGGCATTAGGAAGGTTGAGACCCACTGGTCTAGCCGAATGTACCCTAAGGAGACCAACTCTGTGGAAGCGGACCGGGCGATGGAAGGCTACTGGTGGCAGGAAGAAAAAGTGCAGAGGAGAGCAACCAGGATGCTTAGGGGACTGGAGACTAAAACATATGAAGAACGGTTACAGGAACTGGGCATGGCTAGTCTAGTGAAGAGAAGGACCAGGAGAGATATAATAGCAGTCTTCCAATATTTGAGGGGCTGCTACAGAGAGGAGGGGGTCAAGCTATTTTCCAAAGCACTAAGGAGAGATTCAACCTAGAAATAAGGAGGAACTTTCTAACAGTGAAAACAATCAACCAATAGAACAGCTTGCCTTCGGACATTGAATTGCGCATGTCCAAGATGGCGGCGTCCGCTGGGATCGCGATCTGAGGACGGGGTGCCGACCTACCTTTTGGGTCTTTTGGGGGTCGTTTTGAAGACCCATGACCACAGGACCGGTTAGGGGAGCTCCCTGCCAGTACGGAGAGGGTTTTCTCTCCCTCCGTGACTGAGCAGAGAGGTAGGCGCGATGTCGGGAGCGGCGGGCTGCTCAGCTGGGCAGCGGCAGCGTTTTTCACAGCCGGAGGCCATCTGAGTGGCGGAGCGGCATTGCGCCGGGGCGCCCGCTGCGCGGCGAGATTCCAAACCCGGAGGGGTTGCCCGAAGAGTTGCAAAACGTGTCAGGCACCCCCGGAGACCTCTGGGACGACGCCAGGCTCTTCGTAGTGCTGGCGACGATGGCGCGGTGGTGGCGGCGATGGCGGTGGCAGCTGTCTGGCAGTCAGAGGGCGCTGGTGATCCCCCCCCTTGGAGTTGGAGTTGGGGGGACAACGAAACAACAAGACCGGGAAACCTGCAACCACAGTTGGGGCTAGGACCTAGTGGGATATCTTTTCCCAGGCCTTGGGAAGCCTCAAATTGTGGCTGTGCGGGGGCTGGGGGCTTGAGACAACTGCCCCATTTCTCTCTCCTCCAGCGTTCCCCTTTTAGGACTGGGCCCACCTGGACCAGCTGTTAGCCTGTGGGACTCACGTGTCGCTATGTTTATTGTTATCTGAACCCCCCCTGACTGTGGAGAGGGCTATTTCCATCTGAATTGGAGGTTGGTACCTGGCTGCATCCCGTCAGCTGAGGGGGCTGGTCATCAGTTTAACCACCGTGAGAGGGTGGCGTAGTGTTGGGACTCCTGGGGGCTGAACCGGGATGATTGCATATATATGCACTTTATCAGCGGAGGGGACTTGACCATCGGACCAACCGCCGTGAGAGGGCGGTTTTTTGGACCTGATCCCCGGACGCTGTCTGTCTGCATTGGTTTCATCACTGCCACCTCACCACAAGAGGGGGCTGACCAGCTGACCTAACCACCATGAGAGGGTGGTTGGATCTACCCCCCCCTTGGATTGTGGTCATCTTGGATCTGGACTTTGTCCTCTGTTGTGAGGGGACAGTGGACTTGGTCCTGTGAACATGTCTTCGAGACCCCTCATTTCTTTGTCTTCTCCCCTGGTCCTTTTCTATGGACCCTCAGGATATGGTCGTGTTTACCCGTTATGGTCAAGATGTACTCAGCAGTGGAGCTTCTTGGTCTGCGAGACTCCCCCTCTCGCAGGCTTGGCCCTCCACTCTATCGAGGGCCTACCTCAATGATGGGCTTTGGAACCCCGAGAGGTGGCATGCCACAAAGAGGGGGCTGTGGGGTTTTTTAAAATCGTCTTTGTTTAATCTTTTAAGGGGTCAGGGGAGGGGGGAGGGGGTTGGATTGGAATTAGGGTTGTGGGTTTGGGGGATAACCCACCAAGGGGAGGGTCGGGCCTGGCCATGATGCGCGGCGGGGGGGTGGGGGACCCGGTGGTAATGGGGGGGTCAAGCTTGTCCAGACTGTGTTTTCACCATCGGTACTGTGAGTGGGAGGGGTAGATATGGCAGGAGCAGGGGGCCATATCATGTTAAGGGAGAACACACCCGCTGTCTTCGAGCGGTAGGGCACTCCGGCCCACAAGGCTCCACTCGTTCTCCAGGTTGCACAGACCCTCAGGGCCCGGGCCTTCAACTGATGTTGTACAATGCCAGGTCTGTAGTAAATAAAGCCCCCCTCATTTGTAATCTTGTTCAGGAGGGGGGAGCAGACCTGGCAGGTATTATGGAGACTTGGTTGGGCCCGGAGGGAGGGGTCCCTCTGGTAGAAATGTGCCCACCAGGCTTCCACACATACCATCAGCCGAGGTCACAGGGGAGGGGCAGGGGAGTAGCGGTTATTATTAGAGAAGGCCTTAGGCCGAGGGAGACCACTGTTCCTCAGACGGCCGGCTGTAAGTCCCTCCTTGTGAAGTGGGGCCATGGGGTTCAGATGGGTTTGCTGATCACGTACCTGGCTCCCTGCCACGTGGCAGCAGCCCTGCCCAAGCTACTCAACGTTATCGCTGCGGTGGCGGTTGATACCCCCAGACTTATGGTCATGGGGGATTTTAACCTGCCGTCCGTGGGTGAGGCATCTGAGGTGGCTCGGGAGTTCATGGCTTTCATGGAGGCCATGGACCTGACCCAGCTAATTCATGGCCCTACGCACACAGGGGGAAACACACTGGACTTGGTTTTTGTCTCTGGACAGTGGATGAGTGATCTTGAGATAGGGGATATAGTCATCAAGCCCTTGTCATGGTCAGATCACTCTCTCCTTCGCCTTAAACTTCGACCGCGGCACCCTGCCGCAGGGAGGCAGAACCGATAAGATGGTACCGCCCCAGGCGCCTGATGGAAAACCTGTCAGGTTCCAGATGGAGCTTGGGCCAATCCCCGAGGTTCTGGCTCACGCCTCGACTGGAGACCTAGTGGCCGCCTGGGACAGGGCAGCCGCTGGAGCTCTGGATCGAGTCATGCCTTTGCAGCCTCTGACCCGGCGCCGATCTCACCTGGCTCCTTGGTTCACCAAGGAGCTGAGGGAGATGAAGTGCCGGAAAAGACGCCTAGAGAGTAGTTGGAGGGCCAGTCTTTCTGAATCGGACCGGACACTGGTAAGATCTCATATTAAGAATTACCTAGTGGCAATAAAAGCAGCAAAATGTACTCATTTTGCTGCTCTTATTGCATCATCAGATAATCGCCCGGCCGCCCTGTTTAGGGTGACCCGCTCCCTGCTCCACCAGGAAGCGCGGGAGGACCCCTTGGAGGGAAGAGCTGGGGATTTTATTCAGTATCTGTATGACAAAATCACTCAGATTCGGGAAGGTCTGGACTCCGACTGGGTAGATCCAGCGAGGGTGACGGAGGCTGGTCTTGAGAATGTTATCTGGGATGAGTTTGATCCTGTGACCCCAGATGACGTGGACAGGATTCTGGGTAGACTGAACGCGACCACATGTTTGTTGGACCCGTGTCCCTCCTGGTTAGTGCTGGCTTCCCGGGAGGTGACGCGAGGCTGGCTCCAGGGGATTATAAATGCTTCATTGGGCGAGGGTGTCTTCCCCGCCGCCCTGAAGGAGGCGGTGGTGAGGTCTCTCCTCAAGAAGCCTTCCCTGGACTCGGCAGTATTGGCTAATTATCGTCCAGTCTCCAACCTTCGTTTCGTGGTGAAGGTTGTTGAGAGTCTGGTTGCGCAACAGCTTACCCAGTACCTGGATGAAACGACGTATCTGGATCCGTTCCAGTCGGGCTTCAGGCCTGGGTACAGCACGGAAACGGCATTGGTCACGTTGGTTGATGATCTCTGGAGGGCTTGGGACAGGGGTTGCTCCTCTGTCCTGGTCCTGTTAGATCTCTCAGCGGCTTTTGATACCATCGACCATGGTATCATGCTGCACTGGTTGGAAGAGTTGGGGGTGGGAGGCACCATACTACGGTGGTTCTCCTCCTTTCTCTCCGACCGGTCGCAGTCTGTGTTGACAGGGGGGCAGAGGTCGACCCCGAGGCCCCTCCTATGTGGGGTGCCACAAGGATCGGTCCTCTCGCCCCTTTTGTTCAACATTTATATAAAGCTGCTGGGCGAGATCATCTGTGGTTTCGGGGTGAAGTACCATCAGTACGCTGATGACACCCAGCTGTACATCTCCATCCTGGACCACCCCAACGATGCCCTTGAAGTGATGTCCCGGTGTCTGGAGGCCGTACGGATCTGGATGGGGAGAAACAGGCTCAGGCTCAACCCATCTAAGACCGAGTGGCTGTGGTTTCCGACGACCCGATATAGTCAGCTGGTGCCATCGCTGACTATTGGGGGTGAATCATTGGCCCCCACGGAAAGGGCTCGCAACTTGGGCGTCCTCCTGGATTCACGGCTGTCTTTAGAAGAGCACTTGACGGCCTTGACCGGGAGGATTTTTCATCAGGTTTGCCTGATCCGCCAGTTGCGTCCCTTTCTAGATTGGGACTCCCTACGCACAGTCACTCATGCCCTCATCACCTCTTGTCTGGACTATTGTAACGCTCTCTACATGGGGCTCCCCTTGAGGTGCACTCCGAGGCTCCAACTGGCGCAGAGTGCGGCCGCGCGGGTGGTTATGGGAGCGACGTGGAGTTCCCATGTAACACCTCTCCTGCGCGAGCTGTACTGGCTCCTGGTGGTCTTCCGGGTGTGCTTCAAGGTTTTGGTTATGACCTTTAAAGCGCTCCATGGCTTAGGACCTGGTTATCTACGGGACCGCCTGCTACCACCAATAGCCTCCCACCGGCCAGTACGCTCCCATAGAGAGGGCTTCTCCAGGTGCCGTCAGCCAAACAATGTCGACTACCAGGCCCCTAGGGGGAGAGCCTTCTCTGTGGGGGCACCGACGATCTGGAACGAGCTCCCCCCAGAGATACGGAGGATCCCGGATCTGTGCACCTTCCGTCGCGCGCTCAAGACTCTCTTATTTCATCAAGCTGGCCTGGCCTAAATCTTCTCCCCTTTTAAATGTAAATTTTAATTTGTTTTTAAATTATTGGGTATTTTAAATTTGTTTCAGACAAATTATTTAATTCGTTTTTATTCTATTTTAAATTTTTGTATTTATGTGTTTTATTCTGTGGCTGTTCACCGCCCTGAGTCCTTCGGGAGTAGGGCGGTATAGAAATCCAATAAAATATATAAAATAAATAAAATAAATAAATTGTGGCAGCTTCATCACTTGAGACTTTCAAGAAAGGATTGGACATCCATTTGTCAGAAATGGTGTAGGGTCTCCTGCTTGAGTGGGGTGGGGGGTTGGATTAGATGACCTATAAAGTCCCTTCCAACTCTGTTAATCTGTTAAAAAGATTATTCATAAGTGAGAAACATTCAAGACAGTTGCCAATCTTCCCAGGACTGGACATCCAAGAAAATTCACCCCAAGGTCAGACCATGCAATGGCCAGAGAAATTACTAAAAAAACAAAGAGTTATATCACAGAATCTACAGGCTTCAGTTAGCATGTTAAATGTTAAGATTCATAACAGTGGAATTAGAAAAAGACTGAAGAAGTATGGTTTGTTTGGAAGGGTTGTGAGGAGAAACCCTCTTCTCTCTAAAAAGGTCATAGCAGCACGGCTGAGGTTTGCAAAGTTGCATCTGAACAAATCACATGACTTCTGGAACACTGTCCTTTGCACAGACCAGACCAAAGTGGACTTGGTTGGCCGTAATGCAGTGACATGTTTGACGAAAACCAAACACAGCACATCAGCACAAGTATCTCATACAAACCATCATGAACGATGGTGGAGGGGTGATGATTTGGGCTTGTTTTGCAGCCACAGGACCCGGACACTTTGCACTCTTTGAGTTGACCATGAACTCATCTATATAACAAAGTATTCTAGAGTCAAAAGTGATGTCATCTGTCCAATAGCTAAAGCTTGGCTGACATAGGATTATGCAACAGGACAATGGACACAAAACACATCAGCAAATCTACAACAGAATGGCCGGAAAAGAAAAGAATCAAGGTGTTGCAATGGCAGTCAAAGTCCAGACCTCAACCCTATTGGTGGGACTTCAAGAGAGTTGTGCATAAAAAAACACCCACAAATCTCAATGAACTGAAGCAATGTTGTAAAGAAGAATGGGCAAAAATTCCTCCACAACGCTGCAAGAGATTGATAAAGTCATACAGAAAAGAATTACTTCTAGTTGTTGCTGCTAAAGGTGGTTCTCCAAATTATTAAATCATACTTTTTTTACACATGACTTCTCTGTTTTGGCTTTCTTTTTATAAAATAAAAGATGACCTGATGTAATATGTCATGTGTTGTTGTTCCTTTGTGATTGTATTAACCTACTTTTAAGAACTTCTAAGGACCAATTGATTTTTACTACGTCCCGATAAATAAAATCATAGAAGTCAAGGAGAGTGTACTTTTTTTCACATGACTGTTTGTTTATTTATTTATTTATTTATTTATTTATTTATTTATTTATTTATTTATTTAATTAATTAATTTGTATACCGCCCTTCTCCCAGAAGGGACTCAGGGCGGTGAACAGCCAAAATTAAAAAACATACAAATGCAAAAGTTAAGATAATTAAAAGAATTAAATCATTGGCTACCCAAATTTAAAACCCCAAATCCATAAAATTTAAAATCCCAATTAAAAACCATTTAGGCTAGGCCGGCTTGATGAAATAAAAACGTCTTCAGGGCTTTACGGAAGGTCCGGAGGTCCGGGATCAATCGTATTCCAGGAGGCAGCTCATTCCACAGGGCGGGTGCCCCCACAGAGAAGGCTCGCCCCCTGGGGGCTGCCAGCCGACATTGCCTGACCGACGGCACCCCGAGGAGGCCCTCTCTGTGAGAGCGTATTGGCCGGTGGGAGGTTATCGGTACCAGCAGGCGGTCTTGCAAATACCCTGGCCCTAAGCCATGGAGCGCTTTAAAGATGAGAACCAACACCTTAAAGCGCACCCGGAAGACCACCGGGAGCCAATGCAGCTCGCGCAGGAGAGGTGTTACGTGGGAGCGCCACGTCGCTCCCATAATCACCCGCGCGGCCGCATTCTGCACCAGCTGGAGCCTCCGAGTGCTCCTCAGGGGGAGCCCCATGTAGAGAGCGTTACAGTAGTCCAGGCGTGACGTAACCAAGGCATGAGTGACTGTACACAAGGAGTCCCGATCCAGAAAGGGGCGCAACTGGCGTATCAGGCGAACCTGATAAAAAGCCCCCCTGGCCACGGCCGTCATATGCTCTTCTAAAGACAGCCGTGTGTCCAGGAGGACGCCCAAGTTGCGAGCCCCCTCTGTGGGGGTCAGTGACTCGCCCCCAATAGCCAGCGATGGCACCAGCTGGCTATACCGGGACGCCGGCATCCACAGCCACTCGGTCTTGGAAGGGTTGAGCCGAAGCCTGTTCCTCCCCATCCAGACCCGCACGGCCTCCAGACACTGGGACATCACTTCGAGGGCATCATTGGGGTGGTCTGGGGTGGAAATGTACAGCTGAGTGTCATCAGCGTACAGATGGCATCGCACCTCAAAACCACGGATGATCTCACCCAGCGGCTTCACATAAATGTTGAACAGGAGCGGCGAGAGGACCGACCCTTGCAGCACCCCGCAAGGAGCCTTGAGGTTGACCTCTGCCCCCCTGCCAACACAGACTGCGACCGGTCAGAGAGATAGGAGGAGAACCACCGCAACACGGTGCCTCCCACCCCCAGTCCCTCCAGCCGGCGCAGCATGATACCATGGTCGATGGTATCAAAAGCCGCTGAGAGGTCTAACAGGACCAGAACAGAGGAACAACCCCTGTCCCGAGCCCTCCAGAGATCATCCACCAATGCGACCAATGCCGTCTCCGTGCTGTACCCAGTCCTGAAGCCGGACTGGCACGGATCTAGATAGACGGTTTCATCCAAGAACTGTGGGAGCTGTCGCGCAACCACACTCTCCACAACCTTCGCAACAAAGTGAAGGTTGGAGACCGGACGATAGTTTGCCAAAACGGCCGGGTCCAGAGAAGGCTTCTTGAGGAGGGGCCTCACCACCGCCTCTTTCAAGGCGGGAGGCAAGAAACCCTCTCTCAGAGAAGCATTTATGATCCTCTGGAGCCAGCCTCGTGTTACCTCCCAGGTGGCCAGTACCAGCCAGGAGGGGCACGGGTCCAATAAACATGTGGTTGCGTTTAACTGGAAGTCCTGGGGAGAGATTATGCATTTGGAGATATACATATTCAGAGAGAAATAATACAGACACCTACAATATGGAGAAAATCAATGTCTTTCAAGCCTGAAAAATATCTCAATCATACCTTCTGCGCTAATGTTAATCAGGAATCTGATCAATTTGATGTTTGCTCATATGTTGAGATGGTAAGGATGAAATTCAGGCCGCAACAGTCTTCTGAGGCCATGGAAACGTACACAGGAAACTACTAGCCTGTCTGTTAGGCACGTGACTAAAATCACAGAAGGCATGCCTGACTATTTTTATAATTTCTATAATTTCTATACCTTATGTGCCGTGTCCCAGTTGCCTCTTCTGTAATGAAGCAAAAGCAAAGAAATGTATAAATATCTGTCTTTCACTATGTTCGGGGTTCCTTCCTTCTTAGAAGGGACCCATCTTTATTCAGATGAAGAAATGCGTTGGCTTATCAACAAACACACTTGAACTCTCTTTTATTTTATTGAGCCACACCTGACAATCTGCATGACACTAACTTGACAGATGTGGGGGCTTTAACTGACCAAATGAGGCCTAAAGCCTCTGCAAGATTTGAAGCACCAGTTATGCCCATGGAAGCCATGAACTCCAAGTAAAGGCAGAAAATACTTTCCACAACCCCTTTGGTGACATCCCAATTGAAGTAGTCCTCACTTACTGACTGCAATTGGGACTGGCATCTGTGTCACTAAGCATTTTATTTCCAGCTCCTTTCTCCTGGCTTGGAACCGGACCGGATTTTTCTTCCTACAATTTATTTAGATTTTAATGTGTACGCATTATTTTCTCTCTCTAAACCACCCACAATTATGTCATGGTAAGGTTGGTGGCCAATACATTTTATAAATAAATAAATAAAACTGAACAGTCAAAACATTCAATAGCTAGTTTTTAAAAAGTGCTGGGTTAAGCACAGTTGAACCTGGTGAATACACGGATGGGGGCACTAATAGGAAAACACGGTGCTTGTTAGCTAGAAATGGAAGCAAAACAACCCAAAAAAGACCAGAGGCAAATAAATCCGATCTTGTTGCCCAGAAAACATCAGGTCCATAAGAGAAGAATTGAGTTGGGGGGACCTTGGAGGTCTTGTAGTCCATCCCCTGTACAGCAGGAGACCCTATTCCATCCAGAACAAATGGCTGCCCAATCGCCCCTCAAAGCCCTCCAGGGACGGAGCAGCCACAACCTCTGGAGGGAAGCCATTCCCAAAGAACCAACCTCCACTTGAAAGAGGCTTTTTCAAGCTTCCCACCAGCAGAATTTGCAGCCCCCAGTTTCCCAGCCTGCAGCACCAGTGGGCTTCCATTTGGGGAGGGAAGGAACCTGCAGCAGCCGCAGCTGAGAGGCTTCAGCCCAGTTGCTTCTCCGCTTCCAGGCCGTGGAGGGAACCGAACAGCCCGACTTGCTCCCGGACTCTCCTCCCACCTGCAGCCCTCAACTCACCTGCCAGCTGCTGCTCCGACCATGGAAACAGCAGAAAAGCCGCTCTGCACACCAACTTCCTCCCATCAATCATCCGGAAGAGGAAGTTCCTCTGCGCTTCTCCTCTTCTCCCATCCTTTCTAGCAATGCAGTACTCAATGGTTTAAAACTCCTTTTTTAAGCGCAATCATGGATGGCACCACTGTATTGATGGCTTTCTAAGCACAGACGTTGCCTGACCGCCATCTAGCGACAGGAAGTGGAAAAACACGCCTGTCCAGTCTCCTCCAAGGCTTTTGGAAGATGTTTTCGACTCCTAGCAACCGACCTTTGCAACTGAGCCAAGTATTTGGTGTCTCTGGGTCAGTCTTGATGCCTGGCCTTTCAGTTTCCTTGGCAAAGGTTTTTGGAAGTGGTTCCCTCCTTTTCCTGCTTCCTAGGCCTCCGTACTTATTTATTAATTCATTATTTATTAATTCAATTTATATGTAGCCCCTCTCCGAAGACTCAGGGCAGCTCACAATACATTTAAAATTATTATAAAAAACATTTAAAAATTAAAAACATTAAAACTCATTCACAACATTCATGGCCGGATCTCGCTGGATCGTAAGAGGGAGATCAACGGCCCCAGGCCTGCCGGAAAAGCCAGGTCTTCACCACTTTTCGGAAGGCCAATAGGGTGGGAATGGTCCGGACCTCAGGAGGTAACTGGTTCCAGAGAGCTGGGGCAGCCACAGAGAAGGCCCTCCCCCACGGGACCACCAGCCGGCATTGTTTAGCTGACGGGACCCGGAGGAGACCAACTCTGTGGGATCTTACCGGTCGCCGGGAGCTATGCGATAGAAGGCGGTCTCGAAGATAACCTGGCCCTGAGCCATATAGGGCTTTAAAGGTAATAACCAACATCTTGAATTGTGACCGGAGACCAATAGGGAGCCAGTGCAGCTTGTGGAGAATTGGTGTAATGTGGGTGTACCTAGGTGCACCCACGACAGCTCACACGGCTCCATTCTGGACCAACTGTAGTCTCCGAACACCTTTCAAGGGTAGCCCCATGTAGAGCGTGTTGCAATAATCTAACCGTGAGGTGACAAGGGCATGAGTGACCGTGAGGAGAGCCTCCTGATCCAAGTAGGGTCGCAATTGGTGCACCAGGCGAACCTGTGGAAAGGTCCCCCTAGCCACAGCTGTCAGATGTTGTTCTAATCTTAGCTGTGAGTCTAGGAGGACACCAAAATTGTGAACCCATTCTGAGGGGGACAGTTTCTCCTCCCACCCAGAACCATGTGGGGAACCACTTCCCTCCATGTGGGGATAGCTCCATTGAGGATTACACGTTGAGTACGATTTGTCAAGCAGTTAGAAACTCAATTTGTGGTTGTGCTGCCTATCCCATGTTCTTCTAGCTTGGCAAGAAGTAGGTTGTGATCTACTTTATCAAATGCTTTACTGAAATCTAAATATACTATGTCTATAACATTTCTCTGGTTCATTAATTTAGTTTAAGGTGACCAGATTTTAACATTGGTAAAGAGGGACATTGTGGGCGTGGCTTATTTTGTGGGCGTGGCTAGCTGGTCGTGACTGGGTGGGCGTGGCTAGCTGGTCATGTGACCGGGTGGCCGTGGCTATGTGTATAGGGTAAGGTGAACAGATTTTAACATTGGTAAGAGGGACACCATTGTGGGCGTGGCTTATTGTGTGGGCGTGGCTTGGAGGCCATGTGACTGGGTGGGCGTGGCTAGCTGGTTATTTGACCGGGTGGCCATGGCTATGTGTATAGGGACTACTCAGAGGGCTGAAAAGTCATTTCTGACAGGTCCTCACACTTTTGACTGGTCCTCACACTTATGACCATCCTCACATTTATGCCCGTGCAGCATTCTTAACAACCATGTCACTCATTTCACAACTGCTTCTCTTCACCATGATGACAAGATAGGGCAAAAATGTAAAATGTGAGGACAGTCGTAAGTTCGAGGACTGGTCAAAAGTGCGAGGACCAGTCAAAAATAACTTTTTCAGCCCTCTGAGTAGTCCATATGCACAAAAGGACTAACCAGAGGGCTGAAAAAAGTCATTTCTGACAGGTCCTCGCACTTTTGACTGGTCCTCACACTTATGACCATCCTCATATTTATGCCCATGCAGCATTCTTAACAACCATGTCACTCATTTCACAACTGCTTCTCTTCACCATGATGACAAGATAGGGCAAAAATGTAAAATGTGAGGACAGTCATAAGTTCGAGGACTGGTCAAAAGTGCGAGGACCAGTCAAAAATAACTTTTTCAGCCCTCTGAGTAGTCCATATGCACAAAAGGACTAACCAGAGAGCTGAAAAAAGTCATTTCTGACAGGTCCTCGCACTTTTGACTGGTCCTCACACTTATGACCATCCTCACATTTATGCCCGTGCAGCATTCTTAACAACCATGTCACTCATTTCACAACTGCTTCTCTTCACCATGGTGATAAGATAGGGAAAAAAACGTAAAATGTGAAGACAGTCGTAAGTTCGAGGACTGGTCAAAAGTGCGAGGACCAGTCAAAAATAACTTTTTCAGCCCTCTGAGTAGTCCATATGCATAAAAGGATACAGTAATTGAGAGGGATGAAGGAAGGGAAGGGAAATTAGAGTAGGAGTGACGGTTAAGAGAGGGAGGAAGAGAGGAGGAGAAGGAGAAAGGAAGAGGAAGTAGGGAGGAGAAGAAGTGGGGGAAGAGAAAGTAAGAAGGAAAGAAAAGAGAGGTGGTAGGTTTGAGGAGAAAGATTGCTGTACAATAAAAAAGATGAAAGGGAAGAAAGCCAACCCCAAACAAATATAAAGATATTAAGGTAAAGAATGAATTGTTAAACTTTAAAGAATAAAAGAGAACAAATATGAATAAATAGCAATAATTAGAAACACACATACATACAATGTATTTTCTTTGAACAGAATATTTGGCTGGTTCACAAATTTAAACAGTGTTTAGTCATTTCAATTAAATTTACAATTTCTATATTTCCTTTTTGCCATATTTATTCCTCATCTATTTTTTTAAAAAAAACAATATTACCCTTCATCCTCATCTCTAATCTTAATCAAATTCAATTTTTCCCTTCTATTCTATTTTATACCCCTTCCCATTGTCATCTATTTTTATATCCATCCTCACATTGGTTAATTATGTAATTATGTAATACAGTTGTTTAATACAAATTCAACATTTTAATATAAATCAATTAGTTATATAACTATCTTTTTTGTATATTAATCAATATGAACATGAATATTCCAATTATTTCCATGCAATCCAATTTCTTACAAATCAATTAATTATACTTACCAATAATAATAAACCAAATAATTTCCCCCATATATTCCTCCAAACCACAACTTAACCATTTCTGCTTTCAACACAGTATACAATTAATAATATCTCAATTATTACAATTCCCTAGTTAAAAAGAGCTTTTTTTTCTTTTGTGTTTTAAAATCTTGAACTCTCCTCTTTTGCCCTAAATAATTTTCCATTGTTTGCACTTACCTTTTTTGGTGAGGAAAAGGAAAATAAATCTGCTGCCTAATTTTCCAACGTTGCAAGCAAATCGCAAAGCCAACAGCCTGTTTTACTTCCAGTTTCGTTTTGAGCTTGGTTTGCACAAAGAGGGAAAAAAAACTGAGCAATTTAGCAAGAGCAGAGCCCTGTGCAAATCAGCTGAGAGGGGGAAGCCGAGCTAATTAACGTAGGGCGGCCCTTTGAAGCCCCGCGGCAAGAGTTGAAACAGGTTTTTTCCCTCTAGCCATCAGCGGGGATTCAGGAGGCAGCCGGGAACCAGGAGGCAGAATGAAAAATCGGGACTTTTTTAAAACGCCGCGGGACGCGGGACAAATTGCTCAAAAGCGGGACTGTCCCGCCAAAAGCGGGACGTCTGGTCACCTTAATTTAGTTCCTTTGTCAAAGAATGAAATAAAGTTTGTTTGGCATGATCTGTTTTTGATCAACCCATGTTGGCTACTAGTTATAACTTGTTTGCTTATAGGTGTTCACAGATTTGTTGCCTGGATATGTTTTCCAAGATGTTACCAGGTATTAATGTCAGGCTGATCTGTCTGTAATTTCCTGGACGAGTTTATTTTACCTGTTTTGAAGATGGGAACCACATCAGCTCTTTTCCAGTCCTCAGTTACAGGTAATCCTGAATTTACCACCACAATTGAGTCCAAAATTTAGGTTGTAAAGTGAGGAATTTGTTAAGTGAGTTTTGCCCCATTGTACTACTTTTCTTCCCTCATTTGTTAAGTGAATCCTTGCTATTGTTAAATTAGAGATACTGTTATAGCACAGTCGTTAAGTGAATCTGATTTCCCAATTGACTTTGCTGATCAGTAGGTCACAAAAGCGGATCACATGACTCTGGAACAGTCATAAATATGAATTAGTTGTTGAGCATCCGAATATAAATGACATGACCATGGGGATGCTACCGTGTTTTCCCGAAAATAAGACCCTGATTTATATTTGTTTGAATCACAAAATAAGGGCTTGGCCTTGCTTTTGGGGGGGTCTTATTATTTTCAGGGTGCAGGAGGCCCTGGGTGACCTGAGCACTCACAGACGGGGGTTAAGGTTAGGGTTAGGGTGCCGCCATCAAACCCCTCCCTTTCTGCAGGTGTGTGGGGAATATGAGCAGCCTGAAGGCGCCAAGCCGCGCGAGCACCTGTCCCGCCTTGCTCGCGCAAATCCCAGGCCTCACCACATCGATGTGGTTGACTCTCCATGCGGGGCTGCAGCTCCCTTTGCCCATCATTGCCTCTCTGCCCTGGCTGCCTGCAAAGCAAGGGTTTCCAGCCGGAGTTTGAAAGCTGCAGAGACGGAGTTTGGAGGAGAGAAAAACTTCTGCTGCTTTCTTTGCATGCAGCCAGCAGCAGAAACAACAGAAGTCTTTCTTTCTCTCCCACAAATTCCGCTACTGCGGCTTCCAAACCTCAGCCAGGGCAGCAGCTGCTCTGGGAGTGTGCTTCCTGCTCTATGGTGATAGTCACTGGAGGCCTCCCCTTTCCCCCTGCTCTTCTCTGCTCCAATCGCCCTGTGGTCCCTCCACCCAAGCGCTGACCGATTGGAGTGCCCGCCAGCAAGCCCCTCTGCCTTGGGAGTCACCGGACAGGACAGAGACCAGGCCGGACTCTTCCTGGGGAGGGGAGCCTCATGGGACCCTTGCCCACCCTCCCTTCTTCCTGCAGGCCCCAGTTACTCTTCTCTGGTGCCTGGCAGTGAGATGCCGGGCAGCTGCGCCGAGGGCAGCCCCAACAAATGCAGCTTGGCTGGCTCAGCCATGGCCAGCACTCCCTGCCCACGGTTGAGCTTGGCCCTCAGTAGGCCAGCCAGAGCCTTCACAAGCGGTGGCAGCAGCAGCAGCAACACCTGCAGCGCCTCAGCCATCGCTGCTGAGAGACCTGCGCCCAGCTATGGGACGCCCCAGGCCTGCTGAGTGTTATAGTTCTCCACGACTTCCAGCCCTGTGCAGCCGCTGCCCCGCCCCCACCAGAAGTGAGCATGCTGACTTCTGCCCGCCGCACATGGAGGCTTCTCTGCTGCCACCGCCCGCACTGCCAAGAAAGCCCCGGGGCAGCGATGCTGGTGCTGGTGCTGCTGTGACGGGCGCTCAGTAGCATGGGCTATGTGTACGCGTCGCCTGGGTTAAAGTGGGCAGAATCTATGACGCAGGAGCAGGCACTTGGTGTCCGTCAGTGCCGGGGCGGCAGGGGGGCACAGGAGTTTGCCGGGATGTGGCTGCCTTGGGAGGGTTGGGGGGTGAGGGACCTGTGTGTATGTGTGAAAGAGAGGGGGTGGGTGGGATGGAGAGAACACTGCTGCCAGCCCTGGATAACTCTCCAAGGTTGGATTGGATCTCTCTCTCTCTTTCTCTCTCTCACACACACACACCGTTCTTTCTTTGCGATCACAGCCAGACACCCCTTCCAGGATTGCAAGGCTGAAGGCTCCGGATGGAGCATTTTGGAGATGTGTGTCTGTGCTGCGATCCCAAGTAAAGAACAATTAGCAGGAAGAGGAGGCCGGCAGCTGGGGAGGTGCTCTGGAGATCTGGGTCACTCAGCTGATCAGCGGGCAGCAATTAAGGGGCTGAACCTCCATGAGGTGACCAGGGAAGGGAAGGGCTGCCTCCTTTGCTGGCCACCCCCAAACCTTCACTGGGGCTTTTTTTGGGGGAGAAGGCGTATATTTAGGCCCACCCCAAAAATCAGGCTTGGTCTTATTTTCAGGACATGTCGTATTTTCGGGGAAACACAGTACAATGGTCATAAGTGTGATAAATGGCCATAAGTCATTTTTTTCAGTGTTGTTATAAATTTGGTTACTAAATGAACTGTTGAAAGTTGAGGACTACCTCTAGTTCCCCCATGCTCCAAGGATTTTGAAAAATATGTTTCAATACTTCTGAAATCACATTTGCTAGTTCCTTCAGAACTCTGGAATGTAGTCCGTCCAGATCCAGTGATTTGAATTGATCTAGAGTTGACAGGTGTTCTCTTACCTTATTTTTGCATACAGGTAGTCCTCGAGTTATGAATGTAATGGAGCAGGGGTGGGTTCTACCTACCTTTACTACTGGTTCGCAACGGGGCCATGCATGCTCTTCTGCGCTTGTGCAGAAGTATTCTGATGATGGGGTCAGTGGGTGGAGCCTCCTACCAGTTTTACTACCGGTTCTATAGAACCGGTGAGAACCGGGGGCACCCTACAACTGTAATAGAGCCTGCCCATTCCATTCTTTGTAACTCAAGGATTCATGGGAGTGAATCTCGTCATTTGAAGGTGATCACTCTCTCCGTTTGCCCAAGCATTTGCTAATTGACTGTGAGGCTCGTTAAGTGCACATGATATATCTTGCAGTGGGGGAAGGCCAAAGAAGACCTAGGGAGGAAACAGGATACCCACTTCACACCACCCAAGGCCTCCCCCAACCCAACTTTGTCACCTAAAGGCTTGATAAGGCCTCCGGCACCAAGAAAGCAGCCCTGAGAGGCTGCGCACGGCTTCTCGGGCCTTCTTTCTTGTCGCCAAAGCACTTGAGGATTGCGACCCTTTAAGCTTCGGCAGCCCTTTTCAAAAAATCTTTGCCTGTAGGAGTAGGGTTTCGTGGGGATACGCCTGCTCCTCCCAAGCTCTGCTGGTGCCAACAAAAGCGTTTTGCATATTGCTGCCAAAGCCTACATGAACGCAATCTCCCTGCAGGCTTTGGCAAGGAAACAGCCAATGGAGGGAAGGCCTGAAGGACCGAAGCCTTCAATCCATTTGCAAATGTCTCAATTTGTAGAGAATAGAGGCCTAAAGGGCGAGATCATATGAGATCAGTAGCACAAGATCTCATGCTACTTATTTCACATGATCTCGCAGTATTTGTGTAACTTCAAATGTTGGCTAAGGGAACGCTCGTAACTCAGGTATTACCTGTATTTTAATTTGATTCCTAACCTGTCATTTACTGTTCCGTTTTTGGTAAGTTGAGTCATGTTTTCTTTTTCGGAAAAATCACGTACAAGTTTCTTCTTTGTACCTTCTTCCCACTTCTTATACTCCTGTGAATTAGGGCGATGTCTGTCTGAGTCTCTTCTGCATAGGATCCACACGCTGCTTACTTGAGAGATTTTTTTAAAAAAAAATTGTACATGGTTGAACCGTCTTGGCGATATCTCCGACATATAAAGTATAACATAAGTCACTTATGTATTCAATATACATTACTACTTACTAATTTTATACACATACTTAACCTCTTATACATGCTTACACTTACATACTATATATTACATATATTGCCTTTTGTTTCAATCTATGCCTCCTTGTTCTTACTCGTTCCAAATTCTATTCCTTAAGTCTAACCATTGATAAAATCTATTCCAAATCTCATAGTATTCTGTCTCTCCTTTATTTTTCAGTTCTAGCTTCAGTATATCACATTCTGCACAGTCAAGTATTTTCTTTATTATTTCCCTTTCTTTAAGTATGTTTTCACTCTTCCACTGTTGGGCATAAACTATTCTCACCGCTGTTGATATGTAATATTATAGAATTCTTTATTGGCCAATGACACAAAAGGATTTTGTCTTGGTGCATCCATCAAAGAAAGGGACTGAATCACTTGGCATTAAATTCACAGATTTAAACTGAACAGTGGGGACAGAGAATTAATTGATACAGAACACATTATCATGCGGGGGTGGGTGGAATGCTGCAATGGTCGTAAGTGTGAAAAACGGTCCCAAGTCAGCATTGAGACCCTCACCTTGGGCAAGAGGCTGCTGACACCCACCACCACCAGACTGCAGACTTGTGGCAATGAAGCGTTTGGAGTCTTAACATCTCTACCCCAACGAAGGAAGGCAACGAAGTGTTTGGAGAGAAGGGAGGGGAAGGCAAACGAAGGAAGCAATAGAAACAACAACAACCAAGAGGAAATAACTTGGGCTGCACTGTGCGGAGCCGACTAAGTTATGGAGAGGAATTTGCAGTTTGGCTCCCAGAGTTTGGCTGCCCTTATTCCCCTGGGTCCTAGAGCCCTTCTTATCACCCAAGGTTGTTCATCACCTCGGCTCCACCAGGGCGGGCTGGCTGGCTGGGTCAGCTTAGGGAGGAAAGAAGCTAACATCAGGAACAACCGTAAACCTGGATGACCCTTAATCTATGGACAAGCTGAGTTGTGGTTTACTTGAAGAATGAGTCAGCAACTTCAGGATCTGAAATATCACTAAGCAAGCTGAAAGTAGATGCAGAGGAACCCACTAAGTTAATTAGCATTCTTGCAGTGGTGAGTCCTTTTTGGGAAAATTTTCAGCCAAATTGACTTTAATTGACTTTAATCTCCACTTTCCCTGTCGCTGGTAAAACAGACATCCTGGGCTAGAGACCTTCTTTGGAGAGAACCAGGATTTATTCCACATGCAATGTTCTTAAATAGAGTCAAGTCGTGGCTCCCTAGACCAGTGGTTCTCAACCTTCCTAATGCCGCAACCCTTTAATACAGTTCCTCATGTTGTGGTGACCCCCAACCAGGGGTAGGTTCTAAATTTTTTTACTACAGATTCCGTGGGCGTGGCTTATTTTGTGGGTGTGGCTTGGAGGTCATGTGACTGGGTGGGTGTGGCTAGCTGGTCATGTGATCGGGTGGCCATGGCTATGTGTATAGGGACTACTCAGAGGGCTGAAAAAAGTCATTTCTGACAGGTCCTCACACTTTTGACTGGTCTTCGCACTTATGACTGGTCATCATTTATGCCCATTGTACCATTCTTAACAACCGTGTCACTCATTTCACAACTGCTTCTCTTCACCATGGTGACAAGATAGGGCAAAAACGTAAATTGTGAGGACAGTCGTAAGTTCGAGGACTGGTCAAAAGTGCGAGGACCAGTCAAAAATAACTTTTTCAGCCCTCTGAGTAGTCCATATGCATAAAAGGATACAGCAATAGAGAGGGATGAAGGAAGGGAAGGGAAATTAGAGTAGGATTGAGGGTAAGAGAGGGAGGAAGAGAGGAGGAGAAGGAGAAAGGAAGAGGAAGTAGGGAGAAGAAGAAGAAGGGGGAAGAGAAAGTAAGAAGGAAAGAAAGGAGAGAGGTGGTAGGTTTGAGGAGAAAGATTGCTGTACAATAAAAAAGATGAAAGGGAAGAAAGCCAACCCCAAACAAATATAAAGATATTAAGATAAAGAATGAATTGTTAAACTTTAAAGAATAAAAGAGAACAAATAGGAATAAATAGCAATAATTAGAAACACACATACAAACATACAACGTATTTTCTTTGAACAGAGTATTTGGCCGGTTCACAAATTTAAACAGTTGGAGGAAGTTAGCACCCACTCCTTTCCTAGAAGAATGAAATATTAAAAAGGCAGAATATTATTTTTCCATGGATGAGAAATGGAGAAGCATATTTTACAGACAAAGCAGCTCCCACCTTCCTGCCCCCCACCCTTTGTTAATGGGCCAGAAGCAGAAAGTCAATCCTTTGTCAAAGGACATTTGCAACACAATAGCAACAGAAACTAACACAATGGGCCCCATCGGGCTACCGAAACTCACATGTGACCTGGGAAGCACATGTGACCATCAGCCAGCAAGGCTAGCTAAGACCCCCACCCCCTGGGAGTCTGACAACCAATCAGGATACTCTTTCGGGGCCCCAAGAAATGCAAAGCCAGAGAGAGCATAAATACCTGAGGATTTACTGTATCTGCCCCTTTTTTGTTCAGGAACTCAAGCCATGTGATCCTGTCCACCATTAAACCATCTTTCCAAGCAGTCTCCATGTTTCCAGTGTTTTTTCCCTACTTGGAGCAGAACCCAGAAGGATATTTCTTCCAACACAGTGTTTAGTCATTTCAATTAAATTTACAATTTCTATATTTCCTTTTTGCCATATTTATTCCTCATCTATTTTTTTAAAAAAACCAATATTACCCTTCATCCTCATCTCTAATCTTAATCAAATTCTATTTTTCCCTTCTATTCTATATTATACCCCTTCCCATTGTCATTTATTTTTATATCCATCCTCACATTGGTTAATTATGTAATTATGTAATAGTTGTTTAATACAAATTCAACATTTTAATATAAATCAATTAGTTATATAACTATCTTTTTTGTATATTAATCAATATGAACATGAATATTCCAATCATTTCCATGCAATCCAATTTCTTACAAATCAATTAATTATATTTACCAATTATAATAAACCAAATAATTTCCCCCATATATTCCTCCAAACCACAATTTAACCATTTCTGCTTTCAACACAATATACAATTAATAGTATCTCAATTATTACAATTCTCTAGTTAAATAGAGCTTTTTTTCTTTTGTGTTTTAAAATCTTGAACCTCCTGTTTTGCCCTAAATTTCCCATTGTTTGCAGTTTTGCACCTACCTTTTTTGAAGAGGAAAAAGAAAAAGAAATCTCTCTGCCTCATTTTGTCACGTTGCAGCAAAGACCCTGTTTACTTTCAATTTCGCCTTTTCAGCATAGCTAGGGGGAAAAAAATCTGCTCCAGGAATTTACCTCTTTGCAGCTAGCTAGCAACAGAGCCCTCCACAAAACAGCTGAGAGTAGGGCGGCTTTTTGAAGCCCTGCGGCAAGAATTTAAAGTTTTTTTCCCTCTAGCCATCAGCTGGGACTCGGGAGGCAGCAATAGATTGGGAGTGGGCGGGGAAAGCAAACAGCAACCGGCGATCCAACAGAGGCAGAGGGTGAAGGTGAGTGAAGGCGTGGGGCGGGAGGGCGAGAGAGGGCTTTGGCGACCCCTGTGAAATGGCCGTTCGACCCCCAAAGGGGTCGCGACCCTCAGGTTGAGAACCGCTGCCCTAGACTGTACTGGTGGAGAGGAAAACAGAACTCTAACCAGGAGGAACATCTGAAGGAAAAACCAGAGGTTTCCGTGAAATCCACGGGGCCCCCAAGGCAAGATGGTGGAGTGGCCATCGGCTCTTGGAAAGGATTGGACGGGGCCAAGGTTCAACGGCTGGAGGGCACCCGCTGTTTGCTGGGATACCTCAATATGTGGCTCCTCTCAAGCCATCAGTGGAGTCTCCAGAGCATTTTTAATTTGTTTTAACTTGTCTGACATCTTTTTGCTCGATATATTAATTTTATCTTAGGGAGGGTGTGCGTGTGTGTATGTGTGAGGGTGTTGGGATGGATTGGATTGAAGGAGTGAGTTTGGAATGGCTGAATTTGGGG
The DNA here is from genome assembly GCF_059756535.1 of Pantherophis guttatus. Taxonomy (NCBI): domain Eukaryota; kingdom Metazoa; phylum Chordata; class Lepidosauria; order Squamata; family Colubridae; genus Pantherophis; species Pantherophis guttatus. The sequence goes on from NC_142064.1 coordinate 264,465,211, forward strand.
AGAATGAGGGAGCCGGGGGCAAGAAATGGAACCCCCTCTGCTGAGTGTGTAAACAGAAGCAGATGGGGGCTCAGATATGACCCCCAGCTCAGTATGATTGGGGTGCCTTGCTTGCCGGGGAGGAGGGGGGCCGTTGAGATGGGGGAGGGGATCTCTGGGGTGTTGGAGAGCCCGACTATTGCGGTTATGACCGGGAGAGGTAGATACGGCGGGAGCCAAGGGATAGGCCGCTCTCGGGGAACTAGGACTCATTGTCTCAAAGCGATTACTTGTTCCGGCCCCTCTGGTTCTGGTTCACCGGACTTGTCTCGTATACCTGGTGAGTTGGGATGTCAGGGCCCTGGCCTCAGGCTGCTGCTGTTTAACGCCAGGTCTGTTGTTAACAATGCCCCCCTTGTTCGGGACTTAATCCTGGAGGAGGGGGCTGACCTGGCATGCATAACTGAGACCTGGTTGGGCCAGGAGGGGGTTGTTCCCCTCTCAGAGATGTGCCAAGATGGGTTTCAAGTATTGCATCACCCCCAACTCCAGGGAAGGGGTGGAGGGGTGGCAGTTATTGTTCGTAAGAGTCTTTGTCCTAGCAGGATCCCTGCCCCAGAGATTGTTGGGTGTGAGTCTCTCCTCTTGAGGTTGGACTCAGGGGTTCAGTTGGGCTTGTTGTTGACGTACCTGCCTCCCAGCTGCATTATAACAGCCCTGCCTGTGCTGCTAGAGGCAGTAGCCAGGCTGGCGGTGGAGTTCCCCAGGCTTATGGTACTGGGGGACTTCAACTTGCCGTCACTTGGCGATTCCTCAGATGCGGCTCAGGAGTTCATGGCTTCCATGACAACCATGGACCTGACCCAAGTAGTTCAGGATCCAACTCACGGGGGGACACACACTTGACTTGGTGTTCCTCTCGTAGCAGTGGAGATATGATCTGGAATTAAGGGGTATAGATGCTTCTCCCTTGTCGTGGTCAGATCATTTCCTGCTGAGGTTAGACTTCAGGGCGCTACTCCTCCATCGCAGGGAGGCAGAGCCGATTAAGTGGTTCCACCCCAGACGCCTAATGGACCCTGAAGGGTTCCAGAAGGAGCTTGGGGAGATTCCTGACTCCCTTGTCCACAGTCCGGCTGAGTCCCTGGTGGCTGCCTGGAATAGGGCGGCATCTGGGGCACTGGACCGGATTGTGCCTTTGCGACTTCTCCATGGCGGTGGATCCAGGAAAACTCCCTGGTTTACTGAGGAACTCCGGGAGATGAAGCGCCAGAAGAGATGTCTAGAGTGACGCTGGAGGACCAGTAACTCCAAATCTGACCGAACACTGTTAAGAACCTTTATTAGAACTTATTTAGTGGCGATATGGGCGGCAAAATGTTTGTATTTTTCCGCACTTATTGCATCCACTGATTCGCGCCCAGCCGCCCTATTTAGGATGACTCACTCTCTCCTTAATGTAGGGGGAGTGAGGGAGCCCTTGTAAGGTAGAACTGAGGAGTTTGTGCAGTTTCTGTCGGATAGTCGCTCAGATTCAGATGGACCTGGACTCTGATTGGGCAATTCTGACAGAGATGACAGGGGCAGGTCTTAGTCCTATTGTGTGGGATGAATTTGAGCCTGTGACTCCTGAAGAAGTGGACAAGGTTGTAGGAGCGATGAGTTCCTCCACTTGTTTGTTGGACCTGTGCCCCTCCTGGCTGGTTTCGGCCAGCAGGGAGGTGATACGAGGCTGGCTCCAGGCTTTAGTTAACACATCCTTGAGGGAAGGGGCCTTCCCGCAACCATTAAAGGAAGTGGTTGTAAGGCCCCTCCTCAAGAAGCCTTTCCTAGATCCAGCAGAATTAAAGAACTTTCGTCCAGTCTCCAACCTATCCTTTGTGGGAAAGGTTGTAGAGAAAGTCGTGGCACTTCAGCACCTACAGTCATTGGATGAAACGGATTATCTAGACCCTTTTCAGTCTGGCTTAAAACTTGGCTACAGCATGGAAACTGCTTTGGTCACACTGATGGATCATCTCTGGCGAGCCCGAGATGGGGGTCATTCCTCTATCTTGGTGCTACTTGATCTCTCAGCAGTTTTCGATACCATTGACCATGTATCCTTCTAGGACGACTAAGGGAGTTGGGAGTGGGAGGCACCGTGTTACGGTGGTTCTCCTATCTCTCTGGTCGGTCAGTCGGTGTTGGCAGGACAGAGGTCGGCCCCCAGAGCCCTCATTTGCGGGGTGCCTCAGGGCTCGGTCCTCTCTCCCTTCCTATTTAACATCGACATGAAACCACTGGGTGAGATCATACAACGATACGGGGTGGGGTATCAGCAATATGCTGATGATACCCAGCTGTATATCTCAACCCCGTGTCAGTTCAGTGAAGCGGTGGATGTGATGTGCCGGTGCCTGGAGGCTGTGAGGGTCTGGATGGGAGTCAACAGGCTCAGACTTAACCCAGACAAGACCAAGTGGCTGTGGGTATTGCCTCCTAAAGACTATGTCGATTGTTCTTCTTTGGTTCTGGGGGGAGGGGCGAGAAATTGTCCCCCTCAGAACGGGCTCGCAATTTGGGTGTCCTCCTAGACTCACAGCTAAGATTAGAGCAACATCTGGCAGCTGTAGCTAGGGGGACCTTTGCACAGGTTCACCTGGTGCACCAATTTGGATCAGGAGGCTCTCCTTACAGTCACTCATGCCCTTGTCACCTCACGGTTAGATTATTGCAACATACTCTACATGGGGCTACCCTTGAAGAGTCTTCGAAGACTACAGTTGGTCCAGATAGCAGCTGCGCGAGCTATCGTGAGTGCACCTAGATACACCCACATTACACCAATTCTCCGCGAGCTGCACTGGCTCCCGATTGGTTTCTGGGCACAATTCAAGGTGTTGGTTATTACCTTTAAAGCCCTACATGGCTCAGGGCCAGGCTATCTTCGAGACCGTCTTCTACCGCATAGCTCCCAGCAATCGGTAATATCCCACAGTGTTGGTTGCCTCCGGGTCCCGTCAGCTAAACAATGCCGGTTGGCGGACCCGCAAGAGCAGGCCTTCTCTGTGGTTGCCCCAGCTCTCCAGTTACCTCCTGAGGTCAGGACTACCCCCACCCTATTGGCCTTCCGGAAAGCTGTGAAGACCTGACTTTTCCAGCAGGCCTGGGGTTGTTGATCTCGCTGTTGCAACTTTCTGAGATCCGGCCATGAATGGTGTGCATGGGCTTTTAATGTTTTTAAAAATGTTTTTATAATTTTTTTTAATATTTTTTTTTTAATGTTTATTGTTTGCATTATTTTTGCTGTAAGCCACCCAGAGTCCCTTGGGAGTTGGACGGCATAGAAATGCGACTAATTAAATTAAATTAATTAAATTTCTATCCCCAGCACTCTAAAATTAATAGGGTTTTCAGTGCATGTAACATAGATGTTTGTGCGAGTAAGATTACCAACCTTGCTGTCAAGCAAAACCAAGAATTTAATAGTGAGTGACATACCATGTGCACTAATCAAACAGGTGGCAAGAAAGTAGGTGCAGTCAAGCAGAACACAGGTTACATAGACAGTAAACATAGGGTCAATCAAAATGGACTCAAATGTCTATACATCAATGCAGAGAGTATGATGAATAAACAGAGTGAATTGGAAATTCAAGTAAATGAGGGCAGATATGATATTGTTGCCATTATGAAAATGTGGTGGGATGAAACCCACAAATGGAATATACAGCTAGAGGGATTTAAATATTTAAAAGAAATAGACCAAATAAAAGAGGAAGTGGAGTTGCACTATATATAAGAAATAACTACATTTCTACAGAAATAGAGCACAACAATGATGAAAATTATCTTGAATGCATTTGGGTCAATATTAAAGAGGAAAAATGGCATTGCCATAGATTTATACTATAGGCCACCCAACCAAACAGAGGAAATAGATGAACTTTTTGCTAGTCAGCTAACTCAGGTATGTAGGAAGCACATCACAATAGTAATGGGGGAGTTTAACTACCCTGACATCGACTGGGAGACAAAGTCTGCGCCAAGTGGAAGATCCAACAGGTTCCTAACAAACCTAGCAGACAACTTTGTTTCCCAAAAAGTAGAGAAAGGAACAAGGGGATCAGCTATATTGGACTTAATTCTCATGAACAGAGATGAAATAATAGAAGTTGTTGAAGCTACAGGAACCTTGGGGGTAAGTCATCATGCAATATTGGAATTCAACATTATGCAAGCACAAGTAGTAGAACAAAGTCAAACTAGAGTCTTGGACTTTAAGAGAGTTAATTTCAATAAACTTAGAGCTTGGGAAGGATTCCACGGATGAGAACCCTCAATGGGAAAAACAACTCAAGAAGCTTGGGAAATTTTGAAAAGTGAGATTATAAAACCCCAATCTAGCCCAATACCAATGAAGAAGAAAAATAACAGCTCTCAAAAGAAACTAGCATGGCTGCACAAAGCATAGACACAATTTACATAGACTTCTGTAAAATTTTGATTCAGTGGTACATGACAAATTACTTCTAAAACTAAAATCTTATGGTATTTCTGAACTCTTACATAAATGGATAGTTTATTTCCTGTCAGACAGACAACAAGTGGTCAAAATAGGAAGCACTCTATTAAATCCTGTACCTGTTAAGAGTGGTGTTTCCCAAGGCAGTGATTTAGGTACAACACTCTTTATACTTTACATAAATGACCTTTGTAATCATATTAAAAGCAACTGCGTTCTCTTCGCTGATGATGTTAAACTATTCAACACCACTGACAATGCAACTACCTTTCAAAAAGACCTTGACTATGTGTCTAAGAAGTGGCAACTTCAAATCTCAACCAATAAATGCTCTGCCTTGCACATTGGCAAAAAACAAACAAACCATAAAATACAAATTAAATGGACATGGAAGAGAAAAATGTCAAGGAAACAATTGGTCCATTGTTGGGAGAAAGTGGCAAGAAGGTGACAAGCAACAGGGAGAAAGCAATACTACTTAATTCATTTTTTGCATCTGTCTTTACACAAAAGGAAACAACAGTCCAACCTATCAAAAACAGCACCAGAAAAAACAGATTAGGAACACAAGTTAAAATAGGGGGGGAAATGGTAAGTGAACACCTGTCTACCCTTAACGAGTTCAAATACCAGGACCGGATGGATTACACCCCGAGGTTCTGAAGGAACAGGCAGACAAGATCTCAGAACCACTGAACTATATCTTTCAAAGATCCTGGAGCACAGGATTTTCCAGCCAGAGGACTGGAAAAGAGATGATGTACTTCCCATCTTCAAAAAAGGAAAAAAAATAGATCCAGAAAACTATCAGCCTGACCTCAATACCTGGGAAGATTCTGGAAAAGATAATCAAGCAATGAATCAGCGAACACCTAGAAGCAAACAAAGTAATACCCAAAAGCCAACATGGGTTTGTCAAAAACAGATCACGCCAGACTAATCTTATTGCATTCTTTGACAAAGTGACAAAATTAGTGGACCAGAGGAATACTGTTGATATAATTTACTTCGACTTCAGTAAGGCATTTGAAGTAGACCATAACCTACTACTAGATAAAGTAGAAAAATGTGAGTTAGATAGCATCAGCACCAGATGGATTCGTAACTGGCTGACCAACCGCATTCAACGTGTAGTCCTCAATGGAACTGCATCTACATGGAGGGAAGTATGCAGTGGAGTACCCCAAGGCTCTGTTTTAGGCCCAGTACTCTTCAAAACTTCATCAATGACGAGGGGATAGATGGGGAACTCATCAAATTTGCAGATGACACCAAGCTGGCAGGAATAGCCAGATAATAGGCTTAAGATACAGAAGGATCTTGACAGACTTGAACGTTGGGTGCTATCTAACAAAATGAAATTCAATGCTGAAAAAAGTAAGGTTCTACATTTAGGCAAGAAAAACAAAATGCACAGGTACAATATATGTGGTACCTCACTCAACAGTAGTAACTGTGAGAAGGATCTTGGAGACCTAGTGGACAACCATTTAAATATGAGCCAGCAGTGTGCATCAGCTGCCAAAAAAGCCAACACAGTTCTAGGCTGTATAAACAGAGGGATAAAATCAAGATCACGTGAAGTGTTAATACCACTTTATAATGCCTTGGTAAGGCCATACTTGGAATACTGCATTCAGTTTTGGTCGCCACGATGTAAAAAAGATGTGGAGACTCTAGAAAGAGTGCAGAGAAGAGCAACAAAGATGATGACGGGACTGGAGGCTAAAACATAGGAAGAACAGTTGCAGGAACTGGGTATGTCTAGTTTAATGAAAAGAAGGACTAGGGGAGACATGATAGCAGTGTTCCAAAATCTCAGGGGCTGCCACAAAAAAGAGGGAGTCAAACTATTCTCCAAAGCACCTTAGGGTAGGACAAGCAACGGATGGATACTAATCAAGAAGAGAAGCAACTCAGAACTAAGGAGAAATTTCCTGACAGAACAATCAGTGGAACAACTTGCCTCCAGAAGTTGCGACCATTTGTCTGAAGTGGTGTAGGGTTTACTGCCTATGCAGGGAGTTGGACTAGAAGACCTCCAAGGTCCCTTCCAACTCCGCTATTCTATTTTATTAAGTTGTTTAGGAGTCTAGTGGTCCACTTCAAGAAACTCAGTTTTGCAGCAATTCTTCTCTGCCCCAAGGAGTCTACAATCAACAAGTCTCAGTCTCTCTCTTTCTCTCTTTCCCTCCTTCCCTCTCTCTCCATCACTCTCTTTCTCTCCCTCCCTCCACTATTTAATTCCCTCTGGAGAAATTAAGATTTCAAATACAACTAAAGTTTAGCTCTCAGGTACGTTCAGAAACTTTTACCTGTTTTATCAAGGAAAGAAAAGTGTGCTACAAGAGCAAATCGGGGTGGGGAAGAGAAACCAGGACATGGAATGCTTGATGGGTACAGAGATAAGACTGACTCCTGAGGCATCTTCTGCAGGATCACCGTCAACCCTGGCAGTGCCCTTGGATAGCTCGCTGAATTAACAAGACAACAGCAGAGAAATACATTTATCTGAAATTTAAATCATAGGGCACATAACAAGAAAATGTGTCAGGAAGAATTCATACCTCTGTTATGACCTATCACCACTTAGCTTCAATGTGAGGAATTTCAATCACTCACAACCTGACTTCTCCCTGGTGGCACTGGATTTTTTAAACAGCACAACTAATAGTCAGGAATGATGGGAGTCTAGTGCAGTAGCCACTGGAGGGCCATCACATCCTTATTACTGAACTACAGTTTTTACCACAACCCCGAGTCTGTTTGGCTTCCTATCATCCTTCCTTCCCGTCCTCCCTGTCTCTCTCTCTCTCTCTCTCCGGGGGGGGTGGGGTGGGGGAAGGAACCCCTGAACTGGTGCTAGATGGTGGGAATCTGACATCCAAAGGCTGATGAGCCACAAGCTGATGATCAGCTGGTCGGCAGAGACCCAAACACCACCTGGCTGGCAGGGAGGCAGGGCATCACAAGACAGCGGACAGCAGTCAATTTTGTTTATTGGAAGCCAACTGTGAAGGTTCCAAATGGCAATTCCATGACTGTGGGACACCACAACTATCGTAATTGCAAGCCAGTCCCACCCCCAAATAACTGTGATGAGCACAACTTTGAGGAACTACTTTTTCAGCACCAGTGTAATTTTGAAGGCCGAGTAGTAAGCGGTAAGCAAGGACTGTCTATAAAACTGAATATCCCACTGGGTTCACAATAGGCATTATTTAAAAAAAATCCTAGCTTAAGGCCAGTTCTTCCAGGATAATAAATGGATGTTGCACCACTAGGAAATCCTGTGTTTGTTTGCTAGGTAAAAAAAAAATCACAGAAGGCAGCAATGGCATAAGAGTTCCATATTGTTTCCAAGAAAAGAAGGTGTCCATAAAATCACAACAAGTCACCCCTACTATGAAGGAGAACCAGTTTTAAAGCATGTACCACAAATGGAATAAAATCTGGGGAGAAAAGGAATATGTAGCAACTGACATGTTTCAATCGAATTGCTTCTTTTGGCTTTTGAACCATGAAGGTCAACTGCAGGGCAGAACAGCCTTTACATCTGAAATTTTACATTGCTTTTATCACTGCCCTAAACTCCCCCAATATATTTGCTATTCAGATGGTTTCTTCCACTTGCGTGCCTCATTCTTGACACAATCTGAACAGACATGCTTGGTGCACTGAATTCCTTGAACTGTTATCATGTTTCCCCAAAAATAAGACCGTCTAATATTTTTTTGAATCCTGAAATAAGTGCTTGGCCTTACTGCCATGCGCTCAAAAGCACGATTTGGCTTATAATCAGGGGATGTCTTATTTTGGGGAAAACAGGGTAGGAAAAGAATATTGAAAAAAAGCCCTCATGTCTCTTCTCCTCTTGCTTTCTCCTTATATGAGGAGGCACAATCTCTTAACTATAGTCTCAGTGTTCCAATCCCCAAAAGATGCTGGCTGGAGAATTCTGAGGCTGAAAATCTTGGGGGAACCCAGGGAGAAAAAGGCTGGGATTCCTGGCATGTAGCATTTCTATCATCTATCATCATAAAAATGCAAAGAACACTCCCAAAAAGATTTTTACATAATTGACTAATTTCAACAAAAATAAATATCCAGCAACTTCTTACGCTGAAGGCCAGGTAGCCATTATCAAAGTAATATGTTCCAACTTTTTCTTTCCTCTGCCCCATCTAATACCATTACATATTTGCCTACAAAAAATCAGGCAAATTCTAGTTAATTTAATCAATTTATCTCAGCTGGACTTACAATGGGACACCAGAAATGAAATTCAAGCCTTCTCTACACTTATCATTTGACCGTCATGTGGATTTTTCTGTGAGCAATAAGGGTGGAATATTTCCTGAAGCACTGTCCACACTCAGGACACTAAAATGGTTTCTCCCCTTTGTGTATAAGGACATCATTGATAATATTAACCCTAGTACTGAGATCTTTCCCACAGTCTGGAAAGTTTCCCTCCTGTATGAGTCTTCTGGTGTTGAACCAAGCTGGAATTCTGACTGAAACTTTTCCCACAGTCAGGACATTCAAAGGGTTTCTCTCCTGTGTGAATCCTCTGGTGGGTCACGAGGCTGAAATTGGTACTGAAACTTTTACCACAATCGGGACATTCAAAGGGTTTTTCTCCTGTGTGAATCCTCTGGTGCTGAACCAGGTTGAAATTCTGGCTGAAACTTTTCCCACAGTCAGGACATTCAAAGGGTTTTTCTCCTGTATGAATCCTCTGGTGTTGAACCAGGTTGGAATTCTGACGGAAACTTTTCCCACAGTCAGGACATTCAAAGGGTTTTTCTCCTGTGTGAGTCCTCTGGTGTTTCACCAGGTTGGAATTCTGACGGAAATGTTTTCCACAGTCAGGACACTCAAAGGGTTTTTCTCCAGTGTGAGTCCTCTGGTGTTTCACCAGGCTGGAATTGTTACTGAAACTTTTACTACAATCAGGACATTCAAAGGGTTTCTCTCCTGTGTGAATCCTCTGGTGGCCGATGAGGTTGGAATTCTGACGGAAACTTTTCCCACAGTCAGGACATTTAAAGGGTTTTTCTCCTGTGTGAATCCTCTGGTGTATCACAAGGCTGAAATTGGTACTGAAACTTTTACCACAATCGGGACATTCAAAGGGTTTTTCTCCTGTGTGAATCCTCTGGTGTTGAACCAGGTTGGAATTCTGACGGAAACTTTTCCCACAGTCAGGACATTCAAAGTGTTTTTCTCCTGTGTGAGTCCTCTGGTGTTTCACCAGGTTGGAATTTTGACGGAAACTTTTCCCACAGTCAGGACATTCAAAGTGTTTTTCTCCTGTGTGAGTCCTCTGGTGTTTCACCAGATTGGAATTCTGACTGAAACTTTTACCACACTCAGGACATTCAAAGGGTTTCTCTCCTGTGTGAATACTCTGGTGTTGAACCAGGTTGGAATTCTGACTGAAACTTTTCCCACAGTCAGGACATTCAAAGGGTTTCTCTCCTGTGTGAATCCTCTGGTGTTGAATCAGGGTGGAATTATGACTGAAACTTTTCCCACAGTCAGGACATTCAAAGGGTTTCTCTCCTGTGTGAATCCTCTGATGTTGAACCAGGCTGGAATTGTTACTGAAACTTTTCCTACACTCGGGACACTCAAAGGGTTTCTCTCCTGTGTGAATCCTTTGGTGTTTCACTAGAGTAGAATTGTTACTGAAACTTTTACCACAATCAGGACACTCAAAGGGTTTCTCTCCTGTGTGAGTACTCTTGTGTGACACCAGGCTGGAATTCTTACTGAAACTTTTATCAGAAGCAGGAAATTCCAATGGTTTCTCTCCTGTATGAGTGCTCTGGTGTGAAACGAGGTAAGAATTTTGACTTAAACTATCCCCAGAGTTAGGACATTTAAAGGGTTTCTCTTCTGTGTGAATCCTCCGGTGTATCACTAGGTTGGAATTATCGCAGAAACATTTCTCACAATCAGGACATTCAAACAGTTTCTCCTTGGTGTGAGTCCCCGTTGCCATGCTTCCTAAAGCATTTACTGCATTGGGAGCACTTGTAGGGCTTCTCTCCTGTGTGGGTCCTTCCAAGAACCACAATGGAGGTGTTCTGATCAGAGGTTTTGCCACATTTAGAGTATTGTATGGCTTTTCTCCAGTCGGGATCCCCTCTGGCATAATCAGCTGTGATTTGCAAGTTGTATCTTTCCCACAACAGGCACCTCTATGGAGCTTTTCCACAACTCATATTCCTTTGGACGTAAAAAATATGGATGATTCCTTGTTTAGCAGTGCTTTGATTCAAGCTGTTTTCTTCCCCCTAGAGTGGGCCTGCAACTCTGTCTGCTCTATGTGGCTTTCCAATTGACCTTTTCCTCCCCAGTAACTTCCAGATATTTCCCTCTTTTGCCCAATGGAAAAATAATCTGCCTTGACTTTTCATGTAATGTCTGCTTGAATTTCACACCCTGCTTTTCTCAGCTAGGAATCTCTTCCTGATTTTCTCTTGTTTTCCTCTCACTTGCTGAGGAAGATTAAGAATTCTGTGGCTCTCTGAAGGAAATGGAAGATATATTGATTTCTGGACTGACTTGCTTTGGTGTTCAATGTTGCTTGTTATCCTCAGTTGTCCAGAGTGCTCATTGCCATCTCCTTTGTCTATAAGATTCAAATAAAAATGTATCTTTAATTGTGCACGAAATGGCTGCAGAAGATGAGAAAAAAAGAAAAAGGGTTACATTACAATGAAAAAGCAAACATGCTACAATACTCAAAGAAGCTCTTACATTAATCATGACACATGGAAGACTACCCAGATCCAAGTTCGAATATCCATTCAGTGATGAAATTCCCTTGTTGACTGGGTCAATCACAAATTCTTAGCAGTGCAAAGTGTTGTTTTCACATACAGTCAAGTGAAAAAGAAAGTACATCCTCTTTCATTTCTATGGTTTTACTTTTCAGGGTATCATAAGTATCATCGCAACAGAACAGAAGATAATAACAGAATTGGAAGGGACCTTGGAGGTCTTCTAACGCAAGCCCTGCTCAAGCAGGAGACCTTATACCATTTTGGAGAAGTGGCTATTACGTCTCTTCTGAAAAGCTTCCAGTGATGGAGCACCACAATGTCTGAAGGAAAGCCGTTCTACTGGTTAATTGTTCTCACCATTAGGAAATTTCTCACTGCTTCCATAGTGTAAAGAGGTGAAGTAGCAGCCAAGTACTGCTAATAAAGTGCCTGTCACGTTCCGGCCGTCAGCAAGGAATTTAGACAGAGCCAAAGATGGTTAACTGACAAACTTTATCCCACAAGCTACAACAAGCAGCACGAAGTGACAAACTGGCAATAGGCAAAGTCAGTGCTAATGTGGTTAATCCCTCCACCGTTTATATAGCGTCAGTTCCACCCACACAGCTCCATCCAGGACCTGCCCCTATAACCCCCCACCCCTTACGTGGCATCCAGTGCTGACACAGCCCAGCGCGCAGGTCATACATACTGCGGGCACCATACGCAGGCCTCGCCTCCCATCCAGCCCTGGCAGGCTTCGCGCGGCCCTGGATAAAGCAGGGCACCGCCTCAACAACGGTAGGTACTTTTCAAGCCATGGAGGCCTTGTGCCACTGAGCTGGCAGCTCCCGGCGCAGCGTGTGGGTATAGCCATGCCTCCCAGCTGGCAGCTCCCGGCACGGCATGTAAGCCAGGCCCCCATGAACGTCCGGCCCATCTGGCAGATCTCGATATGGGGTGCAGCCAAGGTCTCTGTGCAATTGGCAGCCCCGGTGACTGGAGAGCTGACATTGCCCTTGATCTATTGCTCCTAAGTTGCATTAACAGTGGGATACAATCAAGATCAAGTGAGGTACTAATACCACTCTATAAAGCCTTAATAAAACTGCACCTAGAGTACTGCATCCAGTTTTGGTCACCACACTATAAAAAGGATGTTGAGACTCTAGAAAAAGTGCAGAGGGGAGCAACCAGGATGATTAGGGGACTGTAGACTAAAACAGATGAAGAACGGTTACGGAAAATGGGCATGGCATAGTGAAGAGAAGGACCAGGAGAGATATGATAGCAGTCTTCCAATATTTGAGGGGCTGCTACAGAGAGGAGGGGGTCAAGCTATTTTCCAAAGTACTAAGGAGAGATTCAACCTAGAAATAAGGAGGAACTTTCTAACAGTGAAAACAATCAACTAATGGAACAGCTTGCCTTCGGACATTGTGGCAGCTTCATCACTTATAAAGTCCCTTCCAACTCTCGTAATCTGTTAAAAAGATTATTCATAAATGGGAAACATTCAAGACAGTTGCCAATCTTCCCAGGACTGGACATCCAAGAAAATTCACCCCAAGGCCAGACCAAAGTTGCAAAGTTGCATCTGAACAAATCACATGACTTTTGGAACACTGTCCTTTGCACAGACCAGACCAAAGGGGAGTTGGTTGGCCGTAATGCAGTGACACGTTTGACGAAAATCAAACACAGCGTATCAGCACCAGTATCTCATACAAACCATCATGCACGGTGGTGGAGGGGTGATGATTCGGGCTTGTCTTTCAGCCACAGGACCTGGACACTTTGCACTCTTTGAGTTGACCATGAACTCATCTATATACCAAAGTATTCTAGAGTCAAAAGTGAGGTCATCTATCCAATAGCTAAAGCTTGGCTGACATAGGATTATGCAACGGACGCAAAACACATCAGCAAATCTACAATAGAATGGCTGGAACAGAAAAAAATCAAGGGGTTGCAATGGCAGTCAAAGTCCAGACCTCAACCCAATTGGTGGGACGTCAACATAAACAAACACCCACAAACCTCAATGAACTGAAGCAATGTTGTAAAGAAGAATGGGCCAAAATTCCTCTACAACTCTGGAAGAGATTGATAAAGACATACAGAAAAGAATTACTTCTAGTTGTTGCTGCTAAAGGTTCTTCTACAATTATTGAACCATACTTTTTTTTACACATGATCTCTCTGTTTTGGTTTTCTTTTTGTAAAATAAAAGATGACCTGATGTAAGTCAAGAAGAGTGTACTTTTTTTTCACATGACTGTTTATCTGGAAGTCCTGGGGAGAGATTATGCATTTGGAGATATACACATTCAGAGAGAAATAATACAGACACCTACAATATGGAGAAAATCAATGTCTTTAAAGCCTGAAAAAATCTCGATCATACCTTCTGCGCTAATGTTAATCAGGAACCTGATGAATTTGATGTTTGCTCATATGTTGAGATGGTAAGGCCGAAGTTCAGGCCTCAACAGTCTCCTGAGGCCATGGAAACGTTCACAGGAAACCACTAGCCTGTCTGTTAGGCATGTGACCTAAAATCACACAAGGCATGCTTGACTATTTTTATAATTTTTATTATTTCTATATTTCTATACTTTATCTGTCGTGTCCCAGCTGCCTCTTATGTAATGAAGCGAAAGCAAAGAAATGTATAAATATCTGCCTTTCATTGTGCTCAGGGCTCCTTCCTTCTTAGGAGGGACCCATCTTTATTCAGCTGAAGAAATGCGTTGGCTTATCAACAAACACACTTGAACTCTCTTTTATTTTATTGAGCCACACCTGACAATCTGCATGACACTAACTTTACAGATGTGGGGGCTTTAAATGACCAAATGAGGCCTAAAGCCTCTGCAAGATTTGAAGCACCAGTTATGCCCATGGAAGCCATGAACTCCAAGTAAAGGCAGAAAATGCTTTCCACAACCCCTTTGGTGACATCCCAATTGAAGTAGTCCTCACTTACTGACTGCAATTGGGACTGGCATCTGTGTCACTAAGCATTTTATTTCCAGCTCCTTTCTCCTGGCTTGGAACCGGACCGGATTTTTCTTCCTACACATCCTACAATTTATTTAGATTTTAATGTGTATGTATTATTTTCTGTCTCTAAACAGCCCACAATTATGTCACGGTAAGGTTGGAGGCCAATACATTTTATAAATAAATACACCTGAACAGTCAAAACATTCAATAGGTATTTTTTAAAAAGTGCTGGGTTAAGCACAGTGGAGCCTGGGGGGGCACCAATAGGAAACACATACTTGTTAGCTAGAAATGGAAGTAGAACAAAACAAGAACAACCCAAAAAAGACCAGAGGCAAATAAATCCGATCTTGTTGCCCAGAAAACATCAGGTCCATAAGAGAAGAATTGAGTTGGGGGGACCTTAGAGGTCTTCTAGTCCATCCCCTGTTCAGGCAGGAGACCCTATTCCATCCAGAACAAATGGCTGCCCAATCTCCCCTCAAAACCCTCCAGTGATGAGAGCAGCCACAACCTCTGGAGGGAAGCCATTCCCAAAGAACCAACCTCCACTTGAAAGAGGCTTTTTCAAGCTTCCCACCAGCAGAAATTGCAGCCCCCAGTTTCCCAGCCTGCAGCACCAGTGGGCTTCCATTTGGGGAGGGAAGGAACCCGCAGCAGCCGCAGCTGAGAGGCTTCAGCCCAGTTGCTTCTCCGCTTCCAGCCCAAGTTGCTCCCGGACTCTCCTCCCACCTGCTGCCCTCCACTCACCTGGCAGCTGCTGCTCCGACCATGGAAACAGCACAAAAGCCGCTCTGCACACCAACTTCCTCCCATCAGTCATCCGGAAGAGGAAGTTCCTCTGCGCTTCTCTCCTCCCATCCTTTCTAGCAATGCAGTACTCAATGGTTTTAAACTCCTTTTTTAAGCGCAATCACGGATGGCACCTCTGTATTGATGGCTTTCTAGGCACAGACGTTGCCTGACCGCCATCTAGCGCCAGGAGATGGAAAAACACGCCTGTCCAGTCTCCTCCAAGGCTTTTGGGAGAAGTTTTCGATTCCTAGCAACCGACCTTTGCAACTGAGCCAAGTGAAAAAGTGAAACGTGACACTTCTTAGCTTCGTATTTGGTGCCTTTCGGTCAGTCTTGATGCCTGGCCTTGCAGTTTCCTTTGCAAAGGTTTTTGCAAGTGGTTCCCTACTTTTCTTCCCTCATTTGTTAAGTGAATCCTTACTATTGTTAAATTAGTGATAGGGTTATAGCACAGTCATTAAGTGAATCTGATTTCCCAATTGACTTTGCTTGTCAGTAGGTCACAAAAAAGGATCACATGAGTCTGGAATACTGCAACAGTAATGTGAATCAGTTGTTGAGCATCTGAATGTAAATGTCATGACCCTGTCTTATATTTTTTTAAAACCCGAAATAAGGGCTTGGCCTAGTTTGTGGGGGAGTCTTATTATTTTCAAAGTGCAGGAGGCCCTGGGCAGCCTGAGCACTCACAGCTAGGGATCTGGCAGAGAGAAGATCCTTCTGCGTACTGCCATCAAGCCCCTCCCCTCCTGCAGGTGTGTGGGAAACTGGAGCAGCCTCAAGGCGCCAAGCCGCGCGAGTACCTGTCCCCCCTTGCTCGCTCCCCTCCCAGGCCTCACCACATCGATGTGACTGACTCTCCATGGGGGGCTGCGGCTCCCTTTGCCCATCATCGCCTCTCTGCCCCAGCTGCCCACAAAGCAGGGGTTTCCAGCCGGAGTTTGGAAGCTGCAGAGGCGGAATTTGGATGGGAGAAAGAAAGAATTCTGCTGCTTTCTTTGCATGCACTCAGCAGCAGAAGCAACAGAAGTCTTTCTTTCTCTCCCACAAATTCCGCTTCTGCAGCTTCCAAACCCCAGCCAGGGCAGCGGCTGCTCTGGGGTGCTTCCCACTCTATGGCGATAGTCACTGGAGGCTTCCCCTTTCCCCCCTGCTCTTCTCCGCTCCAATCGCCCCGTGGTCCCTCCACCCAAGCGCTGACCGATTGGAGTGCCCGCCAGCAAGCTGAGGAAGCCCCTCCGCCTTTGGAGTCACCGGACAGGATGGCAACCAGGCCAGACTCTTCCTGGGGAGGGGAGTCTCGCAGGACCCTTGCCCGCCCACCCTTCTTCCTGCAGGCCCCGGTTACTCTTCTCTGGTGCCTGGCAGCGAGACACCGGGCAGCTGTGCCAAGGGCAGCCCCAACAAATGTAGCTTGGCTGACCCGGCCATGGCCAGCACTCCCTGTCCATGGTTGAACTTGGCCCTCAGTGGTCCAGCCAGAGCCTCAACAGGTAGCAGCAGCAGCAGCACCTGCAGCGCCTCAGCCATCACTGCTGAGAGACCCGTGCCCAGCCTGGTGTACTGCCCAGGGAAGGCGTTTGGTGTACGGTCAGTGCCGGGGCGGCAGGGGGGCACAGGAGTTCGCAGGGATGTGGCTGCCTTGGGAGGGTTGGGGGTGAGGGACCTGTGTGTATGTGTGTGTGAGAGAGAGGGTTGGGTGGGGTGGAGAGAACATTGCTGCCAGCCCTGGATAACTCTCGAGTTTGGATTGTAGATCTCTCTCTCTCTCTCTCTCTCTTTCTCTCTCTCTCACACACACACCATTCTTTCTTTGCGATCAGAGCACAGACACCCCTTCCAGGATTGCAAGGCTGAAGGCTCTGGATGGAGCATTTTGGAGATGTGTGTCTGTGCTGTGATTCCAAGTAAACAACGATTGGCAGGAAAAGGGGGAGGAGGCCAGCAGCTGGGGAGGTGCTCTGGAGATCTCGGTCGCTCATCTGATCAGCGGGCAGCAATTAAGGGGCTGAAGCTCTATGAGGTGACCGGGGAAGGAAAGGGCTGCCTCCTCTGCTGGCCACCCCCGAACCTTCACTTGGTCTTATTTTCGGGACATGTCGTATTTTCGGGGAAACACGGTACAATGGTCATAAGTGTGATAAATGTCCATAAGTCATTTTTTTCAGTGTTGTTATAAATTTGGTTACTAAAGGAACTGTTGACAGTTGAGGACTACCTCTAGTTCCCCCATGCTCCAAGGATTTTGAAAAATATGTTTCAATACTTCTGAAATCACATTTGCTAGTTCCTTCAGAACTCTGGAATGTAACCTGTCCAGATCCAGTGATTTGAATTGATCTAGAGCTGACAGG
Organism: Pantherophis guttatus; assembly: GCF_059756535.1. NCBI lineage: Eukaryota > Metazoa > Chordata > Lepidosauria > Squamata > Colubridae > Pantherophis > Pantherophis guttatus. Next base: position 264,482,631 of record NC_142064.1, read on the forward strand.
TGTTCTCTTACCTTATTTTTGCATACAGGTAGACCTCGAGTTACGAATGTAATGGAGTAGGGGTGGGTTCTACGTACCTTTACTACTGGTTCGCAACGGGGCCACGCACGCTCTTGTGCGCATGTGCAGAAGCATTCTGATGATGGGGTTGGGGGGCGAAGCCTCCCGCCGGTTTTACTATTGGTTCTATAGAACCGGTGAGAACCGGGGGCACCCTACAACTGTAATAGAGCCTGCCCATTCCATTCTTTGTAACTCAAGGATTTGTGGAAGTGAATCTCGTCATTTGAAGGTGATCTCTCCCTCCATTTGTACAAGCATTTGCTAATCGAATGTGAGGCTTGTTAAGTGCACATGATGTATCTTGCGGTGAGGGAAAGCCAAAGGAGACCTAGGGAGGAAAGAGGATACCCACTTCAGACCACCCAAGGCCTCCCCCAACCCACAGATCCTTTCTTGTCACCTAAAGGCTTGATAAGGCCTCCAGCACCAAGAAAGCAGCCCTGAGAGGCTGCGCGCGGCCTCTCGGGCCTTCTTTCTTGTCGCCAAAGTGCTTGAGGATTGCAACCCTTTAGGCTTCGGCAGCCCTTTTCAAAAAATCTTTGCCTGTAGGAGTAGGGCTTCTTAGGGACACGCCTACTCCTCCCAGGCTCTGCTGGTGCCAACAAAAGCGTTTTGCATATTGCTGCCAAAGCCTACATGAACGTAATCTCCCTGCAGGCTTCAGCAACGAAACAGCAAATGGAGGGAAGGCCCAAAGCCTTCCATCCATTTGCAAATGTCTAGGTCTCAATTCACAGAGAATAGAGGCCTAAAGTGCGAGATCACATGGTATCAGTAGCACAAGATCTCATGCTACTTATTTCACATGATCTTGCAGTATTTGTGTAACTTCAAATTACTAGGGCTAAGGGAATGCTCATAACCCAGGGATTACCTGTATTTTAATTTGCATTCGCAACCTGTCATTTACTGTTCTGTTTTTGGTAAGTTGAGTCATGTTTTCTTTTTTGGAAAAAAACACATACAAGTTTGTTCTTTGTACCTTCTTCCCGCTTCTTATACTCCTGTGAATTAGGGTGATGTCTGTCTGAGTCTCTTCTGCATAGGATCCACACCCTGCTTACTTGAGAGATGTTTTTTTAAAAAAATTGTACATGGTGGAACCGTCTTGGTGATATCTCCGCCATATAAAGTATAACATAAGTCACTTATGTATTCAATATACATTACTACTTACTAATTTACTTACTTAGTTACACATACTTAATCTCTTATAGACGCTTACACTTACATACTATATTACATATATTGCCTTTTTTTTCAATCTATGCCTCCTTGTTCCAACTTCTTTCTTTTAATTTTTATTAAGTTACATAGTTATACAATTCAACAGTTTTCGTTCAGGCTGCGGTTTTTACATTTACACAAATTTATATACATGTTGTCTCTTAGATTACATAATTGATTTACTATTCACACTCTCTCTCCTTTTACTTTTTGTGTTTACCTTCCAATCACTTATACCACATTTCCCACACCGTGTAAAATTCTGAGTTCTCTTTCTCATTTATTTCATGAGTTAATTTACACATCTTTGCGCACTCTAATATTTTTCCAATTATATGCTCCTCCGGTGGCTGCCCTTTCTCTTTCCAGTGCTTTGCATACATTATTCTAGCAGATGTGATAATGTGTGTGATTAGATATTTCTTTTCCTTCCGTAGGTCCTTTTTGGTATTCCCATGAGAAAAGTTTCTGGTTCCAAATCAACTGTTTCTTCTATTATTTCTTGGGTCCATCTTTGTATCTTTTTCCAGTATTTCGTCGCTTCGGGGCACGACCACCACATGTGGTAGAAGGAGCCTTGATAATGGCCACGTTTCCAACACTTTGGATTCACGTTTGGATAGATTTTCGCTATTCTAGTGGGGCCTAAATGCCATCTATATATCATCTTATACTGGTTCTCTTTATATGCTACCACTCTTGTCAATTTAAGATTGCAATTCCAGATTGTTTCCCAGTCGTCTAAATTTATACTACGTCCAATGTTTTTTTTCCCATGCAATCATCTGTTTTTTGACTACCTCCTCTTCCCTTTGGTATTCGAGCAAATACGTGTATAATTTGGCTAGTAGTTTTCTGTACCCATCCAAATCTTATCTAATCCATTAGTTCCTAGTTCTGTGCCAAATTCCTTCTTATCTTTCTGGTATCTCTACTTAATTAGTAAATAAGGCCACCAATCAATATGAATACCTTGCTCTTTCAAGGCTTCATTGGTTTTAAGATTCCCGCCACTATCAAGGATATCTTCATATCTGAACATTTTTTCATACCTAACATATTGGGATATATTATAGCCTCCATTATGGATATCCATTTCGGGACCTTCGTGTAATGCACTTGTCTAATTTCTTTCCAGGTCTGCATTGGTGCATCTCTTGTTTTATACCTGTGGAAATATGTCCTTGTCCTTTGGCTTTTATCCCAGAGATGGGTGTGCCAGCCTCTCTGCAGATCATGTCCTTCTAGTGTCAGGATTCTTTTATTATCTAAGGTGGCCCATTCCCTTAACCATACCAAGTTTGCTGCTTTGTGATACATTTCCCATGCTGGGAGTCTAAAGCCGCCCCTATTCCTTTTATCCTGTAATGTTTGTAAGGCAATCCTTGGTTTTTTCCCTCCCCAAATGAATTTCCTGGTGATGCTATTCAATTCTAAGAAGAATTTTTTATCTAGGTAGACTAGGATGGTTTGGAACAGATATAATAGTTTAGGCAGGACGCTCATCTTTATTGAGGCTATCCTGCCTAAGAGTGATAGTTGTGATTTCCCCCACCTTTCCAAGTCTTGTTTAACTTTATTAATTAAGGACTTGTAATTATCTTCTTTTAGGGCCGAGTATCTTGCCGTTATCCAAATGCCTAGGTATTTTATTTTATGATAAAGTAGACCATAACCTACTACTAGATAAAGTAGAAAAGTGTGGGTTGGACAGCATCAGCACCAGATGGATTCGTAACTGGCTGACCAACCGCATTCAACGTATAGTCCTCAATGGAACTGCATCTACATGGAGGGAAGTATGTAGTGGAGTACCCCAAGGCTCTGTTTTAGGCCCAGTACTCTTCAACATCTTCATCAATGAGGAGGGGATAGATGGGGAACTCATCAAATTTGCAGATGTGAGGAATTTCAATCACTCACAACCTGACTTCTCCCTGGTGGCACTGGATTTTTTAAACAACACAACTAATAGTCAGGAATGATGGGAGTCTAGTGCAGTAGCCACTGGAGGGCCATCACATCCTTATTACTGAACTACAGTTTTTACCACAACCCCTGAATCTGTCTTCCTTCCTATCATCCTTCCTTCCCTTCCTCAGTCTCTGTCTCTCTCTCTCGCTGTCCGGAGGCAGAGGAAGGAACCCCTGAACTGGTGCTAGATGGTGGGAATCTGACATCCAGAGGCTGATGAGCCATACAATGATCAACTGGTCGGCAGAGACCCAAAGACCACCTGGCTGGCGGTGAGGCAGGGCATCACAAGACAGGCAGCCTGCAGTATCTGCAGGAAAAGTGACTGACATCTGGGAGGCGAAAACAAGCTGACGCCAATGCTAGTGTTGTCAGGGGAGAGTGGGTCAGGGTCATACTGTGGCTCCACGTCATAATGGGCTCCAGGAGGAGGAGACCCTGTTTCCCCCATTGTGAAAAACCCCCTTACCTTTGCGGTGAGCATACTCCTGTGCATTGGAAGATAAGGGTGACGGCTAGAGGAGGGGCCATGCAGGTGGCACAGCCAGCCATGCAAGAAATGGCTGGTAGGGGTGGGGCGAGGGGCAGGGCTGAATCCCACCACTGCGTGGGCCCAATACATTGCTTCAGCAGGCCATATGCACCCCACAGGCTGTACTTTGAAGACCCCTGTAGTAAAAAGTTATGTCCTGTCCTTAGATTTTGGATGGGGAAATGCAAATTTTAATTTGTAATTAATCCCATCAATTGGCATTCTAGGTGTTTTGTTTGTGAATGGGCTGGCCTAGATTTCTTAATGGACACAAAATATCCATCTCTAAAAACTTCAGGCATCTGCTGGAAACTGTTGTGGCTGCTTTCTGCCTTTGCTAGTATTTTTTCTCCATTTCTCCTTTGGGGAAATATAATATTCTGCCTCTTAATATCCCCCCAAATATTTCATTCTTTGGGTGGAGGGGTGTGTCTGTCGTGATTACTCCATACAATACACTCACACTTTTTGATCTAACTTTAAAGCAAGGGGAGGATGTTAATTGATGAAATGATCCCAAGAACTTCAGCAGCATTAAAGGACAGGGTTTCGGTTGGAGGCTTTTAAGAAGAGACTGGACAGTCTCTTGTCTGAAATGGAATAGGGTCTCCTGTCTTGATCAGTAGGTCGCTTCCAACTCTGATACTTTATGTAAATAAAAGTAGTCCTCAACTGCAATTCAGCGCAAAATTTCACTGTTGCTAAGTGAGACATTTGTTAAGTGAGTTTTGCCCCATTTTACAACTTTTCTTGCCACAGTTGTTAAGTGCCTTGGTAGTACAGTGGTCTAAGGCACCCTGTTATTAAGCTGGTTATTAAGACCAGCTGCCTGCAATTACTGCAGGTTCGAATCTCGCCAAGGCTCAAGGTTGACTCAGCCTTCCATCCTTTCTAAGGAAGGTAAATTGAGGACCCAGTTGTGGGGGCAATAAGCTGACTTTGTATAAATATACAAAAGGATGAAGGCTATTGCTGAGCACATTGTAAGCCACCCTGACTCTCCGGAGAAGGGCGGCATATAAATCAAATATAAAAAAAAAAGTGAATCACTGCAGTTGTTAAATTAGTCACACAGTTGTTAAGTGAATCTGGCTTCCCTGTTGACTTTGTTGGTCAGAAGGTGAGAAAAGAGGATCACATGAGTCCGGGACACTGCAATCATCATAATTATGGGTGTTTTGCCAAGCATCTGAATTTTGATCATGTGACCATGGGGATGCTGCAATGGTCATGGGAAAAACAGTCATCAGTCACTTTTTTCTGTACATCTGAAATTTTACACTGCTTTTATCACTGCTCTAAACTTTCCCAATATATTTGCTATTCATATGGTTTCTTCCACTTGTGTGCCTCATTCTTGACACAATCTGAACAGACATGCTTGGTGCACTGAATTTCTGGAACTGTTATAGTGTTTTCCCAAAAATGAGACCCTGTCTTATATTTTTTTGAATCCTGAAATAAGTGCTTGGCCTTATTACCATGCACTCAAAAGCACGATTGGGCTTGGACTTCTGGCATGACGTCATAGGTAAGTAGAGTGGTAGGGAAAGTTCTCCTGAGCCACGAAACTTTTATTTCTCTTTGCCAAGTGGCTAAATGAGTCGTTGCCGATCGTGGAGCGATCGGCAAAGAAGGATGAAAGTCCGGACTAGCCGGGAGTAGTGTGAACCCCCGACAAAGTGAAGGATGATCCTGATCTCCGGTGAGAAGAGGGCCCTGTAGAGAGGACAGAGGCCCCATCGCCATGACAAAGCGCTTTTGCGGGAATGGAGTGGAAGTGGTATTGGCGGTGAAATAAATAAACTGGATTGCGAGAAAGGAAGAGACTCTCCCCTCAGGATTGACACTGAAGGAATTTGGGGGGCGCAAGGCTTATTTTTTTTGGCTGGAAGCAGCACAATGATTTTCAAGAGTAACTTGGAGGCGGTAGTGGAAAATCAGAGACTGGGTGCCGAGTTGCCTGGCGGATCGGATGGGCGCTGCTTTCCTTTAATCTTGAGTGTATTTGGAACTTTTTCAGACCTCTACCCCCTAATTAGCTGGTAAGTGCTGGAAGAGCTACTCCTATCGACCTTCCCCTGACTTGGAGGTGGATTTGGTGGTGCCCAAGGCATTTTAACGAGATTGTTATGGATAGTTGTACTTGAGTACAGGAAGAGCGGGGAGGAGCGTCTGCAAGACAGGAGAACTGTAATATTTTAGCCGAACAGTACTTTCTCTTTCAAATTCCCTTGTTACGAGTAGCTTTGCTCCCTCTTATTACTTTTGCTGGACAGACATTTGGTCTTTATACTGTTCATTCCTTCATGCTACTGCTTGTTTAATATTAGACAATTGATTAAATAGCAAAGTAACTCGTTAATAGATTAAAATATTGATTAATTATTGGGATAGTGTAGAGCAATAACTAGTACCTTTGGGCTCATCTTAGTTATATGCTACCCTGGAGGAGGTTCCTCTGCTTAACAGAAATGTCTAGCTCCTCAACTAAGACCGGAAAGAAGCTCCCGACATCAACAGCATCTACGGCTCCAATTATGACCCCTCCTACTCCACATAAATCTGTGGCCGAGAAGACCCCTACGCTCCAAAGAATTCAGAATTTACTACATTCTATACAGGAAGCAATGACAAAAAACCAGGAGGCCACAGTGAAGGATCTGGCTAAACTGAAACAGGAGATGGGAGGCATGCGAGGGGAAATGAAACAAAACTCTGAGAGATTGAATGATGTGTGTGTGACAATGGAAAAACACGAGGACCAGATTCAGGAGGTAGCTACAAAGGTGGAGAAGGTTGAGGCGGTAATAGAGAGGTGTGAGTTGCGACAGCTATTGGTTAATAAGCAGCTTGAAGACGATATAGTTCTGCTTGAGATGGAGAAGTCTGCCCACATCCTGAGATTTCAAAATGTTAGGGAGGAGTCAGAAGAAAATTTGGAAGACAAGATGGTTGAGATGGTGGCAGGGATGCTGCAGAAAGACCCGCAAGTGGTGCACAGTGGTATTAACGAGTGTTTCCAGGTTTTTACATCATTTACAAGGAGACAGAACCTCCCGAGGGAAGTTCATGTAAAATTCAATAAGAGATTGTTACGAGAGGAAGTATATCAGAGATCGAAGGGCCAGGTGATAAAATACACTGGTAAACAGGTCACCGTTTTGAGACAGGTACTAAAGAAAGTGCGAAACCGAAGATGAAATTACCAAGCTCTGACAACACGATTATGAAAATATGATGTGAGATATAAGTGGTTACTTCCAGATGGGCTTTTGGTGTCGTGGCAGGGGAAGAGAGTATGTCTTGAAACCCCTGATGAATTTCTTGAGAGTGAATTTACAACTTCGGAAAGGGAAGGAGGAAGGGAAAGTGAATATGAGGTAGATAGTAAGGGTCAGGAAGGAGGGCAGGAGGAGAAGGGAGCGGTAGGAGTAAGGGAAGGAGAAGGGGAGAGCAACCAACGGGTAACCAGACAGACCACTAAGGCAAAGAATGCAGATAGGTAAAGATGGGGGAAGAAATATGTTTGTTCTCGTTAAATATAAATGGTTTGAATGCACAGGTGAAGAGGAAGCAGGTTTTCAAGAATTTACTAAAATTGAAAATGGATGTTATATGTCTTCAGGAAATGCATATTAAAAAACAATGTGAATGTGTTTTGCAATGTCCTGAATTTGGTAACTGTATGCTACGTTAGCCAATGAGAAGCAAAGAGGTGTGGTCTTCTATGTTAGGAATTACCTGGAACCTAAATTAGTTTATATGGATGATGAGGGAACAATTCTAATGTTGGAGATACATATAGGCCAGCTACAGGTCCTCTTGGTGGGAATATATGCTCCAAATAACGGACAGTCTGATTTCTATCAAAAAGTGTATCAAAAACTTGTTGATCTGCAATATGACCATATATCTATATTAGGCGATTTTAATGCAGTAATTAACAGGGATTTGGACTATATACTGGGGAACAGTCAAAAGAGAGAAAATAGGAGAATACTTCCGAAAGTATGTGCAGATATGAGTATGAGTTGGGTCTTACGGTCAAACTGTAGCGACAAATATAGAACCTAATACCTGGGCAGACCATAGTCCACTATTGGTTAGGTGGAAAAGGGATACAATTAAAAGAAATATGAGGTGGATGTTGAGAACAAGTATTTTAACGGAGATAGAATTTCAACAAATGGTAAAGAGAGAAATGGAAGCCTTTTTTGGGGTCAATGATAATAATGAAACCTCGATACAGATTTTGTGGGATATGGCGAAAGCCTATATGAGAGGGCTAGCGATTAAGTATATAGCGGGGAAGCAAAGACAGAAACTTAAGGAGAGGGAAAGGTGGATAGTGAAGGTGTGGGCTGCAGAGAGGAATTTACAGATTAACCCACTAGATGTCAAAGCTAAGGAAGCAGTAGACGCAAGTAAACATCAACTCATATTACTAGACCAGGAGGAAATAGCACATAAACTTAGAATGGTCAAACAGCATCATTTTGAGCATGGTAATAGGGCGGTCCGGTAGCTTACTTATAAACTAAAGAAGGAAAGGGAAAGTAGGCGGATAGATCAACTACAGGATAAGACAGGAATCATATGGGTAGATAATGAACGGAAAAAAAGGATTGCACAGGAATTCTTTTCACAACTTTATGCTAATGAGCAGGTGTCGGATGAGAAAATTAAGGAATATTTGGAACATTCCGATCTTCCCAAATTCCCAGATTCAGTCAAGGACCTGTTGAATAAGGAGACTACGGAAGGAGAGATAGCGATTGCGATCAAGAGGCAGAAGGCCGGTAAAACTCCTGGTACTGATGGCTTGCCTGCTGAGATTTATAAAACCTTTACAGATCTGCTTATAAAATATATGAAGGAAATATTTAATATGGTGTTTATGGAGTCTAAGGCTCCCATGTCATGGCTAGAAGCCTATATTTCTCTAATACCAAAGGAAGGGGTGGACCATACTCTGATACATAACTATAGGCCCATCTCACTTTTCAACGCCGACTATAAAATTTTTGCAACTGTAATGGCAGCTAGATTTAAGAGATATCTTAGCGAATTCATTCATATAGATCAAAATGGTTTTCTACCTACCAGACAGTTGAAAGATAATGTACGAATCATAATAGATGCCCTGGAATACTACGAGGCCCGCCCTGAAAAGCAGGCGGCATTCCTCTTTCTGGACGCCCAGAAAGCCTTCGACAGGGTCAATTGGAATTATCTTATAGCACAATTGAGATATATGGAGGCTGGCGACTATTTCATGAATGCAATCCAGGCAATTTATAGTCAACAGAAGGCCAAGATTCTGGTCAATGGAGAAGAGTCGGATGAGGTGACGAAAGCGAAGGGAACGAGACAAGGTTGCCCACTTTCTCCATTGCTGTTTATATTTACTTTAGAACCTTTGCTTAGGTCAATAAGACAGGATGTGGGCATAAGAGGGCTAAAGATCAGAGAACAAGAATACAAGGTCCAGGTGTTTGCGGACGACCTGGTCTTTGTTCTGGAAGAGCCACTAACCTCCGGTTTGCAGCTTATTGACAAGATACAGAAATTCGGTGAAGTAGCTAGATTACAAATAAATAGAAAGAAAACGAATATTATAGTTAAAAACATGACGGAAATACAGAAATTAGAACTACAAAACACTTTGGGCCTCCAGGTAGTTCGTAAAGTCAAATATTTAGGGATTTGGTTGTCTGATAGATGCTCCTCAATAAAGGCGGATAACTATTTAAAATTAATTGAGCAATTAGACAAAGATTTGGAGAAATGGGGCAGGCTACAACTGTCATTAATGGGACAGATAGCCTTAATCAAGACCCAGGTAGTGCCTAGAATGGTATTTCTTTTTCAAACGGCCCCAGTTAGATTGGATAAAACCTTTTTTAGGAATCTGGACAGGGCTACTAATAGATTCATTTGGCAGGGCAAGAAGCCTCGAATTAAGTTGAAAATGATGCAGAACCCGAAAGAACAAGGCGGGTTTGGGGTACCAAAATTGGAAGTTTTATTACAATTCGGCGGTTTTGGTTTGGGTTCATGAATGGATTACACTACAAGGGAAACGTTTGTTAGCAATTGAAGGCCACGATCTCCAACAGGTGTGGCATGCCCACCTATGGTGGGAAAGAGGTAAACCCCCAGCATACTTTACTAAACATCACGTGTGAGGAGCTCTGATTGAGAGTTGGATGGAAATTAGGAAAACATATTATAATAAGGTACCACTCTGGATCTCACCTGTGGAAGCTGTGATCTATCCAATTTTGTACAGAGAAAAAATTGACTTATAAAGAAATATTAGATTCAAATGGGAAGTTAAAAACAAAATTGTCACTTCAGGAACAAGGAGTGAACTTAGACTGGTGGATATACATGCAAATTAGTAGTAAGTATATGAGAGATAGACAGAGACTCGGGATTAGCCGAGAGGTGCAGACTTTGGATAGGATTTTACTGGGGGTGGATGAAAAGGTGTTAACTAAGTGCTATAAATTCTTTATGGCTATGGAGGTAGCTGAGGAAGGTGCGAAGACTTCGGTTCATGCCTGGGAGAAAAATCTGGGTCATTCAATAGAGCCTGAGAGGTGGAACGAAATCTGGACTAAGAATATTAAACTAACCCGGTCAATAGCATATAAAGAAAACATATATAAAATGGCATATCGATGGCATTTACTGCCGGCCAGACTCGCCAAAATGTTCCCTGGAACACCCTCAGTCTGTTGGAAATGTGGTGTTAAAGAGGGCACATACTTCCACCAATGGTGGACCTGTCGAGAGGCAATGAAATTTTGGAAGAATATTCAGAAATGGCTTAATGAGATGTTGGGGCAGCATATACAACTGCGTCCTGAGGTATTTTTATTAGGGATAAGACCCAAAAATGTAAACAAAATGACATGGTACCTGTTGCTACATATAACAACAGCTGCAAGATTGGCATGGGCCCAATACAGGAAGATGGATGTCAGCCCACCCAAACAAGTAGTAATTCAGAAAATAATGAACTGTGCGGAATCAGATCGGCTTACTATGATACTGAAAGGATGAGGGGACACAAACTATTATATATCTTGGAGTCAATGGTACAATTGGATGTCAAACCGAGCTGCAAACTGATGTATATGATAAACATGTCACTTGGTATACGTAATAGACTTTTCTTGGCTATCCTATATATGTAATGGGACAATTTTACTTCCTTCTCGCGCTGTGATGTAGACCGCTATAGATTTAATGTTTGTTTGATGTAAAAGACAAAATAATAATAATTTTTTAAAAAAGCACGATTGGTCTTATTATCATGGGATGTCTTATTTTGGAGGAAACAGGGTAGAAAAAGAAGAACATTGAAAAAAGCCCTCATGTCTCTTCTCCGCTTGTTTTTTCCTTATATGAAGAACCACAATCTCTTAACTATAGTCTCAGTGCTCCAATCCCCAAGAGATGCTGGCTGGAGAATTCTAAGGCTGAAAATCTTGGGGGCACACAGGGAGAAAAAGGCTGGGACTCCTGGCACATAGCATTTCTATCATCTATCATCATAAAAATGCAAAGAACACTCCCAAAAAGATTTTTACATAATTGCCCAATTTCAAAAAAATAAATATCCAGCAACTTCTTATGCTGAAGGCAAGATAACCAATATCAAAGTAATATGTATCAACTTTTTCTTTCCTCTGACCCATCTAATACCATTACATATTTGCCTACAAAAAATCAGGCAAATTCTATTTAATTTAATCAAATTAAATAGTCAATTTCTCAGCTGGACTTACAATGGGACACCAGAAATGAAATTCAACCCTTCTTTACACTAATCAACTGGGGCCTCAGGAGATTTTCTGTGTACAATAAGGGTGGAAAGTTTCCTGAAGCACCATCCACACTCGGGGCATTAAAATGATTTCTCCCCTTTGTGTATGAGTACATGATTTATAAGGTTAACCTTAGTACTGAGATCATTCCCACAGTCTGGACACTCATATAGTTTCCCTCCTGTGTGAGTCCCTTGGTGTTTCACCAGGGTGGAATTCGTACTGACACTTTTACCACAATCAGAACATTCAAATGGTTTCTCTCCTGTATGAATCCTCTGGTGGCCGATGAGGTTGGAATTCTGACGGAAACTTTTCCCACAGTCAGGACATTCAAAGGGTTTCTCTCCTGTGTGAGTCTTCTGGTGTTTCACCAGGGTGGAATTCGTACTGAAACTTTTACCACAAACAGAACATTCAAACGGTTTCTCTCCTGTATGAGTCCTGTGGTGTTGAACCAGGCAGGAATTATGACTGAAACTTTTCCCACAGTCAAGACATTCAAAGGGTTTCTCTCCTGTGTGAGTCCTCTGGTGTTTCACCAAGGTGGAATTCGTACTGAAACTTTTACCACAGTCAGAACATTCAAATGGTTTCTCTCCTGTATGAATCCTCTGGTGTTGAACCAGGTTGGAATTCTGACTGAAACTTTTCCCACAGTCAGGACATTCAAACGGTTTCTCTCCTGTGTGAGTTCTCTGGTGTTGAACCAGGCTGGAATTATGACTGAAACTTTTCCCACAGTGAAGACATTCAAAGGGTTTCTCTCCTGTGTGAATCCTCTGGTGTTTCACCAGGGTGGAATTCGTACTGAAACTTTTACTACAATCAGAACATTCAAACGGTTTCTCTCCTGTATGAATCCTCTGGTGTTGAACCAGGTTGGAATTCTGACTGAAACTTTTCCCACAGTCAGGACATTCAAACGGTTTCTCTCCTGTATGAGTCCTCTGGTGTTGAAGCAGGTTGGAATTCTTACTGAAACTTTTCCCACAATCAAGACATTCAAAAGGTTTCTCTCCTGTGTGAGTCCTCTGGTGTTTCACCAAGGTGGAATTCGTACTGAAACTTTTACCACAATCAGTACATTCAAAGGGTTTCTCTCCTGTGTGAGTTCTCTGGTGTTTCACCAGGTTGGTTTTGTGACTAAAACATTTTCCACAATCAGGACATTCAAACGGTTTCTCTCCTGCATGAATCCTTTGGTGGCTGATGAGATAGGAATTCTGACGGAAACATTTTCCACAATCAGGACATTCAAAGGGTTTCTCTCCTGTGTGAGTCCTCTGGTGTTTCAACAGGGTGGAATTCGTACTGAAACTTTTACCACAATCAGAACATTCCAAGGGTTTCTCTACTGTGTGAGTCCTCTGGTGTTTCACCAGGTTGGAATTGTGACCGAAACATTTTCCACAATCAGGACATTCAAATGGTTTCTCTGCTGTGTGAATTCTTTGGTGGCTGATGAGATAGGAATTCTGACAGAAACGTTTTCCACAATCAGGACATTCAAACGGTTTCTCTGCTGCATGAATCCTCTGGTGGCCAATAAGGTTGGAATTCTGACGGAAACATTTCCCACAGTCAGGACATTTAAAAGGTTTCTCTCCTGTGTGAATCCTTTGGTGTTGAACCAGTGTGGCATTCTGACTGAAACTTTTCCCACAGTCAGGACATTTAAAGGGTTTCTCTCCTGTGTGAGTCCTCTGGTGTTGAACCAGGTTGGAATTCTGACGGAAACTTTTCCCACAGTCAGAACATTCAAAAAGTTTCTCTCCTGTGTGAATCCTCTGGTGTGTCACAAGGCTGAAAATGGTACTCAAACTTTTACCACAATCGGGACATTCAAAGGGTTTCTCTCCTGTGTGAATCCTCTGGTGTTGAACTAGGCTGAAATTCTGACTGAAACTTTTCCCACAGTCAGGACATTCAAAGGGTTTCTCTCCTGTGTGAGTCCTCTGGTGTTTCACCAGAGTGGAATTGTTACTGAAACATTTCCCACAATCAGGACACTCAAAGGGTTTCTCGCCTGTGTGTGTCCTCTGGTGTGTCACCAGACTGGAATTCTGACTGAAGCTTTTCCCACAATCAGGACACTCAAAGGGTTTCTCTCCTGTATGAATCCTCTGGTGTGTCACAAGGCTGGAATTCTGACGGAAACTTTTCCCACAAACAGGACACTCATACGGTTTCTCTCCTGTATGAATCCTCTGGTGTTGAACTAGGCTGAAATTCTGACTGAAACATTTTCCACAATCAGGACATTCAAACGGTTTCTCCTTGGTGTGAGTCCATGATGCCATGCTTCCTAAAGCATTTGTTGCATTGGGAGCACTTGTAGGGCTTCTCTCCTGTGTGGGTCCTTCCAAGAACCACAATGGAGGTGTTCTGATCAGTGGTTTTGCCACATTTAGAGTATTGTATGGCTTTTCTCCAGTCGGGATCCTCTCAGGCATAATCAGCTGTGATTTGCAAGTTGTATCTTTCCCACATCTATGGAGCTTTTCCACAACTCATATTCCTTTGGACGTAAAAAATATGGATGATTCCTTGTTTAGCAGTGCTTTGATTCAAGCTGTTTTCTTCCCCCTAGAGTGGGCCTGCAACTCTGTCTGTTCTACGTGGTTTTCCAATTGACCTTTTCCTCCCCAGTAACTTCCAGATATTTCCCTCTTTTGCCCAATGGAAAAATAATCTGCCTTGACTTTTCATGTAATCTCTGCTTGAATTTCACACTCTGCTTTTCTCAGCTAGGAATCTCTTCCTGATTTTCTCTTGTTTTCCTCTCACTTGCTGAGGAAGATTAAGAATTCTGTGGCTCTCTGAAGGAAATGGAAGATATATTGATTTCTGGACTGACTTGCTTTGGTGTTCAATGTTGCTTGTTATCCTCAGTTGTCCAGAGTGCTCATTGCCATCTTCTTTGTCTATAAGATTCAAATAAAAATGTATCTTTAATTGTGCACGAAATGGCTGCAGAAGATGAGAAAAGAAGAAAAAGGGTTACATTACAATGAAAAAGCAAACATGCTACAATACTCAAAGAAGCTCTTACATTAATCATGACACATGGAAGACTACCCAGATCCAAGTTCGAATATCCATTCAGTGATGAAATTCCCTTGTTGACTGGGTCAATCACAAATTCTTAGCAGTGCAAAGTGTTGTTTTCACATACAGTCAAGTGAAAAAGAAAGTACATCCTCTTTCATTTCTATGATTTTACTTATCAGGGTATCATAAGTATCATCGCAACAGAACAGAAGATAATAACAGAATTGGAAGGGACCTTGGAGGTCTTCTAACGCAAGCCCTGCTCAAGCAGGAGACCTTATACCATTTCGGAGAAGTGGCTATTACGTCTCTTCTGAAAGGTTTCCAGTGATGGAGCACCACAACTTCTGAAGGAAAGCTGTTCCTGCAGGTTAATTGTTCTCACCGTTAGGAAATTTATCACTGCTTCCATTGTATAAAGAGGTGAAGTAGCAGCTGAGTACTGCTAATAAAGTGCCTGTCATGTTCTGGCCGTCAGCAAGGAATTTAGACAGAGCCAAAGATGGTTAACTGACAAACTTTATCCAACAAGCTATAACAAGCAGCACGAAGTGACAAACAGGCAATAGGCAAAATCAGTGCTAACGTGGTTAATCCCTCCACCGTTTATATAGCGTCAGTTTCACCCACAAAGCTCCATCCAGGACCCGCCCCTATAACTGCCCATTCCTTACATGGCATCCAGTGATGATAGAACCCAGTGCGCAGGCCATACATCCTGCGGGCACCACACACCGGCCTCGCCTCCCATCCAGCCCTGGCAGGCTTCATGCGGCCCTGGATAAAGCAGGGCATCGCCTCAACAACGGTAGGTGCTTTTCAAGCCATGGAGGCCTTTTGCCGCTGAACTGGTGGCTCCCGGCGCGGCGTGAGGGTATAGCCATGCCTCCCAGGTGGCAGCTCCCGGCGCGGCATGTAAGCCAGGCCCCCATGAACGTCCAGCCCATCTGGCAGCTCTTGATATGGGGTGCGGCCAAGGTCTCTGTGCGATTGGCAGCCCCGGTGACTGGAGGGCTTACATTGCCCTTGATCAACTGCTCGTATAAATTGCATTAACAGAGGGATACAATCAAGATCAAGTGAGGTACTAATACCACTCTATAAAGCCTTAGTAAAACCGCACCTAGAGTATTGCATCCAGTTTTCATCACCATACTATAAAAAAGATGTTGAGACTCTAGAAAAAGTGCAGAGGAGAGCAACCAGGATAATTAGGGGACTGGAGACTAAAACATATGAAGAATGGTTACAGGAACTGGGCATGGCTAGTCTAGTGAAGAGAAGGACCAGGGGTGACATGATAGCAGTCTTCCAATATTTGAGGGGCTGCCACAAAGGGGGGAGGGGTTGGATTAGATGATGTATAAAGTCCCTTCCAACTCTGTTAAACTGTTAAAAAGATTATTCATAAGTGGGAAACATTCAAGACAGTTGCCAATCTTCCCAGGACTGGACAGCCAAGAAAATTCACCCCAAGGCCAGACCATGCAATGGCCAAAGAAATTGCAAAAAAATGAAGAGTTATATCTCAGACTCTACAGGCTTCAATTAGCATGTTAAATGTTAATATTCATGACAGTGCAATTACAAAAAGACTGAAGAAGTATGGCTTGTTTGGAAGGGTTGTGAGGAGAAACCGTCTTCTCTCTAAAAAGGTCATAGCAGCACGGCTGAGGTTTGCAAAGTTGCATCTAAACAAATCACATGACTTTTGGAACACTGTCCTTTGCACAGACCAGACCAAAGTAGAGGTGGATGGCCATAATGCAGTGACACGTTTCACGAAAACCAAACACAGCATATCAGCACAAGCTTCTCATACAAACCATCATGCACGGTGGTGGAGGGGTGATGATTTGGGCTTGTTTTGCAGCCACAGGACCTGGACACTTTACACTCTTTGAGTTGACCATGAACTCATCTATATACCGAAGTATTCTAGAGTCAAAAGTGAGGTCATCTGTCCAATAGGTAAAGCTTGGCTGACATAGGATTATGCAACAGGAGAATGGACACAAAACACATCAGCAAATCTACAACAGAATGGCTGGAAAAGAAAAGAATCAAGGTGTTGCCATGGCAGTCAAAGTCCAGACCTCAACCCGATTGGCGGGACTTCAAGAGAGTTGTGCATAAAAAAACACCCACAAACCTCAATGAACTGAAGCAATGTTGTAAAGAAGAATGGGCCAAAATTCCTGCACAACGCTGCAAGAGATTGATAAAGTCATACAGAAAAGAATTACTTCTAGTTGTTGCTGCTAAAGGTGGTTCTACAATTATTGAATCTTACTTTTTTTAACACATGACTTCTCTGTTTTGGCTTTCTTTTTATAAAATAAAAGATGACCTGATGTAATATGTCATGTGTTGTTGTTCCTCTGTGGTTGTATTAACCTACTTTTAAGAACTTCTAAGGACAAATTTTTACTACGTCCTGATATATAAAATCATAGAAGTCAAGGAGAGTGTACTTTTTTTCACATGACTGTTTATCTGGAAGTCTTGGGGAGAGATTATGCATTTGGAGATATACACATTCAGAGAGAAATAATACAGACACCTACAATATGGAGAAAATCAATGTCTTTCAAGCCTGAAAAATATCTCGATCATACCTTCTGCGCTAATGTTAATGAGGAATCTGATCAATTTGATGTTTGCTCATATGTTGAGATGATAAGGCCGAAGTTCAGGCCTCAACAGTCTCCTGAGGCCATGGAAACGTTCACAGAAAACTACTAGCCTGTCTGTTAGGCACGTGACCAAAATCACAGAAGGCATGCTTGACTATTTTTATAATTTCTATATTTCTGTACCTTATCTTCCATGTGCCAGCTGCGTCTTATGTAATGAAGTGAAAGGAAATAAATGTATAAATATCTGCCTTTCATTATGCTCAGGGTTCCTTCCTTCTTAGGAGGGACCCATCTATATTCAGCTGAAGAAACAAACACACTTGAACTCTCTTTTATTTTATTGAGCCACACCTGACAATCTGCATGACACTAACTTTACAGACGTGGGGGCTTTAAATGACCAAATGAGGCCTAAAGCTTAGGCATCCGGGTACTTGCGGGACCGCCTACTACCACCAATAGCCTCCCACCGGCCGGTACGCTCCCATAGAGAGGGGCTCCTCTGGGTGCCATCAGCCAAACAATGCCGACTGGCGGCCCCCAGGGGGAGAGCCTTCTCTGTGGAGGCACCTACTATCTGGAACAAGCTCGCCCCAGAGATACGGAGGATTCCGGATCTGCACACCTTCCGCTGCGCTCTCAAGACCTTTTTATTCCACCAGGCCGGCCTGGCCTAATTTTCCCCCTCTTTTATAAAAGATTTTTAAAATTTTAAATATCTTTTAGTATTTATATATTCAATTTTAAATTGGTTTTAAAAGTGTGGGGTTTTAAATTTGTCGGGGCCAAAATTATTTAATTTGATTTTATTCTATTTTTTAAATGTTGTATTGTATGTGTTTTTATTGTTTGGCTGTGCACCGCCCTGAGTCCTTCGGGAGTAGGGCGGTATAGACAATCAATCAATCAATCAATCAATCAATCAATAAATAAATAAATCCTCTGCAAGATTTGAAGCACCAGTTATGCCCATGGAAGCCATGAACTCCAAGTAAAGGCAGAAAATGCTTTCCACAACCCCTTTGGTGACATCCCAATTGAAGTAGTCCTCACTTACCGACTGCAATTGGGACTGGCATCTGTGTCACTAAGCATTTTATTTCCAGCTCCTTTCTCCTGGCTTGGAACCGGACCGGATTTTTCTTCCTACAATTTATTTAGATTTTAATGTGTATGTATTATTTTCTGTCTCTAAGCCGCCCACAGTTATGTCATGGTAAGGTTGGTGGCCAATACATTTTATATCTGTTCCGTCCAGAACAAATGGCTGCCCAATCGCCCCTCAAAACCCTCCAGGGACGGAGCAGCCACAACCTCTGGAGGGAAGCCATTCCCAAAGAACCAACCTCCACTTGAAAGAGGCTTTTTCAAGCTTCCCACCAGCAGAAATTGCAGCCCCCAGTTTCCCAGCCTGCAGCACCAGTGGGCTTCCATTTGGGGAGGGAAGGAACCTGCAGCAGCCGCAGCTGAGAGGCTTCAGCCCAGTTGCTCCTCCGCTTCCAGCCCAAGTTGCTCCCGGACTCTCCTCCCACCTGCTGCCCTCCACTCACCTGCCAGCTGCTGCTTCCACCATGGAAACAGCACGAAAGCCGCTCTGCACACCAACTTCCTCCCATCAGTCATCCGGAAGAGGAAGTTCCTCTGCGCCTCTCCTCTCCTCCCAGCCTTTCTAGCAATGCAGTACTCGATGGTTTAAAGACTCCTTTTTTAAGCGCAATCACGGATGGCACCACTGAATTGATGGCTTTCTAGGCACAGACGTTGCCTGACTGCCATCTAGCGACAGGAGGTGGAAAAACACGCCTGTCCAATCTCCACTAAGGCTTTTGGAAGATGTTTTCGACTCCTAGCAGCCGACCTTTGCAACTGAGCCAAGTGAAAAAGTGAAACGGGATGCTATTTAGCTTCGTATTTGGTGCCTTTGGATCAGTCTTCATGCCTGGCCTTGCAGTTTCCTTGGCAAAGGATTTTGGAAGTGGTTCCCTCCTTTTCCTGCTTCGTAGGCCTGCTTACTTCCTTCCATGTGGGGATAGCTCCATTGAGGATTACACGTTGAGTACGATCAAGCAGTTGGAAACTCACTTTGTGGTGGTGCTGCCTATGCCACATTTTTCTAGGTTGGCAAGAAGTAGGTTGTGATCTACTTTATCAAATGCTTTACTGAAATCTAAGTATACTATGTCTATAGCATTTCTCTGGTTCACTAATTTAGCCACTTTGTCAAAGAATGAAATAAAGTTTGTTTGGCATGATCTGTTTTTGATCAGCCCATGTTGGCTACTAGTTATAACTTGTTTGCTTCTAGGTGTTCACAGATTTGTTGCCTGGATATGTTTTCCAAGATGTTACCAGGTATTAATGTCAGGCTTATCTGTCTGTAATTTCCTGGATGAGTTTATTTTACCTGTTTTGAAGGTGGGAACCACATCAGCTCTTTTCCAGGTAATCAGTTACAGGTAATCCTGAATTTACAACCACAATTGAGTCCAAAATTTATGTTAAGTGAGGAATTTGTTAAGTGAGTTATGCCCCATTGTACTACTTTTCTTGCCTCATTTGTTAAGTGAATCCTTGCTAATGTTAAATTAGTAACACAGTTATAGCACAGTTATTAAGTGAATCTAATTTCCCAATTGACTTGGCTTGTCAGTAGGTCACAAAAGAGGATCACATGACTCTGGAACACTGCAACAGTCATAAATGTGAATCAGTTGTCGAGCATCTGAATGTAAATGACATGACCATGGAGATACTACCGTGTTTCCCCGAAAATAAGACCCTGTCTTATATATTTTTGAACCCCAAAATAAGGGCTTGGCCTTGCTTTTGGGGGGGTCTTATTATTTTCAGGGCTGTGCACACTCACAGCCGGGGGTCCTGCGTGCCGCCAACAAGCCGCTCCCCTCCTGCGGGTATGTGTGGAAAATGAGCTGCCTGAAGGCGCCAAGCCGAAGGAACACCTGTCCCCCCTCGCTCGAGCGCCTCCCTGGCCTCCACCACATCGATGTGGCTGACACTCCATGCCAGGCTGCGGCTTTCTTTACCCATCATTGCCTCTCTGCCCCGGCTGTCCGCAAAGCAGAGAAGGGCACCCAGCTGGAGGGGCCCCACAGTGTTCTAGGCCAACTGGTCAGAAGACTTGGCAGCAGGCGGCTGGCCCAACCGGCCTCTTCTCCGCTTCTAGGGGTTTCCAGCCCGGGTTTGAAAGCTGCAGAAGCGGAGTTTGGGGGAGAGAAAGAAAGACTTCTGCTGCTTTATTTGCGTGCAGCCAGCAGCAGAAGCAACAGAAGTCTTTCTTTCTCTCCCACAAACTCCGCTTCTGCAGCTTCCAAACCCCAGCAAGAGCAGCGGCTGCTCTGGGAATGTGCTTCCTGCTCTATGGTGATAGTCACTGGAGGCCTCCCCTTTCCCCCTGCTCTTCTCTGCTCCAATCACCCTGTGGTCCCTCCACCCAAGCGCTAACCGATTGGAGCGCCCGCCAGCAAGCCCAGCAAACCCCTCCACCTTGGGAGTCACCGGACAGGATGGCGACCAGGCTGGACTCTTCCTGGGGAGGGGAGAACATGATACAGAACATTTCTATCCCCAGCATTCTAAAATTAATAGGGTTATCAGTGCATGTAACATAGATGTTTGTGCGAGTAAGATTACCAACCTTGCTGTCAAACAAAACCAAGAATTTAATAGTGAATGACATACCATGTGCCCTAATCAAACAGGTGGCAAGAAAGTAGGGGCAGTCAGGCACAACACAGGTGTTCTGTCCCCGTCTCACACACGCACCCCCACAGACAGGCAACAGTTAAAGAACTCAACCGACAACAGTTTATCCGGTATCAGAATTGGCAGCAACCCAGTGGCTGGCTGCCAGGTATTCTTTACTCACGAGGGGGGAGTTTCTCCGTCCGGGAATAAAGCCAATACACAATAATCAACAAAGTCCAGTAAATACAAAGAGGGTCGTCCGATATCCGTTTTTTGTTTGTCACAGAGCTGAACCAGCCACCACACCCTCTTTTATACCCTGTGGGGTGTGATCCAGTGACTCAGCCTAATCCCTGGCACGCCTCTTCTGCAGCGGCCGCTTATCTCTGCGACGCTGCCGAGGGTCCAGCCAAGATTCATCTTCCTCATTACTGTCCACCTGTGGCTGTGTGGATGTGCTTGGCCCCGGGCCCATCTCTTGACCTTCGGAGGACACCGAAGGCATTGCCAGAGAGGAGGGTCCTGGAGAGGGAGGCCTTGCCAACTCCTCTCCTTCACTCTCGGAGTCCTCTCCTGCCGATAACACAGGCTCAGGTAATGGAGCCACAACAACAGGTTATGTAGACAGTAAACACAGGGTCAATCAAAATGGACTCAAATATCTATACATCAATGCCAGCAGGGAGGTGACACGAGGCTGACTCCAGGCTTTAGTTAACGCGTCCTTGAGGGAAGGGGCCTTCCCGCAACCATTAAAGGAAGCGGTTGTAAGGCCCCTCCTCAAGAAGCCTTTCCTGGATCCAGCAGAATTAAAGAAATTAATTAATTAAAGAATTAAAGAGATATAAAAAACTGTCAAATAAGAGAAATAACTTGTAAATTTTGGAGATGGGATTAAGCACAAAAGAATTGTAACCGATCGACACACTTTCTGTAATTGTAATGGATGATGGTTATTTTATGTTTTGTTTTGTTTTAAAAATTAAAAAAAATCTTTTTTAAAAAAACAGATCATGCCTGACTAATCTTATTGCATTCTTTGACAAAGTGACAAAATTAGTGGACCAGAGGAACACTGTCAATATAATTTACTTGGATTTCAGTAAGGCATTTGATAAAGTAGACTATAACCTACTACTAGATAAAGTAGAAAAATGTGGGTTGGACAGCATCAGCACCAGATGGATTCGTAACTGGCTGACCAACCGCATTCAACGTGTAGTCCTCAATGGAACTGCATCTACATGGAGGGAAGTATGCAGTGGAGTACCCCAAGGCTGTTTTAGGCCCAGTACTCTTCAAAACTTCATCAATGACGAGGGGATAGATGGGGAACTCATCAAATTTGCAGATGACACCAAGCTGGCAGGAATAGCCAACACTCCAGAAGATAGGCTTAAGATACAGAAGGATCTTGACAGACTTGAACATTGGGCGCTATCTAACAAAATGAAATTCAATGCTGAAAAAAGTAAGGTTCTACATTTAGGCTAGAAAAACAAAAGGCACAGGTACAATATATGTGGTACCTCGCTCAACAGTAGTAACTGTGAGAGGGATTTTGGAGTCCTAGTGGACAACCATTTAAATATGAGCCAGCAATGTGCAGCAGCTGCCAAAAAAGCCAACATAGTTCTAGGCTGCATAAACAGAATCAAGATCACGTGAAGTGTTAATATAATGCCTTGGTAAGGCCACACTTGGAATACTGCATTCGGTTTTGGTCGCCATGATGTAAAAAAGATGTGGAGACTCTAGAAAGAGTGCAGAGAAGAGCAACAAAGATGATTAGGGGACTGGAGGCTAAAACATATGAAGAACGGTTGCAGGAACTGGGTATGTCTAGTTTAATGAAAAGAAGGACTAGGGGATACATGATAGCAGTGTTCCAATATCTCAGGAGCTGCCACAAAGAAGAGGGAGTCAAACTATTCTCCAAAGCACCTTAGGGTACAACAAGAAGCAATGGGTGGAAACTAATCAAGGAGAGAAGCAACTCAGAACTAAGGAGAAATTTCCTGACAGAACAATCAGTGGAACAACTTGCCTCCAGAAGTTGTGAATGCTCCAACATTGGAAGATTTTAAGAAAATGTTGGATAACCATTTGTCTGATGTGGTGTAGGGTTTCCTGCCTATGGAGGGAGTTGGAGTAGAAAACCTCCAAGGTTCCTTCCAACTCTGTTATTCTATTTTATTAAGTTGTTTAGGAGTCTAGTGGTCCACTTCAATAAATTCAGTTTTGCAGCAATTCTTCTCAGCCCCAAGGAGCCTACAATCAACAAGTCTCAGTCTCTCCCTTTCTCTCTCTCCTTCCTTCTCTCCCTCTCCGTCTATCTCTCTCTCTCTCTGCAGAAATTAAGGGAGAAATTAAGATTTCTGGAGAAATTAAGATTTCAAGTACATCTAAAGTTTAGCTCTCAGGTACGTTCAGAGACTTTTACCTGTTATATCGAAGGAAAGAAAAGTGTGCTACAAGAGCAAATGGGGGTGGGGAAGAGAAACCAGGACATGGAATGCTTGATGGGTACAGAGATGAGACTGGCTCCTGAGGCACTTTCTGCAGGATTCCCGTCAACCCCGGCAGTGCCCTGAGATAGCTCGCTGAATTAACAAGACGACAGCAGAGAAATACATTTATCTGAAATTTAAATCATAGGGCACATAACAAGAAAATGTGTCAGGGAGAATACATACCTATGTTATGACCATTTAGTTTCAATGTGAGGAATTTCAATCACTCACAACTTGACTTCTCCCTGGTGGCACTGGATTTTTTAAACAGCACAACTAATAGTCAGGAATGATGGGAGTCTAATGCAGTAGCCACTGGAGGGCCATCACATCCTTATTACTGAACTAGTTTTTACCACAACCCCTGAATCTGTCTTCCTTCCTATCATCCTTCCTTCCCTTCCTCAGTCTCTGTCTCTCTCTCTCGCTGTCCGGAGGCAGGGGAAGGAACCCCTGAACTGGTGCTAGATGATGAGAATCTGACATCCAGAGGCTGATGAGCCATACAATGAACAACTGGTCGGCAGAGACCCAAAGACCACCTGGCTGGCGGGGAGGCAGGGCATCACAAGACAGGCAGCCTGCAGTATCTGCAGGAAAAGTGACTGACATCTGGGAGGCGAAAACAAGCTGACGCCAATGCTAGTGTTGTCAGGGGAGAGTGGGTCAGGGTCATACTGTGGCTCCACGTCATAATGGGCTCCAGGAGGAGACCCTGTCTCCCCCATTGTGAAACACGCCCTCCCCTGCCCACCCTCCCCCTTCGCCCTTACCTTTGCGGTTTGCATACTCCTGTGCATTGGAAGATAAGGGTGACGGCTAGAGGAGGGGCCATGCAGGTGGCACAGCCAGCCATGCAAGAAATGGCTGGTAGGGGTGGGGCGAGGGGCAGGGCTGAATCCCACCACTGCGTGGGCCCAATACATTGCTTCAGCAGGCCATATGCATCCCACAGGCTGTACTTTGAAGACCCCTGTAGTAAAAAGTTATGTCCTGTCCTTAGATTTTGGATGGGGAAATGCAAATTTTAATTTGTGATTAATCCCATCAATTGGCATTCTAGGTGTTTTGTTTGTGAATAGGCTGGCCTAGATTTCTTAATGGACACAAAATATCCATCTCTAAAAACTTCAGGCATCTGCTGGAAACTGTTGTGGCTGCTTTCTGCCTTTGCTAGTATTTTTTTTTCTCCATTTCTCCTTTGGGGAAATATAATATTCTGCCTCTTTTTAATATTCCCCAAAATATTTCATTCTTTGGGTGGAGGGGTGTGTCTGTCGTGATTACTCCATACAACACACTCACACTTTTTGATCTAACTTTAAAGCAAGGGGAGGATGTTAATTGATGAAATGATCCCAAGAGCTTCAGCGGCATTAAAGGACAGGGTTCCGGTTGGAGGCTTTTAAGAAGAGTCTGGACAGTCTCTTGTCTGAAATGGAATAGGGTCTCCTGTCTTGATCGGTGGGTTGGACTAGACCACCTCTAAGGTCGCTTCCAACTCTGATACTTTATGTAAATACAGGAAGTCCTCAACCGCAATTCAGCCCAAAATTTCACTGTTGCTAAGTGAGACATTTGTTAAGTGAGTTTTGCCCCATTTTACACCTTTTCTTGCCACAGTTGTTAAGTGAATCACTGCAGTTGTTAAATTAGTCACATGGTTGTTAAGTGAATCTGGCTTCCCTGTTGACTTTGTTGGTCAGAAGGTGACAAAAGAGGATCACATGAGTCCGGGACACTGCAACCATCATAATTATGGGTGTTTTGCCAAGCATCTGAATTTTGAACATGTGACCATGGGGATGCTGCAATGGTCATGGGAAAAACAGTCACCAGTCACTTTTTTCGGTGCTGTTGAGTTACTAAATGAACTGTTCTAACCTGAGGACTGCCTGTAAGAAAAAAGGTAAGAAATATTCTGCAGAACCACAATGATAACCTGATTAATATAGTCCTCACTTAACAACAGTCATTGGAATCAAGTCCATTCCTGACTGGTGTGGTCATTAAATATGTTCTCACTTTACCATGCCAACTTAGAACATCTGTTCTAGCTGTGGTCATTAAGCAAATCACTGTGTTCTGTTCAGTGCAATGTACCATGAGTGTGACTTGAAACTTCATGTCAAGAAAAGAAGGTGTCCATAAAATCACAAGGCCACCCTCATATGAAGGAGAACCAGTTTTAAAGCATGTACCACAAATGGAATAAAATCTGGGGAGAAAAAGAACATGTAGCAACTGACATGTTTCAATCGAATTGCTTCTTTTGGCTTTTGAACCATGAAAGTCACCTGCAGGGCAGAACAGCCTTTACATCTGAAATTTTACATTGCTTTTCTCACTGCCCTAAACTCCCCCAATATATTTGCTATTCATATCGTTTCTTCCACTTGCGTGCCTCATTCTCGACACAATCTGAACAGACATGCTTGGTGCACTGAATTCCTGGAACCGTTAGGAAAAGATAAACTTTGAACCCCCTCTGTGTCTCTTCTCCTCTTGCTTTCTCCTTATATGAGGAGCCACAATCTATAGTCTCAGGGCTCCAATCCCCAAGAGATGCTGGCTGGAGAATTCTAAGGCTGAAAATCTTGGGGGGACCCAGGGAGAAAAAGGCTGGGATTCCTGGCACAAAGCATTTCTATCATCCACCATCACAAAAATGCAAAGAACACTCCCAAAAAGATTTTTACATAATAGACAAATTTCTACAAAAATAAATATCCAGCAACTTCTTATGCTGAAGGCAAGATAGCCATTATCAAAGTAATATGTTCCAACTTTTTCTTTCCTCTGCACCATCTAATACCATTACATATTTGCCTACAAAAAATCAGGCAAATTCTATTTAATTTAATCAATTTAAATAGTCAATTTCTCAGCTGGACTTGCATTGGGACACTAGAAATGAAATTCAACCCTTCTCTACACTAATCGCTTGGGGCCTCAGGAGATTTTCTGTGTGCAATAAGGGTAGAAAGTTTCCTGAAGTACCATCCACACTCGGGGCATTAAAATGATTTCTCCCCTTTGTGTATAAGTACATGATTTATAAGGTTAACCTTAGTACTGAGATCATTCTCACAGTCTGGATACTTATACAGTTTCTCTCCTGTGTGAGTCCTGTGGTGTTGAACAAGGCTGAAATTCTGACTAAAACTTTTCCTACAGTCAGGACGTTCAAAAGGTTTCTCTCCTGTGTGAGTCATCTGGTGTTTCACCAGGCTGGAATTGTTACTGAAACTTTTACCACAATCAGAACATTCAAACGGTTTCTCTCCTGTGTGAATCCTCTGGTGGCCGATGAGGTTGGAATTCTGACGGAAACTTTTCCCACAGTCACGACATTTAAAGGGTTTTTCTCCTGTGTGAATCCTCTGGTGTTGAACCAGGGTGGAATTCTGACTGAAACATTTCCCACACTCAGGACATTCAAAGGGTTTCTCTCCTGTGTGAGTCCTCTTGTGTTTCACCAGGTTGGAATTCTTACTGAAACTTTTACCACAATAAGAACATTCAAACGGTTTCTCTCCTGTATGAATCCTCTGGTGTTGAACCAGGCTGGAATTCTGACTGAAACTTTTCCCACAGTCAGGACATTCAAAGGGTTTCTCTCCTGTATGAGTCCTCTGATGTTGAACCAGGCTGGAATTATGACTGAAACTTTTCCCACAGTCAGGACATTCAAAGGGTTTCGCTCCTGTGTGAGTCCTCTGGTGTTTCACCAAGGTGGAATTGTGACCGAAACTTTTCCCACAATCAGGACATTCAAACGGTTTTTCTCCTGTGTGAATCCTCTGGTGTTGAACCAGGCTGGAATTCTGACTGAAGCTTTTTCCACAGTCAAGACATTCAAAGGGTTTCTCTCCTGTGTGAATCCTCTGGTGTTTCACCAGGTTGGAATTATTACTGAAACATTTCCCACAATCAGGACATTCAAACAGTTTCTCTCCTGCATGAATCCTCTGGTGGCCGATGAGGTTTGAATTCTGATGGAAACTTTTCCCACAGTCAGGACATTCAAAGGGTTTTTCTCCTGTGTAAGTCTTCTGGTCTTGAACCAGTGTGGAATTCTGACTGAAATATTTTCCACAATCAGGACATTCAAACAGTTTCTCTCCTGCATGAATCCTCTGGTGGCCGATGAGGTTGGAATTCTGACGGAAACATTTCCCACAGTCAGGACATTTAAAGGGTTTCTCTCCTGTGTGAATCCTCTGGTGTTGAACCAGTGTGGAATTCTGACTGAAACTTTTCCCACAGTCAGGACATTTAAAGGGTTTCTCTCCTGTGTGAATCCTCTGGTGTTGAACCAGGGTGGAATTCTTGCTGAAACTTTTACCACAATCAGGACATTTAAAGGGTTTCTCTCCTGTGTGAGTCCTCTGGTGTGTCACAAGGCTGAAACTGGTACTGAAACTTTTACCACAATTGGAACATTCAAAGGGTTTCTCTCCTGTGTGAATCCTCTGGTGTGTCACAAGACTGGAATTCTTACTGAAACTTTTCCCACAAACAGGACACTCATACGGTTTCTCTCCTGTGTGAGTGCTCTGATGTTGAAACAGACTGGAATTATGACTGAAACTTTTCCCACAGTCAGGACATTCAAAGGGTTTCTCTCCTGTGTGAATCCTCTGGTGTTGAATCAGGGTGGAATTCTGACTGAAACTTTTCCCACAGTCAGCACATTCAAATGGTTTCACTCCTGTATGAATCCTCTGATGTTGAACCAGGCTGGAATTCTGACGGAAACTTTTCCCACAGTCAGAACATTCAAAGGGTTTCTCTCCTGTGTGAGTCCTCTGGTGTTTCACCAGAGTGGAATTGTTACTGAAACTTTTACCACAATCAGGACACTCAAAGGGTTTCTCGCCTGTGTGAGTCCTCTGGTGTATCACCAGGCTGGAATGCTGACTGAAGCTTTTTCCACAATCAGGACACTTAAAGGGTTTCTCTCCTGTGTGAGTCCTCTGGTGTGTCACCAGCCTGGAATTCTTATTGAACCTTTTTCCACAATCAGGACATTCAAACAGTTTCTCTCCTGTATGAGTGCTCTGGTGTGAAACGAGGAAAGAATTTTGACTTAAACTATCCCCACAGTCAGGATATTTAAAGGGTTTCTCTTCTGTGTGAATCCTCTGGTGTATCACCAGGTTGGAATAATCACAGAAACATTTCTCACAATCAGGACATTCAAACAGTTTCTCCTCGGTGTGAGTCCATGTTGCCATGCTTCCTAAAGCATTTACTGCATTGGGAGCACTTGTAGGGCTTCTCTCCTGTGTGGGTCCTTCCAAGAACCACTATGGAGGTATTCTGATCAGTGGTTTTGCCACATTTAGAGTATTGTATGGCTTTTCTTCAGTTGGGATCCTCTCTGGCATAATCAGCTGTGATTTGTAAGTTGTATCTTTCCCACAACAGGCACATCTATGGAGCTTTTCCACAACTCATATTCCTTTGGAGGTCAAAAGTATGGATGATTCCTTGTTTAGCAGTGCTTTGATTCAAGCCGTTTTCTTCCTCCCAGAGTGGGCCTGCAACTCTGTCTGCTCTACGTGGCTTTCCAATTGACCTTTTCCTCCCCAGTAACTTCCAGATATTTCCCTCTTTTGCCCAATGGAAAAATAATCTCCTTTGACTTTTCATGTAATGTATGCTTGTATTTCAAACTCTAGTTTCCCAGCTAGAAATCTCTTCTTGATTTTCTCTCATTTTCCTCTCACTTGCTGAGGAAGATATTGTGTGGCTCTCTGAAGGAAATGGAAAATATTTTGATTTTTGGACTGACTTGCTTTGGTGTTCAATGCTGCTTGTTATCCTCAGTTGTCCAGAGTGCTCATTGCCATCTTCTTTGTCTATAAGATTCAAATAAAAATGTATCTTTAATTGTGCACGAAATGGCTGCAGAAGATGAGAAAAAAAGAAAAAGGGTTACATTACAATGAAAAAGCAAACATGCTACAATACTCAAAGAAGCTCTTACATTAATCATGACACATGGAAGACTACCCAGATCCAAGTTCGAATATCCATTCAGTGATGAAATTCCCTTGTTGACTCAGTCAATCACAAATTCTTAGCAGTGCAAAGTGTTGTTTTCACATACAGTCAAGTGAAAAAGAAAGTACATCCTCTTTCATTTCTATGGTTTTACTTATCAGGGTATCATAAGTATCATCGCAACAGAACAGAAGGTAATAACAGAATTGGAAGGGACCTTGGAGGTCTTCTAACACAAGCCCTGCTCAAGCAGGAGACCTTATACCATTTCGGAGAAGTGGCTATTATGTCTCTTCTGAAAGGTTTCCAGTGATGGAGCACCACAACTTCTGAAGGAAAGCCATTCTGCTGGTTAATTGTTCTCACCGTTAGGAAATTTCTCACTGCTTCCATAGTGTAAAGAGGTGAAGTAGCAGCTGAGTACTGCTAATAAAGTGCCTGTCACGTTCTGGCCGTCAGCAAGGAATTTAGACAGAGCCAAAAATGGTTAACTGACAAACTTTATCCAACAAACTATAACAAGCAGCACTAAGTGACAAACAGGCAATAGGCAAAATCAGTGCTAACGTGGTTAATCCCTCCACCGTTTATATAGCGTCAGTTTCACCCACAAAGCTCCATCCAGGACCAGCCCCTATAACCCCCCACCCCTTTCGTGGCATCCAGTGCTGACAGAGCCCAGCGCGCTGGTCATACATGCTGCGGGCACCATACGCAGGCCTCGCCTCGCCTCCCATCCAGCCCTGGCAGGCTTCGCGCGGCCCTGGATAA
Source organism: Pantherophis guttatus (assembly GCF_059756535.1). Lineage (NCBI taxonomy): Eukaryota > Metazoa > Chordata > Lepidosauria > Squamata > Colubridae > Pantherophis > Pantherophis guttatus. Next base: position 264,512,962 of record NC_142064.1, read on the forward strand.
AGCAGGGCACCGCCTCAACAACCGTAGGTGCTTTTCAAGACACGGAGGCCTTATGCCGCTGAGCTGGTGGCTCCTGGTGTGGCATGTTCGTATGGATGTGCTTCCCTGCTGGCAGCTCCAGGTGTGGCGTTTAAGCCAGGCCCCAGTAAACATCCGGCCCATCCAATAACTTTCGATATGGGGTGCGGCCAAGGTCCCTGTGAGATTGGCAGCCCCGGTGACCGGAGGGCTGACATTGCCCTCGATCAATTGCTTCTTAATTGCATTAATAGAGAGATACAATCAAGATCAAATAAGGTACTAATACCATTCTATAAAGCCTTAGTAAGACCACACCTAGAATACTGTATCCAGTTTTGACCACACTATAAAAAAGATGTTGAGAGTCTACAAAAAGTGCAGAGGAGGGCAACCAGGATGCTTAGGGGACCGGAAGACTAAAACATATGAAGAACGGTTACAAGAACTGGGCATGGCTAGTCTAGTGAAGAGAAGGACCAGGGGTGACATGATAGCAGTCTTCCAATATTTGAGGGGCTGCCACAGAGAGGAGGGGTCAAGCTATTTTCCAAAGCACTAAGGAGAGATTCAACCTAGAAATAAGGAGGAACTTTCTAACAGTGAAAACAATCAACCAATGGAAAAGCTTCGGAAGTTGTGGGAGCTTCATCACTTGAGACTTTCAAGAAAAGATTGGACTGCCATTTGCTTGAGTGGGGAGGGTTGGATTAGATGACCTATAAAGTCCCTTCCAACTCTGTAAACTGTTAAAAAGATTATTCACCAGTGGGAAACATTCAAGACAGTTGCCAATCTTCCCAGGACTGGACATCCAAGAAAATTCACCCCAAAGTCAGACGATGCAATGGCCAGAGAAATTGCAAAAAAACAAAGAGTTATATCTCAGACTTTACAGGCTTCAGTTAGCATGTTAAATGTTAAGATTCATGACAGTGCAATTAGGAAAAGACTGAACAAGTATGGCTTGTTTGGAAGGGTTGTGAGGGGAAACCCTCTTCTCTCTAAAAAAGTCATAGCAGCATGGCTGAGGTTTGCAAAGTTGCATCTGAACAAATCACATGACTTCTGGAACACTGTCCTTTGCACAGAGCAGACCAAAGCGGAGTTGGAATCAAGGTGTTACAATAGCAGTCAAAGTCCAGACCTCAACCCGATGGGCGGGATTTCAAGAGAATTGTGCATAAAAAAACACCCACAAACCTCAATGAACTGAAGCAATTTTGTAAAGAAGAATGGGCCAAAATTCCTCCATAAGAGGATTGCAAGAGATTGATAAAGACATACAGAAAAGAATTTCTAGTTGTTGCTGCTAAAGGTGGTTTGACGAATTATTGAATCATACAATTTTTTACAGAGGACTTCTCTGTTTTGGCTTTCTTTTTATAAAATAAAAGATGACCTGATATAATATGTCATGTGTTGTTGTTCCTCTGTGGTTGTATTAACCTACTTTTAAGAACTTCTAAGGACCAATTTTTACTACGTCCTGATATATAAAATCATAGAAGTCAAGGAGAGTGTACTTTTTTTCACATGACTGTTTATCTGGAAGTCTTGGGGAGAGATTATGCATTTGGAGATATACACATTCAGAGAGAAATAATACAGACACCTACAATATGGAGAAAATCAATGTCTTTCAAGCCTGAAAAATATCTCGATCATACCTTCTGCGCTAATGTTAATGAGGAATCTGATCAATTTGATGTTTGCTCATATGTTGAGATGATAAGGCCGAAGTTCAGGCCTCAACAGTCTCCTGAGGCCATGGAAACGTTCACAGAAAACTACTAGCCTGTCTGTTAGGCACGTGACCAAAATCACAGAAGGCATGCTTGACTATTTTTATAATTTCTATATTTCTGTACCTTATCTTCCATGTGCCAGCTGCGTCTTATGTAATGAAGTGAAAGGAATTAAAGGTATAAATATCTGCCTTTCATTATGCTCAGGGTTCCTTCCTTCTTAGGAGGGACCCATCTATATTCAGCTGAAGAAACAAACACACTTGAACTCTCTTTTATTTTATTGAGCCACACCTGACAATCTGCATGACACTAACTTGACAGATGTGGGGGCTTTAAATGACCAAATGATGCCTAAAGCCTCTGCAAGATTTGAAGCACCAGTTATGCCCATGGAAGCCATGAACTCCAAGTAAAGGCAGAAAATACTTTCCACAACCCCTTTGGTGACATCCCAATTGAAGTAGTCCTCACTTACCGACTGCAATTGGGACTGGCATCTGTGTCACTAAGCATTTTATTTCCAGCTCCTTTCTCCTGGCTTGGAACCAGACCGGATTTTTCTTCCTACAATTTGTTTAGATCTTAACGTGTATGTATTATTTTCTGTCTCTAAACCGCCCACAGTTATGTCATGGTAAGGTTGGTGGCCAATACATTTTATATCTGTTCCGTCCAGAACAAATGGCTGCCCAATCTCCCCTCAAAACCCTCCAGGGACGGAGCAGCCACAACCTCTGGAGGGAAGCCATTCCCAAAGAACCAACCTCCCCTTGAAAGAGGCTTTTTCAAGCTTCCCACCAGCAGAAATTGCAGCCCCCAGTTTCCCAGCCTGCAGCACCAGTGGGCTTCCATTTGGGGAGGGAAGGAACCCGCAGCAGCCGCAGCTGAGAGGCTTCAGCCCAGTTGCTTCTCCGCTTCCAGCCCAAGTTGCTCCCGGACTCTCCTCCCACCTGCTGCCCTCCACTCACCTGCCAGCTGCTGCTTCGACCATGGAAACAGCACAAGAGCCGCTCTGCACACCAACTTCCTCCCATCAGTCATCCGGAAGAGGAAGTTCCTCTGCGCTTCTCCTCTCCTCTCCTCCCATCCTTTCTAGCAATGCAGTACTCCATGGTTTTAAACTCCTTTGTTTAAGCGCAATCACGGATGGCACCACTGAATTGATGGCTTTCTAGGCACAGACGTTGCCTGACCGCCATCTAGCGACGGGAGGTGGAAAAACACGCCTGTCCAATCTCCACTAAGGCTTTTGGAAGATGTTTTCGACTCCTAGCAGCCGACCTTTGCAACTGAGTCAAGTGAAAAAGTGAAACGGGACGCTATTTAGCTCCGTATTTAGTGCCTTTGGATCAGTCTTCATGCCTGGCCTTGCAGTTTCCTTGGCAAAGGTTTTTGGAAGTGGTTACCTCCTTTTCCTGCTTCGTAGGCCTGCTTACTTCCTTCCATGTGGGGATAGCTCCATTGAGGAAAATTAAGAGGAAAGAGGAATTAATTTTCTACTTGAAAATTAATGAGTAGTTATGATCGGCCTCTCCTCTCCCCTTCTCTCCATCAGGCTTGCCCCACAGAAGCCTCCCCTATCCTCTCCCCTTCTCTCCGTCAGGCTTGCCCCACAGAAGCCTCCCCTATTGTATCCCCTGCTTGCTGCTGTGGAAGTAAAACTGAAACTGAAATTCCTCTCCTCTGCTTGTGTTTTGCATTTGGAACAGATTTCTTTTCAAGTGGGGAGGCGGAGTAGAACTCCTTAGCATCAGAGTTTTAATAATAATAATATAGGAAATATTAATGCCCTGATGGTCATTTCGAAAACTCCTTTCTTAGTGAGCACCTAGAAGCCAAGAGGAACAAACGGGGCAAATTTAAAGTTTGTAGGCTTTACGGTTCTGGAGATTTCGTGATTATGGTATGAGTGGTTTTCGCTTTTATATATAGAGAGAGAGAGTAGATTGAAAATTTCTAATTAAAAAGAGTATCAAACAAAGAATCAGTCTTGATGCCTGGCCTTGCAGTTTCCTTGGCAAGAATTTTGTATATTTTATTAGATTAAAATTTACAATGAAAAAAAGGAATGGGTATCAAACAAAGAGTGGTACATTGTTGCATGAACATCTGTATTACCAATCTTTTTTCCAGTCCTTGGAAATGCCTTTTGGAAACATTTCTCTTACCATATACAGGCAGTCATCTCCTCTTCTTAAGCCCCCTTTTCTAGCCCTGCTGGGTATGTGACTTTCTCACTTTGACCTAATGGAGGCTTCTGTGTATGCACAGACGCACAAGGCATTTAGCATGGGTGTGCTTGGAAGCATCTCTGGGCAGTACGAATGAAGCTGGCTCCCTTTGAGCCTCTGACCCACTGATTCTCCTGGGTCTTAAATCCTTGGTAGACACAGCAAATCAGTCATAAAGTTTGGGGATGTAGAGATTTTGATCTCCACTGAGTCACCCCTAAGAAAGTGCAGAAATCTATACATCAGCTTTCTGCAAAGTATAGCCCTCCAAGTCTTTTGCCCAAAAGTTTGGGAATAATAAATCTAACTCCTGTGGAGATTGGGACGGCTGCTCAAAGCAAGTCTTCCCTCTAGTGAGATTTAGGCTCTGCAAGGATGCAGACAGAAAGAATCTCTCCTATCTAGATGTGGTTTGGAAGGTGGATGTTCCCAGTTATTTTTCCATGTTTCATTATTCTATTCATAGGATGAAGCTGGAAATCATTTAGTGGCTGTGCATACAAACAAGAACTTCATAAATATTTATGGCACAACACCTCCCTAATCTTGAGAAGCTAAGTAGGTCAAGGTTCTCTCTTCAAGGTTCGCTCAGTTGCAAAAATAGGTTTTGGGAAGTTATCCTGCACTTCCATTTCCCTGCAGTTTCCTTGGCAAGATTTTTTGAAAGTGGATTTCCCCTTTCCAAGGCCTGAGACAACGGGATAGGTCAAAGTCTCTGAGATGTCTTTGTGCCTAAAACAGAACCTAAAGGTGCTTTTTAAGAGGTAACTGGACTTTCTGATTTTTCTTTGAAGACGTTTCGCTTCTCATCCAAGAAGCTTCTTCAGCTCCGATCTAAGAAACTTCTGGGACGAGAAGTGAAATGTCTTCAAAGAAAAATGAGAAAGTCCAAATGCCTCTTGAAAAAACATGTTTGGGACAACCATGACCGGGATGACTGAGAATCTCCAGACACTAAAGCAGGATCACAAATGACCATCTCAGGCTTTAGCCTGGTGACCACCAGACTAGATCTTCCTCCTCCCCACAAAATCTATCCATTCAGCTGTTCCTGCTACTCCAGCCCCAAATTCAAGGCTGCAGTTTTCAAGACCCAGTATCCTCCAAATAACACATATTTTACCCCTTTCAATCTCAACTACAAATTTTGATTCTGACGAAAAAGAATGTTCCTCTGATTGGGAATTTATGACTTTTGACCTCGCCCTGTAGACCATCTCCTATGACTCTTAAATTGGCTTTATTTAATTTTGCTTGATATTGTTATATAGCCCTATGAGAGGCTTTGAGAACATTGCATTTCGAACTGCTAACCGTAAGATAACGTGGTAAACATGTGCTCTAAAATATGACACCAAGGAAAGAGAAAAAGATAAATAGATTAAGCATAATTTTACCATTTTAAATTTTAGAAATTTTGCACATCTTTAAATTTGAAATCACTTGGATTTAAGACTCAGGCCAAGAGCCTCTTGGTTTCTCTACACATCTGGCCTGGTCCTGGTTGTTGGCTGTCCTTCAAAGGGAGCACGGGTAATGTGATCTACTAAAAAACATTGTAACCTGTCTTTTTGAATCTTTTTTTTTTTTTTAATTTGATTTATATGCCGCCTTTCTCTGGAGACTCAGGGCAGCTTACAATACGTTAAGCAATAGCCTTCATACTTTTGTATATTTTATACAAAGTCAGCTTATTGCCCCCACAAACTGGGTCCTCATTTCACCTACCTTAGAAAGGATGGAAGGCTGAGTCAACCTTGAGCCTTGGAGAGATTCGAACCAGCAGAAATTGCAGGCAGCTGTGTTAATAACAGGGTGCACTAAACCACTGTACTATCAAGGCTCTTGTTGGTGAAATAAACAATCCTCTAATTATATGGTGTCTTCTCATCCCAGAAAAATCAGGATAATTGATCTGCATTATCTAGTGTACCATTTTCCCCCTCACATCTCCCCACCAAGGGGGGGGGACCACAAAAGTATCAGTCCCTTGGTGCTGATCTCACCCACCAGCCGTCAAAGACTAACAAGGAAGCCCCTAAAAAAACAAAGGAGATCACAGGAGTTGCAAATAAACCTAGAGGTCCTGTGCTCAAAACCACAATCCCTTTTCTCCTCAACTCAATATTCCTACAGCTCTTCTCCATGAAGGTCACGTGGAAGGCAGAACAGTCTTTATATCAGAAATTTTACACTAGTTTTGTCAGTGCCCCAAACTCCCCGTATATATTTGCTATTCATATGGTATCTTCAACTTGTGTGCCTCATTCTTGACACAACCTGAACAGATATGCTTGGTGCACTGAATTCCTGGAACTGGTAGGAAAAGATGAATTTGAGATCCTGTCTACTTCTCATCTCCTCTCTCTTTCTCCTTAGATAAGGAGCCACAATCTCTACCTATATTCTGAGTGCTCCAATTCACAAGAGATCCTGGCTAGAGAATTCTGGGGCTGAAAATCTCGAGGACACCCAGGGAGAAAAAGGCTGGGACTCTGTACATGGCATTTCTATCATCTACCATGATAAAAATGCAAAGAAAACCCCAAAAAGATTTTTACAGAATTGCACAATTTCTGCAAAAATAAATACAGGTAATCCCTGAGTTACGTGTGTTCTCTTAGCCAATGTTCGAAGATAAGTGCCCCCTAGTGTTTATGAACAAATCACCAAATTATAAATATTGCACCACCACAGCACTTCACCCTTATGAACGACCAGTGGCTCTGCAATATTCACCCCTATCCCCCACCCCGGGTCTTCACAAGCACTTTGCCTTCACTTATCTTGGAAATATCTCCTCTATTTGCCTGCATTTGCAGAGAACAGAGGCTTAGCGTATCGCGAGATCAGTAGGATGAGATCTTGTGTAATCTCGCATTTAGGGCCTCTATTCTCTGCAAATTGAGACCTGGATGTTTGCAAACAGAGGAAATGCTTTGGTCCCTCAGGTCTTCCCTCTGTTTACCATTTCCTTGCTGAAGCTTGTAGGGAGATTGCATTCCTGTAGGCTTCAGCAGCCCTTTGCAAAAAGACTTTATTGGCACCAGCGGAACTTGGGAAGAGTGGGTACATCCCTCCGAAACCCTGTTCCTGAAGGCAAAGGCTTTTTGCAAAGGGCTGCCAAAGCCTACAGGAACACAATCCTCAAGCGCTTTGCCGACTAGAAAGCAGTCCCAAGAGACTGCGCACACCTTCTCAGGGCTTCTTTCTCGGTGTCAGAGGCCTCATCAAACTGATCGGGAGTGGGAAAGCAACGAATGCCTGGGCGAAAGCAGGGAGTGATGTCATTCAATGTATGAGATTCACTCCCACAAATTCTCAATTACGGATGGAATGGGCAGGCTCCATTACATTCGTAACCCGAGGACTACCCATATCCAGCAAGTTCTGCTGCTGATGGTTAGATAGGCATTATTAAAATAATATGTTGCCATTCTTTCCTTCCTCCTTCCTGTCTAATACCATTACATATTTGCCTACAAAAAAAATAGGCAAATCCTTTGTAGTCAAATTAAACAGTCAATTTCTCAACTTGAGTTACAATGGAACATTAAAAATGAGATTCAAGCCTTCTCTACACTTATCACTTGGGGCCTCATATGGATTTTCGTGTGTGCAATAAGGCTGGAATGTTTCCTGAAGCACCATCCACACTCGGGGCACTCAAATGGTTTCTCCCCTGTGTGTATAAGCATATGATTTAAAAGGCTAGTCCTAATACTGAAATCTTTCCCACAATCTGGACACTCATATGGTTTTTCTCCTGTGTGAGTTCTCCGGTGTCTCACTAGGTTGGAATTCCGACTGAAACTTTTCCCGCAATCAGGACACTCAAAGGGTTTCTCTCCTGTGTGAGTTCTCTGGTGTATCACCAGCCAGAAATTCTGACTAAAACTTTTCCCACAATCAGGACATTCAAAGGGTTTCTCTCCTGCGTGAGTTCTCTGGTGTGTCACCAGGTTGGAATTATAGCTGAAACTTTTAGCAAAATCAGGACATTCAAAGGGGTGTTCTCCTGTGTGAGTTCTCTGGTGTCTCACCAGACTGGAATTCCAACTGAAACTTTTCCCGCAATCAGGACATTCAAAGGGTTTCTCTCCTGTGTGAGTCCTCTGGTGTATCACCAGGCTAGAATTGTGACTGAAACTTTTATGACAATAGGAGCATTCAAAGGGTTTCTCTCCTGTGTGAGTCCTCTGGTGTTTCACCAGGCTGAAATTGTGACTGAAACCTTTCCCACAATCAGGACACTCAAAGGGTTTCTCTCCTGTGTGAGTCCTCTGGTGACCAATGAGGTTGGAATATTGACTGAAACTTTTCCCGCAATCAGGACATTCAAAGGGTTTCTCTCCTGTGTGAGTCCTCTGGTGTATCACCAGGCTAGAATTGTGACTGAAACTTTTCCCACAAACAGGACATTCAAAGGGTTTCTCTCCTGTGTGAGTTCTCTGGTGTGAAACGAGGTGAGAATTTCGACTGAAACTATTCCCACAGTCAGGACATTCAAAAGGTTTCTCTCCTGTGTGAGTTCTCTGGTGTCTCACAAGGCTGGAATTATCACAGAAACATTTCTCACAATCAGGACATTCAAACAGTTTTTCCTTGGTGTGAGTCCATGTTGCCATGCTCACTAAAGCATTTACCACATTGGGAGCCCTTGTAGGGTTTCTCTCCTGTGTGAGTTCTTCCATGGACCACAATGGCGTTGTTCTGACAAAAGGTTTTGCCACATTCAGAGTATTTGTATGGTTTTTCTCCAGTCGGGATCCTCTCTGGTATAATCAACTGTGATTTGCAAGTTGTATCTTTCCCACAATAGGCACATCTATGGAGCTTTTCCACAACTAATGTTCTTGAGGAGGTCTAAAATATCAATGATCCCTTATTTACTGAAGCTTTAATTCAAGCCGTTTTCTTCCTCCCAGAGTGAAGCCTGCAACACTGTCTGCCCTACATACCTTTCCAAATGATGTTTTCCCCCCCACTGACTACCAGATATTTCCTTTTTTTGCTCAATGGAAGAATAATCTCCTTTGACTTTTCATGTAATGTATGCTTGAATTTCACACTCTACTTTTCCCAGTTAGAAATCTCTTCTTCATTTTCTCTCGTTTTTCTCTCACCTGCCGAGGAAGGTGAAGAATTGTGTAGCTGTCTGAAGAAAATGGAAAATATTTTGATTCCTGGAGTGACTTGCTTTGGTCTTCAATGTTGCTTGTTATCCTCAGTTGTCCAGAGTGCTCATTGCCATCTTCTTTTATGACATCTTCTTTGTCTATAAGATTCAAATAAAAATGTATCTTTAATTGTGCATGAAAAGATTGCAGAAGATGAGAAAAAAAGAAAAAGGGTTACATTACAATGAAAAAGCAAACATGCCCCAATGCTCAAATAAGTTCTTACATTAATCGTGATTCATTTAACACATGGAAGACTACTCAGATCCAAGTTCGAATATCCATTCAATGATGAAATTCACTAGTTGACTGGGTCAATCACAAATTCTTAGCAGTGCAAAGGGTTGTTTTCAAATACAAAGTCCAGACCTCAACCCGACTGGCGGGACTTCAAGAGAGTTGTGCATAAAAAAACACCCACAAACCTCAATGAACTGAAGCAATGTTGTAAAGAAGAGAGGGTCAAAATTCTTCCACAACACTGCAAGAGATTGATAGTCATACAGAAAAGAATTACTTCTAGTTGTTGCTGCTAAAGGTGGTTCTACAAATGATTGAATCATACAATTTTTTACACATGATTTTTCCGTTTTGGCTTTCTTTTTATAAAATAAATGATGACCTGATGTAAAATGTCATGTGTTGTTGTTCATCTGTGGTTGTATTTACCTACTTTTAAGAACTTCTAAGGACCAACTGATTTTTACTACGTCCTGATATATAAAATCATAGAAGTCAAGGAGAGTGTACTTTCTTTTTCACATGACTGTATATCTGGAAGTCCTGGGGATGGATTATACATTTGCAGATATATACACTCAAAGAAATAAAAATACACATGCCTGCAATATGGAGAAAACCTATGTCTTTCAACCCTGAAAAGCATCTCAAAATAGTTAGTCAAACTTTCTATGCTAATGTTAATCAGCAATCTGATGACTGCTCACATGTTGAAATGGCAAGGCTGAAGTTCAGACCTCAACAGGCTTCTGAGGCCATAGAAACTTTCACAGGAAAACACATGTGACCAAAACTACAGAAGGCATGCTTGACTATTTTTATAATTTTTATATTTCTATCTCTTATCTGTCATGTCCCAACTGCCTCTAATGTAATGAAGCAAAAGCAAAGAAATGTATACCATATTTTTCGGAGTATAAGACGCACCTTTTTACCCCCAAAAAGGGGGTGAAAATTCAGGTGCGTCTTATACACCAAATGTAGCCCTGCCCACCCACTGGCCCCCACCCTTTGGCCTGTGCCTCGCAGCAGTTACCTCCTTGCAAGCAAACAGCAAGAAAAAACAGCTCCTTTCAGCTTCAGCACAGGCTAATTAGCACAAGTTGATTAGATTGGCCTCCCAACTCTCAGCTGATCTGCTCTCAGCTGTTTTGTGCAGGGCTCTGCTGCTTGCTGCAAAGAGTGCTGGAGCAGATTTCCCCCCCCCTTGTGCTAATCAAGCTATGCGGAAAACGAAACTGAAAGTAAAGCAGGCTGTTTGCTGCAACGAGGCAAAATTAGGCAGAGGGAGATTTCTTTTTCTTCTTTTTCCTCACTAAATAGGTAGGTGCAAACAATTTAGGGCAAAAGAGGAGAGTTCAAGATTTTAAACACAAAAGAAAAAAAGAATGAAAAAGGCAAAAATAAAAATGGGAAGGGAGAAAAAGAAAAAGAAATGAAAGAGAAAAATGTTATACATATTTAGAATTGAAATATGAATAGTAGTAAGAAATAAATGGGAAATCATGATTGTAAAAATGAAATGAATAATAATTGGAATATTTGTCTTTGTATTTTTGAAATCTAGACAATGATAAGTTTTTATTTTTATATTTTTTTTACAAATATGAATAAGTATAAACTGGAACAATTGAAATACCTTTAATGGTATATGGTGGTGAAAGTAAAAAGGATTAAATTATAGCTTGGATAACAGCTAGAACATTTTTAACTTTAATTAGGGAAATTGTAATGATTGAAATATTTTTATTTATATATTGTGATGAAAGTAGAAATGATTAAGTTGTGGTTTGGAAGATTATATGGGCAAAACTATTTGGGTTATTGGGAGAGTTTAAAATGTGAAAATGAGTAACATAAGAGGGGAAAATTATATGGTTTATTATTATTGGTAAATATAATTAATTGATTTGTAAGAAATTGGATTGCATGAAAATTGGAATATTTATGTTCATATTGATTAATATACAAAAAAAAGATATATATAACTAATTTATATTAAAATGTTGAATTTGTATTAAACAATTGTAATATTACATAATTAACCAATGTGAGGATGAATATAAAAATAGATAACAATGGGAAGGGGTATAATATAGAAGAGAAGAGAAAAATTGAATTTGATTAAGATTAGAGATGAGGATGAAGGGTAATAATTGTTTTTTTTTAAAAAATAGATATGGAATAAATATGGCAAAAAGGAAATATAGAAATTGTAAATTTAATTGAAATGACTAAACACTGTTTATATTTCTGAACCAGCCAAATACTCTGTTCAGAGAAAATACATTGTATGTTTGTATGTGTGTTTGTCTAAAAAATTAAAAAAAAATTTTTTTAAAAAAAAAACCAAAAAAGGTAGATGCACCTTATACTCCGAAATATACGGTAAATATCTGCCTTGCACTATGCTCAGGATTCCTTCCTTCTTAAGAGGGACCCGTCTTTATTCAGCTGAATAAATGCATTAGCTTATCACTTGGACACTTGGACTCTGTCTTTTGTTTTATTAAGCCACACCTGTCTATCTGCATGATGCTAACTTTTCAGATGTAGGGGGTTTAAAGGATGAAATGATGCCTAAAGTAAGATTTGACACACCAGTTATGCCCATGGAAGCACTGAGCTCCAAGTAAGGGCAGAAAATACTTTCCACCACCCCTTTGGTGACATCCCAATTGAAGTAGTCCTCACTTACTGACTGCAATTGGGACTGGCATCTGTGTCACTAAGTGGCCCAATCATGAAGCATGAAGTCACATGACGGTGCCAACTTACATCTGTTCCACTGCAGTTCTTTAACAAATCACTGTGGGTTGTTAAACGCAATATCACATGACTCTAGCTTGCAACTTCTTGCTGGCATCCCCACTGATTTTACTTGTCAGAAGCCAGCTGGGAAGGTCACAAATGGGGATCATGTGTAGGATGCTGAAATCATCATAAAAGTGCACCAGTTTGCAGAATCCGAATTGGTGCAACTCTCCTTTTCCTGCACCTTCATAACTACGTCTGCTTCTACAGTGTCATTGTAACTTGAAAGGCTCCGTGAACCAATGGTAAGTGAGGACTACCTATGCTTGCCCTTGATCAAGTAGTAGATCCCCCTCCCCCCACCATTCCACCCCTGTCTTTCCCATATGTCCTTGATTTTAATCTTTACTATTAATTTTGTGGGACATCCTCCCCCGAGAAGAATGAAATATGTTGGGGAATATTAAGAGGCAGAATATTATATTTCCCCAAAGGAGAAATGGAGAAAAATCTTAACTAAGGCTGAAAGCACCATACAACAGCCTCCAGCAGATGCCTGAAGTCTTTAGAGATGGAGATTTTGTGCCCAATCTATTCACAAACAAAACACCTTATCACCCTTCTTCTCCCACTTATGACTGTATGACTGTAACCTTGTTGCTGGTATCCTTAAGATTTATATTGACTGTTTCCCTATGACTATCATTAAGTGTTGTACCTTATGATTCTTGACGAATGTATCTTTTCTTTTATGTACTCCGAGAGCGTATGCACCAAGACGAATTCCTTGTGTGTCCAATCCCACTTGCCCAATAAAGAATTCTATTCTATTCTATTCTACCTTCAGCTCCAGTTGATGGGATTAAGGACAGGACAGGACTTTTAGGACATAATAGGATTAACCCAGGACCATCAGAATAGCAAAAGACTACATTGCACAACCCCCTGGAGCATTTCAAACACAAAACCCCAAAGAATGTATAAAAGCCCACCTATCCCAACCCCATTTTGTCAGCTGTCCCAGAACAACATGATACTGTTGGTTCTGCTCATCAGTAAAAAGAATCCTTCTTTCCAATCAGCCTCCCTTTTATTTCCAGCTTCTTTCTCCTGGCTTAAAACAGGACCAGATTTTCCTTCCTACAATTAATTTAGCTTTTAATGTTTTTTTTTATGTCTCTTAAGATGCCCACAGTGGTGTCACGGTAACGTTGGTGGACAATAAAATTTATAAAGAAATAAATAAATACACCTGAATAGTCAAAACATTCAATAGCTATATTTTTGAAAAGTGCTGGGTTAAGCACAGTTAAACCTGGTGAATACACGGATGGGGGCACCAATAGGAAACACATACTTGTTAGCTAGAAATGGAAGTAGAACAAAAGAAGAACAACCCAAAAAAGACCAGAGGCAAATAAATCCGATCTTGTTGCCCAGAAAACATCAGGTCCATAAGAGAAGAATTGAGTTGGGGGGACCTTGGAGGTCTTCTAGTCCATCCCCTGTTCAGGCAGGAGACCCTATTCCGTCCAGAACAAATGGCTGCCCAATCTCCCCTCAAAACCCTCGTGATGAGAGCAGCCACAACCTCTGGAGGGAAGCCATTCCCAAAGAACCAACCTCCACTTGAAAGAGGCTTTTTCAAGCTTCCCACCAGCAGAAATTGCAGCCCCCAGTTTCCCAGCCTGCAGCACCAGTGGGCTTCCATTTGGGGAGGGAAGGAACCTGCAGCAGCCGCAGCTGAGAGGCTTCAGCCCAGTTGCTTCTCCGCTTCCAGCCCAAGTTGCTCCCGGACTCTCCTCCCACCTGCTGCCCTCCACTCACCTGCCAGCTGCTGCTCCGACCATGGAAACAGCACAAGAGCCGCTCTGCACACCAACTTCCTCCCATCAGTCATCCGGAAGAGGAAGTTCCTCTGCGCTTCTCCTCTCCTCTCCTCCCATCCTTTCTAGCAATGCAGTGTTGATGGTTTTGTAGGAACAGATTTTGCCTGACCGCCATCTAGTGACAGGAGGTGGAAAAACACGTTTGTCCAATCTCCACCAAGACGTTTGGATGTTTTCAGTGATTATTTATTTATTTATTATTTATTAGTTCTATTTATATGCCGCCCTTCTCCGGTGACTCAGGGCGGCTTACAATGCATTAAGCAATAGCCTTCATACTTTTGTATATACCTGCTTAGTAGGGTTTTTTGGCCCCCCCTGAGCGGTGTTCTATTTTATACAAAGTCAGGTTATTGACCCCACAAACCGGGTCCTCATTTTACCTACCTCGAAAGGACGGAAGGCTGAGTCAACCTTGAGCCTGGTGAGAATTGAACTCGCAGTAATTGCAGGCAGCTGGCAGCTAAGTGCTACTTTAACAGCAGTTTAGTCTGCTGCGCCACTAAGGCTCCTGGCATGCAGGTCCTTTTCAACTCCGAGCAACCGACCTTTGCAACTGAGCCAAGTGAAAAAGTGAAGTGTGACATTACTTAGCATTGCAACTTCTGCAACTAACTTGATCCCCTCCTCTTTGTGGCAGCCACTCAAATATTACAATACTGCTATTATGCCTCCCCTTGTCTTTCTTTCAACATATCCAATTCCTGTAACCGTTCTTTGTATGTTTTAGCTTCCAGCCCCCTTATCATCTTTGTTGCTCTTCTCTGCATGTTTTCCAGAGTCTCAACATCTTTTTTTATTGTGATGACTAGAATTGGATGCAGTATTCCAAGTGTGGTCTTACTAAGGCTTTATAAAGAGGTCCTAGAACTTCACATGATCTTGATTCTATCCCTCTATTAATGCAGCCTGGGATTGTATTGGTTATTTTGACTGCTGCCACTCACTGCTGGCTCACATTTAAGTGATTGACCACTAGGACTCCAAGATCCCTCTCACAGTTACTGGCATTAAAACAGGTGTCACCCAGGGATGAAATTAAAAAATTTCCCCTACCGGTTCTGTGGACGTGGCTTGTTGTGCGGAGGTCATGTGACTGGGTGGGCATGGCCAACTCGACATCACTCACATCAAGGGGCTCCTCACTGGCCCTTCTCCTCTCAGCCACTCCTTTTCGTGAATGGCAGAAAAATGGGGAGGGGAATATTCCTGCCTACCATCCTTCCCTCAGTCTGTGCTGAGATTGAGGAATGGATGACAGGCAGGAAAATCCCCTTCCCCATTTTCCTGCCTTTCACATAAAAGGGCTCCATTCCAGCTGTTCCACGTCCCCCTTGTCCCCCTCCTCCCCCTCCCTCCTGGGGACTACTTTAAAAGGGACAGGCTGCAGCAGCTCCGTTCTGAACAGGGGGAGAAAAGTTAGCATTCTCTCTGCTGCATTTAACATTGAATTCTCTGGAATATCGAGTGGCAAGAAGAGGTGAGCGGTGACCGGCCGGATGTGGGTGGGCCCAAGGAGGGATTATTACTACTCGTTCAGCAAACTGATGCCCACAATCCAGTGGTGGGTTATAATCAGTTTTACCACCGGTTCGCATTGTACATGCGCTTTGAGCACAATCGCTTCACTCGCTTCACTGCACGTGCACCGAACTTTGAGTAAAAAAGTGCATTGAGTAAAAAAACAGCTGAGGCATGGCAATCCACTCTGTCGGGCTTTACAGCTGACCAAAAAACACCCCAAAAGAAATAAAGGTAGGTATAGTGCAGGGGTGGGGAGGAGGGCCCAACTGACATTCAAAGCAAACCGGTTTGCTCTCCTATGAAGATTTCCACTACCAGCTCTCCCAAAATGGGGAGAACCGGTAGCAACCCACCACTGCCAACCGGTCTGAACCCAGGGCCGGATTTTCCTATAGGCTAACTAGGCTTCAGCCTAGGGCCTCAAGATCAAGAGGGGCCTCAAGATCAAGAGGGGCCTACATTCAAATTGTTAGCAAAATTAAAATTACACTTTCACTATAGGTGAAAGGGCCTCATAAGTGAAATAGCCTAGGGCCTCTTTTCATCTAAATCCGGCCCTGTCTGAACCGGTAGGATTTCACCCCTGATTTCACCTAGTTTATACCTATGCAGTTGGTTTTTCTTGTCTAAATGTAAAACTTTATTTTTTATCTGTGTTGAATATCATTTTTTAAGATAGGGCCCACTGTTCAAGTCTGTCAAGTCATTTTCGATCTTCACCTTGTCTTCTGGGGTGTTGGCTATTCCTGGCAGCTTAGTGTCATCTGCAAATTTAATGAATTCCCCTTCTATCCCCTTGTCTAGATAATTTATGAAGATTTAGATCAGTGCTGGGCCTAAAATGCAATCTGGGGTTCACTTACTGCTTACTTTCCTCCATGTGGGTGTAGCTTCATTGAGGACTACACATTGAGTATGATTTGTCAGCCAGTTAGAAACCCATCTTGCGGTGGTGCTGTCTATCCCACATTTTTCTAGCTTTCCCAGAAGTAGGTTGTGATCTACTTTATCAAATGCTTTTACTGAAATGTAAGTATACTATGTCCTCAGCATTTCTCTGGTCCACTAATTTAGTTACTTTGTCAAAGAATGAAATAAGGTTTGTTTGGCATGATCTGTTTTTGATCAACCCATGTTGGCTACTGGTTATAACTTTGTTTACTTCTAGGTGTGTGAGAAACAGACTCATCAATCAGAAATTTGACAGTCGTAAAGTGAAGCAGCAAACAGTTTATTGCATGTAAAATACATGAATGCCAAAGGTGGGTTTCAGCTGGTTCTGACCGGTTCACAAGAACCGGTAGTGGAAATTTTGAGTAGTTCGGAGAACTGGTAAATACCACCACCAATGGTTTAAGGTTGCAGACCCCTGGTATAGGGTCCCCTGCTTGAGTAGGGGGCTGGACTAGAAGACCTCCACAAAGAGGAGGGGTCACGTCAATTGCAAAAGTTGCAGGGGGTTACGTTAACTGCAGAAGGCAAGACAAGGAACAATGGATAGAAACTAATGAAGGAGGGAAGCAACTTATAATTAGGGAGAAACTTCCTAAAAATGAGAACAATTAAGCAGTGGAACAGCTTGCCTTCAGAGGTTTAGGTGCTTCATCACTGGAAGTTTTTAAACATAAACAGGATAATCACTTGTCTGAAATGGTATAAAGTCTCAGGCTTGAGCAGGGGGCTGGACTAGAAGACATCCAAGGTCCCTTCCAGATCTATTCAGATTGATTCATTGATCTTGAAAGCTGCAGCCTTGAATTTGCTGTGGGAGCACCAGGAACAAGTCAATGGGTATGTTTTGTGGGGAGGAAGAAGATCCAGTTTGGTGTAGTGGTGAAGGCACCAGCTTAGAGACAGAGAAACGCTCAATTCCAGTGCCACCTGAAGGGCAAACCCATCTGTTCAACTTTGGCCAGTCCTCTCAGCCCTTGGAAGCAGGAAAGGGGGGGGGGCTTCCAAAAACCCTTCCAAAGGAACCTGCAAGGCCAGGCATCAAGACTGACCCAAAGGCACCAAAAACGAAGCGAAGTAATGTCACACTTCACTTTTTCACTTGGCTCAGTTGCAAAGGTCGGTTGCTAGGAGTCGAAAAGGACCTGCTGCCATATAATCCCTGAAAACCTCTTCTAAACGCTTTGGTGGAGATTGGACAAGCGTGTTTTTCCACCTCCTGTCGCTAGATGGCGGGCAGGCAACACTGTGCCTAAAAAGCCATCAACACAGTAGTGCCATCCGTGCTCGAGCTTACAAACAGGAGTTTTTAAACCATCGATCGAGTACTGCATTGCTAGATAGGATGGGAAGAGAGGAGAAGCGCAGAGCAACTTCCTCTTCCGGAATGACTGATGGGAGGAAGTTGGTGTGCAGAGCGGCTTTCCTGCTGTTTCCATGGTGGAAGCAGCAGCTGGCAGGTGAGTGGAGGGCTGCAGGTGGGAGGAGAGTCCGGGAGCAACTTGGGCTGGAAGCGGAGAAGCAACTGGGCTGAAGCCTCTCAGCTGCGGCTGCTGCAGGTTCCTTCCCTCCCCAAATGGAAGCCCACTGGTGCTGCAGGCTGTGGAACTGGGGGCTGCAATTTTCTGCTGGTGGGAAGCTTGAAAAAGCCTCTTTCAAGTGGAGGTTGGTTCTTTGGGAATGGCTTCCCTCCAGAGGTTGTGGCTGCTCCGTCCCTGGAGGGTTTTGAGGGGCGATTGGGCAGCCATTTGTTCTGGACGGAATAGGGTCTCCTGCCTGAACAGGGGATGGACTAGAAGACCTCCAAGGCCCCCCCAACTCAATTCTTCTCTTATGGACCTGATGTTTTGTGGGCAACAAGATCGGATTTATTTGCCTCTGGTCTTTTTTGGGTTGTTCTTGTTTTGTTCTACTTCCATTTCTAGTTAACAAACACAGTGTTTCCAACTGGTGCCCCCCCAGGCTCCACTGTGCTTAACCCAGCACTTTTTTAAAAAGCTATTGAATGTTTTGACTGTTCAGGTGTATTTATTTATAATATTTATTGTCCACCAACCTTACTATGACATAACTGTGGGCAGCTTAGAGACATAAAAATACATACACATTAAGACACATTAAAGGAACAGATGTAAATTGGCACTATCATGTGACATCATGCTTCATGATTGGGCTGCTTAATGACACAGTTGCCAGTCCCAATTGCAGTCAGTAAGTGAGGACTACTTCAATTGGGATGTCACCAAAGGGGTTGTGGAAGGTATTTTCTGCCCTTACCTAGAGCTCATGGTTTCCATGGCCATAACTGTTGCTTCAAATCTTGCAGAGGTTTTAGGCCAGAGGTGGGTTTCAGCAAGTTCTGACCAGTTCTGGAGAACCAGTACTGGAAATTTTGAATAGTTCTGAGAACCGGTAATAAAAATTCTGATTGGCCCCATCCCCATCTATTCTTTGCCTCCCATGTCCCAGCTGATCGGGAGGAAATGGGGATTTTGCAGTATACTTTCCCTGGAGAGGGGTGGGAATGGAGATTTTACATATCCTTCCCCTGCCACGCCCACCAAGCCACACCCACAGAACCGGTAGTAAAAAATTTTGAAACCCACCACTGTTTTAGGCATCATTTCATCAGTTAAAGCTCCCACATCTATAAAGTTAGTGTCATGCAGATTGACAGGTGTGGCTCATTAAAAGACAGAGTCCAAGTGTGTGTGTTGATAAGACAATGCATTTATTCATCTGAATTAAGATGGGTCCCTCCTAAGAAGGAAGAAACCCTGAGCATAGTGCAACACAGATATTTATACATTTCTTTGCTTTCACTTCATTACATAAGAGGCAGTTGACAGATAAGGTATAGAGATATAGAAATTATAGAAATTATAAAAATAGTCAAGCATGCCTTCTGTGGTTTTTGTCACGTGCCTAACCAACAGGCTGGTGGTTTCCTGTGAAAGTTTCCATGGCCTCAGAAGCCTGTTGAGGAGGGGTGAAATGCTCCCGGTTCGGACCGGATCGTCCAATCTGGTAGCGATGGCGGCGGGTGGTTCGGAGAACCGGTAGCAAAAATCCCTGCGCCGCCCCCCCCCATGCCCAGCTGAGCCGCACGATCATCAGAGGCTTTTTTTTACTTTTAAAAGCATTTTTTCTACAACTTCTTCCGCCGAAAAAATGCTTTTAAAAGTAAAAAAAAAAGCTTCTGATGATCGCGCAGCTCAGCTGGGATCTCAGAGGCTTTTCAAAGCATTGTTTTCTGCAACCTCTTCCGGGGAAGAGGTGGTTAAAAAAATGCTTTGAAAAGCCTCTGTCGATCAGGCAACTCAGCTGGGATCATCAGAGAGACTTTTAAAGCATTTTTTTCTGCAACCTCTTCAGTGGAAGAGGTGGTTTAAAAAATGCTTTGAAAAGGCTCTGACGATCCCAACTGTGTTCCTGATCGGCAGAGGCTTTTCAAAGCATTTTTTTGCATTTGCAGAAAAAATGCTTTGAAAAGTTAAAATAAAAAAAAAAAGTTGGCCACAACCCCCCAGTCACATTACCCCCCCACCAAGCCACGCCCACAGAACTGGTAGTAACAGATTTTACATTTCACCCCTGGTGTTAAGGCCTGAACTTCAGCCTTGCCATCTCAACACATGAGCAAACATCAAATTCACCACGTTCCTGATTAACAATAGCACAGAAGGTTTGACTATAACCATTTTGAGATATTTTCCAGGCTTGAAAGACATGGATTTTCTCCATATTGTAGGTGTGTGTGTGTGTTTATTTTTTTCTGAATGTACATACCTGCAAACATAATCTATCCCCAGGACATCCAGATAAACAGTCATGTGAAAAAGAAGGTACACTCTCCTTGATTTCTATGATTTTACGTATCAGGACAGTGAAAATCATTTGGTCCTTAGAAGTTCTTAAAAGTACCATATTTTTCAGAGTATAAGACACATTTTTCCCCCTCCCTAAAAGAGGCTGAAAATTTGGGTACGTTTTATACTCCGAATATAGCTTTTTCAGAGCTTTTTTTCAGCCCTAACAAGGCGCTAGCGAGTGAAGCGATCTTCCAGGCAAAGCAATCTCCATGCTTTGCCTTCTCCCTCTGATTCTCAGCTGTTCTTTAGAAGCTTTTTTTCAGTGAAGCGATCTTCCGTGCTTTGCCTGCTCCCTCTGACTCAGCTGTTCTTTAGAAGCTTTTTTTCAGTCCTAACGAGGCACTAGCAAGTGAAGCAATCTCTGTGCTTTGCCTGCTTTTCTCATTGCTTCTCTCTCCAAAGATCAAAGCACAAAGTTGTGCTTTAAAAGCTGTTTTTTATCCCCAAACGGGGGATAAAAAGCACAAGCGCGCGTACTCAAAACCAGCAAACTAATGTGCTGAAGCTGACCAGACTAAGGACGCTAGCCAGATGAATACCTGGTAGACAGATTTTCCCCCCCTCCTTATTTTTCTCCCCAAAAGCTAAGATGTGTTTTATACTCCGGTGCATGTTATACTCTGAAAAATACGATAGGTAAATACAACCGTAGATGAACAACAACACATGACATGTTACATCAGGTCATCATTTATTTTATAAAAAGGAAGCTAAAACAGAGAAATCATGTGTGAAAACACATATGATTCAATAATTTGTAGAACCACCTTAAGCAGCAACAACTAGAAGTAATTCTTTTCTGTGTGACTTTAACAGTCTCTTGCAGTGATGTGTCCAGCGCGTGATCAATCTGGCCCACAGGCCACTAGTTTGACAGCCCTGCTGTAGAGTCTGAGATATAACTCTTTGATTTTTTGTAATTTTTGCCATTGCACCATCTGACCTTTGGCTGAATTTCCTTGAACGTCCACTCCTCAGAAGTTTAGTAACTCTCCTGATTGTTTTACACTTGTGAATAATCTTCCCCACTGTAGAATGATGGGGTTTTAATTGTTTGGAAATGGCCTTTTAAACCTTCCCAAATTGGTGGGCAGCAACAATTTCTTTTCTAATATCATTGCTGATTCTTTATTCTTTGGCACTGTGTTAACACACAACTCAATGCCGGAGGCCAGCAAACTCCTATAACTTCGGCTTTTGTAGATGTAGCCACATTTGCTGATGATATTAGAAAAGGAATTGTTGCTGCCCACCAATGTGAAGTCATGTCTGACTCATCGCAACCCCATGGACAACGTTCCTCCAGGCCTTCCTGTCCTCTACCATCCTCTGGAGTCCATTTAAGCTCACGCCTACTGTTTCAGTGACTCCATCCAGCCACCTTGTTCTCTATCGTCCCCTTCTTCTTTTGCAAGCGTCTTTTAATTTCTTGGCTGTAGTCTCCATCTGCAGTGATCTTGGAGCCCAGGAAAATAAAATCTGTCACTACATCCATTTCTTCCCCTTCTCTTTGCCAAGAATTGAAAGGGCCAGTGCCATGATCTTAGTTTTCTTAATGTTGAGTTTCAAGCCAACTTTTGCACTCTCCTTCTTTACCCGCATCAAGAGGCTCTTTACAGAACTCAATGCTGGAGACCAGCAAACTCTCACAACTTCGGCTTTTATAGATGTAGTCATACTTGTTGATGATCAATTGATCAAGGGCATTTTATTAGAAATACTTGGCTGCTCCTTCATTTCTGAATACTTCTTTATACTATGGAACCTAATGGTGAGAACAAGTAACCAGCAGAATAGCTTGCCTTCAGAAGTTGTAGTGGTCCATCACTGGAGGCTTTTCGAAAGAGACAAGAGAGCCACTTGTCTGAAATGGTATAGGGTTTCCTGCTTGAGCAGCAATTTGATTAGAAGACATCCAAGGTCCCTTCCAATTCTATTATGTTCTTCTGCTCTGTTGCAATGATATTTATGATACCGTTACCGTAAGTAAAACCATAGAAATCAAAGTGAGTGTAGTTGGCACTGCTAAGATTTTGTGATTGACCCAGTCAACAAGTGAATTTCATAAATGAAAGGATATTCGAACTTGGATTTAGGTCAGGGGTCACCAACTTTTCAGACCTCAGGGACTACTAAATTCATAATTTTAAATCCTGCGGACCACTAATATGATTTTTTTAAAATGATAAATAGCATTTAGTACGATATAAAAAATTGCAAATATTTTTTCTGCAGACCACCAACGTTTTCTCATGGACTACCACTGGTCCATGGACCATCGGCGGGAAACCGCTGATCTGGGTAGTCTTCCATGTGTCAAATGAATCATAATTAATGTAAGAGCTTATTAGAGCATTATGGCATGCTTGCTTTTTCATTGTAATGTAAACTTTTTTCTTTTTTCTTTTTCATCTTCCTCAACCATTTTATGCACAATTAAAGATGCACTTTTATTTGAATCTTATAGACAAAGAGGATGGCACTAAGAGTGCTTTGGACAACTGAGGATAACAAGCAACATTGAATAGCAAAAAAAATCAGTCCAGAAATCAAAATATTTGAGAGCTTCATAGACGTGCCTGTTGTAGGAAAGATACAACTTGCAAATCACAGCTGATTATGCCTGAGAGGATCCAGACTGGAGAAAAGTCGTACAAATACTCTGAATGTGGCAAAACCTTTTGTCAGAACAACACCATTGTGGTCAGTGAAAGGATCCATATAGGAGAGAAGCCCTACAAGTGCTCGCAATGCGGTAAATGCTTTAGCGAAAATGGCAATGTGGACTCACACCAAAGAGAAACCCTTTGTATGTCCTATCTGTGGGAAAAGTTTCAGTACCAATTCCAACCTGGTGACACACCAGAGGACTCACACAGGAGAGAAACCCTTTGAATGTCCTGATTGTGGTAAAAGTTTCAGTAACAATTCCAACCTTGTGAAACACCAGAGGACTCACACAGGAGAGAAACCCTTTGAATGTTCTGATTGTGGAAAAAGTTTCAGTCAGAGTTCCCACCTCGTTCCACACCAGAGGACTCACACAGGAGAGAAACCCTTTGAATGTCCTGACTGTGGAAAAAGGTTCAGGCAGAATTCCAACCTCATTGGCCACCAGAGGACTCACACAGGAGAGAAACCCTTTGAATGTCCTGATTGTGAGAAATGTTTCATTCAGAAATCCAGGCTGGTTCAACATCAGAGGACTCACACAGGAGTGAAACCCTTTAAATGTCTTGATTGTGGGAAATGTTTCATTCAGAATTCCAGGCTGGTTCAACACCAGAGGACACACACAGGAGAGAAACTCTTTGAATGTCCTGATTGTGGTAAAACTTTCAGTAACAATTCCAACCTATTGAAACACCAGAGGACTCATACAGGAGAAAAACCTTTTGAATGTCCTGACTGTGGGAAAAGTTTCAGTCAGAATTTCAGCCTGGTTCAACATCAGAGGGTTCACACAGGAGAGAAACCCTTTAAATGTCCTGACTGTGGGAAAAGTTTCAGTCAGAATTCCAACCTCATTGGCCACCAGAGGACTCACACAGGAGAGAAACCCTTTGAATGTCCTGACTGTGGGAAAAGGTTCAGTCAGAATTCCAGCCTCATTGGCCACCAGAGGACTCACACAGGAGAGAAACCCTTTGAATGTCCTGATTGTGAGAAATGTTTCATTCAGAATTCCAGGCTGGTTCAACACCAGAGGACTCACACAGGAGTGAAACCTTTTAAATGTCCTGACTGTGGGAAAAGCTTCAGTCAGAATTCCAGCTTGGTTCAACACCAGAAGATTCACACAGGAGTGAAACCCTTTAAATGTCCTGACTGTGGGAAAAGTTTCAGTCAGAATTCCAGCCTGGTTCAACACCAGAGGATTCACACAGGAGAGAAACCCTTTGAATGTCCTGATTGTGGGAAAAGTTTCAGTCAGAATTCCACCCTGATTCAACACCAGAGGACTCACACAGGAGAGAAACCCTTTGAATGTCCTGACTGTGGGAAAAGTTTTAGTCATAATTCCAGCCTGTTTCAACATCAGAGGACTCATACAGGAGAGAAGCCCTTGGAATGTCCTGATTGTGGGAAATTTTTAAGTCAGAATTCTAGTCTGGTTAAACATCAGAGGACTCACACAGGAGAGAAACCCTTTGAATGTCCTGATTGTAGGAAATGTTTCAGTCAGAATTCCACCCTAATTCAACACCAGAGGACTCACACAGGAGAGAAACCCTTTGAATGTCCTGACTGTGGGAAAAGTTTCAGTCAGAATTCCAGCCTGTTTCAACACCAGAGGACTCACACAGGAGAAAAACCCTTGGGATGTCCTGATTGTGGGAAATGTTTCAGTCAGAAGTCCAGCCTGTTTCAACACCAGAGGACTCATACAGGAGAGAAACCCTTTGAATGTCCTGACTGTGGGAAAAGTTTCAGTCAGAATTCCAGCCTGATTCGACACCAGAGGACTCACACAGGAGAGAAACCCTTTGAATGTCCTGATTGTGGGAAAAGTTTCAGTCATAAGTCGAACCTGGCTCAACACCAGAGGACTCACACAGGAGAGAAACTATACAAGTGTCCATACTGTGGGAAAGATCTTAGTACTAGGGTTAACCTTATAAATCATGTCCTTATACACAAAAGGGAGAAACCATTTTAGTGCCCCGAGTGTGGACGGTGCTTCAGGAAACTTTCCACCCTTATCGCACACAGGAAAATCCACATGACGGCCCAAGTGATAAGTGTAGAGAAGGCTTGAGTTTCATTTCTAGTGTCCCATTATAAGTCCAGCTGAGAAATTGACTTTAAATAGAATTTGCCTGATGTTTTGTAGGCAAATATGTAATGGTATTAGATGGGGAAGAGGAAAGAAGAAGTTGGAACATATTACTTTGATAATGGCTATCTTGCCTTCAGTGTAAGAAGTTTCTGGATATTTATTTTTGTAGAAATTGGACAATTATATAAAAAAAATTTTGGGATTGTTCTTTGCATTTTTATGATGGTAGATGATAGAAATGCTACGTGCCAGTAATCCCAGCCTTTTTCTCCCTGGGTCCCCCCAAGATTTTCAGCCTCAGAATTCTCCAGCCAGCATCTCTTGGGGATTGAAGCACTAAGACTATAGATTGTGGCTCCTCATATAAGGAGAAAGCAAGAGGAGAAAAGACACAGAGGGGTTTCAAAGTTTATCTTTTCCTAACAGTTCCAGGAATTCAGTGCACCAAGCATGTCTGTTCAGATTGTGTCAAGAATGAGGCACGCAAGTGGAAGAAACCATATGAATAGCAAATATATTGGGGGAGTTTAGGGCAGTGATAAAAGCAGTGTAAAACTTCAGATGTAAAGGCTGTTCTGTCCTGCAGGTGACCTTCATGGTTCAAAAGCCATAAGAAGCAATTGGATTGAAACATATCAGTTTCTACATCTTCCTTCCATTTTATTCCATTGGTGGTATATGCTTTAAAACTGGTTCTCCTTCATATGAGGGTTGACTTGTGATTTTATGGACACCTTCTTTTCTTGGGAACAATATGGAACTCTTATGCCACTGTTGTCTTCTGTGATTTTTTTTACCAAGCAAACAAACACAGGAATTCCTAGTGGTGCACCATCCATTTATTATCCTGGAAGAACTGGGCTTAACCTAGGATTTTTTAAATAATAGCTATTGTGCATCCTTTGGGTTTCTCTGTTTTATAGACAGTACTCGCTTACAGTTTACTACTCCGCCTTTAAAATTACACTGGTGCTGAAAAAATTGACTTACAAATGTTCCTCAAAATTGTGGCCATCACAACTTTGTGAAAATATTTACAGACCCCTCGCTTGCTGGACATAAAATGTTTCAATTCCTACTCTCAAAACCACACTATAGAGCACTGCACACCAGAATAACTAGACACAAGAACAGATTTTCCCCAAACGCCATCACTCTGCTAAACAAATAATTCCTTCAACACTGTCAAACTAAAGGAGGCCCAGCCAGCATCGTGGCGGTACAACGGACTCTTTGGGAGCTCCTAAAGAGCCGTCGATATCTCCATTGCCCAGGGGTCCCCAGTGACCTAAGTCGTCCTGTAGGGACGACGAACAAGAGGAGCCCAGACTGACCAACACAGGGGGATCGCAAACTCCCTGGTTTGTCAGGAGAAGCTCCTCAAACTAGGTGGCAGAGAAAGCGACCCTAGAAGTTGCTAAGAAGCTGGGGCGGCTGCAGAGGAAGAAAGCAAAAGAAGATAGTGTGTGTCATCGAGGTGCGCAAAATTTATATTTTTGAACAAAAAAGTTTCCCTTCATTTCCACTTGTAGAAGAATAGAGTGGAAAAGCCGAGGTGGCGCAGTAGTTAGAGTGCAGTACTGCAGCTACTTCAGCTAACTGCTAGTTCAGCAGATCAGCAGATCAAATCTCACTGGCTCAAGGTTGGCTCAAGAAGCCTTCCATCCTTCTGAGGTGGGTAAAATGAGGACCCAGATTGTTGGGGGCAATATGCTATTTAGTATACTGTCTTTGGTGTAAGCCGCCCAGAGTCCTCGGAGAGTGGGTGGCATAGAAATATGACTAATAATAATAATAATAAGAGGCTGAGAGAGAGGAGTGAGAGTGGGAGTGTATTTGGCTCTCACATCTGGCATTGGGGGGTGAAGAAAGTGAAAGTCCAAGGCAAAAAGAAACTCCTTTTGGAAGAGAAATGGAAGAATTTGGGGTTCTTTTAAAAACTAGGATTAACCAGTTTAAGAAGTCTGAACTTTTTTTCTGCAAAGAGATGAAATAGTTGCAAATAATTGTGAAATTAAAACTTGAACAGAACTAATTATAAACCTTAAAAGATTTTTGTTTAAAAGACTGAACTAGCCTGCAAGTGCCATCTAGTGGCAGAAGAAAAAGAAAAAAAGAGAAAAGGACTTTGAATCAACTTTAATTCTAAGGCTGTCCTTGATAATTCTAACTGGGGAGATAAGGAAGCAGATGTGCAAGAGAGAAGGACTGGATTGTTAACTTTGTTTTCACTTTTTAAATTTTTTTTCTTTTTCTTTTTGGTTTATTCCCTTACTTACTTTTTTTGAACACTTTGAAGTACTTTGTTTGGATTCTGTTGTGGTGGATAAGTATTGGAAAACTCTTCATTTTGTTTCTGCTTTTTTTGGACCTTGCACAAGTTAGTAAAGGGAATAAGGAGTGGATAATTCGCGGGCTTTTTTTTTGGCTTACTATTTTTATTTCTGCTCGTCCTTCTCGTTCTTGCTATTGGATTTGTAAAGAACTGAATTGTTGAGAAAGTGGATTAAGAGAAGAAGAGCCTGAAGAAAATTTTTAATTTTTTTAATTTTTTTTTGTTTGGGATTAAATTTTTGTTTTTATTTTTTCTCTTGGATATTTTTTTTTGTGGTGGTTTTTTTTTCTTTCCCACTTTTTTTTTTTTTACTGTTGGAATAATTTTTGCACTTCGTTTTTGGGGGGTTGGTTGAAGTCTTTTTCTTTCTATTTTTTTTTCTAATCCAACCATCGGGGAAGATTAGGAATTTGGATTACAAATAAAATATAAGCGGATTATAAATTCATTTTAGATAACATAGAAATGAAGAAATTTACAGCACATCTACACCCAGCAGCAAGCCCCTCATTGACAGAAACAAAAACTTCGGAGACATTGGAACCAAAAAATCCCATACAGTCTTTCCATGATGACTTGAAACAGGATTTAAAAGAAATGAAAGAGATGATTGGGAAAAATGAAGAAAGAATTCAAAAAGTAGAGGAAAAAACAGAAATGACAGAAAAGAGGGTTGAAGAATTAGAAGAAAAATTGATGTCAGCTGATAAAAATCAAGAAAAACAATAATCTCGTTGGAAATTGACTGTTCTGACTATTACCTAAGATTCCAAAATATAGAGGAGAAAAAAGGAGAAAATTTACCAGAGGTGATTGCTGAGTACTGGCAGAAGCTACAGAAGAACCGAAGGAGATTTGAAATGAGATTAATGCAGCCTTTAGAGTACATACAAGATATGCAATGAGGAATAAATTACCAAGAGAAGTACATGTAAGATTTACAAAGAAAGCACTAAAAACAGAGATACTACAAGTAACAAGAAGTACAGCACTGAAGTACAAAGACAAAGAAATAATTGTACTGAGACAACTACCTAAAAGAGTTAGAGACTTGAGGAGAGAGTATCAATTTTTAACAAAAATTTTAATAACAAAAGGAGTGAGTTTCAGATGGTTAATATCAGAAGGAATCTTGGTGACATGGCAAGAACAAAGTCATAGACTGGATTCAATTGAAAAAACAAAGTTATTTTATGAATAATTTTGTGGACCATTAAAGGATAATTGGGAGCAATAAGAGAAACTAAACATAAAGATGGAAGAAAAAGGCAAAGAAGAAAACACAAAAGAACAGGAAGAGAGAGCACTAAGAGAAGGAGCAAGATCAATGGACCCAAAGGAACAAAGGGAGACAAGAACGATGAAACTAAAAACTAGTAACAAGTAAAATTAAATATGGAAGAAGAAATAAAAGCAATATCAATGTAATTGGACTTAAATGTAAATGGATTTAATTCGGCTACAGAAAGGATCAGAATTTTCAACAAAGTAAATAGGCTAAAGACAGTCATTACATGCTTACAAGAAGTACATATTAGAAAACAACATGCAAAATTAGCATTCAAAATTAGGAGTCGTATTTACTTCATTGATACAACAAAATAAAAGGGGAGTAGCTTTATATGTTAAAGAAAAATTAGAGCCTAAATTAATTTTTGAGGATCAAGAAGATAGGATAGTAATGGTGGAAATAAAAATGAATTTTAAACAAATACTTTTGATAGTGTTATATGCTCCAAATGACAAACAAGAAGAATCACAGGCAAATTATAGAATTGGACTATGAATATATATGCATAATGGGTGACTTTAACGCTGTGATGGATGTGGAGTTGGACTACAAAACAACAAAGACAAATAAGAAACCCAGAAAAACTCTTCCAAAATCTTTTTTTACAATGATTGAAGAATTAAGTATTCAAGATATTTGGAGACAAAGACAGAAAACAATATACCTTTACATTTGTCATGGTCGAGGATAGATATGATATGGATATCAACAGAACTTATAGATAACATACAAGAAGTAAATATTGAAATAAACACTTGGGCGGACCACAACCCAACAATAATAACTTGGAAAGGACAGTGTCAGTTTTGGAAGACAATTTTCCTTTTTGCTTGTTAACTGCCACATATTTTAGCTGGGGAAGTTGGAAGGGGGTTGTTGGAGCGGTAGAAAGTTAGTCATAATAACATTCCGTATTCAAGGACTTTTGCCTGCGCCTGATGAAGACTGCCTGAAGATTGCATCCAGTTGAGTGTGAAGAGTTGATTGGACAATGTGATAAACTTGTGGGTGTGGGGCAGGGCTGTGAACTGTCAGCTGGGTGTGGAAACCCTGGAAGCTTTCGGATTTGGGTTTTCCCAGATGACATCTCTAATAAATTGGAACTATGAGGAACCTCAGGCCTCAGAGCTTTATTTCATTGGGGATGTTCCTTGGAACCCTGACATTAACCTGAATCTCCTAAATAACTAAGCAGCACCCCAAAAGGGGGCTGAATGGGGTGCTGAGCCCCAGCACTAACCTAAAGCTTGGGTGGTGCAAAGACTCAGCAAAGATGGAAGAGAGAGAGGAGATTGCAGAGGGAGCCATGGGAGCACATACCGGAAGGTTTATTGAGACCCGGTATTCTCCTTCTGAAGGTGTGGTAAGAGCCCTTGAAGCTGCAGAGACGATGCAAAGTCTAGACACTTGGTCCAGGGAGATGGATTCCAGGAAAAGTTGTGAGCCTGATCCAACTCCAGAGATGGGACTGAAAGAACGATCGCCTGGATATCATCCTGTATCCAGCCCTCATCAACCTGCCTTCATGCTCCCTCCTGTGGAATTTACTCCCCCCCCAAGTTGGGGATTCTATCCTGGCCAGAGGTGGGTCCAGTGCCAGTGGATGCCAACACAGTCTGCTCCCCATCGTCGGCCCAATTTGCCCCAACAATCCCAGCTCTGCCATGTGGTCTGATCCAGCAGCTAGCAGCGCCACCGCAGGTTCCAGTTCAGCCGCTGGTATTCCCCCCGCTGTCCGCCGCAGCACCTCAATAGGTCACTGCCCTGCCTCCAGTCGCCATGGTGATTCCGCCAGCAAGGGCCCCGCCACCACGGTTTAGAGCAATGTTTGACAGTATCAGGCAGGTTCCTTTGTTAGCAGCTCGATTTTTCCTTGCTTTTCTGGGAGCCTTTTCTTATGAGTAATATTTTATTTGGGGAAATGACGAGGGGGGAGTTTGATTCCTTCCCAGAGCAGGTTAGTGGGTTGGAGAGGGAATGGAGATTTTGAAGTAACCTTCCCCTGACATGCCCACCAAGCCATGCCACGCCCACCAAGCCACACCCACAGAACTGGTAGTAAAAATGTTTGAAACCCACCACAATTTTCTAAAGAACCAGAAGGCAAGAAAAGGAACAATAGATGGAAACGAATGAAGGAGAAAAGCAACCTGGAAACTTACAATGAGAACAATAATCCAGTAGAACAGCTTGCCTTCAGAGGTTGTGGGTGCTTCATCATTGGAGATTTTTAAAAAGGGACTGGACAGTCACTTGTCTGATATGGTATAGGGCAGGTGTCGGCAACCAGCAGCTCCAGAGTCGCATGTGGCTCTTTTGTCCCCCTGCTGTGGCTCCCTGTTGGCTGAACCCCCTGCTCTGGCTTCCTGTTGGCTGGCCTGCCCCTAGCCCAACCCTCCCAGTCACTCCTCGCCTACCCTGAGAAGGTAAGGGCGACAGCAGGGAATAGAGACATGCTCCATATTCCAGAACAGGAGTGAAACGCCTCTGTACTTTTTTCATTTTTCATTTCATTTTATTTGATTTATATACCGCCCTACTCCTGAAGGACTCAGGGCAGTGAACAGGCACAAGATAAAACACATAGAATACAAAAATTTAAGAGCAGAAGTAAAATCGGATTAAATCAATTTAGCCCAAGACAAATTTAAAACCCCAGGTTAAGAACAAATTAAAATTTACATTAAAATTTACATTAAAAAGAGAATGGGAGAGGTTAGGCCAGACTAGCCAGGTGAAATAAAAAGGTCTTGAGAGCGCGGCGGAAGGTGCGTAGATCCGGGATCCTCCGTATCTCCGGGGGGAGCTCGTTCCAAATAGTAGGTGTCCCCACAGAGAAGGCACTCCCCCTGGGGGCCGCCAGCCGACATTGTTTGGCCGACGGAGGAGTCCCCCTCTGTGAGAGCGTACCGGCCGGTGGGAAGCCGTTTGCGGCAACAGGCGGTCCCGTAAATAGCCAGGCCCTAAGCCATGGAGCGCTCTAAAAGTGGTAACCAAAACCTTGAAGCGCACCCGGAAGACCACCGGGAGCCAGTGCAGCTCGCGCAGGAGAGGTGTTACATGGGAGCGCCACATCGCTCCCATAACCACCTGCGCGGCCACACTCTGCGCCAGTTGGAGCCTCCAGGTGCTCCTCAAGGGGAGCCCCATGTAGAGAGCGTTATAGTAGTCCAGGTGGGAAGTGACGAGGGCATGAGTGACCGTGTTTAAGGAGTCCGGATCCAGAAAGGGACGCAACTGGCGAATCAGGCGGACCTGGTGGAAAATCCTCCCAGTCACGGCTGTCAAGTGCTCTTCTAAAGACAGCCGTGAATCCAGAAGGACGCCCAAGTTGCGAGCCCTCTCCATGGGGGCCAGTGATTCGCCCCCAATAGTCAGCGATGGCATCAACTGACTATATCGGGACGTCGGAAACCACAGTCACTCAGTCTTGGACGGGTTGAGCCTGAGCCTGTTCCTTCCCATCCAGATCCGCACGGCCTCCAGGCACCGGGACATCACTTCAAGGGCATCGTTGGGGTGGTCCAGGGTGGAGATGTACAGCTGAGTATCATCAACGTACTGGTGGTACTTCACCCCGAAACCACGGATGATGTCACCCAGCGGCTTTACATAAATGTTGAACAGAAGGGACGAGAGGACTGAACCCTGTGGCACCCCACATATGAGGCGCCTTGGGGTCGACCTCTGCCCCCCTGCCAACACAGACTGCGACCGGTCGGAGAGAAAGGAGGAGAACCACCACAACACAGTGCTTCCCACCCCCAACTCTTCCAACCGGTGCAGCATGATACCATGGTCGATGGTATCAAAAGCCGCTGAGAGATCTAATAGGACCAGGACAGAGGAGCAACCCCTGTCCCGAGCCCTCCAGAGATCATCCACCAACGTGACCAATGCCATTTCCATGCTGTACCCAGGCCTGAAGCCCGACTGGAACGGATCCAGATATATTGTTTCATCCAGGTGCTGGGGGAGCTGTCGCGGAACCACACTCTCAACAACCTTCGCCACAAAGCGAAGGTTGGAGACCGGACGATAATTAGACAACACTGCCGGGTCCAGGGAAGGCTTCTTGAGGAGAGCCCTCACCACCGCCTCTTTCAAGGTGGCGGGGAAGTCACCCTCACCCAATGAAGCATTTATAATCCCCAGGAGCCAGCCTCGCGTCACCTCCCGGGAAGCCAGCACTAACCAGGAGGGACACGGGTCCAGCAAACATGTCGCGTTCAGTCTAACCAGAATCCTGTCCACGTCATCAGGAGTCTCAGGATCAAACTCATCCCAGATAACATTCTCAAGACCTGCCCCAGTCGTCCCCGCTGAACCTACCCAGTCAGAGTCCAGATCTTCCTGAATCTGAGTGATTTTGTTATGGAGATACTGTACAAAATCCTCGGCTCTACCCTCCAAAGGGTTCTCCTGCACTCCCTGGTGGAGTAAGGAGTGGGTCACCCTAAACAGGGCGGCCGGGCAATTATCTGATGATGCAATAAGAGCAGCAAAATAATTACATTTTGCTGCTTTTATCGCCACTAGATAATTCCTAATATGAGATCTTACCAGTGTCCGGTCGGATTTGGAAAGGCTGGCCCTCCAACTGCTCTCTAGGCGTCTTTTCCAGCACTTCATCTCCCTCAGCTCCTCAGTGAACCAGGGAGCCAGGTGAGATCGGTGCCGGGTCAGAGGCCGCAAAGGCACGACCTGATCCAGAGCTCCAGCAGCTGACCTATCCCAGGCGGCCACTAGTTCTCCAGTTGAGGCGGTTGCCAGAGCCTCAGGAAATGGCCCAAGCTCCATCTGGAACCTATCAGGTTCCATCAGGCGCCTGGGGCGGAACCATCTTACCGGCTCCGCCTCCCTGTGGCAGGGTGCAGCGGCTCGAAGGTCAAGGCAAAGGAGAGAGTGATCTGACCATGACAAGGGCTCGGTGACTATATCCCCTATCTCAAGATCACTCAACCACTGTCCAGAGACAAAAACCAGGTCCAGCGTGTTCCCCCCATGTGGGTGGGGCCATGAATTAGCTGGGTCAGGTCCATAGCTGTCATGGAAGCCATGAACTCCCAAGCTACCTCAGACATCTCACCCATGGACGGCAGGTTGAAATCTCTCATGACCATAAGTCTAGGGGTATCAACCGCCACTGCGGCAATGACGTTGAGTAGCTCAGGCAGGGCTGCTGCCACGTGGCAGGGAGCCAGGTACGTGATCAGCACACCCATCTGAACCCCATGACCCCACTTCACAAGGAGGGACTCACAGCCAGCCGTCTGAGGGACAGTGGCCTCCCTCAGTCTAAGACCTTCTTTAATGATAACCGCTACCCCCCCCGCCCCTCCCCTGTGACCTCGGCTGATGAAATGCATGGAAACCTGGTGGGCACATTTCTACGAGGGGGACCCCCCCCCTCTGGGCCCAACCAGGTCTCCGTAATACCTGCCAGGTCTGCTCCCCCCTCCTGAACAAGATCACAGATGAGGGGGGGCCTTATTTACTACAGACCTGGCACTGCACAGCATCAGCCGAAGGCCTGGGCCCTGAGGAACTGAGCAACCTGGGGAACAGGTGGAACCTTGGGGGCTTGAGCGCGCTACCGCTCGTAGACAACGAGCGCGCGCTCCCCTAACACGATATGGCTCCCTGCTCCCGCCGTATCTGCCTCTCCCACTCACAGGATTGATGTTACAAACATTATTTGGATAAGCGCTGACCCCCCCTCGACCCCTGGCCCCCCACCTCCCACACCGCGCTTCATAACCAGACCCTCCCCTCCCCTTAGTGGGTTTTCCCCCATACCCACAACCTGATTTCTAATCCAACCCTCCCACCTCCCGGAGCCCCTTAGTTTAGTTTAGTTTAGTTTAGTTTATTTGATTTGTATACCGCCCTACTCCTGAAGGACTCAGGGCGGTGAACAGCCAAACAATAAAATACATAGATACAAAAAATTTAAAAACCAGATAAAATCAAATTAAATCATTTTGGCCCATTTTGGCCCCTTAAAAGATTAACTAAAAATTTAGATAAAAAGCCCCTCAACCCCCTCTTTGCAGCATGCCAGCTCTCTGGGTTCCAAAACCCGTCATCGAGGTAGGCCCTCGATAACGTGGAGGGCCAGGCCTGTGAGAGGGGGGAGTCTCGCAGCGCAAGAAGTTCAGCGGTTGAGTACATTCACATACTTGCCTTTTCTTCCGGCCCTTGTTGGTGTTGTGTGCACCTCGGTCACTCAGGGAGACGCACAACTTGCTCTCTGTGCCAAGGCACTGGCCCAGCCCAGCTGTGGCCGACACCACTGCTCTCGCCACCTCCATAGCCTGCCTGCTGCTCTCACAGCACAGTTAAATTTAATGTGCTTCACAATGGGGGAAATGGCGTCCTCTCCTCCTCTTGGAGCCCATTATGACGTGGAGCAACAGCCACGCCGGGCCAGTGTCTCGGTGAGGAAAGCTGCTCAGGCCAGGCAAGGAGTGACTGGGAGGGGCCAGTGGTGGGTTCAGCTGACAGGGAGCTACAGCACGGGGATGAAAAAGCTTCATTTTTCTGGGAATCTGAAATTACTCTTGATTTAAATCGTATGGTAAAAAGCACCCAAAGAACAACATCAGCACAACCCTCACCTGTTTTTGGAAATGGTTCAAGAAAGAACACACACACACAAAAGAGAGACACAGAGAGAAAGAGAGAGACAGAGAGGGAGAAAGAGAGACAGACAAGGCAGAGGGAGACAAAGAGGGAGAAAGAGACAGAGAGATGAGAGAGATAGAGGGAGAAAGAAAGAGAGGGAGAAAGAGAGGGAGAGAAAGAGAGGAGAAGTAGAGGGAGACAAAGACACATTGAGCGAGAGATACCTGTTTCCCCACAGAAAACATAGGGAACCACAAAACCTGGGTAGGCGTGGCTGGGGGGGGTGTCATGTGACTGGGTGGGAGTGAGTGATTTGGAGTTGGTCCCATCCACCCAGAGGTTTAGGTGCTTCATCACTTGAAGTTTTTAAACATAAACTGGATAATCACTTGTCTGAAATGGTATAAAGTCTCAGGCTTGAGCAGGGGGCTGGACTAGAAGACCTCCAAGGTCCCTTCCAGATCTATTCAGATTGATTGATTGATCTTGAAAGCTGCAGCCTTGAATTTGCTGTGGGAGCACCGGGAACAAGTCAATGGGTATGTTTTGTGGGGAGGAAGAAGATCCGATTTGGTGTAGTGGTGAAGGCACCAGCTTAGAGACAGAGAAACGCTCAATTCCAGTGCCACCTGAAGGGCAAACCCATCTGTTCAACTTTGGCCAGTCCTCTCAGCCCTTGGAAGCAGGAAAGGGGGGGGGGCTTCCAAAAACCCTTCCAAAGGAACCTGCAAGCCCAGGCATCAAGACTGACCCAAAGGCACCAAAAACGAAGCGAAGTAATGTCACACTTCACTTTTTCACTTGGCTCAGTTGCAAAGATCGGTTGCTAGGAGTCGAAAAGGACCTGCTGCCATATAATCCCTGAAAACCTCTTCTAAACGCCTTGGTGGAGATTGGACAAGCGTGTTTTTCCACCTCCTGTCGCTAGATGGCGGGCAGGCAACACTGTGCCTAAAAAGCCATCAACACAGTAGTGCCATCCGTGCTCGAGCTTACAAACAGGAGTTTTTAAACCATCGATCGAGTACTGCATTGCTAGATAGGATGGGAAGAGAGGAGAAGCGCAGAGGAACTTCCTCTTCCGGATGACTGATGGGAGGAAGTTGGTGTGCAGAGCGGCTCTTGTGCTGTTTCCATGGTCGAAGCAGCAGCTGGCAGGTGAGTGGAGGGCAGCAGGTGGGAGGAGAGTCCGGGAGCAACTTGGGCTGGAAGCGGAGAAGCAACTGGGCTGAAGCCTCTCAGCTGCGGCTGCTGCAGGTTCCTTCCCTCCCCAAATGGAAGCCCACTGGTGCTGCAGGCTGGGAAACTGGGGGCTGCAATTTCTGCTGGTGGGAAGCTTGAAAAAGCCTCTTTCAAGTGGAGGTTGGTTCTTTGGGAATGGCTTCCCTCCAGAGGTTGTGGCTGCTCCGTCCCTGGAGGGTTTTGAGGGGCGATTGGGCAGCCATTTGTTCTGGACGGAATAGGGTCTCCTGCCTGAACAGGGGATGGACTAGAAGACCTCCAAGGTCCCCCCAACTCAATTCTTCTCTTATGGACCTGATGTTTTCTGGGCAACAAGATCGGATTTATTTGCCTCTGGTCTTTTTTGGGTTGTTCTTGTTTTCTTCTACTTCCATTTCTAGCTAACAAGTATGTGTTTCCTATTGGTGCCCCCCCAGGCTCCACTGTGCTTAACCCAGCACTTTTTAAAAAATAGCTATTGAATGTTTGTATTTATTTATAAAATGTATTGGCCACCAACCTTACCGTGACATAACTGCGATTGACAGATATGGCTCAGTGAAATAAGAGACAGAGTCCAAGTGTGTGTGTGTGTGTGTGTGTTGATAAGCCAATGCATTTCTTCATCCTCCTAAGAAGGAAGGAACCCTGAGCGTAGTGAAAGGCAGATATTTATACATTTCTTTGCTTTCGCTTCATTACATAAGAGGCAGTTGGCACATGACAGAGAAGATATAGAAATTATAAAAATAGTCAAGTTTGCCTTCTGTGGTTTTGGTCACGTGGCTAACCCATAGGCTAGTGTTCCCTGTGAAATTTTCCATGGCTTCAAAAGCCTTTTTTTTGATTGAAAAGTTTTATAAAAGATACAAACATTTTCTCCACCCTCCCACCGCTCCACCCTCACCCCATCCCACCCCCCTTGCCCACCCACCCCCGTCCCTAGACTTCCCAGAACAAGCACAGGGTATAGCATTCACAAACATAAAACTAAAATATGCTAACAATTTGTTGGCTTCAAATTCTCCCTAGGTCTTTAACTCCTTATAACTCAAAACACTATAAACATAAACTAAAGATTAAAAATGTTTCATTCATAAGCTGTATGAAACTTCTTAGTCTGATACTTGTTTTGAATATAGTCAATCCACCTTCTCCATTCCTATATATATATCTTTCATTTGAGTGATCTTTAAGATATGATGAAATTTTCGCCATCTCTGCCAAATGCACGACTTTTAATGTCCATTCCTCAATAGTAGGTGGATCTTCTTTCTTCCAATGCTGTGCCACCAGTAACCTGGCTGCTGTTATTAAGTTTAAAAACAACTTAGTCTCTGTCACAGTACATTCTGTAACTATTCCCAACAAAAGAGCCTTGATAGTACAGTGGTCTAAGCACCCTGTTATTAACACAGCTGCCTGCAATTACTGCTGGTTCGAATCTCTCCAAGGCTCAAGGTTGACTCAGCCTTCCATCCTTTCTAAGGTAGGTGAAATCAGGACCCAGTTTGTGGGGGCAATAAGCTGACTTTGTATAAAATATACAAAAGTATGAAGGCTATTGCTTAACGCATTGTAAGCCGCCCTTCCAGAGAAGGGCGTCATATAAATCAAATTAAAAAAACAAAACAAAACTGTGGTGTAAATTTGATCTTTTTCTTTAAAATATTTTGAATAATCCACCATATTTTTATCCAAAAAGCCTTAATTTTTTTACATGTCCACCATATATGAAAATACGTAGCGTCTTCACACTCACATCGCCAACACTTAGGTTGTAAATTTGGATACATACAGGCTAGTTTTTTTGGATCTAAATGCCATCTATAAAAGATTTTTATAAAAGTTCTCTCTTAAATTTTGGGCTTGTGTAAATCTTACATTTCCCATATCTTTTCCCATGTTTCCATCCTTATTGGTTCTCCTATATTTTGTGCCCATTTTATCATACAATCCTTGACTAGCTCTGTTTCTGAATGTATTTCAACTAATACATTATACAACCTTTTTATATGCATTTGACTTTTGTCTCTTATTTGTTTTATCAAGTTCTCATCCTGTTGCAAAATACCAGTTTTCTGATCTTCTCCCCATCTGGCCTGCAGCTGTCCATACTGAAACCAAGTTCTAATTATTCCTTCTTCTCTTAATTGTTCCATAGATTTTAGTTGTAATCTAACTCCTTCTTTATAAAGGAGTGCCTTATATGTAATCTTATCTTGTTTTTGCTCCACATTTATATTCTCTATCGCGTGTCTGGGTACTGTCCATATTGGTAACTTATCGTTTAATTTGTATTGATATTTCTTCCAGACACGCAATAAAGCATTCTTTAATATATGACTTTTAAAAGTCTTATCTACTTTATTATCATACAGTAAATAAGCATGCCAGCCGTAGACCAGACCATATCCTTCAATGTTTAATATCCTTTCCTCCGTTAAATTTATCCAATCAGTAACTGCTGAGAGGGCAGCGGCTTCGTAATACAATCTTAAATTGGGCATTTTAAGACCTCCTCTTTCTCGTGCATCTTGCATTATCTTTTGATTTACTCTCAGTTTCTTCCCTGCGTACACAAACTTATTTATGCCCTTCTGCCATTCCTTCAAATTTTCATATTTTTAAAGTATAGGTATCATTTGAAAAAAATAAAATAAAAACCTTGGTAAGACATTCATTTTTACTGCCGCTATCCTTCCCAGCAAGGACAATTGTAATTTTTTCCACTTTTCCATCTCTTTCTGTATTTTTTGCCACAACGGTTCATAATTGTGCTGATATAGTTTCATATTTGTGGTCATAATATAAACCCCTAAATATTTAACCTTCTTTCCTATCTCAAATCCTGTTACCCTTTC
Organism: Pantherophis guttatus; assembly: GCF_059756535.1. NCBI lineage: Eukaryota > Metazoa > Chordata > Lepidosauria > Squamata > Colubridae > Pantherophis > Pantherophis guttatus. The sequence continues at coordinate 264,552,490 of NC_142064.1, forward strand.
TATCTCTTCTTTTTGGCTTCTAGTCATGTTTTTAGCTATTATCTTTGTTTTAGCTGTATTTATTTTAAAACCAGATACTTGTCCATATGGGTTAATTATATCCATCAAGGCTGTAATCGATTGTGCTGGTTGGGCTAAGGTAACAACCAGGTCATCTGCAAATGCCCGTAACTTATACTCATGCTGTCTGATTTTAATTCCCTTTATTGTATCTGTCCCACGTATTTTACTCAGTAAAATTTCCAGCGTCAAAATAAACAACAATGGAGACAAGGGACAATCTTGCCTTGTTTCTTTTTCTATATTAAAAATATCTGTTAAACCACCATTAATTATTATTTGCGCTGTTTGTTTCTGATATATTGCCTTAATAGATTGTATAAAATAATCTCCAAGTTGCATCCTTTGTTAATTTCAATAGAAAATGCCAATTCAATCTATCAAAGGCTTTCTCAGCATCCAAAAATACTAGCACTGCGGGGACCTGGTTGTTCTTTCCCAAATACTCTAGTAAGTTAACAATTTGCCTTACATTACTTTTCATTTGTCTACCATTTATAAAACCAGTTTGATCATGATGAATCATTTGCTGCATAACTATCAATAATCTATTTGCTAATATTTTAGCAAAAATCTTATAATCTGTATTTAAAAATGAAATCGGCCTGTAGTTTTTTGGATCTGTATGATCTTGACCTTCTTTTGGGATCAAAGAAATAAAAGCCGTCTTCCAAGTTGGAGGTACCTCTCCTCCCTGTTGTATATTGTTAAATAATTCCTTCAGTGGTTCCAGCATTTCCTCCTGTAAACTCTTATAATAAACAGCTGTCAAACCATCCGTCCCAGGAGCTTTACCCACCTTCAATTGCTTAATTGCAAACAAAATTTCCTCGGAAGTTATCAATTGATTTAAACTATCCCTCTGCTCTTTTGAAGTTATATAAATGTTCTCTTTCTGCAAATATCTATCTATATCTGTATCTTGAATTTTATCACCAGTATACAGCCTTGAGTAAAACTCTAAAAAAGATTTTTTAATCAATTCTTGCTCATGAACCTCTTTACCCTTGTATTTTATTTTCTCTATAGTCCTTGATTTCTGCTTTTTCCTTAACAAATATGCTAACCATCTGCCAGGTTTATTGGCATTACAAAAAGTATTATGTTTAGCATATTGTAAATTAGTTGCCACTTGGTCTGCTATTAACATGTTAAATTGACCTTTCAGTAAATTAATTGCCTCTTTAATTCTCTTATCTGTTTAGCTATCAAAGCTCGTTCTTGTTTTCTAATCTCTTCTTCTAGTTCCTTTCTTTTTTCCCCCCTGTTTTTTTCTATACTTATTATTCAAATATATCAAAATAGCTCACATATATGCTTTACTTGCATCCCACACCATTTCCATCGATGTACCCTTTTGCATATTCATAACAAAAAATTCTTTCATAAATTTTTTACACTCTTTAACATTTTCTTGTTTAAATTATCGTTTAACCTCCAGGACCTCATAAGCCCCTTTCCATACTCCAGTTCCCTCCAGACTGGACTATGGTCTGTCAATGTTCTTGAACAAATCTTCGTATTCTTCACCCTAGAAAAGAGGTCGTTACTAATTAGTATAAAGTCAATCCTTGAAAAGGATCGATGTCTATCCGAAAAGAAAGTAAAATCTTTTTCTTCTGGGTTTCTTTCACGCCAAATATCCCTCAACTCCCAAACATCCATCATCTCCAAAAACGATTTGGGCAATCTTGCTTTTGCTGAAACATTTTGCTTAGGTCCCTTCTTGTCCTTTTTAACATCCAAAACACCATTCCAATCACCCAATAGGATACAAGTTTTGTATCCTCATTGTGTCAACTTAGAATGTAGACAATTATAAAAAATTTTCCTGTTGTTGGTTAGGGGCGCATACTCCAATTAAAAGTAATTTTTCTCCCTTTATTAAAAGTTCAATTGCTAAGAATCTTCCTTGATCGTCTGCTTCAATTAATTTAGCAATTAATTCTCTTTTCAAATATATAACTATACCATTTTTCTTCTCTGGTGCTGCTGCTACATAATGTGTACCTAATCTTGTATTTATTAAATATTTTTGATCTTCTATCCTAATATGAGTCTCTTGTAAACAAATTACGTCATTTTTAAATTGTTTAAGATAGTGAAATATTTTCCTCCTCTTCTGTGAAGAATTCAAACCATTAACATTCCAAGTTAAAAACCTAGTTCTCATGTTTGGGCCTCTGAAGCATTTGGAGCATTTGCTGATGGTCATGCCTCATTTGACCTTTAGGTCTGGCTCCTCCCACTGCTTCTGTTTTTGTAGTTCCTTGAGTTGCCATCTGGAGTTGTTGCTGTCTTAATTCTTCCTTGCGTTTAGCTGTTGCTGCTCTGTTCTGTCTTTGATCCTTTGGTTCTTCTGGTATATCAATTAAATCCAAATCTTGAACAGCTATCTGGATTTGTAGGAAATCTTCTTGACTGGTTGTGGCTCCCCCCTGAACTATTGTCATCAGCTCTTCTCTCTCTCCTTCCATTACTTCCTTTTTTCTTTTAACTTCTGGTGATTTTGGTGGCCCAGCCTTTAACACGTTGGCATAGAAATCTCTTGCTTTCCATACTGTATTAAGCCGATATCTCTCACCCGAATAGTTCACAACTAAGCCGGCTGGCACTTCCCATCTATACTGTATTTGGCATTTTCTCAGTTCATCCACCAGAAAGACATAATCCCTTCTGGCTCTCAACATTTTTTTGGGGGGGGGGATTTCTTTCATTGTCATCACCTTTGGCCTTCCTCTTGAAGCTTATTTTTAAAGGTAGCCTGTAAAATTTCATTACGTAGTCTCCTTGTGGTAAAGTATATTACAGTGTCTCTTGGTAAATGTTTCTGTCTGGCCACCCACGAATTGACGCGATATATCTTGTCAATCTGCCAGCCTAACTTCACTTTCTGCACCCCCAACATCTGTGCCAATGCCTCTGACATCATCTCTTTCAAATTCTCTTGTTTGTTCTCCTTCACCCCTCTTATTCTTAGAGCAAATTCCATATCTCTCTATTGAATCATTGTTACATCAGCTTCAGCCCTTTCAATTTTGTTCTGAGTCTCTTCTAATTTATTGTCCAAGATTTCAGTAGATTGCTTAATTTCTTCAACTTTATCATCCAAGATTTCAATGTGACCTGCCAAACCTTTAAATGCCAATATTATATCATCCCTATTTTCCTGAATCCGAACTGAGATCTCATCTGAAACAGACTGTGTTTTTTCATTAGTTTCATTAATTTTTTCATTAATCACAGTAGCAATTTTATCCTGTATAGCTTTTAGGGCTTCTTGTATCATTTCAAACGTTAAAGTCTGTGGATCTGTTGGGGGAACAGAGGCTTGCATTCTAGAAGTATGGGCTGGAGAGCTTCCGGCACTCCCAGTTCCTTTAATAGGAACAGTCTTTACAGGTTTTGAGGCCATTTTTCAGTTTAAATTAATCTTTGTATTTTAATCAGAAGCCAAAAAGAAGAGTTTAACAAAGTCAAAAATTTTTCCCAGTCTTAAATTGATGTCTTAAAATCCTCCTTCTTTCAGTACAAAAATTTTTCCCAAGCAAGAGGCTATCAGCGAAACGAAACTTTCCTTTCACTTTTACTTTCCACGCCCTTTCAAGCCTCAATCGCCATCTTGTTACAAATTTACAAAATTGTTATTTCCGAAGGAGATAATGAACATTGGAGTTAAGTTTAGTTGTTATTTCCGAAGGAGGTAATGAACATTGGAGTTAAGTTTAGATACTTGCAGTCTGACTTCTCCTGGCTTGTTCTGCCTGCAGCAATTTAGGATGTTGGAAATCCCCTCAGTTGTTATTGGCAGAATTGGTCGCGGCACCTTGCTCCACTAATTAGCAGAGTCGTCCCAAGTCCGGGGCAGATTGACAGGCTTCTAGGGAGCTCTCGCCCTTTGCGCCCCAGAATTTCTCCTAGGGCACTTGGGGAGCTCTACCTTCACCTGTCGGCTCTCCTCCCTCCCCTTTGCCCGGGGAGAAAGTTTCCAACTGCCAGACAGCTGTTTTTCGGCTGTTCTGGTGGCTTTTACGATACCGGGGATCGGGCGCTCACGGAGGAGTGTCTGTGACACGCGCGGAGCCAACCGGAAGTCACTTCAAAAGCCTTTTGAGGCCTGAACTTCAGCCTTGCCATCTCAACATACGAGCAATCATCCAATTCATCCAATTCCTGATTAACAATAGCTCAGAAGGTTTCAGATGTTTTTTCAGCCTTCAAAGACATGAATTATCTTCATATTGTAGGTGTGTATATTTTTATTTCTGAATGTACATACCTGCAAATGTATAATCTATCCCCAGGACCTCCAGATAAACAGTCATGTGAAAAAGAAAGTATACTCACCTTGACTTTTATGATTTTATGTATCAAGACATAGTAAAAATCAATTGGTCCTTAGAAGTTCTTAATAGTAGGTAAATACAACCACAGATGAACAACAACACATGAAATATTACATCAGGTCATCATTTATTTTATAAAAAGGAAGCCAAAACGGTGAAGTCATGTATGAAAAATGTATGATTCAATAATTTGTAGAACCACCTTTAACAGCAACAACTAGAAGTAATTCTTTTCTGTGTGACTTTATCAGTCTCTTTGTGGAGGAATTTTGGCCCAGTCTTTTTTACAACATTGCTTCAGTTCATTGAGGTTTGTGGGTGTTTTTTTATGCACAACTCTCTTGAGGTCCTGCCAATTGGGTTGAGGTCTAGACTTTGACTGCAGCACCTTGATTCTTTTTCAGCTATTTTGTTGTAGATTTGCTGATGTGTTTTGCGACCATTATCCTGTTGCATAATCCTTTGTCAGCCAAGCTTTAGCTATTGGTGTGATGGCCTCTGGCTCAATTGCATTATGGCCAACCATTTCCACTTTGGTCTGGTCTGTGCAAAGGACAGTGTTCCCGAAGTCCTGTGATTTCTTCAGATGCAACTTTGCAAACAACAGCCATGTGCTATGACCTTTTTAGAGAGAAGAGGCTTTCTCCATTCAACCCTTCCAAACGAACCATACTTCTTCAGTAATTTTCTAATTCCATTGTTATGAATCTTAACATTTAACATGCTTATTGAAGCCTGTAGAGCAGGGGCGTCAAACATGTGTCATCATGGCATGATCATGTGATCACAACTTTTTCCCCTTCTTTAAACGTGGCCGTGGCCAGCGTGTGACCCATCTGGCGCACAGGCCACTAGTTTGACAGCCCAGCTGTAGAGTCTGAGATATAACTCTTTGCAATTTCTCTGGCCATTGCACCGTCTGACCTTGGGCTGAATTTCCTTGAACGTCCACTCCTGGGAAGATTAGCAACTCTCCTGAATGCTTTACACTTGTCTTCCACACTGTAGAATGATGGGTTTTTAATTGTTTGGAAATGACCTTTTAAACCTTCCCAAATTGATGGGCAGCAACAATTTTTTCTCTTGCTGATTCTTTATTCTTTGGCATTGTGTTAACACACAATTCAGTCAGAGATAGATGTAATGATACTTGCTGATGATCAATTGATGAAGGGCATTTTATTAGCAGTACGTGGCTGCTACTTCCCCTCTTTATACTATGGAAGCAGTGAGAAATTTCCTAATGGTGAGAACAATTAACCAGGAGAACGGCTGGCCTTCAGAAGTTGTGGTGCTCCATCACTGGAGGCTTTTCAGAAGAGATGAGACAGCCATTTGTCTGAAATGATATAGGGTGACCTCCAAAGTCCCTTCCAATTCTGTTATTCTGTTCTGTTCTGTTGCGATGATATTTATGATACCCTGATAAGTAAAACCACAAGAAATCAAAGCAGGTGTAGTTTCTTTTTCAATTGATTGTATTTGAAAACAACCCTTTGCATTGCTAAGAATTTGTGATTGACTGAAGTCAACAATCGAATTAGAATCATTGAATGGATATTTGAACTTGGATCTGGGTGGTCTTCCGTGTCTCAATTGAATCATGATCAATGTAAGAGGTTATTGGAGCATTGTGGCATGTTTGCTTTTTCATTATAATGTAAACTTTTTCTTCTTTTCTCATCTTCTGCAACTGTTTTATACACAATTAAAGATACACTTTTATTTGAATCTTATAGACAAAGAAGATGGCAATGAGCACTCTGGACAACTGAGGATAACAAACAACTTTGAATAGCAAAACAAGTCAGTCCAGAAATCAAAATATTTTCCATTTCCTTCAGAGAGTCCCCCAGCAGGTGAGAGAGAAATGAGAGAAAATCAAGAAGAGATTTCTAACTGGAAAAATAGAGAGTGAAATTAAAGCATACGTTACATGAAAAGTCACGGGGGATTATTTTTCCATTCAGGAAAAGAGGGAAATATCTGGAAGTTACTGGGGAGGAAGCCACGTAGAGCAGACAGTGTTGCAGGCCTTGCTCTGGGAGGAAGAAAATCACCAGTAAATCAAAGCAGCACTAAAGGGATTATCCATATTTTTGACCACCTCAAGAATATTAGTTGTGGAAAAACTCCATAGACGTTTCTGTTCTGGGAAAGATACAACTTGCAAATCACAGCTGATTATGCCAGAGGGGATCCAGACTGGAGAAAAACCGTACAAATATTCTGAATGTGGCAAAAGCTTTGGTCAGAACAACTCCATTTTCTTTCATGGAAGGACTCACACAAGAGAGAAGCCCTACAAATGTTCCCAATGCGGTAAATGCTTTAGCAAGCATGGCAACGTGGACTCACACCAAGGAGAAACCATTTGAATGTCCTAATTGTGAGAAATGTTTCAGTAACAATTACAACCTGGTGACACACCAGAGGACTCACACAGGAGAGAAACCATTTGAATGTCCTGATTGTGGGAAATGTTTCGTTCAGAATTCCAGCCTGGTTCAACACCAGAGGACTCACACAGGAGAGAAACCCTATAAATGTCCTGACTGTGGGAAAAGTTTCAGTCAAAATTCCAATCTCATTGGCCACCAGAGGACTCACACAGGAGAAAAACCCTTTAAATGTCCTGACTGTGGGAAAAGTTTCAGTCGGAATTCCAACCTCATTGGCCACCAGAGGACTCACACAGGAGAGAAACCCTTTGAATGTCCTGACTGTGGGAAAAGTTTCAGTCATAATTCCAGCCTGGTTCAACACCAGAGGACTCATACAGGAGAGAAACCCTTTGAATGTCCTGATTGTGGGAAATGTTTCAGTCAGAATTCCAGTCTGATTCAACACCAGAGGATTCATACAGGAGTGAAACCCTTTGAATGTCCTGATTGTGGGAAAAGTTTCAGTCAGAATTCCAGCCTGGTTAAACACCAGAGGACTCATACAGGAGGGAAACTGTACGAGTTTCCAGACTGTAGGACAAGTTTCAGTCAGAATTCCAGCCTGGTTCAGCACCAGATGATTCACACAGGAGAGAAACGCTTGAAATGTCCTGACTGTGGGAAAAGTTTCAGTCAGAATTCTAGTCTGATTAAACACCAGAGGATTCACACAGGAGTGAAACCCTTTGAATGTCCTGACTGTGGGAAAAGTTTCAGTCAGAATTCTAGCCTGGTTCAACATCAGAGGGTTCACACAGGAGAGAAACCCTTTGAATGTCCTGATTGTGGGAAATGTTTCAGTCAGAATTCCAGCCTGGTTCAACACCAGAGGATTCACACAGGAGAGAAACCCTTTGAATGTCCTGACTGTGGGAAAAGTTTCAGTCATAATTCCAGCCTGGTTCAACACCAGAGGACTCATACAGGAGTGAAACCCTTTGAATGTCCTGACTGTGGGAAAAGTTTCAGTCAGAATTCCACCCTGGTTCAACACCAGCGGATTCACACAGGAGAGAAACCCTTTGAATGTTCCGATTGTGGTAAAAGTTTCAGTAATAACTCCAACCTGGTGAAACACCAGAGGACTCATACAGGAGAAAAACCCTTTGAATGTCCTGACTGTGGGAAAAGTTTCAGTCAGAATTCCAGCCTGGTCCAACATCAGAGGACTCATACAGGAGAGAAACCCTTTGAATGTCCTGACTGTGGGAAAAGTTTCAGTCATAATTCCAGCTTGGTTAAACACCAGAGGACTCACATAGGAGGGAAACTGTACGAGTTTCCAGACTGTGGGAAAGATCTCAGTACTAGGGTTAATATTATGAATCATGTCCTTATACACAAAGGGGAGAAATCATTTTAGTGTCCTGAGTGTGGAGAGTGCTTTAGCAAATATTCCACCCTTATTGCTCACAGAAAAATCCACATGATGGTCAAATGATCAGTGTAGAGAAGGCTTGAATTTCATTTCTGGTGTCCCATTGTAAATCTAGCTGAGATATTGATCATTTAAATTGATTAAATTAATTAGAATTTGCCTGATTTTTTGTAGGCAAATATGTAATGGTATTAGGTGGGGCAGAGGAAAGAAAAAGTTAGAACATATTACTTTGATAATGGCTATCTGGCCTTCAGTATAAGAAGTTGCTGGATATTTATTTTTGTAGAAATTGGGCAATTATGTAAAAACCCACCAAACTTCTTGAATTGGAGTCAAAAGTTGCTTCCCTCCTCCTGCACCTATAAGTTCCCTGTGACTTCTCTGAGGAAACACTGTTGATGGTGGGAGGCTCCCAGAACAACAAGCAAGCAAGAAGGACATCAAGTATGCTGCAGAAAAAGTTAACTCAAATCTTTTTGGAGTGGCACTCAATGTCTGGCGATTTAATGGATTAGTTATTACAGGTTTATTGACAGCAACACACAAACTGTCATTTCCTTCTTCAGTGTGTTTTCTCTCCCGCCCTCCCTCTCTCTCTCTCTCTCTCTCTCACTCACTCACACACACACACACACACACACACACACACACACACACATCTCAGTGAGAACAACCTTATTACTTCCTGGCAGTCAATGGGGGAGAAGAGAGGTAAAAAAAAAGCATAAAGTAAGGGAATATTGTGGTCAAAACATGCCTCATCTAAAGCAACCAATCACTTTGAAGATTCAACATATATTAAGCATGCAAATAATCACTGTGCACAATGGATTCCAGCAAAGCATTGGCAGCTTTCTGAGCAGCCCTGACCTAAAGCAGAACCGCAGGTTATATATACTGTTGGCCCACTACATTAGAAAGATGTAGAAACAGGCAAGCACCCTATAGAGTACAGCATGACGTTGGAATATTTTTGATAATCTCATTATTTCTCCCTGCCTACAAGGTCCGCAGGGCAACTATGCGCTCTGTGAGATACGGTCAGGGAATATAAACATTTTGACCAGTGGTGGGTTGCTACCGGTTTTCCCCAGATCAGGCAAAGTGGTAGAGCGAGAGGCATGCACAGAAGCAGCCTGTGTGCGCACAAGCGAACCGTTAGCGAACAGAATTGAAACCCACTACTGATTTTGACCCACTGGTCCAGAAATTCCAGTCTGATTCTTCCCCCTGTGCCCATGCAGGCCCAGTTCAGCTTGTTGTCAATGTTTACTTACAACAAGACTTTAAGCTCTCTACAACTATTGGGGTGCAGGAGCATCTCTAGAGGTTTGCTAGTGAATGTAACTCAGTGGTCTGTATGGATAATCACTGGGGACTTTCCATGACTGAGTGGAGAATACAAACTCTACCTCCCTGCTCTTAAACCAACACAATATCCACCCTATCCAATACCCTCCCTATGCTCAGACTGAAGAAAATGGCCTTGGGAGCAGTGGTAGGTTGCTCCCTGTTTGGTCCGGTTCCTGCGAACTGGTAGTAAAAGCGGCGGGAGGCTCTGCCCATCTGCCCTGATGTCAGGATGGACAATCTGTGTCTGCACAGAAGCTTTTGCACATTGCAAACCGGTAGTAAAGGTAAATAGAACCCACCCCTGCTTGGGAGATATGCAAACTCCATTACTAAAGAGGTGAAGGGGAAACATCTCCCAAGTCCACAGCACATGGATCCTATTCAGAAGAGACTCAGACAGACTCCTCCCTAATTCACAGGAGTATAAGAAGGGGGGAGAAGGTACAAAGAAGATACTTTACATGTGTTTTCACCCAAAAAGAAAACATGACACAACTTATCAAAAACAGAATCATAAGTGCCAGATTAGGAATGCAAATTAAAATATGGAAAAATAAGGTAAGAGAACACCTCTTGGCTCTAGACAAATTCAAATCACTGGGTCGGGACGGACTGCAGCCAGAATTTTACTGGAACTAATAAATGTGATTTCTGATCTGTCCCCGTACCCACACACACACAAACACAGCCAGTCGAGGGTTAAGGAAACACTTTGGAACGCACCCAGGTCTTATCTCCCACTTGGCAGCGATAGACACACCGTCTGCCAAGTGACTTTATTTTCAAAGTAAAACAGAAAGATAAATACTCAAGAGTCCAAATGTCCGACACTTTAAATCTTTCTCTCAGCAGCTCCGGACGAGGCTTTAGTGACTATCCAAGGTTTGCTTTGTTCGTCACAAAGATCCTTGACCACCACCCTCTATTATATAGTCTCTGGGGTGTGGTCCAGTGACTCAGTTCTAATCCCTAGCACGCCTCCTAAGCTGCTGCAAACGTTTATCACGCCATCGGAGGCGTGCGTCCAGGAATGATATTTCCTCATCACTCTGATTCGAATCAGCTGTCTCCTCCCTCGGCCGGCACTTGAGACAATGCCAGAGGGGAGGGGCCTGGAGAGGGAGGTCTGGCTGACTCCTCTTCCTCATGCTCGGAGCTTTCTTCCTCCGATGGGACAGGCTCAGAGGGCGGGGCCACAACAATTTCAGAACCATTGTAACATATTGTATGTTTCAAAGTCCTTGGAGCACGGGGAACTAGAGGTAGTCCTCAACTTACAATAGTTAATTTGGTGACCGTAGTTACGGTGACACTGAAAAAAGTGATTTATGATCATTTATCACACTTATGACCGTTGTAGCATCCCCCTGGTCATGTGATTTACATTCAGATATTTGACAACTGACATTTATGACAGTTGTAGTGTCCCGGAGTCATGCGATCCCCTTTTGTGACATGCTATCAACCAAACTCAATGGGGAAACCAGATTCACTTAACAACACTGTAACTCATTTAACAATGGCAATGATTCATTAACAAATGTGGCAAGAAAATTCATAAAACGGGGCAAAATTCACTTAACAAGTTTTTCGCTTAACAACATAAATTTTGGACTCAATTGTGGTTGTAAGTTCAGGACTACCTGTAACTGAGGACTGGAAAAGAGCTGATAGGGTCCCCATCTTCAAAAAGGTAAAAAACATGCAGGAATTTACAGACAAATCAGCCTGACATTAATATCTGGTAATATCTTGGAAAACATATCCAAGCAACAAATCTGTGAACACCTAGAAGCAAACAAGTTATAACCATTAGCCAACATGGGTTGATCCAGTGGTGAAATCCTCCGTGGATTGCCACCGGTTCACTGCCTGTGCATGCACATTGCACGCCACACGCACACTTCGCGCAGAAAAAGACTTCACAAGTTAAGTAGAACAGTGAGGGGGGGAAACAACTGTGCCACATGATTTAGATTCGCCGTGTGGCACAGCTGATCATCGGAAATACCAGTTCAGAGGAACCGGTAGGTATTTTTTACTACTGGTTCACCTGAACCAGTAGTTTTTATCACTATCGGTTTGCCCAAACTGGTGTGGACTGATAGCATTTCACCCCTGGGTTGATCAAAAAGAGATCATGCCAAACAAACCTTATTTCATTCTTTGACAAAGTGACTAAATTAGTGGACCAGAGAAATGCTGAGGACATAGTATACTTAGTTTTCAGTAAAGCATTTGATTAAATAGATCACAACCTACTTCTTGGCAAGCTAAAAAAGTGTGAACTTGAATAGTGGCCCCTATCTAACAAAATGATATTCAAGAAAGATAAAAATAAAGTTTTACACTTCGACAAGAAAAACCAATTGCATAGGTATAATTAAACTAGGTGAAACCTGGTTTAATTCCCGTAACTGTGAGAGGGATCTTCGAGTCCTAGTGTATAGCAGGGTGGATTTGATTTAAATCAAATCACAATTTAAGTCAGTAAGGCTTGATTTAAATCATAGTTTTCTACATGAAGACTAATTCTTGCTGGTATAACTTTAATATGCAAGTAGATGAAGATTTTTAGAATAACAACTTTTCATATTAGTTTTTTTATCCCCAGTTTAATAGGTTAATCATTCATATTTGGACAACTTTTCTGTTGTACCTAGGAAGGAGAAAAATAATCATTACCTTAATAATAACAATTTAAATAGATTTATTCAATCTATTGAAACAATAACATTACAGCATATATTATTTGCTTAAACAAACATCCATGTTTGTTAACTAATTTGGCTAAACAAAATATATATATTTTAAGAAACTTAGACTGTCATCCCAGCCTACACATGAAAAACTTAAATACTGTCCTCTGTAGCTCACTCGTCATCTTCATCTTCTTTGTTCATAATTTGGAAAAGAAAAACAAGCTTTCCTGCTTTATTGGGTCCCAAACGATTTCTCAATTTAGAATGAATGAGTCCAAAGGAAGAGAATATTCTTTCAACGCCTGCAGAAGAAGCTACTGCTGTTAAAAGTGAAATCATTACTTGAACAGTCTCTAAATCCAAGTGCTTAAGTGACTTCCACCAGTTCACTGGTGTGACTTTCTTTAAAATATCTTCAGCAAACATATATTTCTTGAATGGTTCCTCCTTAGCTTTGAAGTTTATTATAGTTGGCATTACAGATGGATGATTGCTGGAAACCCATGTCATAGCTAACTCCTCTTCCTCAGCTCTTAGGTTTTGACCCTGATACTGGATATTGACAATATTTGCCAATAAAATGAGCTGGAGACAGTACTTGTCCCATTCGTTTTTTTAATGCTTGTAATTTAATTCTGGCCATGTGTAGTTCTGTTTTTAAGTGTTCACTCAGTTCCTTCCAAATTTCAACAGCATCAGCATAAAACAGCTATTTTTCTGTATTTTGTTTAAAGCTTTAGAGATGGGTTTCAGGATGCTCAGCATATGTTCAACATTTCTCTTAAACCCAATGTTGAGGATTTTGGCCGTGACAGTGCCATCTATTTTATCTCGATTTTCTTCACAAACTCTCATCAGAATAGGCCAGTTCTTGATATACTGCTCAAAACAGTCCACCACAGAGTTCCATCTAACATCTTGTGGGAGCGTTAGCTTGGTTCCACCCATCCTTTTCAGAGCTGCTGCAGCAAAATGATTGTTACGGAAGTATTTAGCAATTTCAACAACATTAGTCTTTATTTCTGGAACACTTAAGTCTTTGGCTAAGAGATGCAGCAAATGAGCACTGCAACCATATGTTATTAGCTTTGTATTCCCTTCCTGCTCTTCTAAATTTCTTCTCATCTTGGATACATTTGCAGCATTGTCTGTGACCAAACTGCGTACTAGACATTTGAATTTTTGTTCACGTTATTATAGCTTTTACTGACACTTCATGTAAGTATTCTGCTGTGTGTGCATTTCCTGACGTATCAATTGTTTGTGCAAGGAAGACTTTCCCTTCTTCTGTTGCTACAAGCACATACAATAGGATCATTGTGGACATTACTCCACCCATCAATACTTAGGTTAACAATTCTACCCTCCAGAGCTGTTGCACATTGCTCCATTTCTCTGTCATACACTTTAACCAGCAGTTTCCCTGCAACATCTGCTCTGCTGGGTGGACTGTATCCTGGTCTCAGTGACTGAACCATATTAATGAAATGTGGGTTCTCAGTCAGACGGAAAGAAGAGTTTGTTACATAAGCAAACTGGGCAATTTTTTCATCAATTAACTCTTTTTCTAATCTAATTTTTATCACAAACTTATCTATGGTGGTTCCAGGAGGGAAGGGTTTTTTCTTTCTTTTAGGTGATAGTGATATGTGGCTGTGGGTGTCTGATGATGATGATGCTAATGAAGCACTATCCTGGATGGATAACTCTGAAACTGTAGAACAGGAGGATGGTGATCTTGAAGGTGGATAGTTTCCAGAATCCATGAATTCCCCTAAACAAAAAGGTCAATGCTGTTATTTTACTGTTTATACAATTTCTGCTTATTGTACACAGCACTGCCCCAAAAGGAATATTTGCTTTTCTTCATAACTGTACCAAATGACAGTAACATGCAGTAATAATAAATATAATTTTGCTTACCAACCTGCCTTACCGATAGGTAAAGGAATTTCATTAAAGTATTGCCAAACTGGGTCTCTTTTACGGCCTGCTGCCATTATAGGTTTTTTCCTCCAAGGAAAGAATGTGATAAACCTCAGGTCATACACACAAAAAGATCCAAAGACTTGTCTGTCTGTGGCTGTGCAGTATTGTGCTCAGAAAGTTTCACTTTCATTTTGTATTGCTTGTCTGCTTGCCCCTTCCTCCTCACACTTAGTTTCACTTTCTTCTTGTGCAGATCTATTCCACTCCAAACAATCAGAAAAATATTGTTTCTATTCTATTCACTGAAGTTCTTGAAACTTAGCACTGAAGGGGTTGATTCTGTATTCATAGGTTTGTAGAACAATAGGATTAAGGTCTTTTTCTCAACTCTGTTCATGTTATAACATTTTTGCTGTGAAGAAGAGGCATGTGATCTCTGCTGAGTCAAATTCAGTTTTGAGAACTGCAAAAGTAAACCAAGCATCTGTGATAATATCTTGTAGGCAGAGAAACTGCCCAATAATCTTACAAAAACCTCTGGAAGAGCATGACATTGTGAATGGATTAATGGAATTTATTTACCAAAAAAATTAAACATATATAGCCTTATTCTACATAATTAAAAAACTAATCTTTATTTCATGATGAAATAACCTTTGGATGGTAATATATTTTCCTCAAAAAGCATTTTATTAAAAAAAAATCCGATTTAAATAAAAAAAATCCGATTTAAATAAAAAAAATCTGATTTTTTTTATTTTTTTAAAAAAATCATTTATTTTTATCCACCCTGGTGTATAGTCACTTAAATGTGAGCCAACAGTTCAGATCAGATCAGATCAGATTAACAGAGTTGGAAGGGACCTTATGGGTCATCTAGTGCAACCCCCCGCTCAAGCAGGAGACCCTATACCATATCTGACAAATGGCAGTCTAATCTTTTCTTGAAACTCTCGAGTGATGAAGCTCCCACAACTTCCGAAGGCAAGCTGTTCCATTGGTTGATTGTTCTCACTATCAGAAAGTTCCTCCTCATTTCTTGAATCTCTCTTTGGTCAGTTTCCATCCATTATTCCTTGTCTGGCCTTCAGGTGCTTTGGAAAATAGCTTGACCCCCTCCTGTCCGTAGCAGCCCCTCAAATATTGGAAGACTGCTATCATGTCTCCCCTGGTCCTTCTCTTCACTAGACTAGCCATGCCCAGTTCCTGTAACCGTTCTTCATCTGTTTTAGTCTCCAGTCCCCTAATCATCCTGGTTGCTCCCCTCTGCACTTTGAGTTTCAACATCTTTTATAGTGTGGTGACCAAAACTGGATGCAGTACTCTAGGTGTGGTTTTACTAGAGCTTTATAGAGTGGTATTAGTACCTCACTTGATCTTGATTGTATCCCTCTGTTAATGCAGTTTAGGATTGCTTTGGCTTTTTTAGCTGCCGCTGCACACTACTGCCTCATATTCAGCTGATTGTGCACTAAGACTCCAAGATCCCTCTCACAGTCACTGCTATTAAGCCTGGTTTCCCCCAGTATACTTTTGGTTTTTCTTACCTAAGTGTAAGACTTTACTTTTCTCTACATTGAATTTCATTTTGTTAGATAGGGCCCAGTGTTCAAGTCTGTCAAGATCCATCTAGATCTTGAGCCTATCTTTTAGAGTGTTAGCTATTCTTGCCAGCTTTGTATCATCTGCAAATTTGGTGAGTTCCCCTTCTATTCCCTCATCTAAATCGTTTATGAAGATATTGAAGATTACTGGGCCTAAGAAGGAACCTTGTGGCACCCCCCTGCTTACTTCTCTCCATGTAGACGTACACCCATTAAGGACTACTCGTTGAGTACGGTTTGTCAGCCAGTTGCGAATCCATCTGGAGGTGAAGCTATCTATCCCACTTTTTTCTAGCTTATGAAGAAGTAGGTTGTGGTCTATTCTGTCGAATGCCTTGCTGAAGTCTAAGTATATTATGTTCACAGGATTTTGCTGGTCTACTAATTTAGTCACTATGTTGAAGAATGAAATAAGATTGGTTTGGCATGATCTGTTTTTAACATACCTGTACTGGCTGCTAATTATTACTTTACTCGTTTCTAGGTGTTGGCAGATCTGTTTTTCTCCAGCGCACTGCTTGGAGAATCCAAAGCGTGGGTAATGTTCACGTTCACATAAAATACCGCCAATTCAAAATGCAAACGCTACGATCGATATTGGACTATATTCGGCCGGGAGACCTGATGACTTCCATCGACTTGAAAGAGGCCTACCTGCACTTCCCCATCCATGCTCAGGTTTGCCTACAACAACCACCACTTTCAGTACAGGGCCATGCTGTTCGGACTCTCGTCGGCCCCTCGGGTCTTTACGAAGATGTTAGCGGCAGTGGCCGCTTCTCTCAGGCTGATCCCCATACGACTGTACTGCTACCTGGATGACATCCTCATCCTGTTGTCGTCGCCCACCCTGGCAGCAAAGGACCTCGAGATGGTGTCGTCGTCCTTCCAGTCGCACAGCTTTACACTGAACGTCGGGAAGAGCCACCTTCATCCAACCACCAGGATCCTTCACCTGGGTGCGATCCTGGATTCTCAGTTGGGCATGGTTTTCCTGTCCAAGGACCGCCGCCTCAGCATTCGCGACTTGGTATTGCAGATATTATCGCTTCCCCGGGTACCATTGCTCCTCCTATCCACTCTATTAGGGAAGATGATTTCCTGCATATCCATCATCCCTTGGGCCAGATTCCATTCCAAGCCCCTGCAATGGTACCTTTTACCGTTTCAGAAGACTCACCACAGCAACTCCCGGTCCACGGTACGGTTGCCTCCAGGGGTACGCGATTCCCTTTTCTGGTGGACCTCGCCATCCGTGCTCTCCGGGTGTTTGTTCCAAAACCCGCCCAGGGTGACAGTCACCACGGACGCGAGCTTGGGGGGCTGGGGCGCCCACCTTCGGACTCATGTCACACAGGGCCACTGGTCTCCGACCGAGGCTGCCAACGACATCAATTTGTTGGAGCTTCGTGCAATCAGACTCGCCCTGCTGCGATTCCAACATCTGGTGGAGGATCAGCATGTCCGGATACTAACGGACAATGAAACAGCGAAGGCTCACGTAAATTGTGAGGGAGGCACCCGCTCGGCGGCCTTGATGTCAGAGGCGGCCATACTATTGACCTGGGCAGAACAGCACACTCGGTGGCTGATAGCAGATCATATATCCGGGACCGACAACTGCCAAGCAGATTGGCTCAGCCGGCAGTTGATCAACCAAGCGGAATGGAAACTCCATCCGTCCCTCTTCCGCGAGATGTCCACCAGATTCAGCCAGCCAATCATCGACCTGTTTGCACATCCATCTAATGCCCAGCTACTGAGATTCTTCTCCCGATTCCAGTGTCCCATGGCAGAAGGCACCAACGCCCTACTTTGCCCCTGGCCCTGGGGCCTACTCTACGCCTTCCCTCCCCTCCCGCTCCTGCTGAGGGTGATTCGGAAAATTCTCCTGGAACAAGCAGATGTCCTCCTTGTCGCCCCGCACTGGCCGCGCAGGCCATGGTTCGCCGACCTGGTGGAACTCTCGGTCGCTCCCCCGTGGCTGATCCCGGATCACAAAATCTCTCTCAGCCAGGGGGCCATACTGCACCCAGAGCCCCAATGGTTGCAGCTGGCCGTCTGGCATTTGAACGGATCCGTCTGACCAAGGACTGTCTCTTGGAGGGCGTTATTTCCATCATTCAGGCCTCCAGACGTCCTTCTACGACTAGAATCTACAATGTCACCTGGCGCTCCTTCTGTTCTTGGTGCGCCGCTAAGCATTCGGATCCCACCTCGGCCTCAGCGTCCGAAGTCCTAGAGTTCCTGCATGCTGGCTTCAATAAGGGCCTCGCGGCGAGCACGCTCCGTAGGCACGTGGCTGCCCTGGACACCGTCCTTTCGGACTCTACCACCGCCACACTCTCCCGCAACCCACGTATCAGATCCTTTCTAAGAGGGGCGTCCAACCTGCGTCCCCCCTGTATTCATCGCTACCCTACATGGGACCTCTCGCTGGTTCTCCGGGCCCTGACCGCTCCTCCCTTCGAACCCTTGGCCTCCATCGGATTACGTCTACTTACACTGAAGGTCGTCTTCCTAGTCGCAATTACATCCGCATGACGAGTCTCGGAATTGGCGAGTACCTTGTCGGTACGGGACGATTTGTGTGTTTTCCATCCGAACAGTGTCGTCCTCAGGATGGACCCTTCATTTCTGCCCAAAGTGAATTCGACCTTCCACCGGGCTCAAGAGCTAATCCTTCTGGATTTTTGTCCGGATCCCAGGCACCAGTTAGAGGTCCAATGGCACACCCTAGATGTTCGCAGAGCACTCCACCGCTACATAAGGAGAACCTCGTCCTTCCGCCATTCGGAGGCTCTGTTTGTTTCGTTTTTTCCGGCATCCCTCGGTCAGAAAGTTTCCGCTACCACTATTGGACGATGGCTGAAAGCCTGCATCTGCAAAGCCCACTCTGTGTCGGGCAAGCCTCTCCCAGGTAAAGTCCTGCCTCATTCTACGAGGAGCGCTTCCACGTCTGCGGCGTGGGCAACTCAAGCCTCGGTTTCTGAAATTTGCAGAGCAGCCACATGGACGACTTTGTCTCCCTTCATTAAACATTATAAGATCAACTCTTTTGCGGCGGCTGACGCTTCCTTTGGCCGCCGGGTATTGCAGTCGGTGGCTGCTCCTGCCTCCTCTCCGGACCTGGCTGCTAACCCCCCCAAGACACTTGCTTGGGTATATCCCATGCTTTGGATTCTCCAAGCAGCGCGCTGGAGAACGAACATTGCTTACCTGAACATTCCTTCTCGGCGCGCTGATGGAGAATCCAACCCTCCCTTCCTTACAGATCCAGGTCCAGTGCCTTCCTCAACTGTCTATCGTCCTTTCTTCTACATGTTCTTCATGAACTAAACTGACACCAGTCGGGCAGAGGAGGCGGAACCAAGGCTGAAAATTTAAAGGGATACACACTCAGTCTCTGGAAAGCTCAACGTGAACATTACCCACGCTTTGGATTCTCCATCAGTGCACCGAGAAGGAACGTTCAGGTAAGCAATGTTCATTTTATTATCTTTTCCAGTATCTTCCCGTGTATTGATGTTAGGCTGATTGGTCTGTAGTTTTGGTCTGTTTTTTTCCCCTTTTTGAAGATGGGAACCACATTAGCTCTTTTCCAGTCCTTTGGTAGTTCCCTGGTGTTCCAGGATTTTTGAAAGATGTGGTGCAATGGTTCTGAGATGACATCTGCCAGCTCCTTTAGAACTCTGGGATGTAATCCATCAGGTCCTGGTGATTTGTATTCATCAGGATCAGACAGGTGTTCTCTTACTATTTTTTTTGTGATTGGCAGCAGCCAAAATTACCAATACAATCCCAGGCTGCATTAATAGAGGGATAGAATTAAGATCACATGAAGTTATAGTACTGCTTCACAAAGCCTTAGTAAGACCACACTTGGAATACTGTATCCAATTCTAGTCACCACAATATAAAAAGATATTGGGACTCTGGAAAGCATGAGAAAGCATGAGAGAAGAGCAACAAAGATGATTAGGGGACTGGAAGCTGAAACATACAAAGAACAGTTACACAAATTGGGTATGTCTAGTCTGTTGGATCCTTATCCTACGGTTGGGTAGATAATATGTACTGTAACTTTAACTGCTACAAGATGACTAATTGATTAAGTGGTTAAAACAGAAATAAAAGGAAGGCAGGAAATTCATTCACTCCTGCTCACTCCTGCTCGTGATATTACTGCTAAAGATACTGTGACGGTGTTACGGAACTAGAACTGTAAGCAAACTTTGTTTTGTATTGAAAGTGTTACTTTGTTTATGAGAAGCCAGGTTTGTTTGTTTTACAACAAGTAAAGACTATTTATTTTTCTAACAATGTTCAGAGTCTGAGAGTATCTGTGTTGCAACGCTGTCTGGTCCGTCGCTCTACTCTGCAGAGGGCAGTTTACCCTCAACACTGGTTATGGGCCCAGTGCCAGAGTGTGTGTACCAGTTACAGCAATAAGAGAGTTGCAACACACATTATTGCTCCAGACATTCTGATACGTATTTAATATCCTGGTGAGGATGGCACAAGGTCAAGCTCCCAACTTATCACTGGTTACCCGGCTGGATGGCACCAACTACAAATCCTGGTCCACCAAGTGCAGTCTTCTGTTGCGCAAAGAAGGGCTATAGGATGTAGTGCAGAATCCACCAGACATGACCTCCTGGAATGCTGACGATGCCGAGGATGCCAGGAAGATAGCCGAGTTCCAGAGGAAGAATGAGAGTGCATTGTGTATTATTGGTTTATCTCTAGACGATACCCAGCTTGTTCATATCGAGGGTGAACAGTCTGCTGCAAAATGCTGGAGAAATTTGAAACATCTTTATGTTCGTGACACTGTAGGGGCGCAAATTAACATTACACGAAAGTTATTTCGCACAAGACTCCTTAAGGGTGGTGACATGTTAACACACCTGAATTGCATAAAAAGCATTTTTCAAGAGCTACATCAGAAGGAGGTGGTTTTTTCCGAGCAACAACAGGTTTATATACTGTTATCATCACTAGATGAAAGCTACGACAACGTAGTAACATCATTTGAAGGTCTCACACAGCAGGAACTAACTTTGGCCAATGTAACCCCACGACTACTAGAAGAGGCCAGAAGAAGAGAAGAAAGAAAACAACTAAGGGAAGAACCCGAGTTGATTAATGTAAATGTAAAGGCAAATAATCATGTATATGCTGTAAAACATTGTTTTAATTGTGGCAAGAAGGGTCATATAGCCAAGTTTTGCAGAAGGCTGAAACCAAAAACCATGGTTTATGATAAAAAACAATGTAATGTAGCTATGTCTGATAAGAAAATGGTTAACCATGATTCGTGGGTTATTGATAGCGGGGCGTCGCTATGCATTGTCAGAACACAAACTATTTTGTGAAAATGTTGCCTAGTAATAATAAGGTTTCTTTAGCAAATGGGTGGAAGCTAAAGGCATGTGGTGAGGAAATGGCAATATGTCCATATATAAAAGAAAAAATGCATATGTTATATGTTCCAAATCTAAATTTTAATTTGATTTCGGTTAGAGTATTGGTTAAGCTAGGATATACAGTAACGTTTAGAACCAATGATTGTTTAATTGAAAAAGGTGAAACCAAGATTATTGGAAAACTGAAAGATGGTTTATATGTATTATCTGGTAACCATGTTACAAATGTTGTATACTCAAATGTAAAACCACATGATGAATGTGTTCACTTGCTTCACAGACGTATGGGGCATATCAGTTTTAAGATGTTACAGAAAACTGTAAAATTAGTTGATGGATTGAAGCTGAAACCATGTAACCAGTATTTAAATTGCAATATTTGTAATCAGCAGAAAAGTAGAACAATCCTTGCTAATAGGTTTGAGGGTTTAAAACGAAGAGACCACTGGAAGTGGTATTTGCTGATTTAATAGGGCCAATGAAGGCTAGTTTAGGGGGTGCTTGCTATGTTCTCAGTATAGTTGACCATTATTCCAGGTATGGTTTTTGCTACCTATTGAAGTCTAAGATAGATACTTTTCGGTATTTTGTTCAATGGATTAAGTTTGTGGAGAGGAAAACAAATCAAAAAATAGTTACTATTGTAACTGACAATGGTACTGAGTTTGTCAACACAAGGTTTAAATCAACGTTAGCTAATGCTGGTATAAAGCACAAATGTTCAGCTCCATATCGACCACAGCATAACTCGTATGTTGAAAGGAGAGGACAAACTCTACAAGCAATGATGAGATCAATGTTAGCTGATGCAGGTTTACCGGCTAATTTATGGGGAGAAGCCATTATGTGTGCAAATACACTCTTAAACAACACCATAAATACAACCACTAACAAAATTCCATATACCGTATGGCATGGAAGGAAGCCAGATTTGAGCTACATACACACATTTGGATCACCTGCATGGGTACATACTCCAGCGCAGTTAAGGCGTAAGGGCCAGAGTAGGGCACAACAATTAATATTTGTTGGTTATAATTCAAACCACAGGTCCTACAGATTTTGGGTAAAAGGAACAGCAACGGTAGTTAACAGTGTGCAAATGCCAGGTTTATGGAGCATGTAGGGTAGAATAAATTAGGTACTGAAAATGAGGTTATCATTGAAACTCAGACTGAAGCTACCAATGAAATACCAGAGATCCAGAGCGAAGAGGTAGAGAAAGACATAGTACAGGAAGAGGTTAAGGTAGAGAGGCAATCTGTAAGTCCTGAACTTCCAAGAAGGTCGAGTAGAGTAACAAGACCACCTGATAGGTATCAGGCAACTACAGTCTATCAAGTAAATAAAGTCCCTACTACATTTAATGAGTTGACCACGTTTCCACCTGAAGACCAGAAAGTGTGGAGAGGTGCAATGACTAAAGAACTACAATCTTTGCAGAATTTGCAAGTGTATGAGTCTGTAACAATTCCAAAAGGGAAAACTATACTCAGTAGTAAGTGGGTATATAAATTAAAAACTGGGATAGATGGGATACCAATATATAAGGCTAGGCTAGTAGCTCAAGGATTTAATCAGTCTCCTAATGATTACGATGAAGTATTCGCTCCAAGCTTAAAAGCCATTACATTACGAGCAGCGTTGGTATGGGCAGCTAGAAATAAATATATAGTTACCCATTTAGATGTAGAGACCGCATATCTGCATGCACCATTACAGCATGAAATTTATTTAAAGAAACCCTCAGGATTTGAGGAAAATGGAAAGGCTGACTGTTGGTTATTAAAGAAAAGTCTGTATGGGTTAAAACAGTCAGGTTATGAATGGAACCAGTGCATTGTAAAAACATTGAAGAATATCGGATTTAAAGCAGGATTAGCAGATCCATGTTTATTTAAAATGGAATGGTATAGTATCATTATTACTTCTTTTTACGGACGATATAGCTCTGATTACAAAGAACGAACAAGAGGCCAACAGGATTGTTGATGAATTAAAAGCTCATGTCAGGATTAAAAATCTAGGGGAGATACAACAATACCTAGATGTAAGGATCGAAAAAACTAGGGGAGGATTTAAATTATCCCAAACTGATAAAATTAATAATCTATTACAACAGTTCAGAATGGAATTGTGTAAACCATCAAAGACACCTATGGCTCAAGATTATTGCAACACTGATGTGCAAAGTCCGTTGTTTGATAAAGGGATATACCAATCGTTGATTGGCAGTTTATCATACATTAGCAATTGGTCTAGACCCGATATTTCTTATAGCTAGATTCAACATGGAACCTACAGAAAGACACTAGCAAGGAGCAAAACGTATTCTTAGATATCTGAAATATACCATGCATCATGCCTTGTATCTACAACCATCAGAAGAATTGCATGTAACCGCTTATGCAGATGCTAGTTTTGCAACAGATGTGAATACAAGAAAATCAACCTCAAGAATCGCTGTATTTCTGGGAAAATCTTTGATATGGTGGCGTTCAATGAGACAGAAGCATTTAAGTATGTCTACAATGGAAGCAGAGTTTTCTTGTTTATTTTTGTTATGTATGGATTTGATCAGTATTAAGCAGCTGATTTAGGAATAGATATACAAGATCCTATAATAGTATATGAAGATAATCAGGCAGCGATAAAAATGGCGACAAATATAGCTGTAAAGACTAGAACAAAACATACAGATCTTCGATATCTCAATGTAAGAGAATGTATAAAGAACAAGATGATAGAGCTTGTATATTGTGCATCAGAAAACAATGTGGCAGATCATTTCACAAAAGCACAGGGAAGTAGGAAACATATAGATACATGTGAACAGTATGGTTTAAGATTGTAAATATATTAGTCTACCCAAAGGGGAGAATGTTGGATCCTTATCCTATGGTTGGGTAGATAATATGTACTGTAACTTTAACTGCTACAAGTTGACTAATTGATTAAGTGGTTAAAACAGAAATAAAAGGAAGGCAGGAAGTTCATTCACTCCTGCTCACTCCTGCTCCTGATATTGCTGCTAAAGATACTGTGACAACTAGAACTGTAAGCAAACTTTGTTTTGTATTGGAAGTGTTATCTTTGTTTATGAGAAGCCAGGTTTGTTTGTTTTACAACAAGTAAAGACTATTTATTTTTCTAACAACGTTCAGAGTCTAAGAGTATCTGTGTTGCAATGCTGTCTGGTCCGTCGCTCTACTCTGCAGAGGGCAGTTTACCCTCAACATAGACCAGGGTGTCAAACTCGATTTCATTGAGGCCCACATCAGGGTTGTGTTTGACCTCTGGGGGCCGGAGTGGGCATGGCCAGGTTGGGCGTGGCCAGATCGATATCACTCACATTGGGGGCGCCTCTGGTGCCCCAAGCGCTCTGCCAGAGAAAACTGGCTCCCAAGCTGTTTTTGGTTGCGATGGCTTCCTGCAAACCTCTGAACTCGGGAGGGCTGCATTTGGCCACCAGCCCTTGAGTTTGACACCCCTCGTCTAGTCTACTGAAAAGGACAAGGGGAGGCATGATAGGAGTCTTCCAATATTTGAGTGGCTGCCACAAAGAGGAGGGTCTCAAGTTATCTTCCTAAACACTAGAAGGTAAGACATGGAACAATGGATGGAAACTAACAAAGGAGAGAAGCAACCTGGAAACTTACAGTGTGAATTAATAAGTGCCTTCAGCTTGCCTTCAGAAGTTGTGGGTGCTTCATCACTGGAAGTTTTAAAAAATAGATTGGATAGTCACTTGTCTGAAATGGGATAGAGTCTCCTGCTTGAGCAGGGGGTTGGAACAGAAGACCTCCATGGTCCCTTCCAACTCTATTTATTCATTGTATCATTGATCTTGAAAGCTGCAGGCTTGAATTTGCTGTGGGAGCACCAGGAACAGGTCAATGGGTAGATTTTGTGGGGAGGAAGAAGTTCCAGTTTGGTGTAGTGGGGAAGGCACCAGGATAGAGACAGAGAAACGCTCAGTTCCAGTCCCACCTGTTGAACTTTGGCCAGTCCTCTCAGCCCTTGGAAGCAGGAAATGGGGGGGAGGGAACCCCGGGGGGGGGAACCCCTCCCAAAAACCCTTCCAAAGGAAACTGCAAGGCCAGGCATCTAGACTGACCCAAAGGCACCAAAAACGAAGTAGCATCACTTTTTCACTTGGCTCAGTTGCAAAGGTCGGTTGCTGGGAATCGAAAACGACGTGCTGCAATGTAATCACAGGAAACCTCTTCCAAACGCCTTGGTGGAGATTGGAAAAGCGTGTTTTTCCACCTCCTGTCGCTAGATGGCGGTCAGGCAACACCTGTGCCTAGAAAGCCATCAACACTGCATTGCTAGAAAGGCTGGGAAGAGAGGAGAAGCGCAGAGGAACTTCCTCTTCCGGATGACTGATGGGAGGCAAGTGGAATGCAGAGCGGCTTTTCTGCTGTTTCCATGGTCGAAGCAGCAGCTGCCAGGTGAGTGGAGGGCAGCAGGTGGGAGGAGAGTCCGGGAGCAACTTGGGCTGGAAGCGGAGAAGCAACTGGGCTGAAGCCTCTCAGCTGCGGCTGCTGTGGGTTCCTTCCCTCCCCAAATGGAAGCCCACTGGTGCTGCAGGCTGGGAAACTGGGGGCTGCAATTTCTGCTGGTGGGGAGCTTGAAAAAGCCTCTTTCAAGTGGAGGTTGGTTCTTTGGGAATGGCTTCCCTCCAGAGGTTGTGGCTGCTCCGTCCCTGGAGGGTTTTGAGGGGAGATTGGGCAGCCATTTGTTCTGGACGGAATAGGGTCTCCTGCCTGAACAGGGGATGGACTAGAAGACCTCCAAGGTCCCCCAACTCAATTCTTCTCTTATGGACCTGATGTTTTCTGGGCAACAAGATCAGATTTATGTGTCTCTGGTCTTTTTTGGGTTGTTCTTGTTTTGTTCTACTTCCATTTCTAGCTAACAAGTATGTGTTTCCTATTGGTGCCCCCCCAGGCTCCACTGTGCTTAACCCAGCACTTTTTAAAAAATAGCTATTGAATGTTTGAACTGTCCAGGTGTATTTATTTATAAAATGTATTGGCCACCAACCTTACCGTGACATAACTGCGATTGACAGATATGGCTCAGTGAAATAAGAGACAGAGTCCAAGTGTGTGTGTGTGTGTGTGTGTGTGTGTGTTGATAAGCCAATGCATTTCTTCATCTTCCTAAGAAGGAAGGAACCCTGAGTGTAGTGAAAGGCAGATATTTATACATTTCTTTGCTTTCGCTTCATTACATAAGAGGCAGTTGGCACATGACAGAGAAGATATAGAAATTATAAAAATAGTCAAGTTTGCCTTCTGTGGTTTTGGTCACGTGGCTAACCCATAGGCTTGTGTTTCCTATGAAATTTTCCATGGCTTCAAAAGCCTTTTGAGGCCTGAACTTCAGCCTTGCCATCTCAACATATGAGCAATCATCCAATTCATCCAATTCCTGATTAACAATAGCTCAGAAGGTTTGAGATGTTTTTCAGACTTCAAAGACATGAATTATCTTCATGTTGTAGGTGTGTGTATTTTTATTTCTGAATGTACATACCTGCAAATGTATAATCTATCCCCAGGACCTCCAGATAAACTGTCATGTCAAAAAGAAATTATACTCTCCTTGACTTTTATGATTTTACGTATTGGGGCATAGTAAAAATCAATTGGTCCTTAGAAGTTCTTAATAGTCAGTAAATACAACCATAGATGAACAATAACACATGAAATATTACATCAGGTCATCATTTATTTTATAAAAAGGAAGCCAAAACGGTGAAGTCATGTATGAAAAATGTATGATTCAATAATTTGTAGAACTATCTTTAGCAGCAACAACTAGAAGTAATTCTTTTCTGTGTGACTTTATCAGTCTCTTGCAGTGTTGTAGAGGAATTTTGGCCCACTCTTTTTTACAACATTGCTTCAGTTCATTGAGGTTTGAGGGTGTTTTTTTATGCACAACTCTCTTGAGGTCCTGCCAATTGGGTTGAGGTCTAGACTTTGACTGCAGCACCTTGATTCTTTTTCAGCCATTTTGTTGTAGATTTGCTGATGTGTTTTGCGACCATTATCCTGTTGCATAATCCTTTGTCAGCCAAGCTTTAGCTATTGGTGAGATGGCCTGTGGCCCAATTACATTATGGCCAACCATCTCCACTTTGGTCTGGTCTGTGCAAAGGACAGTGTTCCCGAAGTCCTGTGATTTGTTCAGATGCAACTTTGCAAACAACAGCCATGTGCTATGACCTTTTTAGAGAGAAGAGGCTTTCTCCATTCAACCCTTCCAAACGAACCATACTTCTTCAGTATTTCTCTAATTCCATTGTTATGAATCTTAACATTTAACATGCTTATTGAAGCCTGTAGAGCAGGGGCGTCAAACATGCGTCATCACAGCATGATCATGTGATCACAACTTTTTCCCCTTCTTTAAACGTGGCCGTGGCCAGCGTGTGACCCATCTGGCGCACAGGCCACTAGTTTGACAGCCCAGCTGTAGAGTCTAAGATATAACTCATTGCAATTTCTCTGGCCATTGCACCGTCTGACCTTGGGCTGAATTTCCTTGAACGTCCACTCCTGGGAAGATTAGCAACTCTCCTGAATGCTTTACACTTGTCTTCCGCACTGTAGAATGATGGGTTTTTAATTGTTTGGAAATGATCTTTTAAACCTTCCCAAATTGATGGGCAGCAACAATTTCTTCTCTAAGATCATTGCTGATTCTTTATTCTTTGGCATTGTGTTAACACACAACTCAGTGTCAGAGATAGATGTAATCATACTTGCTGATGATCAATTGATGAAGGGCATTTTATTAGCAGTACGTGGCTGCTACTTCCCCTCTTTATACTATGGAAGCAGTGAGAAATTTCCTAATGGTGAGAACAAATAACCAGCAGAACAGCTGGCCTTCAGAAGTTGTGGTGCTCCATCACTGGAGGCTTTTCAGAAGAGATGAGACAGCCATTTGTCTGAAATGATATAGGGTGACCTCCAAGGTCCCTTCCAATTCTGTTATTCTCTTCTGTTCTGTTGCGATGATATTTATGATACCCTGATAAGTAAAACCACAAGAAATCAAAGCAGGTGTAGTTTCTTTTTCAATTGATTGTATTTGAAAACAACCCTTTGCATTGCTAAGAATTTGTGATTGACTGAAGTCAACAATCGAATTAGAATCATTGAATGGATATTCGAACTTGGATCTGGGTGGTCTTCCATGTGTCAATTGAATCATGATCAATGTAAGAGGTTATTGGAGCATTGTGGCATGTTTGCTTTTTCATTATAATGTAAACTTTTTTCTTCTTTTCTCATCTTCTGCAACCATTTTATGCGCAATTAAAAATACATTTTTATTTGAATCTTATAGACAAAGAAGATGGCAATGAGCACTCTGGACAACTGAGGATAACAAACAACTTTGAATAGCAAAACAAGTCAGTCCAGAAATCAAAATATTTTCCATTTCCTTCAGAGAGTCCCCCAGCAGGTGAGAGAGAAATGAGAGAAAATCAAGAAGAGATTTCTAACTGGAAAAATAGAGTGTGAAATTAAAGCATACGTTACATGAAAAGTCAAGGGAGATTATTTTTCCATTCAGGAAAAGAGGGAAATATCTGGAAGTTACTGGGGAGGAAGCCACGTAGAGCAGACAGTGTTGCAGGCCTCGCTCTGGGAGGAAGAAAATCACCAGTAAATCAAAGCAGCACTAAAGATATTATCCATATTTTTGACCACCTCAAGAATATTAGTTGTGGAAAAGATCCATAGACGTTTCTGTTCTGAGAAAGATACAACTTGCAAATCACAGCTGATTATGCCAGAGGGGATCCAGACTGGAGAAAAACTGTACAAATACTCTGAATGTGGCAAAAGCTTTGGTCAGAACGACTCCATTTTCTTTCATGGAAGGACCCACAGAAGAGAGAAGCCCTACAAATGTTCCCAATGCGGTAAATGCTTTAGCAAGCATGGCAACGTGGACTCACACCAAGGAGAAACCCTTTGAATGTCCTGATTGTGGGAAATATTTCAGTCAGAATTCCAGCCTGGTTAAACACCAGAGGACTCACACAGGAGAGAAACCATTTGAATGTCCTGATTGTGGGAAAAGTTTCAGTCAAAATTGCAACCTCATTGACCACCAGAGGACTCACACAGGAGAGAAACCCTTTGAATGTCCTGACTGTGGGAAAAGTTTCAGTCAAAATTCCACCCTGGTTAAACACCAGAGGATTCACACAGGAGAGAAACCCTTTGAATGTCCCGACTGTGGGAAAAGTTTCACTTGGAATTCCAGCCTGGTTAAACACCAGAGGATTCACACAGGAGTGAAACCTTTTGAATGTCCCGACTGTGGGAAAAGTTTCAGTCGGAATTCCAACCTCATTGGCCACCAGAGGACTCACACAGGAGAGAAATCCTTTGAATGTCCTGACTGTGGGAAAAGTTTCAGTCAAAATTGCAACCTCATTGACCGCCAGAGGACTCACACAGGAGAGAAATCCTTTGAATGTCCTGATTGTGGGAAAAGTTTCAGTTGGAATTCCAGCCTGGTTAAACACCAGAGGATTCACACAGGAGTGAAACCTTTTGAATGTCCTGACTGTGGGAAAAGTTTCAGTTGGAATTCCAACCTCCTTGACCACCAGAGGACTCACACAGGAGAGAAACCCTTTGAATGTCCTGACTGTGAGAAAAGTTTCAGTACCAATTTCAGCCTCGTGACACACCAGAGAATTCACACAGGAGAAAAACCCTTTAAATGTCCTGACTGTGGGAAAAGTTTCAGTCAGAATTCCAACCTCATTAGCCACCAGAGGACCCACACAGGAGAGAAACCCTTTGAATGTCCTGACTGTGGGAAAAGTTTCAGTCGGAATTCCAACCTCATTGGCCACCAGAGGACTCACACAGGAGAGAAACCCTTTGAATGTCCTGACTGTGGGAAAAGTTTCAGTCAATATTTCAACCTCATTGGCCACCAGAGGACTCACACAGGAGAGAAACCCTTCGAATGTCCTGACTGTGGGAAATGTTTCAGTCAGAATTCCAGCCTGGTTCAACACCAAAGGATTCACACAGGAGTGAAACCCTTTGAATGTCCTGATTGTGGGAAAAGTTTCCGTCAGATTTCCAGCCTGGTTAAACATCAGAGGATTCACACAGGAGAGAAACCATTTGAATGTCCTGATTGTGGAAAACGTTTCAGTGAAAATTCTAGCTTGGTTAGACACCAGAGAACTCACACAGGAGAGAAACCATATGAGTGTCCAGACTGTGGGAAAGATTTCAGTACTAAGGATAGCCTTCTAAATCATACACACAGGGGAAAAACCATTTAAGTGCCCCGAGTGTGCATGATGCTTCAGGAAACCTTCCAACCTTATCGTACACAAGAAAATCCACATGAGGCCCAAAGTGATGAGTGTAGACAGAGTTTGAATTTCATTTCTAATGTCACATTGTAAGTCCAGCTGAGAAATTGTCTATTTAATTTGACTACAAAGAATTTGCCTGATTTTTTGTAGGCAAATATGTCATGATATTAGTTAGAAAGGAAGAAAGAAAAAATTGGAACATACTAGTTTGATAAAGGCTATCTGGCCATCAGCAGCAGAAGTTGCTGAATATTTATTTTTGCAGAAATTGTGCAGTTATGTAAAAATCTTTTTGGGAGTGTTCTTTGCATTTTTATCATGGTAGATGATAGAAATGCCACAGGCATAGTCCCAGCCTTTTTTTTCCCTGGGTGCCCCCGAGATTTTCAGCCCCAGAATTCCCCCAGCCAGCATCTCTTTGGGATAGGAGCACTCAGACTATAGTTAAGAGATTGTGGCTCCTCATATAATAGAAATAGTACCTTGACTTATTTACCGCTTCACAGTGCTTTATAGCCCTCTCTAAGTGGTTTACATAGTCAGCATATTGCCCCCAACAATCTGGGTCCTCATTTTACCGACCTCGGAAAGATAGAAAGCCAAGTCAACCTTGAGCCGGTGGGAATTGAGCTGCCAAACTGCGCCACCATGGCTCTTATGAGGAGAAAGTGAGCGTAGAGTGGAGGGATTCAAAATTCTTCTTTTCCTAACTGTTCCAGGAATTCAGCGCACGAAGCATGTCTGTTCAGATTGTGTCAAGAATGAGGCACGCAAGTGGAAGAAACCACATGAATAGCAAATATTTTGGGGGAATTTGGGGCAGTGACAAAACCAGTGTAAAATTTCAGATGTAAAGGCTGTTCTGCCCTGCAGGTGACCTTCATGAAGAAGAGCTGTAGAAATAGTTGAGGAGAAAAGGGATTGTGGTTTTCAGCACAGGATCTCCAGGTTTATTCACAACTCCTGCTGTGATCTCCTTTGTTTTTAGGGGCCTCCTTGTTAAGACTTTGACAGCTGGGGCCTGAGAGCAGCACCAAGGGACTGATACTTTTGTGGTTCTCCCCCCTTGGTGGGGAGATGTGAGAAAAAAGTTGTACAGTAGATAATCAAGCAAAATTAAATGAAGCCAATCTAAGAGTCAGAGGGGATGGTCTATAGAGCGAGGTCAAAAGCCATAAATCCCCACTCAGACGAACAGTCCATTTCCTCAGAATTAAAAGTTGAAGCTCAGATTGAAAGGTGGAAAGTAGGTGTTATATTTGGAAGATACTGGATCTTAAAAACTGCAGCCTTGAATTTGGGGCTGGAGTAGCAGGAACAGCTGCATGGATAGATTTTTTGGGGAGGAAGAAAGCTCAGTTTGGTGGTCACCAGGCTACAGCCTGAGAGACGCTTATTTCCGGTCCTGCTTTAGGCACAAAGCCATCTCAGAGGCCCTGGCCTGTCCCGTCCGCTCAGGTCTTTGAAGGGAAATCTGCTTACAAAAAATCTTGCCAAGGAAACTGCAGAGAAACGGGAGTGCAGGATAACTCCCCAAAACCTACTTTTGCAACTTTGGAGAGTGAAGCCTGACCTACTTAGCTTCCCAAGATTAGGGACGTGTTGTGCCATAAATATTTATGAAGTTCTTGTTTGTATGCACAGCTGCTAAATTATTTCCAGCTTCATCCT
Source organism: Pantherophis guttatus (assembly GCF_059756535.1). Taxonomy (NCBI): domain Eukaryota; kingdom Metazoa; phylum Chordata; class Lepidosauria; order Squamata; family Colubridae; genus Pantherophis; species Pantherophis guttatus. The sequence continues at coordinate 264,584,788 of NC_142064.1, forward strand.
ATGAATAGAATAATGAAACCTGGAACAATAACAATAACACCCACCTTCCAAACCACATCTAGATAGGAGAGATTCTTTCTGTCTGCATCCTTGCAGAGCCTAAATCTCACTTGGGGGAAGACTTGCTCTGAGCAGCCTTCCCAATCTCCACAGGAGTTAGCTTTATTATTCCCAAACAGTTTGGGCAAAAGACTTGGAGAGCTATACTTTCCAGAAAGCTGATGTATAGATTTCTGCACTTTCTTAGGGGTGACTCAATGGAGATCAAAACCTCTCTACATCCCCCAAACTTTATGACTGATTTCCTGTGTCTGCCAAGGATTTAAGACCCAGGAGAATCAGTGGGTCAGAGGCTCAAAGGGAGCCAGCTTCATTCCTGCTGCCCAGAGATGCTTCCAAGCACACCCATGCTAAATGCCTTGTGCGTCTGTAACTTTGCATACACAGAAGTCTCCATTAGGTCAAAGTGAGAAAGTCACATACCCAGCAGGGCTGGAAAAGGGGGTTTAACAAGAGGAGATGACTGCCTGTATATGGTAAGAGCAATGTTTCCAAAAGGCATTTCCAAGGGCTGGAAAAAAGATTGGTAATACAGATGTTCATGCAACAATGTACCACTCTTTGTTTGATACCCATTCCTTTTTTTAAATTCAATATATTAATCTAATAAAATATACAAAATCCTTGCCAAGGAAACTGCAAGGCCAGGCATCAAGACTGACTCTTTGTTTGATACACATTCCTTTTTTTAATTAGAAAATTTAATCTAATAAAATATATAAATCAAATAAAAACAAAGAATGGATAGAGAGAAGCAGGAAAGGAATCGAAAAAAGAAAAATATAATTGCACCTTCCTCCTTTTTCTCTGTTGAGAAATTGTCATCACGCATTCTTATATAGAAATTATCTCTGCTCAGTTGACCAGAATAAAAACTTCCTTAGAAACGGATCCTGGCCTGAAGTCCATTCCTCAGAGAAATCCAGTCCAACATTTCCCTTCCACATTGCTCGTAGGAACAGGGAGATTTTCTCAATGTACAGGTAGCAAGCAGTAACCAGATCCTCATGGTTGAATCCCACATAAGGACTTAATGGGCCAGGTGGGATCCCAAGGAATGAGACGGGACCAGCAAGCCATGTTTTTCATAGCTTGCTTCCCAGGGATCTCATATCCCACAGCAGATGTACAACAGGAGCGCACACATACAGATTCACTATAGTTGTTGGGACCCACCAAACTTCTTCAAACAGAATTTTACTGGAACTAATAAATGTGATTTCAGAACCATTGTAACATACTGTATGTTTCAAAGTCCTTGGAGCACGGGGGAACTAGAGGTAGTCCTCAACTTACAATAGTTAATTTGGTGACCGTAGTTACGATGACACTGAAAAAAGTGATTTATGATCATTTATCACACGACCGTTGTAGCATCCCCCTGGTCATGTGATTTACATTCAGATGTTTGACAACTGACATTTATGACAGTTGTAGTGTCCCGGAGTCATGTGATCCCCTTTTGTGACATGCTATCAACCAAACTCAATGGGGAAACCAGATTCACTTAACAACAGTGTAACTCATTTAACAATGGCAATGATTCATTAACAAATGTGGCAAGAAAAGTCATAAAACGGGGCAAAATTCACATAACAAGTTTTTCGCTTAACAACATAAATTTTGGACTCAATTGTGGTTGTAATTTCAGGACTACCTGTAACTGAGGACTGGAAAAGAGCTGATAGGGTCCCCATCTTCAAAAAGGTAAAAAATATGCAGGAATTTACAGACAAATCAGCCTGACATTAATATCTGGTAATATCTTGGAAAACATATCCAAGCAAAAAATCTGTGAACACCTAGAAGCAAACAAGTTACAACCATTAGCCAACATGGGTTGATCCAGTGGTGAAATCCTCCATGGAAAATAATTTCATTATTTGACAAAGTGACTAAATTAGTGGACCAGAGAAATGTTGAGGACATAGTATACTTAGTTTTCAGTAAATCATTTGATTAAGTAGATCACAACCTACTTCTTTGCAAGGTAAAAAAGTGTGAGCTTGAATAGTGGCCCCTATCTAACAAAATGATATTCAACAAAGATAAAAATAAAGTTTTACACTTCGACAAGAAAAACCAATTGCATAGGTATAATTAAACTAGGTGAAACCTGGTTTAATTCCCGTAACTGTGAGAGGGATCTTGGAGTCCTAGGGGATAGCAGGGTGGATTTGATTTAAATCAAACTGATTTAAATCACCATTTAAATCACCATTTAAATCGCTAGTCAGTAAGGCTTGATTTAAATCATAGTTTTCTACATAAAGACTAATTCTTGCTGGTATAACTTTAATATGCAAGTAGATGAAGATTTTTAGAATAACAACTTTTCATATTAGTTTTTTTATCCCCAGTTTAATAGGTTAATCATTCATATTTGGACAACTTTTCTGTTGTACTTAGGAATCATTACCTTAATAATAACAATTTAAATAGATTTATTCAACTGAAACAATAACATTACAGCATATGTTGTTTGCTTAAACAAACATCCATGTTTGTTAACTAATTTGGCTAAACAAAATATATATATTTTAAGAAACTTAGACTGTCAGCCCAGCCTACACATGAAAAGCTTAAATACTGTCCTCTGTAGCTCACTCGTCATCTTCATCTTCTTCTTTGTTCATAATTTGGAAAAGAAAAACAAGCTTTCCTGCTTTATCGGGTCCCAAACGATTTCTCAATTTAGAATGAGTCCAAAGGAAGAGAATATTCTTTCAACGCCTGCAGAAGAAGCTACTGCTGTTAAAAGTGAAATCATTACTTGAAAGTCTCTAAATCCAAATGCTTAAGTGACTTCCACCAGTTCACTGGTGTGACTTTCTTTAAAATATCTTCAGCAAACATATATTTCTTGAATGGTTCCCCCTTAGCTTTGAAGTTTATTATAGTTGCCATTACAGATGGATGATTGCTGGATACCCATGTCATAGCTAACTCCTCTTCCTCAGCACTTAAGTTTTGACCCTGATACTGGATATTGACAATATTTGCCAAAAAATGAGCTGGAGACAGTACTTGTCCCATTTGTTTTTTTAATGCTTGTAATTTAATTCTGGCCATGTGTAGTTCTGTTTTTAAGTGTTCACTCAGTTCCTTCCAAATTTCAACAGCATCAGCAATAAAACAGCTATTTTTCTGTATTTTGTTTAAAGCTTTAGAGATGGGTTTCAGGATGCTTAGCATAAGTTCAACATTTCTCTTAAACCCAATGTTGAGGATTTTGGCCGTGACAGTGCCATCTATTTTATCTCGATTTTCTTCACAAACTGTCATCAGAATAGGCCAGTTCTTGATATACTGCTCAAAACAGTCCACCACAGAGTTCCATCTAACATCTTGTGGGAGCGTTAGCTTGGTTCCACCCATCCTTTTCAGAGCTGCTGCAGCAAAATGATTGTTACGGAAGTATTTAGCAATTTCAACAACATTAGTCTTTATTTCTGGAACACTTAAGTCTTTGGCTAAGAGATGCAGCAAATGAGCACTGCAACCATATGTTATTAGCTTTGTATTTCCTTCCTGCTCTTCTAAATTTCTTCTCATCTTGGATACATTTGCAGCATTGTCTGTGACCAAACTGCGTACTAGACATTTGAATTTTTGTTCACATGTTATTATAGCTTTTACTGCCACTTCTTGTAAGTATTCTGCTGTGTGTGCATTTCCTGACGTATCAATTGTTTGTGCAAGGAAGACTTTCCTTTCTTCTGTTGCTACAAGCACATACAATAGGGTCATTGTGGACATTACTCCACCCATCAATACTTAGGTTAACAATTCTACCCTCCATAGCTGTTGCACATTGCTCCATTTCTCTGTCATACACTTTATCCAGCAGTTTCCCTGCAACATCTGCTCTGCTGGGTGGACTGTATCCTGGTCTCAGTGACTGAACCATATTAATGAAATGTGGGTTCTCAGTCAGACGGAAAGAAGAGTTCGTTGCATAAACAAACTGGGCAATTTTTTCATCAATTAACTCTTTTTCTAATCTGCTAGTTTTTATCACAAACTTATCTATGGTGGTTCCAGGAGGGAAGGGTTTTTTCTTTCTTTTAGGTGATAGAGATATGTGGCTGTGGGTGTCTGATGATGATGATGCTAATGAAGCACTATCCTGGATGGATAACTCTGAAACTGTAGAACAGGAGGATGGTGATCTTGAAGGTGGATAGTTTCCAGAATCCATGAATTCCGCTAAACAAAAAAGTCAATGCTGTTATTTTATTGTTTATACAATTTCTGCTTATTGTACACAGCAGTACCCCAAAAGGAATATTTGCTTTTCTTCATAACTGTACCAAATGACAGTAACATGCAGTAATAATAAGAAATATAATTTTGCTTACCAACTTGCCTTACCGATAGGTAAAGGAACTTCATTAAAGTATTGCCAAACTGGGTCTCTTCTACGGCCTGCTGCCATTATAGGTTTTTTCCTCCAAGGAAAGAATGTGATAAACCTCAGGTCATACACACAAAAAGATCCAAAGACCTGTCTGTCTGTGGCTGTGCAGTATTGTGCTCAGAAAGTTTCACTTTCATTTTGTATTGCTTGTCTGCTTGCCCCTTCCTCTTCACATTTAGTTTCACTTTCTTCTTGTGCAGATCTATTCCACTCCAAACAATCAGAAAAATATTGTTTCTATTCTATTCACTGAACTTCTTGAAACTTAGCACTGAAGGGGTTGATTCTGTATTCATAGGTGTTATGTATGTATCTAATTTGTGCGGGAAATTCAAATGTACTGTGAATTCTGATTGGTTCTTGGTCGCCCCTGAAAAGTATATAAAGAGGGCTGTTGCCTGTGTTCCTTTGCTGAAGTCTCACCCTGAATTAAAGAGCTATTATTACTAGCCTGCTTGTGCCTCTCGTTATTCCCACGCTACAACATTGGCGATGAAGGTGGGATAGAGGACACAAGAGGCAATTCAAAAAGAGCTTGGAGTTTCAGCCAGGGTGACTAGCAAACACGGAGACACGGCATGTCTGCCTACGTTCCGCCAAAACCCTTCGACCCGACCTGAGAGAAATGGGGATCGTATCTGACCAAGTTCAAGTGCTCCCTGGAAGCGAGTGAAATGCAAGGGCTCTCAGCGAACAGAAAAAGGGCTCTGTTCTGCGGGCTAGACGTATTCGAGATGGCCGAATCCCTCTGCGAGCCAACCCCAGTCAAGACGGTTCCCTGGGACGTCCTTCAGGCCAACCTGAGAGCCCACTACGCTCCAGTTCCATCTAAATTCGTTCAGCGCTATGAACTCCGGCAACGAGTTCAAAAAGAAGGAGAGCCGGTCAGTGCTTATGTGGCCGCGCTCCGTAAAGCCGCAACACATTGTGACTACAGAGACTTAGACGACGCGTTACTTGAACAACTGATTTGCGGGGTTCGAGATACCCGGTTACAAAGGCGTCTTCTAGCCAAGCCAGACCTAACGCTAGCCGGCGCGCTAGACGAAGGCCGAGCACACGAGGCATCAACGAAAGCTTTGGAGGCGCTGCAGCGACCCAGTTCAAGCAAAGACGGGCCAAAAACAGCCCCCGTCCACAGAGAAGAGGTGCGAACCAGCACAGAGGAAGAGTCGGACGAGGACGTCTTCCATACAGAAAAGAAATCGAGCGAACAAAGCCGCCGCCACGAGAACTGCCCCAGCTGTGGCGGGGATCACGAGAGACATTCATGTAAATACAGAGAAGCCATTTGCAGGTGTTGCGACAGGAAAGGCCACCTAGCACGAGTTTGCAGAGCTCAATTTCCGCGTAGTCGAAAGTCACGTGACTACTGCGACCAACCAGAACCGGTTCGTTCAAAACAGCCAATCAAAGATGATGGCGTGAGAAAACGGCGCGAACCTCAAAAGCGGGAGACCTATAGCACGAGAATCGGCCAAGCCAGCACAACCGACGATGAGAAAGTCTACACGAAAGTAGAAATCCATGGCAGATCATGCGAAATGGAAATCGACACCGGGTCTACGTTATCGATCATGTCCTGGTCAACACTCAAGGCACTCCTGCCCAAGCTTCAGAAGAACCAGCTGTCCCGTCAGAAAATCCGCCTACTCGACTACCAGGGAAACTGAGTTCCCGTTGAAGGCGTGGGCACGTTCTGGGTCACCTACGGCAAGTTCCAGAAAGAGCTGCCCCTGACCGTCGTTAGCAAGCCCCTAGCAAGTCTACTGGGCATGAAATGGTTCCGGGCCCTCGGCATGGGCTTCACGGGCGTTCACAGCATCAGCGGATCATCACTTAAAGAAACCCTGCTCCACGAGTTTCGGGACGTTTTCGAAGAGACTCTAGGCAAGTACGTGGGGACCCCTATATCCTTTAATTTAGACCCCAACGTAGCGCCAATCAGACTGAAAGCAAGAGGAGTTCCATTTGCTTTAAAGCCCAAAATTGATGCGGAGTTCGACAAGCTCATTAAGCAAGGGGTGCTAGTTCCCGTAGATCACGCTAAGTGGGAAACCCCGATAGTCACACCAGTCAAATCGGATGGCTCAATTAGAATTTGCTCCGACTATAAATGTTCGATTAACAAGGCGTTGCAGCAGAGTGCCTATCCGGTTCCGATAGTCTACCATCTACTACACTCCCTGGGGCCTGGCAAGCTATTTGCAAAACTAGACCTTGCGCAGGCGTACCAGCAACTGCCAGTAGATGACGCTACGGCAGAATCACAGACAATAGTAACTCACAGAGGTGCCTTTAAATGCACCAGGCTTCAGTTTGGGGTCAGCATCCCCCCAGGACTCTTTCAAAGCACAATGGAGCGCCTACTACAAGGCCTCCCAGGTGTCGTCCCATATTTCGACGACGTTTTGATTAGTGGCCAAGATGAGACTCAGTTAGGCCAGAGGGTTAGACAAGTCCTAACGAGGTTCAGAGAAGCGGGACTTAAACTCAAGCGTACAAAATGCAAGATAGCGGTTCCATCAGTGGAATTCTTAGGCTACAGAACTGACGGCATAGGCATTCACCCCACAGAAAGCAAAGTTAGGGCCATTCAAAGCTCGCCCACCCCCAAGTCAAAATCCAAACTGCAGGCTTTCCTGGGCCTTCTCAATTTCTATACAATGTTTTTGAAACACAAAGCCACCGTTGCGGAGCCTCTGCACAGGCTCCTTGGAAAAAATGTTCCGTGGGTTTGGGGCAAGCGAGAAGCGGCCACATTCAACGCAGTAAAGAGACTTTTGTCTGAGGACAGTTTCCTCATCCAATACAATGCCGAACTACCTCTAGTATTGGTCTGTGATGCTTCCCCCTTTGGTGTAGGCGTGGTTTTAAGCCATAGACTGCCGAATGGGTTAGAGGCGCCCATCGCCTATTACTCTCGCACTTTGTCTAGTGCTGAAAGAAACTATAGCCAGCTAGATAGAGAGGCACTAGCGGCTGTAGCTGGGGTCAAAAAGTTTCACGAGCATTTGTTTGGCCGCACTTTTGAACTTATTACGGACCACCAACCTCTTTTGGGACTTTTGGCTGGAGATAAACCGACCCCGGCTGCTCTTTCCCCCTGGATGACCAGATGGTCCATTTTCTTAGCCGCGTACTTTTACAGACTGCTCCATCGGCCGGGCAAAACTTTAGGACATGCTGACCCCCTCAGTCGATGCCCCTTGCACGAACTGCTGGACAACCCGACCCCGGAAGCCCCTGTTTTACTGATTGGCATTGTTTCCCCGGGCCCCATTTCTTCAAACGAGGTGGCGAGGTTTTCTGCCAGAGACTCTGTTTTGTGCACTGTAATGCGCAATGCGCTGGGTAACGAGGGGTTGGCCTACCAAGGTGGACGGTGGTGACTTTCAATTGTACTTTAACAAAAAAAATGAACTGTCAATGTTGGGGGGTTGCTTGTTATGGGGAGACAGGGTGGTCATTCCTTCGCAGTTAAGGCACAGAGTTTTAGAAATTCTGCATGAGGGACACCCTGGTATTGTGCGTATGAAAGGCCTAGCTCGTAGTTATGTTTGGTGGCCGCATCTCGACCAAGATGTCACTGAGTGGGTGGGGAAGTGCAGGCCCTGCCAGGAGTCCCGCCCAGATCCGCCCATAGCTCCCGTTCGTGAATGGGAAAAACCAAAGGGGCCATGGGGGAGGATTCACATCGATTTCGCTGGCCCGTTCCACGGCGAGAATTTTCTTATTGTAGATGCATATTCTAAGTGGCTCGAAATTGTCCTAATGCCATCTACCACTTCTAAGGCCGTAATCAAAGTACTCAGAAAACTATTCACAACACACAGGTTGCCGGACACCCTGGTATCCGACAATGGCCCCCAATTCATGGCAACTCAATTTGAAGGCTACCTAGCCAAATTAGGCATAAGACATGAATTATCCGCTCCTTTTCATCCGGCTTCTAATGGCCTTGCAGAAAGATTTGTAAGAACGGCCAAAGAAGCTCTTTCCTGGCTTGATGCAGGGGATTGGCAGGCTAGAATAGATGAGTTCTTAGCGGTACAGCACGCCACCCCGTGCCCGACCTCAGGCCGCAGCCCAGCCAAGCTCTTAATGGGCCGAAAGTTAAAATGCGTTCTCGACCGACTGCATCCCAATTACTCCCCCGATAGCTTCAAGGGGGAAGTGGGAGGACTAAGACAATTCCAGGTGGGAACACCAGTTTTTGCTAGAAGCTACACCAATGGGCCCTTATGGGTAGAGGGAACCATCGTAGGAATTACCGGCCCAAAGTCATATACAGTCGATATAGGGCATGGTAAAATCTGGAGGAGGCATATAGATCAATTGCGTAAACGTTTACAAAATGAAAACTCATGTCCTAACTATCAAGGTCTTCCTGACACAGCTACCTCAAGCCCGAGTAAGCCGGAATACTTATCTGGCAACCCTGAGTTCCAGCGCCGCCCCAGTGAGTCGACACTCCCAGCCGGAGATAGCCACACCTCCGGAGAAATCCAGGAGGTTCCATTGGCGGAGCCGGGAGAGAAGGGAGGTCCCTCCGACCAGCTCGACGCCTCGCCAACAACTGAACTGCGCAGGTCAACCAGGATTAAGACACGCCCTGGTCACCTGCGTGATTTTGTATGTAAATATGTAAATAGATAGAATAAGTGCCTTCTGGGAGTGGAGGGGTGTTATGTATGTATCTAATTTGTGCGGGAAATTCAAATGTACTGTGAATTCTGATTGGTTCCTGGTCGCCCCTGAAAAGTATATAAAGAGGGCTGTTGCCTGTGTTCCTTTGCTGAAGTCTCACCCTGAATTAAAGAGCTGTTGTTACTAGCCTGCTTGTGCCTCTCGTTATTCCCGCGCTACAACAATAGGTTTGTAGAACAATAGGATTAAGGTCTTTTTCTCAACTCTGTTCATGTTATAACATTTTTGCTGTGAAGAAGAGACATGTGATCTCTGCTGAGTCAAATTCAGTTTTGAGAACTGCAAAAGTAAACCAAGCATCTGTGATAATATCTTGTAGGCAGAGAAACTATCTATCCCACTTTTTTCTAGCTTATGAAGAAGTAGGTTGTGGTCTATTCTGTCGAATGCCTTGCTGAAGTCTAAGTATATTATGTCCACAGGATTTTGCTGGTCTACTAATTTAGTCACTATGTTGAAGAATGAAATAAGATTGGTTTGGCATGATCTGTTTTTAACAAACCTGTACTGGCTGCTAATTATTACTTTACTCGTTTCTAGGTGTTGGCAGATCTGTTTCTTTATTATCTTTTCCAGTATCTTCCCAGGTATTGATGTTAGGCTGATTGGTCTGTAGTTTTGGTCTGTTTTTTTCCCCTTCTTGAAGATGGGAACCACATTAGCTCTTTTCCAGTCCTTTGGTAGTTCCCTGGTGTTCCAGGATTTTTGAAAGATGTGATGCAGTGGTTCTGAGATGACATCTGCCAGCTCCTTTAGAACTCTGGGATGTAATCCATCAGGTCCTGGTGATTTGTATTCATCAAGATCAGACAGGTGTTCTCTTACTATTTTTTTGTGATTGGCAGCAGCCAAAATTACCAATACAATCCCAGGCTGCATTAATAGAGGGATAGAATCAAGATCACATGAAGTTATAGTACTGCTTCACAAAGCCTTAGTAAGACCACACTTGGAATACTGCATCCAATTCTAGTCACCACAATATAAAAAGATATTGGGACTCTGGAAAGCATGCAGAGAAGAGCAACAAAGATGATTAGGGGACTGGAAGCTGAAACATACAAAGAACAGTTACACAAATTGGGTATGTCTAGTCTGTTGGATCCTTATCCTACGGTTGGGTAGATAATATGTACTGTAACTTTAACTGCTACAAGATGACTAATTGATTAAGTGGTTAAAACAGAAATAAAAGGAAGGCAGGAAGTTCATTCACTCCTGCTCACTCCTGCTCGTGATATTACTGCTAAAGATACTGTGACGGTGTTACAGAACTAGAACTGTAAGCAAACTTTGTTTTGTATTGAAAGTGTTATCTTTGTTTATGAGAAGCCAGGTTTGTTTGTTTTACAACAAGTAAAGACTATTTATTTTTCTAACAACGTTCAGAGTCTGAGAGTATCTGTGTTGCAACGCTGTCTGGTCCGTCGCTCTACTCTGCAGAGGGCAGTTTACCCTCAACATAGTCCAGGAGTGTCAAACTCGATTTCATTGAGGCCCACATCAGGGTTGTGTTTGACCTCTGGGGGCCGGAGAGGGCATGGCCAGGTTGGGCGTGGCCAGCTCGATATCACTCACATTGGGGGCGCCTCTGGTGGCCCAAGCACTCTGCCAGAGAAAACTGGCTCCCAAGCTGTTTTTGGTTGCGATGGCTTCCTGCAAACCTCTTCCAGGAAAAAGCTCGGGAGGGCTGCATCCGGCCACCAGCCCTTGAGTTTGACACCCCTCGTCTAGTCTAATGAAAAGGACAAGGGGAGGCATGATAGCAGTCTTCCAATATTTGAGTGGCTGCCACAAAGAGGAGGGTCTCAAGTTATCTTCCTAAACACTAGAAGGCAAGACATGGAACAATGGATGGAAACTAACGAAGGAGAGAAGCAACCTGGAAATGTGAATTGATGTGTGAATTAATAAGTGCCTTCAGCTTGCCTTCAGAAGTTGTGGGTGCTTCATCACTGGAAGTTTTAAAAAATAGATTGGATAGTCACTTGTCTGAAATGGTATAGAGTCTCCTGCTTGAGCAGGGGGTTGGAACAGAAGACCTCCATTGTCCCTTCCAACTCTATTTATTCATTGTATCATTGATCTTAAAAGCTGCAGCCTTGAATTTGCTGTGGGAGCACCAGGAACAGGTCAATGGGTAGATTTTGTGGGGAGGAAGAAGTTCCAGTTTGGTGTAATGGTGAAGGCACCAGGTTAGAGACAGAGAAACGCTCAGTTCCAATCCCACCTGAAGGGCAAAACCATCTGCTCAACTTTGGCCAGTCTCTCAGCCCTTGGAAGCAGGAAAGGGGGGGAACCCCTCCCCAAAACCCTTCCAAAGGAAACTGCAAGGGCAGGCATCAAGACTGACCCAAAAGCACCAAAAACGAAGTAGCATCACGTTTCACTTTTTCACTTGGCTCAGTTACAAAGATCGGTTGCTAGGAATCGAAAACGACCTGCTGCAATGTAATCACAGGAAACCTCTTCCAAACGCCTTGGTGGAGATTGGAAAAGCGTGTTTTTCCACCTCCTGTCGCTAGATGGCGGTCAGGCAACATCGGTGCCTAGAAAGCCATCAACACTGCATTGCTAGAAAGGCTGGGAGGAGAGGAGACGCGCAGAGGAACTTCCTCTTCCGGATGACTGATGGGAGGAAGGTGGTGTGTGCAGAGCGGCTTTTGTGCTGTTTCCATGGTGGAAGCAGCAGCTGGCAGGTGAGTGGAGGGCAGCAGGTGGGAGGAGAGTCCGGGAGCAACTTGGGCTGGAAGCGGAGAAGCAACTGGGCTGAAGCCTCTCAGCTGCGGCTGCTGCAGGTTCCTTCCCTCCCCAAATGGAAGCCCACTGGTGCTGCAGGCTGGGAAACTGGGGGCTGCAATTTCTGCTGGTGGGAAGCTTGAAAAAGCCTCTTTCAAGTGGAGGTTGGTTCTTTGGGAATGGCTTCCCTCCAGAGGTTGTGGCTGCTCTCATCACTGGAAGGTTTTGAGGGGAGATTGGGCAGCCATTTGTTCTGGACGGAATAGGGTCTCCTGGCTTAACAGGGGATGGACTAGAAGACCTCCAAGGTCCCCCCAACTCAATTCTTCTCTTATGGACCTGATGTTTTCTGGGCAACAAGATCGGATTTATTTGCCTCTGGTCTTTTTTGGGTTGTTCTTGTTTTGTTCTACTTCCATTTCTAGCTAACAAGTATGTGTTTCCTATTGGTGCCCCCCCAGGCTCCACTGTGCTTAACCCAGCACTTTTTAAAAAATAGCTATTGAATGTTTGTATTTATTTATAAAATGTATTGGCCACCAACCTTACCGTGACATAACTGCGATTGACAGATATGGCTCAGTGAAATAAGAGACAGAGTCCAAGTGTGTGTGTGTTGATAAGCCAATGCATTTCTTCATCTTCCTAAGAAGGAAGGAACCCTGAGTGTAGTGAAAGGCAGATATTTATACATTTCTTTGCTTTCGCTTCATTACATAAGAGGCAGTTGGCACATGACAGAGAAGATATAGAAGTATAGAAATAATGAAAATAATCAAGTTTGCCTTCTGTGGTTTTGGTTATGTTCCTAACCCATAGGCTAGTGTTTCCTGTGAAATTTTCCATGGCTTCAAAAGGCTTTTTTTTTTTAATTGAAAAGTTTTATAAAAGATACAAACATTTTCTCCCCATCCCACTCACCCTTTCCCCCTCCCCCTTCCCCCCATCCCCCTCCCTAGACTTCCCAGAACAAGCACAGGGTATAGCATTCACAAACATAAAACTAAAATATGCTAACAATTTGTTGGCTTCAAATTCTCCCTAGGTCTTTAACTCCTTATAACTCAAAACACTATAAACATAAACTAAAGATTAAAAATGTTTCATTCATAAGCTGTATGAAACTTCTTAGTCTGATACTTGTTTTGAATATAGTCAATCCACCTTCTCCATTCCTATATATATATCTTTCGTTTGAGTAATCTTAAAATATGATGAAATTTTCGCCATCTCTGCCAAATGCACGACTTTTAATGTCCATTCCTCAATAGTAGGTGGGTCTTCTTTCTTCCAATACTGTGCCACCAGTAACCTGGCTGCTGTTATTAAGTTTAAAAACAACTTAGTCTCTGTCACAGTACAATCCGTAACTATTCCCAACAAAAAAAACCGTGGTGTAAATTTGATCTTTTTCTTTAAAATATTTTGAATAATCCACCATATTTTTATCCAAAAAGCCTTAATTTTTTTACATGTCCACCATATATGAAAATACGTAGCGTCTTCACACTCACATCGCCAACACTTAGGTTGTAAATTTGGATACATACAGGCCAGGTTTTTTGGATCTAAATGCCATCTATAAAAGATTTTATAAAAGTTCTCTCTTAAATTTTGGGCTTGTGTAAATCTTACATTTCTAACCCATATCTTTTCCCATGTTTCCATCATTATTGGTTCTCCTATATTTTGTGCCCATGTTATCATACAATTCTTGACTAGCTCTGTTCCTGAATCTATTTCCACTAATACATTATACAACCTTTTTATATGCATTTGACTTTTGTCTCTTATTTGTTTTATCAAGTTCTCATCCTGTTGCAAAATACCAGTTTTCTGATCTTCTCACCATCTGGCCTGCAGCTGTCCATACTGAAACCAAGTTCTAATTATTCCTTCTTCTCTTAATTGTTCCATAGATTTTAGTTGTAATCTAACTCCTTCTTTATAAAGGAGTTCCTTATATGTAATCTTAACTTGTTTTTGTTCCACATTTATATTCTCTATCGCGTGTCTGGGTACTGTCCATATTGGTAACTTATCGTTTAATTTGTATTGATACTTCTTCCAGACACGCAATAAAGCATTCTTTAATATATGACTTTTAAAAGTCTTATCTACTTTCTTATCATACAATAAATAAGCATGCCAGCCGTAGACCAGACCATATCCTTCAATGTTTCATATCTTTTCCTCCGTTAAATTTATCCAATCAGTAACTGCTGAGAGGGCAGCGGCTTCGTAATACAATCTTAAAGTGGGCATTTTAAGACCTCCTCTTTCTCGCGTATCTTGCATTATCTTTTGATTTACTCTCGGTTTCTTCCCTGCCCACACAAATTTATTTATGCCCTTCTGCCATTCCTTCAAATTTTCACCTTTTTTAAGTATAGGTATCATTTGAAAAAAAAAAAAAACCTTAGTAAGACATTCATTTTTACTGCCGCTATCCTTCCCAGCAAGGACAATTGTAATTTTTTCCACTTTTCCATCTCTTTCTGTATTTTTTGCCACAACGGTTCATAATTGTGCTGATATAGTTTCATATTTGTGGTCACAATATAAACCCCTAAATATTTAACCTTCTTTCCTATCTCAAATCCTGTTACCCTTTCTATCTCTTCTTTTTGGCTTCTAGTCATATTTTTAGCTATTATTTTAGTTTTAGCTGTATTTATTTTAAAACCAGATACTTGTCCATATGGGTTAATTATATCCATCAAGGCTGTAATCGATTGTGCTGGTTGGGCTAAGGTAACAACCAGGTCATCCGCAAATGCCCGTAACTTATACTCATGCTGTCTGATTTTAATTCCCTTTATTGTATCTGTCCCACGTATTTTACTCAGTAAAATTTCCAGCGTCAAAATAAACAACAATGGAGACAAGGGACAACCTTGCCTTGTTCCTTTTTCTATATTAAAAATATCTGTTAAACCACCATTAATTATTATTTGCGCTGTTTGTTTCTGATATATTGCCTTAATAGATTGTATAAAATAATCTCCAAGTTGCATCCTTTCTGTTAATTTCAATAGAAAATGCCAATTCAATCTATCAAAGGCTTTCTCAGCATCGAAAAATACTAGCACTGCGGGGACCTGGTTGTTCCTCCCCAAATACTCTAGTAAGTTAACAATTTGCCTTACATTACTTTTCATTTGTCTACCATTTATAAAACCAATTTGATCATGATGAATCATTTGTTGCATAACTATCATTAATCTATTTGCTAATATTTTAGCAAAAATCTTATAATATGTATTTAAAAATGAAATCAGCCTGTAGTTTTTTGGATCTGTATGATCTTGACCCTCTTTTGGGATCAAAGAAATAAAAGCCGTCTTCCAAGTTGGAGGTACCTCTCCTCCCTGTTGTATATTGTTAAATAATTCCTTCAGTGGTTCCACCATTTCCTCCTGTAAACTTTTATAATAAACAGCTGTCAAACCATCCGTCCCAGGAGCTTTACCCACCTTCAACTGCTTAATTGCAAACAAAATTTCCTCGGAAGTAATCAATTGATTTAAACTATCCCTCTGCTCTTTTGAAGTTATATAACTGTTCTCTTTCTGCAAATATCTATCTATATCTGTGTCTTGAATTTTATCACCAGTATACGGCCTTGAGTAAAACTCTAAAAAAGATTTTTTAATCAATTCTTGCTCATGAACCTCTTTACCCTTGTATTTTATTTTCTCGATAGTCCTTGATTTCTGCTTTTTCCTTAACAAATATGCTAACCATCTGCCAGGTTTATTGGCATTACAAAAAGTATTATGTTTAGCATATTGTAAATTAGTTGCCACTTGGTCTGCTATTAACATGTTAAATTGACCTTTCAGTAAATTAATTGCCTCTTTAATTCTCTTATCTGTTTAGCTATCAAAGCTCATTCTTGTTTTCTAATCTCTTCTTCTAGTTCCTTTCTTTTTCCCCCCTGTTTTTTTCTATACTTATTATTCAAATATATCAAAATACCTCACATATATGCTTTACTTGCATCCCACACCATTTCCATCGATGTACCCTTTTGCATATTCATAACAAAAAATTCTTTCATAAATTTTTTACACTCTTTAACATTTTCTTCATATCTAAACAAATTATCGTTTAACCTCCAGGACCTCCTAAGCCCCTTTCCATACTCCAGTTCCATCCAGACTGGACTATGGTCTGTCAATGTTCTTGAACAAATCTTCGTATTCTTCACCCTAGAAAAGAGGTCGTTAGTAATTAGTATAAAGTCAATCCTTGAAAAGGATTGATGTCTATCCGAAAAGAAAGTAAAATCTTTTTCGTCTGGGTTTCTTTCACGCCAAATATCCCTCAACTCCCAATCATCCATCATCTCCAAAAACGATTTGGGCAATCTTGCTTTTGCTGAAACATTTTGCTTAGGTCCCTTCTTGTCCTTTTTAACATCCAAAACACCATTCCAATCACCCGGTAGGATACAAGTTTTGTATCCCCATTGTGTCAACTTAGAATGTAGACAACTATAAAAATTTTCCTGTTGTTGCTTCGGGGCGTATACTCCAATTAAAAGTAATTTTTCTCCCTTTATTAAAAGTTCAATCGCTAAGAATCTTCCTTGATCATCTGCTTCAATTAATTTAGCAATTAAGTCTCTTTTCAAATATATAACTATACCATTTTTCTTCTGTGGTGCTGCTGCTACATAATGTGTACCTAATCTTGTATTTATTAAATATTTTTGATCTTCTATCCTAATATGAGTCTCTTGTAAACAAATTACGTCATTTTTAAATTGTTTAAGATAGTGAAATATTTTCCTCCTCTTCTGTGAAGAATTCAAACCATTAACATTCCAAGTTAAAAATCTAGTTCCCATTTTGGGCCTCTGAAGCATTTGGAGCATTTGCTGATGGTCAAATTTGACCTTTAGGTCTGGCTCCTCCCACTGCTTCTGTTTTCGTAGTTCCTTGAGTTGCCATCTGGAGTTGTTGCTGTCTTAATTCTTCCTTGCGTTTAGCTGTTGCTGCTATGGTCTGTTTTTGATCCTTTGGTTCTTCTGGTATATCAATTAAATCCAAATCTTGAACAGCTATCTGGATTTGTAGCAAATCTTCTTGACTGGTCGAGGCTCCCCCCAGGACCTCCAGATAAACAGTCATGTGAAAAAGAAAGTATACTTACCTTGACTTTAATGATTTTATGTATCAAGACATAGTAAAAATCAATTGGTCCTTAGAAGTTCTTAATAGTCAGTAAATACAACAATAGATGAACAACAACACATGAAATATTACATCAGGTCATCATTTATTTTATAAAAAGGAAGCCAAAACGGAGAAGTCATGTATGAAAAATGTATGATTCAATAATTTGTAGAACAACCTTTAGCAGCAACAACTAGAAGTAATTCTTTTCTGTGTGACTTTATCAGTCTCTTGCAGTGTTGTGGAGGAATTTTGGCCCAGTCTTTTTTATAACATTGCTTCAGTTCATTGAGGTTTGAGGGTGTTTTTTTATGCACAACCCTCTTGAGGTCCTGCCAATTGGGTTGAGGTCTAGACTTTGACTGCAGCATCTTGATTCTTTTTCAGCCATTTTGTTGTAGATTTGCTGTTGTGTTTTGCGACCATTATCCTGTTGCATAATCCTTTGTCAGCCAAGCTTTAGCTATTGGTGTGATGGCCTCTGGCCCAATTGCATTATGGCCAACCATTTCCACTTTGGTCTGGTCTGTGCAAAGGACAGTGTTCCCGAAGTCCTGTGATTTCTTCAGATGCAACTTTGCAAACAACAGCCATGTGATATGACCTTTTTAGAGAGAAGAGGCTTTCTCCATTCAACCCTTCCAAATGAACCATACTTCTTCAGTATTTTTCTAATTCCATTGTTATGAATCTTAACATTTAACATGCTAACTGAAGCCTGTAGAGCAGGGGCATCAAACATGCGTCATCACGGCAAGATCATGTGACGTATCACAACTTTTTTCCCCTTCTTTAAACGTGGCTGTGGCCAGTGTGTGACCCATCTGGCCCACAGGCCACTAGTTTGACAGCCCTGCTGTAGAGTCTGAGATATAACTCTTTGCAATTTCTCTGGCCATTCCACCGTCTGACCTTGGGCTGAATTTCCTTGAACGTCCACTCCTGGGAAGATTAGCAACTCTCCTGAATGCTTTACGCTTGTCTTCCACACTGTAGAATGATGGGTTTTTAATTGTTTGGAAATGACCTTTTAAACCTTCCCAAATTGATGGGCAGCAACAATTTCTTCTCTAAGATCATTGCTAATTCTTTATTCTTTGGCATTGTGTTAACACACAACTCAGTGTCAGAGATAGATGTAATGATACTTGCTGATGATCAATTGATCAAGGGCATTTTATTAGCAGTACGTGGCTGCTACTTCCCCTCTTTATACTATGGAAGCAGTGAGAAATTTCCTAATGGTGAGAACAATTAACCAGCAGAACAGCTGGCCTTCAGAAGTTGTGGTGCTCATCACTGGAGGCTTTTCAGAAGAGATGAGACAGCCATTTGTCTGAAATGATATAGGGTGACCTCCAAGGTCCCTTCCAATTCTGTTATTCTGTTGCGATGATATTTATGATACCCTGTACGTGGCTGCTACTTCCCCTCTTTATACTATGGAAGCAGTGAGAAATTTCCTAATGGTGAGAACAATTAACCAGCAGTTAATTCAGAAGTTGTGGTGCTCCATCACTGGAGGCTTTTCAGAAGAGATGAGACAGCCATTTGTCTGAAATGATATAGGGTGACCTCCAAGGTCCCTTCCAATTCTGTTATTCTCTTCTGTTCTGTTGCGATATTTATGATACCCTGATAAGTAAAACCACAAGAAATCAAAGCAGGTGTAGTTTCTTTTTCAATTGATTGTATTTGAAAACAACCCTTTGCATTGCTAAGAATTTGTGATTGACTGAAATCAACAATCGAATTAGAATCATTGAATGGATATTCGAACTTGGATCTGGGTGGTCTTCCATGTGTCAATTGAATCATGATCAATGTAACAGCTTATTGGAGCAATGTGGCATGTTTGCTTTTTCATTATAATGTAAACTTTTTTCTTCTTTTCTCATCTTCTGCAACCATTTTATGCACAATTAAAGATACACTTTTATTTGAATCTTATAGACAAAGAAGATGGCAATGAGCACTCTGGACAACTGAGGATAACAAACAACTTTGAATAGCAAAACAAGTCAGTCCAGAAATCAAAATATTTTCCATTTCCTTCAGAGAGTCCCCCAGCAGGTGAGAGAGAAATGAGAGAAAATCAAGAAGAGATTTCTAACTGGAAAAATAGAGTGTGAATTTAAAGCATACGTTACATGAAAAGTCAAGGGAGATTATTTTTCCATTCAGGAAAAGAGGGAAATATCTGGAAGTTACTGGGGAGGAAGCCATGTAGAGCAGACAGTGTTGCAGGCCTCGCTCTGGGAGGAAGAAAATCACCAGTAAATCAAAGCAGCACTAAAGGGATTATCCATATTTTTGACCACCTCAAGAATATTAGTTGTGGAAAAGCTCCATAGACGTTTCTGTTCTGGGAAAGATACAACTTGCAAATCACAGCTGATTATGCCAGAGGGAATCCAGACTGGAGAAAAACCGTACAAATACTCTGAATGTGGCAAAAGCTTTGGTCAGAACAACTCCATTTTCTTTCATGGAAGGACCCACACAAGAGAGAAGCCCTACAAATGTTCCCAATGCGGTAAATGCTTTAGCAAGCATGGCAACGTGGATTCACACCAAGGAGAAACCCTTTGAATGTCCTGACTGTGGGAAAAGTTTCAGTCAAAATTCGAACCTCATTGGCCACCAGAGGATTCACACAGGAGAGAAACCCTTTGAGTGTCCTGACTGTGGGAAAAATTTCAGTCGGAATTCGAACCTCATTGGCCACCAGAGGATTCACACAGGAGAAAAACCCTTTAAATGTCCTGACTGTGGGAAAAGTTTCAGTCATAATTCCAGCCTGGTTCAGTACCAGATGACTCATACAGGAGGGAAACTGTACGAGTTTCCAGACTGTAGGACAAGTTTCAGTCAGAATTCCAGCCTGGTTCAGTACCAGATGACTCACACAGGAGAGAAACGCTTGAAATGTCCTGACTGTGGGAAAAGTTTCAGTCAGAATTCTAGTCTGATTAAACACCATAGGATTCACACAGGAGTGAAACCCTTTGAATGTCCTGACTGTGGGAAAAGTTTCAGTCAGAATTCCAGCCTGGTTCAACATCAGAGAGTTCACACAGGAGAGAAACCCTTTGCATGTCCTGACTGTGGGAAATGTTTCAGTCAGAATTCTAGCCTGGTTCAACACCAGACAACTCATACAGGAGAGAAACCCTTTGAATGTCCTGACTGTGGGAAAAGTTTCAGTCAAAATTCCAGCCTGGTTCAACATCAGAGGATTCACACAGGAGAGAAACCCTTTGAATGTCCTGACTGTGGGAAAAGTTTCAGTCATAATTCCAGCCTGGTTCAACACCAGAGGACTCATACAGGAGTGAAACCCTTTGAATGTCCTGACTGTGGGAAAAGTTTTAGTCAGAATTCCACCCTTGTTCAACACCAGCGGATTCACACAGGAGAGAAACCCTTTGAATGTTCCGATTGTGGTAAAAGTTTCAGTCAGAATTCCACCCTGGTTCAACACCAGCGGATTCACACAGGAGAGAAACCCTTTGAATGTTCCGATTGTGGTAAAAGTTTCAGTAACAACTCCAACCTGGTGAAACACCAGAGGACTCATACAGGAGAGAAACCCTTTGAATGTCCTGACTGTGGGAAAAGTTTCAGTCAGAATTCCAGCCTGGTTCAACATCAGAGGACTCATACAGGAGAGAAACCCTTTGAATGTCCTGATTGTGGGAAAAGTTTCAGTCATAATTCCAGTCTGAGTAAACATCAGAGGACTCACACAGGAGGGAAACTGTACGAGTTTCCAGACTGTGGGAAACATCTCAGTACTAGGGTTAATATTATGAATCACGTCCTTATACACAAAGGGGAGAAACCGTTTTAGTGTCCCGAGTGTGGACAGTGCTTCAGGAAATATTCCACCCTTATTGCTCACAGAAAAATCCACATGATGGCCAAATGATAAGTGTAGAGAAGGCTTCAATTTCATTTCTGGTGTCCCATTGTAAATCCAGCTGAGATATTGATCATTTAAATTGATTAAATTAATTAGAATTTACCTGATTTTTTGTAGGCAAATATGTAATGGTATTAGATGGGACAGAGGAAAGAAAAAGTTGGAACATATTACTTTGTTGTTATTTTTTTAATATACTTTATTAAATTTTCCATTATATAAAAAAAAATATACAATCTCTATTTCCTTCAGAGGTACAGTGTTTATACAATTTACGGAATCATACGTTAAATAAACTTCATCCTTAGCTGTTCAATATTCTATGCAATATAGCTCGTACTTCGAGTACATAACAAGTCATATCCTAAAATCATGTTTTTGTCTTGTTCTTTAACCAATTGTACCAATTTCCCCATACTTCATAATATTTAGATTTCTCCTCATTATTTATCTCACTCGTCAATTTTGCCATTTCTGCGCACTCTAGGATTTTATTTATTAGTATTTCTTCTGAGGGTATGGATTTATTTTTCCAGTATTTCGCAAAGGCTAGTCTAGCCGCAGTTATAATCTGGATTATGAGTTGAGTTTTGTTTTTATTGAGGCCGTCTCCGATTATACCCAGGAGGAAGATTTCTGGAGATAGAACTATTTCCTGTCCCGTTATTTCACAAAGCCAATATCGGATTTTTGACCAGAACCTTTTGGTCTCTGGACAGGTCCACCATAGATGATAGAAGGTGCCGACCGTTTTTCCACATTTCCAACACGTGGCTGAGAGATTGGGAAACATTTTCGCTAACCTAGCTGGTGCTAGATACCACCTGTGTAGCATTGTATAATGGTTTTCTCTAAATGTTGCTGATTTCATCATTTTATAATTCCTATTCCAGGCCCTCCCAGTCATTAAAGTTTAATCTGTCTCCCAGGTTTTTTTCCAAAATATTTAGCTGATTTTTTGCTATAATCTCTGCCCTATCCTCATCTAATAAGAAGTTATATATTTTTGCTAGCATTTTCTTGTCTATTCCCCAAATAATTTTATCAAAATTTCCATATTTAGCTTCAAAAGTTGGAACATATTACTTTGATAATAGCTATCTGGCCTTCAGCATAAGAAGTTGCTGGATATTTATTTTTGTAGAAATTGGGCAATTATGTAAAACCCACCAAACTTCTTGAATTGGAGTCAAAAGTTGCTTCCCTCCTCCTGCACCTATAAATTCCCTGTGACTTCTCTGAGGAAACACTGTTGATGGTGGGAGGCTCCCAGAACAACAAGCAAGCAAGAAGGACATCAAGTATGCTGCAGAAAAAGTTTACTCAAATCTTTTTGGAGTGGCACTCAATGTCTGGCGATTTAATGGATTAGTTATTACAGGTTTATTGACAGCAACACACAAACTGTCATTTCCTTCTTCAGTGTGTTTTCTCTCCCGCCCTCCCTCTCTCTCTCTCTCTCTCTCTCTCTCTCTCACACACACACACACCTCACTGAGAGCAACCTGATTACTTCCTGGCAGTCAATGGGGGAGAAGAGAGGTAAAAAAAAAAGCATAAAGTAAGGGAATATTGTGGCCAAAACATGCCTCATCTAAAGCAACCAATCACTTTGAAGATTCAACATATATTAAGCATTCAAACAATCACTGTGCACAGTGGATTCCAGCAAAGCATTGGCAGCTTTCTGAGCAGCCCTGACCTAAAGCAGAACCGCAGCTTATATATACCGTTGGCCCACTACATTAGAAAGATGTAGAAACAGGCAAGCACCCTATAGAGTACAGCATGACGTTGGAATATTTTTGATAATCTCATTATTTCTCCCTGCCTACAAGGTCCGCAGGGCAACTATGCGCTCTGTGAGATACGGTCAGGGAATATAAACATTTTGACCAGTGGTGGGTTGCTACCGGTTTGCTCCAGATCAGGCAAAGTGGTAGAGCGAGAGGCTCCACTCACCCGGACGTCTCTGCGCATGCACAGAAGCAGCCTGCGTCCGCACAAGCGAACCGTTAGTGAACAGAATTGAAACCCACTACTGATTTTGACCCACTGGTCCAGAAATTCCAGTCTGATTCTTCCCCCTGTGCCCATGCAGGCCCAGTTCAGCTTGTTGTCAATGTTTACTTACAACAAGACTTTAAGCTCTCTACAACTATTGGGGTGCAGGAGCATCTCTAGAGGTTTGCTAGTGAATGTAACTGTCTAGCTTCCTAACTGCGTGTCCAGGAGACGTCGGATAAACATACGCTGCCAAGTCTTAGTTGCTGTAAGCGGTTTATTTCAAACGGTCGCTAGCACCGTCAGTAGCGAAGAAAACAATTAATGCAAAAGGCATACAAAGTCGGCGTTGGGAGCAGCCGCCTTCCAACGCCTTTTAAACCCACGCGCCCAATAATTACATTGGCTCACACGCCCTTCCGGATAGAGCACCCGCCCCTGCATGAGTCAGCAATTGCAGCAAAGCAGTTAAACAGAAACCTAGCTCCGACCGCAGCGTGACCGGCCGCCTACTAATTATGCTAAACACCCACCACCACCTGTGTAAACAACCACCCCACCCGACACCCCATCCGTCGATCCAAGTAGGTAGAACAGCGGGGTCAACTTCATGTGCATAGCGCCAGGATCCGCAGCTGCCACCATCCCGCTGAGTGGCGAGGGGATCTCGACAGGCAGCTCCCCCTACCAGGTGTCCTCCTGGAAGATATAACAATCCACCGTTAATATTGTATTAGGGTTTTATATCTGTACCCCAAGGCCCTGGTTTATGTGGATATTTTCGATGGAACTGATTAACCAACCGGTTAGCCCGCAAATTCGTAGCCCTAACCCATGATGATTCCTCAAACGGATAACCCTTCCACTTGATTAAATACTTTAGGACTCCCCTACTGAGCTTTGAGTCTAATACATCCTCAACCTCATAATGATCCCCTTCTACCGGGCCTGGTCTTAATGTCTGGTTGCTAATGACACCTAGTGGTTTTAACAAACTACTATGAAACACGGGGTGGACCTTCCCCAGCAATGGCGGTAGTTTTAATTCCACTGTAACGGGGTTAATCACTTTTACTACAGGGAAGGGCCCTAAATATTTGGGGCCCAATTTACGACTCGGTGTTCGTAGTTTGAGATATTTTGTAGACAAGTAACCTAAATCCCCAACTACAAATGGTTTGTGGTCTGCTCTTCTTTTGTTGGCTTGGTATTTATAGATTTTAGTTGCTTTGTCCAACGCCTCTTTTATTTGGGGCCAAAGACTTCGAACACGAGCAGCCCAACTACCTGGTGACACCTTATCTGGGTTCTGGAGAGCTAACTCGGGGATCACAGGAAGGTTTTTTCCTGAAACAGCCTGAAATGGTGTAATACCCGTACTGCCGTGAACAGTATTATTATACGCCACTTCTGCAAAGGGGAGTAACTCTGACCAATCCGATTGCTGATATGATACGTAACAACGTAAATACCTTTCCACCATGGCGTTTGTTCTTTCTGCTGCTCCATTGGTGCTAGGATGGAAACCCGAACTCAGACCCTGTGACGAGCCTATCATTTTCATGAAACTACGCCAAAATACCGAGGTGAATTGTACACCTCTGTCGGAAATAATGCGTCGGGGTGCTCCATGCAGTCGATATACGTGCCATATAAACAATTTCGCCAGCTTTCGAGCTGATGGTAAGCCATGACACGGGATAAAATGAGCCTGCTTGGAAAATAGATCAACCACGGTCCATATCACCGTATTGCCATTGCTCTCTGGGAGATCTACAATAAAATCCATTCCGATCTCCTCCCAGGGACTATTTGGTTCTGCCACCGACTGTAAAAGGCCAAGAGGCTTTCCTGGTCGAGGTTTAGCCATCGCACATACTTTACACCCCTTTACATACTGTTCGACCTCTTTCCTTATACGTGGCCACCAAAATTGGCGTCGTACTAGGTGTAACGTTTTAAGAAATCCGAAGTGTCCTGCCGTTTTCGCATCGTGACATTTATTTAATACTGACTGCCTTAAGGCTTCAGGAACATATAACTTGGTCCCTACCCAAGCTAAACCATCTCGACATGTTACCCTAGTGTCGTGGTTTTTCAACCAGGTATCCGTAGCCACCTCTCGACGTAGCTCATCTTCCCATGAGGACAAAGATCTGGTACGTGCCGTTTGGGCCCACTGTTCTTACCAGGGATCATGGCTTGTACGACTTCTTCCCTTTTACTGTCAAACTGTGGGAGCCGTGATAAAGCATCTGCTAGGAAGTTCTTCCCTCCCGGCACATACTTAAGTTCAAAATTGAATCTTTGGAAATACTGCACCCAACGTACTTGTTTAGGCGACAAGCGTCTGGGGCTTTGGAGTGCTTCGAGATTTTTATGGTCCGTCCATACTTCGAATCTGGTACCAGTGCCCTCCAACAAATGCCTCCAGGTAAAGTAGCGCCCACCTTACAGTGAAGGCCTCTTTCTCCCAAATAGCCCACCTTCGTTCTGTTAGTGTCAGTTTGCGGGACGTATAAGCGCACGGGTGTAACACCCCGTCACTGGTTCTCTGCAATAACACAGCGCCCACGGCAACGTCGCTAGCGTCAGCTTGTACAACAAACGGCAAGGTCGAATCAGGATGCCGTAATATTGGTGATTGCGAGAACAGGATTTTTAAACTGTCAAAAGCCTTTTGACAATCCGGAGTCCACACTAATAGCTGTCCTGGTCTTGCTCTCAGGCCCGAGCTTTTCGTACGGAGCAAATCGGTCAAAGGGAGAGCTATCTGAGCGAACGCGGGGATGAACTGTCTATAAAAATTGGCAAAGCCAAGGAAGCTTTGCAATTGTTTTTGTGTTTTAGGAGCTTGCCAATCTAATACCGTATCTACTTTTTTAGGATCCATTTCCACTCCGTTTTCTGAAATACGATAGCCCAAATAGTCCAGCCTAGTGCGGTGGAATTCGCATTTTGATAGTTTGACGAAAAGTTTTGCCCGTAACAATTTCCTCAAGACTTGTTTCACTAATTCTGTATGTTCCTCCATTGTCCTGGTATAAATTAGGATATCGTCCAGATAGACCAGGACACCTCGGTATAAGTGTTCATGCAATACTTCGTTTATGACCTGCATGAAAACAGCAGGAGCGCCTTGCAGGCCGAAGGGCATCACTCTAAATTTATAGCTCCCTAAAGGGCAGTTGAACGTGGTCTTCCACTCATCGCCTGGTTTTATACGCACTCTGTAATACGCCTCCCTTAGGTCTAACTTTGTAAACACACGCCTGGTCGATAGGGTGGCCAGTACATCTTTCATTAATGGGAGAGGGTAAAGATGTTCGACACATACGGCGTTCAAACCCCGGAAGTCCACACACAGACGTAAACCGCCGTCCTTTTTTTCACGGAACAGAACAGGAGCGGCCATGCGTGACCTACTAGGTTGAATGAAGCCCCTAGCCAGGTTCTTATCTATATAGCGTCTGAGTTCCTCCAACTCTGGCTTTGTCATAGCATACATTTGCGGCTTTGGCAATTTAACCCCTGGCTTTAATTCTATAGCACAATCAGTCGCTCTGTGAGGAGGCAGTACTTCACACTCCTCCTCATTGAATACCTCTGCTAGATCCCTATATATGTCAGGATATCCTTGTTTTGATGCGTCGGCTGGAGTATCTCTCTGCAACCCCGCGCGCCCGACCCCTGTCTCTGGTTCTGGTTCTGGGCCGAGACTTAGACTTACGTGTCGATAACCGCCCTCCCACCATATATTGGGCCTCCATTTATCTAACCATGCTAAACCTAGGATGATAGGTTCCACTATTGTGTCCACAATGACGAAACGAATGTGTTCCCAATGCTCCCCTATCTCTAAGCGCACTAACTCGGTAACCCGTGTTGCAGCCTTTCCACCCAATAAAGAACCATCCATCTGCTCAAAGCGAATGGGAGCTGGTAACTTCGCTGACTGCAAACCCAATTCCCTGGCCAGACTCTTCCGAATGAGACACCGGGTACACCCTGAATCTATCAGGGCGTCCTGTTTGATGGCTCGTGTAGTCCATAGGTGTCTCAGAGTAACTGGGATGACAAATGGGCGTACAGGGTCACTTACCATAGAATCAATCGGAGCATCCTCATCGCTGCTATCCGGAACCAATGGAACGCTGTCTCGGTGAGTCGGACTTCCTGCCTCTCCACTCGTCCCCCGGGCACCCCGTATCGTCGTGGGTGTTCCCACTCTGGACCTCTCTGATGACGAACGTGCTCGTTCACGCCCTCTCCCAGTCGGCTGTGGCCCACGGGTGGTGGTCGGCATAGGGGGTACGGGACAATCAGCTACCCGATGCCCCAACTGATTACACCTGAAGCAGCGAATCGACCCCCTCCCCACAGGGACCAGAGAACGAGGCGGGGAGGTGTTCGCCCCTCTGGGGCTTCCCGGTCTTTCCGTGGCCCGACGAGGGGGAAAAGGAAGGCTACTCACACCCCGGGTACGAAACTCACGTAGTCCGACATCTAAATCCACAGCTGCACTGAACCACTCTGACAGCTTAGGCGGTAGTCCCCGATAAACACATGCTTGCCATAGTTCTCTATCCAGCCCGAGACGGAATTGATGTACTAAGAGACGTTCAGGCCACGTACGGAGGCGACCGGCCACCGTGCGAAATTCTTTAACATACTGTCTCGCCGGTCTACCCCCCTGTTTTATGGCCACCAATTCGCTTTCAAGCAACTGTGTTCTGGACTGGTCTTCAAACCGGCAGCGTAACGCTTCTAGAAAGAGTCCCACATTTGCCAGCTCTTTAGCGTGGTCGCTATGTAAATCAGCAACCCAATCTGCAGCCTCACCTGTTAGAACGGTGGTAATAGCCACCGCCATGGCCCACTGGGACGGATAGAGACGCCCGTAGAGATCCATGTAACTTAGTATTTGACTCAAGAATAAAGAGACCCTGTCGGCACTCCCATCGAATGTGGCCTGTATGGGGGGAGGCCCCCAGAGTTGTTGTTGCTGTTGCGGGGCGCCCACCCCCGGCATCCACAGCGGGGTTGGGGCCCCCGGCCGGGTATCCTGGAAAGCCCCTCTTTGCTGAGGGAGAGGGCCGCGGGGCCCCCCTTGACCCGCCTGTTGGGAGCCAGACTGTTGGAAGGCTTCCTGGTCCCCCCCACGCACAGACCCCCCCACCGGGGTTGCGGAACCAGAAGCTGGGGATGGACCTCTCCTATCAGGTCTGTACACCCCCCTCTCAATGCGGAGCTTCGGGCTTGCTAACTGGAACCGAGCCCCGGAACTGCTCCGGGTCTCTCCATGACTCTGCCATGGCTCATGCGACGGCGCCCACGGTTGCCAGGAGGGGGCATCTCGAAAGCTCCCTTCTCCAAACTTTTCACGCAGCACATCCAGGGTGGAGGCTCCTAGACCCGAAGAATGGCTCCAATCACACTCCTCGTCGTCCAACCACCGTCGCTCTCTCCACCCCTGGAAAGACGTGTCCCCTGACTGTGCTGAGAGCGGCCTTGGGGCGGTGAGGGCGGAGCTCTGCCACCACTCACCTAACTCTGGTCTTGTTCCGCCGGAGCCGACAGCCTTGCCTTCAACAGATGCGGCATCCCCCTGTACCAGCTTCTCCTTCGGGCGAACGACCATCACCTCCCCCTCCTCAGCTGCTTGAGCACCGGGTGCAGCCTCCACCACGGTGTCCTCTGCCGTATCTTCCTCTATCGCCGATGTCCCGGCCGTCGTGCCTTCCGCCATTCCGGGTGCAACACCAACGAGACAGCCCAGCGAAAAGGAGGATGAAAACGCCGACTTTCTGTCTAGCTTCCTAACTGCGTGTCCAGGAGACGTCGGATAAACATATGCTGCCAAGTCTTAGTTGCTGTAAGCGGTTTATTTCAAACGGTCACTAGCACCGTCAGTAGCGAAGAAAACAATTAATGCAAAAGGCATACAAAGTCGGCGTTGGGAGCAGCCGCCTTCCAACGCCTTTTAAACCCACGCGCCCAATAATTACATTGGCTCACACGCCCTTCCGGATAGAGCACCCGCCCCTGCATGAGTCAGCAATTGCAGCAAAGCAGTTAAACAGAAACCTAGCTCCGACCGCAGCGTGACCGGCCGCCTACTAATTATGCTAAACACCCACCACCACCTGTGTAAACAACCACCCCGCCCGACGCCCCGTCCGCCGATCCAAGTAGGTAGAACAGCGGGGTCAACTTCATGTGCATAGCGCCAGGATCCGCAGCTGCCACCATCCCGCTGAGTGGCGAGGGGATCTCGACAGTAACTCAGTGGTCTGTATGGATAATCACTGGGGACTTTCCATGACTGAATGGAGAACAGAAACTCTACCTCCCTGCTCTTAACCCAGCACAATATCCACCCTAACCAATGCCCTCCCTATTCTCAGACTGAAGAAAATGGCCTTGGGAGCAGTGGTGGGTTGCTCCTGGTTTGGTCCGGTTCCTGCGAACCGGTAGTAAAAGCGGCGGGAGGCTCTGCCCATCTGCCCGGATGTCAGGATGGACAATCTGTGTCTGCACAGAAGCTTTTGCACATTGCAAACCGGTAGTAAAGGTAACTAGAACCCACCCCTGCTTGGGAGATATGCAAACTCCATTACTAAAGAGGTGAAGGGGAAACATCTCCCAAGTCCACAGCACATGGATCCTATTTAGAAGAGACTCAGACAGACTCCTCCCTAATTCACAGGAGTATAAGAAGGGAGGAGAAGGTACAAAGAAGATACTTTACATGTGTTTTCACCCAAAAAGAAAACATGACACAACTTATGAAAAACAGAATCATAAGTGCCAGATTAGGAATGCAAATTAAAATATGGAAAAATAAGGTAAGGGAACACCTGTTGGCTCTAGACAAATTCAAATCACTGGGTCAGGACGGACTGGAGCCAGAATTTTACTGCAACTAATAAATGTGATTTCAGAACCATTGTAACATACTGTATGTTTGAAAGTCCTTGGAGCAGGGGGAACTAGAAGTAGTCCTCAACTTACAATAGTTAATTTGGTGACCGTAGTTACAATGACACTGAAAAAAATGATTTATGATCATTTATCACACTTATGACCGTTGTAGCATCCCCCTGGTCTTGTGATTTACATTCAGATGTTTGACAACTGACCTTTATGACAGTTGTAGTGTCCCGGAGTCATGTGATCCCCTTTTGTGACATGCTATCAACCAAACTCAATGGGGAAACCAGATTCACTTAACAAGTTTTTCGCTTAACAACATAAATTTTGGACTCAATTGTGGTTGTAAGTTCAGGACTACCTGTAACTGAGGACTGGAAAAGAGCTGATAGGGTCCCCATCTTCAAAAAGGTAAAAAACATGCAGGAATTTACAGACAAATCAGCCTGACATTAATATCTTGGAAAACATATCCAAGCAACAAATCTGTGAACACCTAGAAGCAAACAAGTTATAACCATTAGCCAACATGGGTTGATCCAGTGGTGAAATCCTCCATGGATTGCCACCGGTTCACTGCCCATGCATGCGCATTGTGCGCCACACGCACACTTCGTGCGGAAAAAGAAGAGTTCACAAGTTAAGTAGAACAATGGGGGGGGGAAACAGCTGTGCCACATGATTTATATTTGCCGTGCGGCACAGCTGATCATCGGAAATACCAGTTCAGAAGAACCGGTAGTTTTTTTTTACTACTGGTTCACCTGAACCGGTAGTCTTTTTTCACTACTGGTTTGCCCAAACTGGTGTGAACTGATAGCATTTCACCCCTGGGTTGATCAAAAAGAGATCATGCCAAACAAACCTTATTTCTGTTCTGTCCCCGTACCACGCACACACCCCCACAGACAGCCCGGAGTTAATAAGGCACACGACAAAACTCTTTGATGATAAAGCTGGCAGCAACCCAGTGGCTAGCTGCCAATTCAGACTTTATTCACAGAAAGAAAGATTAGTCCAAATGCAGTTCGATAAAGCAAGCAAAGTCCAGTAACACCGAGATCATGGAGTAATTCCAGTTTTTGCTCGTCACAAACTGAACCGGCCACCACACCCACATTTATACCCTGTGGGGTGTGGTCCAGTGACTCAGGTAATCTCTGGCACGCCTTCCCCTCTGCTGTGCACGCTTCTCCCTGCGCCTCTGTCGAGGGTCCAGCCAGCACTTATCTTCCTCGTTGCTGTCCACCTGTGGCTGTGGGGACATGCTTGGCTCTGAGCCTATCGTTTGGCCTTCGGTGTCCTCCGGAGGCATTGCCAGAGAGGAGGGTCCTGGAGAGGGAGGCCTTGCCAACTCCTCCCCCTCACTCTCAGCGTCTGCATCTGTCGATAGCCCAAGCTCAGGCAACGGAGCCACAACAATTTCATTATTTGACAAAGTGACTAAATTAGTGGACCAGAGAAATGCTGAGGACATAGTATACTTAGTTTTCAGTAAAGCATTTGATTAAGTAGATCACAACCTACTTTTTTGCAAGGTAAAAAAGTGTAAACTTGAATAGTGGCCCCTATCTAACAAAATGATATTCAACAAAGATAAAAATAAAGTTTTACACTTAGATAAGAAAAACCAATTGCATAGGTATAATTAAACTAGGTGAAACCTGGTTTAATTCTCGTAACTGTGAGAGGGATCTTGGAGTCCTAGTGTATAGCAGGGTGGATTTGATTTAAATCAAACTGATTTAAATCACGATTTAAATCACGATTTAAATCACGATTTAAATCACTAGTCAGTAAGGCTTGATTTAAATCATAGTTTTCTACATAAAGACTAATTCTTGCTGGTATAACTTTAATATGCAAGTAGATTGTGGCTTTTCGCCCCAAACTGGTGGGCTACTCACGGAGTCCAAATCTTGAGTAATCAGGAGACTGACACCAGATCACTCTCGGGGCGAGACAGCCAGGAGTTGCTCCTAGCGTTCTCTTTTATTGTACTTGTTTGCGTAAGCAGAAGATGGGTTACATATCGGAAGGTAGGTTACATATGTGCATAGAAACATAAAGTACATTTCCTGCTAAGCTCTAACCACACATTTCTATAGACGCGACCACATGTGAATACTTCGCCTAGCTTACCCATGCTACATCCTGTTAGCTTGCTATGCCAGCTGCAGTTTGCTCATGCTAGTTTGCACGCCCTGGGTTCTCAGTTCACCTGTGCTGACACCGGCTATAAGAATCCGGACTGAATCTGTCCCAGCATCTCCTCTGTTTTTATTTTTAAGGCACGGATGACTCTTCCTCTTCTTCGTCCGAAGGAAAGGCCATACAGATGTGTTTTTCCGTGCTTACAGAGGCAGCAAGAGAGACAGCGTCGCCCTCGTCCGGGGGTTCGGCACTGTCACACCCCAGTAGGGATGTTCTTTGCTCCTTGTGTTCCAGTAGCAACGCATTGTTTTTTGAGATAGTGCTATCCACTATACTCTGTATCAGGGACCTGAGCAAGGGTATTAGGCAGGGTAGCATAAGTAATCCCAGCAAGATGACTCCTAGCATTAGCGCGGCTTGTTTCCAATTGCGAAAAAGGCCACCCAGAAACCCCCCAGTATCCAAGATGCCAGTCCAAGTTTGAACAGGGACATGGGCTAATTTGGTAATTTTGCTGCTACCTCAGTCAACACTTTGTGACTGTCATCGATCTCTAGACAACAATTTGAGAGATTGAATTTCCCACACACCCCTCCTTCAGCTAAAAGGAGATAGTCTAATGCTAGACGATTCTGGAAGACGGCATTTCTTAGTTGCCTTTGTGTTTTTCCAATCTGGCGGAAGGCCCTAGCAGTTTCGTTAGTGATAAGTTCTAACACCGCTTGTAGCCTGATAATTCTATTTAGCATATAAATGGGGGTACGGTAGCCATATGTTCCATCCGCAGCCCATGAGGCGGGGTCATAATAGTGGATGATACGCTCAGGGGGCCATTCATCATCTTTCCAGTTTCCAATTTTGATTTGTGAGACATCATACCCGATCTCGTATAAGGATCGTTTCTTTCTATTGTACACGGTATGGGCAAGGAACTGGCCACTATCAAGAGGGAGCATAAAGAAGGAGGGTCTTATAGTACCCAATGTACAAGACCCGCTCCAATAAGAGTCCAGAACGGAATAAGCTGTTTTTCCACAGATCCAGTATAGGCCTGCAGGGGCTATTCGGGGATCTGGAAAACCATAGTTTAGCCATTGGTTCCACAGGGGAATCCAATGGGAGGCGTTAGGAGGCATAGCGTTAGCGGGCCAGACCTGAGAGCCTGAGGCATTCAGTCGTAGAGTCGACTGACACACCGTGTGGCCCAGGGAGGGAGAGGAATTATTTTCTCTTTGCAAACACCATTCAGCAACTAGGGCACTTTTCAAAGGCCATCTGCTGTATGGGGGTTTGAGAGGGGAAGTAACATTAAAGGCAGTAAGATTAAAAGGGATAGACATATTCCATTCAGACGGCAACCATGGCCATTGTTCTCCCATATTGGTGCCGCCACATATATAACAATTGGTAACATTTAAAACCTCTGCTACAGTTTCCACGAGGGTTTGAAAGGTGTTGACAGCAACAGGCGGGATGTCCACAGGGGTTTTTGTTTCTTCCCAGAAGTCCCGGAAGAAGTACTGCTGAAGATCATGGCCAGTTTCTGACATGGTGAGTAGACGAAGGTAGATGAGAGTTCCTGGGTCCTTACCAGAACCGCAGATTCGAATACCAAATTGCGGGCCCCATTGGGAGATGAAATGTTCTGGATTGAAGATCGTGAAATTGAGGAGATTACAAGACCCCTTTGAACAGTCAGATTTAACGGGGATGATTTTCAAAACAGCTGATGATTGTTTGCTGACAGTCTGCCAGGTTGCCCAAGCAATACAACTCCAATAAGGGCAATACCGTTCATTCGGAGCGTTGCACTCGTTCTTTCCCTTATATTGGCGAGGCCATTTTTGGGGACAAATGTATTTATCTTGGTGTATATAGTATCTCTGCCAATTTAGGGTCCCACACTGTGTAGGCCATTGAGCGAATCGGCATGCATCAAATACGAGGGAGGCAGGGGAATTTTTAGACACCAAGCGAGTGTTTGTAATAAATTCTCCATTTGTATTGCCCTTTCGTGCTTCCAATAGATGATAAACCACTGGCTGTTGAGGGTCATAACAAGTAACCTTACTATTTTCTGTACAAGCAGAGTATGTAATATTTTGAAATAGACAATTTGTTGTAACCTCGCCCTTGCAGTGATATCTATTCTTATAAAGGAGGGTACGACCCTCCCTAGCGTCAGTGCGGGTAATGGAGATACAGGAAGAACAGGGGTTTGGTTTTGGGAGGGCATGCATCCACAAACCATGGGCATAAATCAAAAGGACTGATAAAACGAACCCTGGAACAGGTGCCATGTTAAGATCAATGATAGGAATACGTAAGAGGTGGTTGACTAAGGGCTGTAATTACAGTAGGAGTTGCCGTTAGGGTAGTGACCCGTTGGCCAGAGGAATTGGTATAGATGTATCTCTCAAGTAATTGTTCAATAACAACTATGTCACAAATAAGGTCACAATCAATACACAGAACACAATCAATACAATGGGAACAGCAGCAGGAATCGCAAGGGCAAGGGCAAAACCAGCACATCTGACACGGCGGTTGTCTCAAGCGGGGGATGAAGGTGGTGGCGTGGAGGTCGTGTGGTATGGTCGCACACACCTTCCCGGGACCCACAGGACTTTATCCTTCAACTGGACTGCAGCATATCCTCTACCCCAGGTTATTAAATCAGCCAGTCCTTTCCAGTCGGGTTCTGGGAGACATCGATAGTAGACTTGTGGTTTTGCAGCTTTAGGAGAGGGGGGTGAAGAGAAATGACGTTGAGCTGCCGTCGTAGGTGGTTGTCCCGTCTCATTCAAAAAGTTTAGGGTATACAAAGCCAAGTTTAACTTGTCTTGCACTGCTGGGAGGCTAGGGGGTCCTTTCCCTAGGTCAAATCGTTCCAGGGCGTTTTTCAAGGTCTGATTAGCCCTTTCCACTATCCCCTGGCCCTGACTATTATAGGGAATTCCAAATTTGTGAGTAATTCCCCATCGTGTACAAAAATCTGCAAAGGCAGAGCTGGTGTATGCAGGGCCATTGTCAGTTTTCAATTCTTTTGGGCGTCCCAGCGATGCAAAAGTCCGAATACAATGATTGATGACATGTTTGGTTGTCTCCCCTCTCTGGGGAGTGGCCATAAGGAAGCCTGAGTATGTGTCCACTGATACATGCAAATATTTCCAGGGTGAAAAAGGGGAGTACTGGGTGACATCCATTTGCCAAATTTGGCAAACCTCTAGACCACGGGGATTTACTCCCATAGGGATGGACTTGGCTTGTTTGCTACAAGCAGGACACTGGTTAATTATTGCAGTTGCTTCCACGGCCGTGATTCCAAATTGCTTAATTAATGCTTTTTTGTTTTGATGGAAATATGCGTGGCTGTCCCAAGGGGACGGTTTGTTATCAAGGACTGAAAATACATCAGCTTTCGCTGTGGCGGCAGCTGCATCAGCCACAGTGTTACCTTCCTGTATGAAGCCAGGAAACGGCTGGTGACTGCGGATGTGGGAAACGTAAAAAGGGTGCTGGCGAGCCATAATCAAGGTTTGTAAAGACAAAAACAGAGACAGCAGAGAGGATTCAATTGAGGGGGATAAATATGCATCGAATATGTGAGACACAATTTGGCAGACATAGAGGCTGTCGACAATCAAATTGAAGGACTCAGTGGGGAATTGGTCAAAAGCTAAGAGGGTAGCGTATAACTCAGCACGCTGGGCGGATTTTTGAGGGGGGGTGATTTTAGTTTTCCATTGGCCGTCCTTCTGCCAAGCACAGGCCCCATATGTCCTGCTCCCATCGGCAAAGACTGTAATTGCCTGAGGAATGGGAAGGAGTTGGCAGGGGGAGTTCCATTTAAAAGGAATAGTTTTCAGAAACTGAATACGGGGATCGGAGGGGGGGTGGCAGGAAAGAGTGCCTGGCCATTCCACCAAGGCCGCCTGCAACAGGTCCGATGTCTGAAAGGCAGCCTCCCAGGTAGTCAAAGGCATTGGAAGAAAATTTTTTGAAATGTCGAGGCCTATTAAGGCCTTGCTTCGAGAGCGTCCTTTAACAATCAACTGGGAATAGGAAGTCAATCGGGGAGTAATAGAATTTCTAGGCGTATGGGGGAGGTGAAGCCATTCTACAATTTTCAATGAAGGGTCTGTCACCTGCCCCAAGAGTCCTGTAGGCAACCCTTCTGTATTAATTATGACTAAAACAAAAGGACAATTTGATTGAATTCGATCCACCCATCGTCGACCTAGGGCTTCATTGATAAGATCAAGGGTGTCTAATTGAGATTGCGTTAAAGAGATGGGATCCGAAGGGTGCTTTCCTTGGGTTAAAGCCGAAAAAAGAGGGCCTAATTGAGAGGTTGTTAATCCTGAGTATGGTCGAATCCAGTTGATGGACCCTAAGTATTGCTGGAGCTGAATGAGTGTGACGGGGTTTGGGAGAAAGATCTTTGGCGACGCAGGGGCAGCATGTGAAGCCAGCATCTTGTGTCCCAAGTACATGAATGGCGGGGTGCTCTGTACCTTTTCTGGGGCTATATACAACCCTCCAGTGGCCAGGATGCGTTGAAGGCATGGGAGAGATGCCAATACCGTCCCTTTAGGGGCGGGGGCGGCCACCAATATGTCATCCATATAGTGATAAATAAAGAAAGTAGGATATTTTTTACGGTAGGGGAGCAACATCTGTGAAACATAGTGTTGACACATAGTAGGGCTATTTAGCATACCTTGGGGCAGCACTTTCCATTGATAACGACAAGAGGGTTGGGAGTTATTAAGCTCAGGTACTGTAAAGGCAAAAAGCTCCCTATCGTCTGGGTGTAGGGGTATAGAAAAGAAGCAGTCTTTTAGATCAATGATCATCAGATCAAAATCAGAGGGGATCAAGTTTGGGTTTGGGGTGCCACATTGTAGTGCCCCCATAGGTTTTAAAATAGTATTGATGACCCGTAGGTCATGAAGAAGGCGGGGCTTACCGCTCCGTTTTTTAATGATAAAGACTGGGGTGTTATATGGGCTGGTCGATGGCTCAATATGACCAGCTTTTAATTGGTCGTCAATGAGAGACTTTAAAAGAGTTAGTTTTTCTTTTGTCAAAGGCCACTGATCCACCCAAACGGGGGTGTTTGAGGTCAGGGACAGTTTTAGTATGAATTCCTTAGCCATTTGCTTATTCCAATATTAATTTAGCCTGTAACTGGGACATAAGGTCCCTTCCCCACAGGTTTATATGCAAAGGTAATATAATTGGCTTTATATAAGCGATAATTGTTGATGAAGGAGATGTGATTTCAATCCATTCAGAGCTGGCTCTAGCGACTTGCGCCCCTCCCACTCCTCGTACAGAAGGGGCAGATTGAGTAGGCCACTCTTTTGGCCATTCCTCTTGTTTTATAACGGATACATCAGCCCCTGTGTCTAAAAGGCCAGAAAACTGTCGGTTATTAAGGAAAAATGAAGCAGTAGGACGAGCGCGAGCCAAAGGCAGATCCAAAGCACAAATGTCCTGCGGAAAGGCGTCCGTTAGTAAGATCAAGGTAGCAACTACCTCTCCCTCTTTAATGGAAGTAGGACTATTTACAGTGATAGTTAAAGAGAGATCGTGCAGAGTTTCAGAGGAGCGAAGAAAAGGAGAAGCCATAATTCCTCGCTCTGCGAGGTCTGCATTAGGGAAAAGTAGGACAGGAAGGTTTGGAGGCAGGTGCAGCTGGAGGCGCGGGCCTATGGGCATTATATATACATGGGAGGGGAGAACATAAGTAGTTGATTCTAAAGCCACCATTTCGAAAGAATGTGAATATATTTTTTTTGGTGTTTTCGTCCTCCATTACTTCAGCCTTTTTTGCAGGGCTAGCTGAATGCCCCACTACTCGTTTCCCGATTTGGAGGAGCGACAATCTTTTGCCCAATGAAATCCCTTTTTGCACTTTGGACAAACCGTTTTTGGTTGGTTTGTTTGTCCCCTTGCTTGGTGGCCTCCCCCCCCCGGGGCACGGCACTCTGCCTTGAAATGGCCAGGTTTGCCACAGTTAAAACAACTTCCTGTTTTGGGTCTTGTTCCTTGTTGTTGGAGGGCTGCTGCTAATGCCTCCATTTGATATGTGGTGGTGCCTGCTTTTCTGCAGGCTTCTAAAAATTCTGGCAGATTTGCCTCAGGATTTATTACAACATTTTTCAGGATAGATCTGCAATCAGCGTTGGCATTTTCTACTGCCAACTTCTTTGTTAATTCTGTTCTAGCTGCTTCATTATCTATTTGTCTAACAATAGCTTGAGTAAGTCTATTGATGAAATCTGAATAAGGCTCCTGAGGCCCTTGTTTAACACTTGCAAAAGAGCTGATCACATTTTTTGTATCTTCTAGTTTAGAGAATGCTGTTAGAATAATGTCATTTAAAAACGGGTACATGGCAACCGGGGAGGGAATTTGGAGAGCCACCGTCGCTACTGGTCCCTCTCCCAAAAGATGGTCGGCGGTGACGCCGGCGGGTAAGGGGCCCCTGGCCACGGCAGCTCTCACCCCTCTGCGCCAGTGAGATTCAAATGCCAAATACTGAGCATTTGTTAACAACATGTTACCCAGATTTTTCCAATCTTCTGGGATAATTTGAAAACTTTGTGCAAATGATTTTAAGAGTGCCTGTACGTAATGACTCGATATTCCGTACAGGGTAATTGCCTCTTTCATATTTTTGACAGTTTTATAATCTATCATTTGATGTCCTCTTATTTTTTGGCCTGCATTTTGCGGGTCATCGATCATGACAATAGGATATGCCTGAAGACCAGAAAGGCCCTCAAGGTCTTCTATTTCCAATTGTCCTGTCTGTCTTGCTTGTTGAAGACCCGCTGAAAGGGCGGATTGAACAGGTACCTCCACTGCCGCCACTGTTTGGTGTGGCAAGGCAGTGGGAGAGACCAACGCTGGGGGTAGAGGATTATTCTCCTTTTCCCTAGGTTGGTCATCTGATTCTTTCATACATTTTTCGTATGCGGGAGGGTCTATCATGTGGGCTGTTTTGGGGCCATAAAATAAGGTGACCATAGCCATAAGGGCTTTCCAGGTTCCTAGTATGTGGGCAGGCGCTCTAGGGGACTCATGTAGCCAATTGCCCATTCGGCGCCACGTATTAAATTCTAATCGTCCTTCCTCTGCATACGCGGGGCATTTCTCACCAAGGAAATGGAGAAAAAGTCGGATATCCTTTTTCTTTAGTGGATATGCAGTAGTTCCATTTGCCTTTTGTATCACATTTGCTTTCCTGACTAAAATATCTAATTCTTCCAGATGCGCTGCCTGGGTTTTAGATAATTTCTGTCCCATACTCACCTAATTGTGCACGAGGGGTCTATTCCAGACGAGTGAGTAGTAGGCCGTCAGGCGACGTGTCCTGAATGAACCGAATCACGTCGGGGTCACCAGTTGTGGCTTTTCGCCCCAAACTGGTGGGCTACTCACGGAGTCCAAATCTTGAGTAATCAGGAGACTGACACCAGATCACTCTCGGGGCGAGACAGCCAGGAGTTGCTCTTAGCGTTCTCTTTTATTGTACTTGTTTGCGTAAGCAGAAGATGGGTTACATATCGGAAGGTAGGTTACATATGTGCATAGAAACATAAAGTACATTTCCTGCTAAGCTCTAACCACACATTTCTATAGACGCGACCACATGTGAATACTTCGCCTAGCTTACCCATGCTACATCCTGTTAGCTTGCTATGCCAGCTGCAGTTTGCTCATGCTAGTTAGCACGCCCTGGGTTCTCAGTTCACCTGTGCTGACACAGGCTATAAGAATCCGGACTGAATCTGTCCCAGCAGTAGATGAAGATTTTTAGAATAACAACTTTTCATATTAGTTTTTTTATCCCCAGTTTAATAGGTTAATCATTCATATTTGGACAACTTTTCTGTTGTACCTAGGAATCATTACCTTAATAATAACAATTTAAATAGATTTATTCAACTGAAACAATAACATTACAGCATATGTTGTTTGCTTAAACAAGCATCCATGTTTGTTAACTAATTTGGCTAAACAAAATATATATATTTTAAGAAACTTAGACTGTCAGCCCACCCTACACATGAAAAACTTAAATACTGTCCTCTATAGCTCACTCGTCATCTTCATCTTCTTCTTTGTTCATAATTTGGAAAAGAAAAACAAGCTTTCCTGCTTTGTCGGGTCCCAAACGATTTCTCAATTTAGAATGAATGAGTCCAAAGGAAGAGAATATTCTTTCAACGCCTGCAGAAGAAGCTACTGCTGTTAAAAGTGAAATCATTACTTGAAAGTCTCTAAATCCAAATGCTTAAGTGACTTCCACCAGTTCACTGGTGTGACTTTCTTTAAAATATCTTCAGCAAACATATATTTCTTGAATGGTTCCCCCTTAACTTTGAAGTTTATTATAGTTGCCATTACAGATGGATGATTGCTGGATACCCATGTCATACCTAACTCCTCTTCCTCAGCACTTAAGTTTTGACCCTGATACTGGATATTGACAATATTTGCCAAAAAAATGAGCTGGAGACAGTAGGATCATTGTGGACATTACTCCACCCATCAATACTTAGGTTAACAATTCTACCCTCCAGAGCTGTTGCACATTGCTCCATTTCTCTGTCATACACTTTATCCAGCAGTTTCCCTGCAACATCTGCTCTGCTGGGTGGACTGTATCCTGGTCTCAGTGACTGAACCATATTAATGAAATGTGGGTTCTCAGTCAGACGGAAAGAAGAGTTTGTTGCATAAACAAACTGGGCAATTTTTTCATCAATTAACTCTTTTTCTAATCTGCTAGTTTTTATCACAAATTTATCTATGGTGGTTCCAGGAGGGAAGGGTTTTTTCTTTCTTTTAGGTGATAGTGATATGTGGCTGTGGGTGTCCGATGATGATGATGCTAATGAAGCACTATCCTGGATGGATAACTCTGAAACTGTAGAACAGGAGGATGGTGATCTTGAAGGTGGATAGTTTCCAGAATCCATGAATTCCCCTAAACAAAAAAGTCAATGCTGTTATTTTATTGTTTATACAATTTCTGCTTATTGTACACAGCACTGCCCCAAAAGGAATATTTGCTTTTCTTCATAACTGTACCAAATGACAGTAACATGCAGTAATAATAAGAAATATAATTTTGCTCAAACATGACAGTTCAAGACAGTCTTTAGAAATATGATTCAATAAAAATGTTTACCAACCTGCCTTACCGATAGGTAAAGGAACTTCATTAAAATATTGCCAAACTGGGTCTCTTTTACGGCCTGCTGCCATCAGAAAAATATTGTTTCTATTCTATTCACTGAACTTCTTGAAACTTAGCACTGAAGGGGTTGATTCTGTATTCATAGGTTTGTAGAACAATAGGATTAAGGTCTTTTTCTCAACTCTGTTCATGTTATAACATTTTTGCTGTGAAGAAGAGACATGTGATCTCTGCTGAGTCAAATTCAGTTTTGAGAACTGCAAAAGTAAACCAAGCATCTGTGATAATATCTTGTAGGCAGAGAAACTGCCCAATAATCTTACAAAAACCTCTGGAAGAGCATGACATTGTGAATGGATTAATGGAATTTATTTACTAAAAAAATTAAACATATATAGCCTTATTCTACATAATTAAAAAATGAATCTTTATTTCATGATGGAATAACCTTTGGATGGTAATATATTTTCCTCAAAAAGCATTTTATTTAAAAAAATTTGATTTAAATAAAAAAAAATCCGATTTAAATAAAAAAAATCTGATTTTTTTTATTTTTTTTAAAAAATCATTGATTTTTATCCACCCTGGTGTATAGTCACTTAAATGTGAGCCAACAGTTCAGATCAGATCAGATCAGATTAACAGAGTTGGAAGGGACCTTATAGGTCATCTAGTCCAACTCCCCGCTCAAGCAGGAGACCCTATACCATATCTGACAAATGGCAGTCCAATCTTTTCTTGAAAGTCTCGAGTGATGAAGCTCCCACAACTTCTGAAGGCAAGCTGTTCCACTGGTTGATTGTTCTCACTGTCAGAAAGTTCCTCCTCATTTCTAGGTTGAATCTCTCTTTGGTCAGTTTCCATCCATTATTCCTTGTCTGGCCTTCAGGTGCTTTGGAAAATAGCTTGACCCCCTCCTCTCTGTAGCAGCCCCTCAAATATTGGAAGACTGCTATCATGTCTCCCCTGCTCCTTCTCTTCACTAGACTTGCCATGCCCAGTTCCTGTAACCGTTCTTCATCCGTTTTAGTCTCCAGTCCCCTAATCATCCTGGTTGCTCCCCTCTGCACTTTGAGTTTCAACATCTTTTATAGTGTGGTGACCAAAACTGGATGTAGTACTCTAGGTGTGGTCTTACTAGAGCTTTATAGAGTGGTATTAGTACCTCACTTGATCTTGATTGTATCCCTCTGTTAATGCAGTTCAGGATTGCTTTGGCTTTTTTAGCTGCCGCTGCACACTCCTGGCTCATATTCAGCTGATTGTGCACTAAGACTCCAAGATCCCTCTCACAGTCACTGCTATTAAGCCTGGTTTCCCCCAGTATATGTGTGTACCTAAGTGTAAGACTTTACTTTTCTCTACATTGAATTTCATTTTGTTAGATAGGGCCCAGTGTTCAAGTCTGTCAAGATCCATCTAGATCTTGAGCCTATCTTCTAGAGTGTTAGCTATTCCTGCCAGCTTTATATCATCTGCAAATTTGGTGAGTTCCCCTTCTATTCCCTCATCTAAATCGTTTATGAAGATATTGAAGAGTACTGGGCCTAAGAAGGAACCTTGTGGCACCCCCCTGCTTACTTCTCTCCATGTAGACTTACACCCATTAGGGACTACTCGTTGAGTACGGTTTGTCAGCCAGTTGCGAATCCATCTGGAGGTGAAGCTATCTATCCCACTTTTTTCTAGCTTATGAAGAAGTAGGTTGTGGTCTATTCTGTCGAATGCCTTGCTGAAGTCTAAGTATATTATGTCCACAGGATTTTGCTGGTCTACTAATTTAGTCACTATGTTGAAGAATGAAATAAGATTG
Organism: Pantherophis guttatus; assembly: GCF_059756535.1. Lineage (NCBI taxonomy): Eukaryota > Metazoa > Chordata > Lepidosauria > Squamata > Colubridae > Pantherophis > Pantherophis guttatus. Next base: position 264,627,949 of record NC_142064.1, read on the forward strand.
GTTTGGCATGATCTGTTTTTAACAAACCTGTACTGGCTGCTAATTATTACTTTACTCGTTTCTAGGTGTTGGCAGATCTGTTTCTTTATTATCTTTTCCAGTATCTTCCCGGGTATTGATGTTAGGCTGATTGGTCTGTAGTTTTGGTCTGTTTTTTTCCCCTTCTTGAAGATGGGAACCACATTAGCTCTTTTGCAGTCCTTTGGTAGTTCCCTGGTGTTCCAGGATTTTTGAAAGATGTGGTGCAATGGTTCTGAGATGACATCTGCCAGCTCCTTTAGAACTCTGGGATGTAATCCATCAGGTCCTGGTGATTTGTATTCATCAAGATCAGACAGGTGTTCTCTTACTATTTTTTTGTGATTGGCAGCAGCCAAAATGACCAATACAATCCCAGGCTGCTTTAATAGAGGGATAGAATCAAGATCACATGAAGTTATAGTACTGCTTCACAAAGCCTTAGTAAGACCACACTTGGAATACTGCATCCAATTCTAGTCACCACAATATAAAAAGATATTGGGACTCTGGAAAGCATGCAGAGAAGAGCAACAAAGATGATTAGGGGACTGGAAGCTGAAACATACAAAGAACAGTTACACAAATTGGGTATGTCTAGTCCAGGGGTGTCAAACTCGATTTCATTGAGGCCCACATCAGGGTTGTGTTTGACCTCTGGGGGCCGGAGTGGGCATGGCCAGGTTTTGGCATGGCCAGCTCGATATCACTCACGTTGGGGGCACCTCTGGTGACCCAAGCGCTCTGCCAGAGAAAACTGGCTCCCGAGCTGTTTTTGGTTGCGATGGCTTCCTGCAAACCTCTTCCAGGAAAAAGCTCGGGAGGGCTGCATCCGGCCACCAGCCCTTGAGTTTGACACCCCTCGTCTAGTCTAATGAAAAGGACAAGGGGAGGCATGATAGCAGTCTTCCAATATTTGAGTGGCTGCCACAAAGAGGAGGGTCTCAAGTTATCTTCCTAAACACTAGAAGGCAAGACATGGAACAATGGATGGAAACTAACGAAGGAGAGAAGCAACCTGGAAATGTGAATTGATGTGTGAATTAATAAGTGCCTTCAGCTTGCCTTCAGAAGTTGTGGGTGCTTCATCACTGGAAGTTTTAAAAAATAGATTGGATAGTCACTTGTCTGAAATGGGATAGAGTCTCCTGCTTGAGCAGGGGGTTGGAACAGAAGACCTCCATGGTCCCTTCCAACTCTATTTATTCATTGTTTCATTGATCTTGAAAGCTGCAGCCTTGAATTTGCTGTGGAAGCACCAGGAACAGGTCAATGGGTAGATTTTGTGGGGAGGAAGAAGTTCCAGTGTGGTGTAATGGTGAAGGCACCAGGTTAGAGACAGAGAAACGCTCAGTTCCAATCCCACCTGAAGGGCAAAACCATCTGCTCAACTTTGGCCAGTCCTCTCAGCCCTTGGAACCAGGAAATGGGGGGGGGAACCCCTCCCAAAAACCCTTCCAAAGGAAACTGCAAGGCCAGGCATCAAGACTGACCCAAAGGCACCAAAACCGAAGTAGCATCACGTTTCACTTTTTCACTTGGCTCAGTTGCAAAGGTCGGTTGCTGGGAATCGAAAACGACCTGCTGCAATGTAATCACAGGAAACCTCTTCCCAACGCCTTGGTGGAGATTGGAAAAGCGTGTTTTTCCACCTCCTGTCGCTAGATGGCGGTCAGGCAACATCGGTGCCTAGAAAGCCATCAACACTGCATTGCTAGAAAGGATGGGAGGAGAGGAGAGGAGAGGCGCAGAGGAACTTCCTCTTCCGGATGGCTGATGGGAGAAAGTTGGTGTGCAGAGCGGCTTTTCGCTGTTTCCATGGTGGAAGCAGCAGCTGCCAGGTGAGTGGAGGGCAGCAGGTGGGAGGAGAGTCCGGGAGCAACTTGGGCTGGAAGCGGAGAAGCAACTGGGCTGAAGCCTCTCAGCTGCGGCTGCTGCAGGTTCCTTCCCTCCCCAAATGGAAGCCCACTGGTGCTGCAGGCTGGGAAACTGGGGGCTGCAATTTCTGCTGGTGGGAAGCTTGAAAAAGCCTCTTTCAAGTGGAGGTTGGTTCTTTGGGAATGGCTTCCCTCCAGAGGTTGTGGCTGCTCTCATCACTGGAAGGTTTTGAGGGGAGATTGGGCAGCCATTTGTTCTGGACGGAATAGGGTCTCCTGGCTTAACAGGGGATGGACTAGAAGACCTCCAAGGTCCCCCCAACTCAATTCTTCTCTTATGGACCTGATGTTTTCTGGGCAACAAGATCGGATTTATTTGCCTCTGGTCTTTTTTGGGTTGTTCTTGTTTTGTTCTACTTCCATTTCTAGCTAACAAGTATGTGTTTCCTATTGGTGCCCCCCCAGGCTCCACTGTGCTTAACCCAGCACTTTTTAAAAAATAGCTATTGAATGTTTGAACTGTTCAGGTGTATTTATTTATAAAATGTATTGGCCTCCAACCTAACCCTGACATAACTGCGATTGACAGATATGGCTCAGTGAAATAAGAGACAGAGTCCAAGTGTGTGTGTGTGTGTGTGTGTGTGTGTGTGTTGATAAGCCAATGCATTTCTTCATCCTCCTAAGAAGGAAGGAACCCTGAGCGTAGTGAAAGGCAGATATTTATACATTTCTTTGCTTTCGCTTCATTACATAAGAGGCAGTTGGCACATGACAGAGAAGATATAGAAATAATAAAAATAGTCAAGTTTGCCTTCTGTGGTTTTGGTCACGTGCCTAACCCATAGGCTAGTGTTTCCTGTGAAATTTTCCATGGCTTCAAAAGCCTTTTGAGGCCTGAACTTCAGCCTTGCCATCTCAACATATGAGCAATCATCCAATTCATCCAATTCCTGATTAACAATAGCTCAGAAGGTTTGAGATGTTTTTCAGACTTCAAAGACATGAATTATCTTCATACTGTAGGTGTGTATATTTTTATTTCTGAGTGTACATATCTGCAAATTTATAATCTATCCCCAGGACCTCCAGATAAACAGTCATGTGAAAAAGTATACTCACCTTTATTTTTATGATTTTATGTATCAAGGCATAGTCCTTAGAAGTTCTTAATACTCAATAAATAGAACCGTAGATGAACAACAACACATGAAATATTACATCAGGTCATCATTTATTTTATAAAAAGGAAGCCAAAACTGTGAAGTCATGTATGAAAAATGTATGATTCAATAATTTGTAGAACCACCTTTAGCAGCAACAACTAGAAGTAATTCTTTTCTGTGTGACTTTATCAGTCTCTTGCAATGTTGTGGAGGAATTTTGGCCCAGTCTTTTTTACAACATTGCTTCAGTTCATTGAGGTTTGTGGGTGTTTTTTTATGCACAACTCTCTTGAGGTCCTGCCAATTGGGTTGAGGTCTATACTTTGACTGCAGCACCTTGATTCTTTTTCAGCCATTTTGTTGTAGATTTGTTGATGTGTTTTGCGACCATTATCCTGTTGCATAATTCTTTGTCAGCCAACCTTTAGTTATTGGTGAGATGGCCTCTGGCCCAATTGCATTATGGCCAACCATTTCCACTTTGGTCTGGTCTGTGCAAAGGACAGTGTTCCCGAAGTCCTGTGAAGAGCCTTGGTAGTACAGGGGTTCAAGGCACCCTGTTATTAAGCTGGTTATTAAGACCAGCTGCCTGCAATTACTGCAGGGTTCGAATCTCGCCAAGGCTCAAGGTTGACTCAGCCTTCCATCCTTTCTAAGGTAGGTAAATTGAGGACCCAGTTGTGGGGGCAATAAGCTGACTTTGTATAAATATACAAAAGGATGAAGGCTATTGCTGAGCACATTGTAAGCCGCCCTGAGTCTTCGGAGAAGGGCGGCATATAAATCAAAAATTAAAAAAAAAAAAATTGTTCAGATGCAACTTTGCAAACAACAGCCCTGTGCTATGACCTTTTTAGAGAGAAGAGGCTTTCTCCATTCAACCCTTCCAAATGAACCATACTTCTTCAGTATTTTTCTAATTCCATTGTTATGAATCTTAACATTTAACATGCTAATTGAAGCCTGTAGAGCAGGGGCGTCAAACATGCGTCATCACGGCATGATCATGTGACGTATCACAACTTTTTTCCCCTTCTTTAAATGTGGCAGTGGCCGGTGCGTGTCCCATCTGGCCCACAGGCCACTAGTTTGACAGCTCTGCTGTAGAGTCTGAGATATAACTCTTTGCAATTTCTCTGGCCATTCCACCGTCTGTCCTTGGGCTGAATTTCCTTGAACGTCCACTCCTGGGAAGATTAGCAACTCTCCTGAATGCTTTACACTTGTCTTCCGCACTGTAGAATGATGGGTTTTTAATTGTTTGGAAATGACCTTTTAAACCTTCCCAAATTGATGGGCAGCAACAATTTCTTTTCTAAGATCATTGCTGATTCTTTATTCTTTGGCATTGTGTTAACACACAATTCAGTGTCAGAGATAGATGTAATCATACTTGCTGATGATCAATTGATGAAGGGCATTTTATTAGCAGTACGTGGCTGCTACTTCCCCTCTTTATATTATGGAAGCAGTGAGAAATTTCCTAATGGTGAGAACAATTAACCAGCGGAACAGCTGGCCTTCAGAAGTTGTGGTGCTCCATCACTGGAGGCTTTTCAGAAGAGATGAGACAGCCATTTGTCTGAAATGATATAGGGTGACCTCCAAGGTCCCTTCCAATTCTGTTATTCTCTTCTGTTCTGTTGCGATGATATTTATGATACCCTGATAAGTAAAACCACAAGAAATCAAAGCAGGTGTAGTTTCTTTTTCAATTGATTGTATTTGAAAACAACCCTTTTCACTGCTAAGAATTTGTGATTGACTGAAGTCAACAATCAAATTAGAATCATTGAATGGATATTTGAACTTGGATCTGGGTGGTCTTCCATGTGTCAATTGAATCATGATCAATGTAAGAGGTTATTGGAGCATTGTGGCATGTTTGCTTTTTCATTATAATGTAAACTTTTTTCTTCTTTTCTCATCTTCTGCAACCATTTTATGCACAATTAAAGATACACTTTTATTTGAATCTTATAGACAAAGAAGATGGCAATGAGCACTCTGGACAACTGAGGATAACAAACAACTTTGAATAGCAAAACAAGTCAGTCCAGAAATCAAAATATTTTCCATTTCCTTCAGAGAGTCCCCCAGCAGGTGAGAGAGAAATGAGAGAAAATCAAGAAGAGATTTCTAACTGGAGAGAACCCCTACAAGTGTTCCCAATACGGTAAATGCTTTAGCAAGCATGGCAACGTGGACTTACAACAAGGAGAAACCGTTTGAATGTCCTAATTGTGAGAAATGTTTCAGTAACAATTACAACCTGATGACACACCAGAGGACTCATACAGGAGAGAAACCATTTGAATGTCGTGATTGTGGGAAATGTTTTGTTCAGAATTCCAGCCTGGTTCAACACCAGAGGACTCACACAGGAGAGAAACCCTTTAAATGTCCTGACTGTGGGAAAAGTTTCCGTCAAAATTCCAACCTCATTGGCCACCAGAGGATTCACACAGGAGAGAAACCCTTTGAATGTCCTGACTGTGGGAAAAGTTTCAGTCATAATTCCAGCCTGGTTAAACACCAGAGGACTCATACAGGAGAGAAACCCTTTGAATGTCCTGATTGTGGGAAATGTTTCAGTCAAAATTCCAGTCTGGTTCAACACCAGAGGACTCACACAGGAGAGAAACCCTTTGAATGTCCTGATTGTGGGAAATGTTTCGTTCAGAATTCCAGCCTGGTTCAACACCAGAGGACTCACACAGGAGAAAAACCCTTTAAATGTCCTGACTGTGGGAAAAGTTTCAGTCAGAATTCCAACCTCATTGGCCACCAGAGGATTCACACAGGAGAGAAACCCTTTGAATGTCCTGACTGTGGGAAAAGTTTCAGTCAGAATTCCAGCCTGGTTCAACACCAGAGGACTCATACAGGAGAGAAACCCTTTGAATGTCCTGATTGTGGGAAGTGTTTCAGTCAGAATTCCAGTCTGGTTCAACACCAGAGGATTCATACAGGAGTGAAACCCTTTGAATGTCCTGATTGTGGGAAAAGTTTCAGTCAGAATTCCAGCCTGGTTAAACACCAGAGGACTCATACAGGAGCGAAACTGTACGAGTTTCCAGACTGTAGGACAAGTTTCAGTCAGAATTCCAGCCTGGTTGAGCACCAGATGACTCACACAGGAGAGAAACGCTTGAAATGTCCTGACTGTGGGAAAAGTTTCAGTCAGAATTCTAGTCTGATTAAACACCAGAGGATTCACACAGGAGTGAAACCCTTTGAATGTCCTGACTGTGAGAAAAGTTTCAGTCAAAATTCCAACCTCATTGGCCACCAGAGGACTCACACAGGAGAAAAACCCTTTGAATGTCCTGATTGTGGGAAAAGTTTCAGTCGGAATTCCAACCTCATTGGCCACCAGAGGATTCACACAAGAGAGAAACCCTTTGAATGTCCTGACTGTGAGAAAAGTTTCAGTCATTATTCCAGCCTGGTTCAACACCAGAGGACTCATACAGGAGAGAAGCCCTTTGAATGTTCTGATTGTGGTAAAAGTTTCAGTAACAATTCCAACCTGGTTAAACACCAGAGGATTCACACAGGAGAGAAACCCTTTGAATGTCCTGATTGTGGGAAAAGTTTCAGTCAGAATTCCAGCCTGGTTAAACACCAGAGGACTCATACAGGAGGGAAACTGTACGAGTTTCCAGACTGTAGGACAAGTTTCAGTCAGAATTCCAGCCTGGTTCAGCACCAGATGACACACACAGGAGAGAAATGCTTGAAATGTCCTGACTGTGGGAAAAGTTTTGGTCAGAATTCTAGTCTGATTAAACACCAGAGGATTCACACAGGAGAGAAACCCTTTGAATGTCCTGACTGTGGGAAAAGTTTCAGTCATAATTCCAGCCTGGTTCAACACCAGAGAGTTCACACAGGAGAGAAACCCTTTGAATGTCCTGATTGTGGGAAATGTTTCAGTCAGAATTCCAGCCTGGTTCAACACCAGAGGATTCACACAGGAGAGAAACCCTTTGAATGTCCTGACTGTTGGAAAAGTTTCAGTCATAATTCCAGCCTGGTTCAACACCAGAGGACTCACACAGGAGAGAAACCCTTTGAATGTCCTGACTGTGGGAAAAGTTTCAGTCAGAATTCCAGCCTGGTTCAACACCAGAGGACTCACACAGGAGAGAAACCCTTTGAATGTCCTGACTGTGGGAAAAGTTTCAGTCATAATTCCAGCCTGGGTAAACACAAGAAGACACACACAGGAGGGAAACTGTACGAGTTTCCAGACTGTGGGAAAGATCTCATTACTAGGGTTAATATTATCAATGATGTCCTTATACACAAAGGGGAGAAACTATTTTAGTGTCCTGAGTGTGGATGGTGCTTCAGGAAATATTCCACCCTTTTTGCACACAGAAAAATCCACATGACGGCGAAATGATAAGTGTAGAGAAGGCTTGAATTTCATTTCTGATGTCCCATTATAAGTGCAGCTGAGATATTGGCTATTTAAATTGATTAAATTAATTAGAATTTGCCTGATTTTTTGTAGGCAAATATGTAATGGTATTAGATGGGGCAGAGGAAAGAAAAAGTTGGAACATATTACTTTGATAATGGCTATCTTGCTTTCAGCATAAGAAGTTGCTGGATATTTATTTTTGTAGAAATTGGGCAATTATGGAAAAATCTTTTTGGGAGTGTTCTTTGCATTTTTGTGATAGTGGATAGTCCCCCCAAGATTATCAGCCTCAGAATTCTCCAGCCAGCATCTCTTGGGGATTGGAGCACAGAGATTATAGTTAAAGAGATTTTAGTTCTTCATATAAGGAGAAAACAAGAGGAGAAGACAAATGAGGGCTTTTTTTATTATTATTGAAAAAGTTTTATTCAAGAAAAAAAACACAATTTTCCCACAACCCTCCCACCCATCCCCCATCCCCCTCCCCGACTTCCCAGAGCAGAACACAAGGTATTTCAGTTAACTTTTAACAATAAACTAAGTTGCTTAACTATCCATTAAACTAACATCCCCTCTTAAAAAAAATTCTTAACCCCCCCATAGATAAATTCATGCTTCTTGGATATATTACTTCTAAAATCACTCATATAACACTTATACCATTAAAGATTCATTCATAAGCTATTTGATATTTTTTAGTCTGATACTTATTTTGAATATAATCAATCCATCTTCTCCAATCCAATATATATCTTTCTTGTGTATGATCCTTTAAGTGTGCTGAGATTTTAGCCATTTCGGCTAAGTTAGTTACTTTCAGTATCCAAGCATCAATAGTAGGCAAAAAGTCCTTCTTCCAGTGTTGTGCTATCAACAATCTTGCTGCTGTTATTAAATTCAGGATCAGTTTAGTCTCTAGAACTGTACAGTCCGTAGTTATACCCAGTAGAAACAAGTGCGGGGTAAATTTCAATCTTTTTAAAAAAATATTCTGTATCACCCACCAAGAGGGCTTTTTTTCAATGTTCTTTTCCTACCCTGTTTTCCCGAAAATAAGACATCCCCTGATTATAAGCCCAATCGTGCTTTTGAGCGCATGGCAGTAAGGCCAAGCACTTATTTCAGGATTCAAAAAAATATAAGACCGGGTCTTATTTTTGGGGAAACACGATAACAAAAATTCAGTGCACCAAGCATGTCTGTTCAGATTGTGTCAAGAATGAGGCACCCAAGTGGAAGAAACCACATGAATAGCAAATATATTGGGGGAGTTTAGAGCACTGATAAAAGCAGTGTAAAATTTCAGATGTAAAGGCTGTTCTGCCCTGCAGTTGACCTTCATGGTTCAAAAGCCAAAAGAAGCAATTTGATTGAAACGTGTCAGTTGCTACATATTCCTTTTCTCCCCAGATTTTATTCCATTTGTGGTACATGCTTTAAAACTGGTTCTCCTTAATATGAGGGTGGCCTTGTGATTTTATGGATACCTTCTTTTCTTGGAACATGGAACTCTTATGCCATTGCTGTCTTCTGTGATATTTTTTTACCTAGCAAACATTTCCTAGTGATGTACCATCTATTTATTATCCTGGAAGAACTGGGCTTAACCTAGGATTTTTTTTTACTAATAGCTATTGAGCACCCTTTGAGATGTTCAGTTTTATAGATAGTCCTCGCTTATCGCTTACTTATTTTATCAAAATTATATTGGTGCTGAAAAAGTTGACTTACAAGTGTTTTTCAAAGTTGTGGCTATCACAGTTATTTGGGGTTGGCACTGGTTTGCAATTATGATAGTTGCGGTGTCCCACAGTCATGGAATCGCCATTTAAAACCTTCACAATTGGCTTCCAACAAACAAAATTGACAGGAAGTTGCAAGTCACAATCATATTACGTTGCACTGAACAGAACACGGTGATTCACTTAATGACCACAGCTAGAACAGATGTTCTAAGTTGACATGGTTAAGTGAGGACATATTTATTTATTTATTTATTATTTATTTATTGAATTTCTATACCGCCCTTCTCCCAAAGGACTCAGGGCGGTGAACAGATTAAGATTTCATATACATATAATATTATTTTTTTTATAAACAGTAAATAATAAATTGAGTCAACTTGGTGTATCTGCTAAGATCATGGTATAGAATTTAGATGTTTATGCTAGCCCTGCTTGTTGAAACAGAAAGGTCTTCAGGGCATGTCGGAAAGTGCAAAGATCTGGGATTATTCGTATTCCAGGGGGTATTTTGTTCCAAAGAGTAGGTGCCCCCACAGAGAAGGCTCTCTCCCTTGGAACTACTAGACATTGTTTTAATGATGGTACTATGAGTAGGCCTACTCTGTGAGAGCGTATTGATTGGTGGGAGGTTATCGGTTGCAGCAGGTGGTCTCATAAGTACTCAGGTCGTAAGCCATGGAGCACTTTAAAGGTAAGAATCAACACCTTGAAGCGCACTCGGAAGGCCACTGGAAGCCAGTGCTCACGTAGAAGAGGTGTTACATGTGAGCACCATGTTGCTCCCATAATTACTCGCGCGGCCACATTCTGGACCAGTTGGAGCTTCCGGGTGCACTTCAAGAGGAGCCCCATGTGGAGAGCATTGCAGTAGTCAAGTCGGGAAATGACAAGGGCTTGAGTGACTGTGCGTAATGAGTCCCGGTCTAGAAAGGGACACAATTGGCGAATCAGGCGAACCTTATAGAAAGCTCCTCTGGCCAAGGCTGTTATATGATCTTCTAAAGACAGTCGTGCATCCAGGAGGATGCCTAAATTGCGAGCTTTCTCTGCGGGGGTCAATATTTAATGACCACACCAGTCAGGAATGGACTTGTTGATCCCAATGGCTGTTATTAAGTGAGGACTACGTTAAATCATATGTCATCATTGTGATTGTGCAGAATATTTCTTGCCTTTTTTCTTACAGGCAGTCCTCAAGTTAGAACAGTGCATTTAGTAACCACTCAACAGCACTGAAAAAAGTGACTGATGATTGTTTTTCACACGAACATTGCAGCAGTCCAACCCCCCCCCCCCCGAGACCCTATTCCATTTCAGACAAGAGACTATCCAGTCTCTTCTTAAAAGCCTCCAACCAAAACCCTGTCCTTTAATCTTGCCGAAGCTCTTGGGATCATTTCATCAATTAACATCCTCCCCTTGCTTTAAAGTTAGATTGAAAAGTGTGAGTGTATTGTATGGAGTAATCACGACAGACACACCCCTCCACCTGAAGAATGAAATATTTTGGTAATATTAAAAAGAGGCAGAATATTATATTTCCCCAAAGGAGAAATGGAGAAAAAAAAATCTTAAAGGCAGAAAGCAGCCACAACAGCTTCCAGCAGATGCCTGATGTCTTTAGGGATGGATATTTTGTGTCTGTTAAGATATCCAGGCCAGCCTATTCACAAACAATGAGCCATAATGCAACCTTGCCCCTCTCCCCCCTGGCAACAGCAACGTCGGCTCGTTTTCGCCTCCTGAATGTCAGTCACTTTTCCTGCAAGCTGCCTGTGTTGTGATGCCCCGCCTCCCCACCAGCCAGGTGGTCTTCAGCTCTCCACCAACCAGCTGATCATCAGCCTGCAGCTTGTCAGCCTCGACATCAGATTCCCACCATCCAGCACCAGTTCAGGGGTTTCTTACCCACTCGGGACAGAGAGAGGGAGGGAGGGAGGGAGGAAGGCAGGCTCGGGTTGTGGTAAAAACTGTAGTTCAGTAATAAGGATGTGATGGCCCTCCAGTGGCTACTGCACTACACTCCCATCATTCCTGACTATTAGTTGTGCTGTTTAAAAAATCCAGTGCCACCAGGGAGAAGTCAAGTTATGAGTGATTGAAATTCCTCACACTGAAGCTAAGTGGTGATAGGTCATAACAGAGGTATGTATTCTCCCTGACATATTTTCTTGTTATGTGCCCTATGATTTAAATTTCAGATAAATGTATTTCTCTGCTGTCGTCTTGTTAATTCAGCGAGCTATCCCAGGGCACTGCCGGGGTTGACGGGGATCCTGCAGAAAGTGCCTCAGGAGCCAGTCTCATCTCTGTACCCATCAAGCATTCCATGTCCTGGTTTCTCTTCCCCACCCCCATTTGCTCTTGTAGCACACTTTTCTTTCCTTCGATATAACAGGTAAAAGTCTCTGAACAGAGAGAGACAGAGAGACAGACTTGTTGATTGTAAGCTCCTTGCATTTTTGCTGCAAAACTGAGATTCCTGAAGTGGACCACTAGACTCCTAAACAACTGAAAAAACAATCTATTAAAAGGAAAAATCAACCAAAAGAGCAACATGCAAACAGAAGCAAATAAAATACCCCCAGGAGCAAAAGAAATTAAAGTTTAATTTGTGTGCATTGGCAAAATGGACTGCTAAATTGACCACGCCAGTGGTGGTATTCAGCTGGTTGTATCCAGTTCGGGCAAACAGATAGCGGTGACTGTGAGAGGCTCCGCCCACCCACCCGGACATAATCTCATCCCATTTATCCACGTTTTTGATGCTCTGCGCATATGTGGAAGGCCCTGTGCATGAAGTCATGCATGTGCGCTCAGATTTGTGAACCAGTAGTGAAGGTAAGTGAATACCACCCCTGAGCCATGACCACCTAGCCACGCCCACCCAGCCACATGACCACTAGCCACGCCCACCCAGTCAGTCCAGCCTTCCAACAGTCTGAGAGACCATGAATTGGCCCCATTTAAAAAGTTTTGAGGACCCCTGTTTTAGGACATAATAGGATTAACTCACCACCATTGAAAAAGCAAGACACAAAAGCCCCTTCACTGCACAATCCCGAGAACAGTTCATACTTCAAAGTCACAGAAACCTGAGAGGATCCATCCACTCATTCAGCCATTTTGTCAGCTTTCCCAGAACTTCATGCTGTTGTTGGTTCTGCTCATCAATAAACAAAATGGTTAGTCAAATCTTATGTGCTAATGTTAATCACGAATTTGATGATTGCTCAAATATTGAGATGACAAGGCTGAAATTCTGACCTCAACTGGCTTCTGAGGCCATGGAAAATTTCACAGGAAACCACTAGCCTGAAGTGAAAGCAAAGAAATATATAAATGTCTGCCTTGCACTATGTCAGTTGTCAAGCATCTGAATGTAAATCACATGACCAGAGGGATGCTACAATGGTCATAAGTGTGATAAATGGTCATAAATAACTTTTTCAGTGTCGTAAATTCAGTCATTAAATAAACTATTGTAAATTGAGGACTACCTCTGGTTCCCTTGTGCTCCAACAGCTTTGAGACGTATATTTCAATGGTCCTGAAATCACCTTTGCTAGTTCCTTCAGAACTCTGGAATGTACTCTGTCCAAACCCAGTGATTTGAATTGGTGTAGAGCTGACAGGTGTTCTCTTACATTATTTTTGCATATTCTAATTTGCATTCCTAATCTGGCACTTATGATTCTGTTTTTGATACGTTGTGTCATGTTTTCTTTTGGGGTGAAAACACATGTAAATGGGTGAAATGCTCCTGGTTCGGACCGGTTCGGCCGATCCGGTAGCAATGATGGCCGGTGGTTTGGAGAACTGGTAGCAATGGTAGCTCAAGGCTCCGCCCACCTGCCCAGAAGTCATTACTTCCTGGTTTTAACCAGGAAGCTTGCCTGCCTTCGCAAGCTGGCCATGGGGACCACTGGGAAGGCCACATGGAAGGCAGGCAAGCAAGCATGTGGGGGCTGCCCCGGGACATCTGCCTTCTCTCCCAGAGTGCTGCTGCCGCCCCAGAGCTTGCCTTCATCTCTGCAGCCCACAGGCCCCTCTTGCCCTTCTCTGAGTCCAGCGCTTCTGCTTGTTGGGCCATTTCCCTGAAGCCGGCAGCTCAGCGGCCAGCTGCTTTGCTTTTTCCCTCTTGAGGCTCTCATCACAGCAGCACCGGCATGGGGGAGGCAGGCCCCATGCTTGTGCTTGTTCAGTGCAGCTGCAGGGAAGCCAAGAGACAGTGGGACGAAGGGGCTGGTGCATTGGGGTCTCCTCTGCCTCCCCCAAGCCTCTGCCTCCACCTTTCTCCCATGAGGAAAAAGCAAAGCAGCTGGCTGAGGAGTTGCCAGAAGTACCCAGAAAGAGACTCCAGCCTTGCCCCAGAGCCACTGCTCACTCGCCGCCCACTCGCCCTTTGCCTTGGTTTGGGGGCCGAGGCCCAGGGATGTGCCATTCCCTGGGGTCCCAGAGCCGCCACCTGTTCGCTGCCTGCCTCAACCAGGCCTGGGAATCCACCATTCCCCAACACCAGCCTTGCCCCGGAGCTGCCATCCACTTGCCGCCCACTCTCCCTTTGCTGTGGGTCAGGTTACAGATGTAACCCCCCATCCTTCTTCTCTCAAAACAATACGGATGCAGCTACCCGGGACTGAGCGGGCTGAATAAAGCCTTGTTTAAGATTTTTCTCGATGAAAGCCCTCATCTCCTTCAGCTCAGCTGGAGTCATCGAATACATCTTGGGTTTTGGTAAAACAGTCCCTGGAAGGATCTCTATCCCACAGTCAGTGGGCCGGTGAGGAGGCAAGGCATCGCATTCTCGCTCGCTGAACACCTCTTGCAGCGTACACCTCAGGGTAGCCTAACTGGCCAGACGCCTGAGGATGCAGGACAGCTCCCGCCAGTCCACCCTGGTCTACTGTAGGGGCTTGAGCCATTCCTCATGTCGTGGTGGGGTTGGACCCAGGCCCAATTGCAGGTGTCGACAGCCCCCACTCCACCAGATGGTTGGGCCCCATATGTCCAACCAAGATAAACCCAGGACTAGGTCTCGGCCTGTCGTTCGTTCAGAACTGCGATAGGAAATAATCACCAGTAACGCACAGAGAATCAGGGTTTACTGCATAATACTACGTTCCGTAAACGTTCTGGAACGTATATTCTATCATCGCCCTGCTATGCAGGAATGCTGATATCCAGGAACTGTTTGTGTGTTCTCTGCAGCTGCTTATCTCCGCTCCTCCGTCTCCCACACCCCCCATCGATGGCGAGCTCCGGTAGGACTCGACACTAGGTCTTCTGTTATCATAGGCACAACCACAAACCGTAGGGTTTCCCTGTGAGCACATATTTCCATAACCATCTCCTCTGTGACATGGATGGCGGACCGTCTGCACAACAAGGACCCATCTATCTGCTCAAATCTTATGGGCCAGGATAGCTTTCTCAGTCCCATCCCCAACCTTGTGGCTACCCCTGTGCACATTAAGCACCTGGTGCAGCCAGTGTCTACCAAGGCTGTCCAATCCCTTCGTACCCGTGCTTCTAACACTATTGGGATAACCAAGATCTAACCAATCATAAAATTTCCCCCATATCTTAAAATATTTGGTATCTTCTCTCTCTTTAATCATCAAGGTTTAATCATCTATTCATTTCTGCACAGTCTAAAAATTTTTTAATTATTTCCCCTACCAACGGGATTTTCTCTGCTTTCCATCTTTGCGCAAATACTATCCTCGCTGCAGTTATTATATGTATAATCAAATATACATTTCTTTATTAATTTTCTCTGGTAGGATACCAGTAGGAACAGCTCAGGTTTTAAGTCAATATGTTGTTGGATCATTTCTTCTAACCAAGTCTTAATTCTGTTCCAATAGACTCTCACTTCTGAACATGTCCACCACATATGATAATAAGATCCTGGTATTTGATGGCATTTCCAACATTTGGCTGATTTGTCTTTAAACATTTTTGCCAATTTTTCAGGGGGCATATGCCATCTGTAAAACATTTTATATTGATTCTCTTTGTATGCAGTGGACATTGTTAATTTATAGTTCCTTTCTCATAACTGTTGCTATCTATCAAGCTCAATTGAGTATCCACAATTTTTTGCTCAAGCAATCATTGTTTCCTTTACTTGTTGTTCTTCTAATTCCATACTAAGTAGAACATTATAATTTTTAAAAAATTATTTTATCCTCTGCTCCCATGAGTATCCTATCCCGATCTGTCATTTCTAAATAAAAGCCATATTATTTTACATCTTTTTCATATCTTGCTTGTATTTGCATATACATATACCAGTTTATCACAATCCCTTGTTCTTCCAGTTCTTGTTTCCCTTTCAGTTCCCCCTTATCTGTAAGTAAATCTAAAAATCTTTCTAAAATTAACCATGTTTGGGTGTATCAATGCTTCTATTGTTGATAACCATATTGGAATTTTCAAATAGTATTTATCTCTAACTTTCTCCCACACTAAGAATGCATATATATATAATATATATATATATATATACATACAGCATATATGCATATATACATATATATTTGTTTTCTGAGGTTTTCGCGGGTATTTGTATGTAAGTCTTTGGTTACTCGGGTTTTCTCCCGTGTAAAATTGGAAGTACCTTGGTGACGTTTCGACGAAGTCTCATTCGTCATCTTCAGGCTGGTGTCTTCGGCCTTGTGCTTCTAGGAGCACAAGGCCGAAGTATTCATATATATATTTGCTTTCTTCTGCATGCTTGCTGTCTGAAGAAGCCTAGGATAGTGGATGTGATTTCACTGAGCTATGGCTGCAATTTGAGAAACTTGGTTTACGTAAGAAAACCTGACAACCCAGTTGAAGAAAAATACACACACACACACACACACACCCCATATTTTTCAGAGTATAAGACGCACTGGAGTATAAGACGCACCTACCTTTTTTGTTTTGTTTTCTTTTATAAAAAGTTTTTTTTACTTTGTAGACAAACACACATACATACATACATACAATACATACATACATACATACAATGTATTTTCTTTGAACAGATTATTTGGCCGGTTCACAAATTTAAACAGTGTTTAGTCATTTCAACTAAATTTACAATTTCTATATTTCCTTTCTGCCATATTTATTCATCTATTTTTTAAAAAAACAAATATTACCCTTCATCCTCATCTCTTAATCAAATTCAATTTTTCCCTTCTATTCTATATTATACCCTTTCCCATTGTCATCTATTTTTATATCCATCCTCACATTGGTTAAATATGTAATATTACAGTTGTTTAATACAAATACAACATTTTAATATTACATAACTATATTTTTTGTATATTAATCAATATGAATATGAATATTCCAATTATCTCCAATTTCTTACAAATCAATTAATTATATTAACCAATAATAATAAACCAAATAATTCCTCTAAACTGCAATTTAACCATTTCTGCTTTCAACACAATATACAATTAATATCTCCATTATTACAATTCCCTAGTTAAATACAGCTTTCCCCTTATGTTACTCATTTTCACAACTTAAACTCTCCCAATAACCCAAATAGTTTTGCCCATATAATCCTCCAAATCACAACTTAATCATTTCTACTTTCATCACAATATATAATTAAAAATATTTCAATCGTTACTATTTCCCTAATTAAATTTTAAAATGTTCTAACTGTTATCCAAGCTACAACTTAATCCTTTTTACTTTCACCACCATATATCATTAAAGGTATTTCAATTGTTACAGTTTATACTTATTCATATTTCTAAAAAAAAATAAAGAAAAACGTATCATTCTCTAGATTTCAAAAATACAAAGACAAATATTTCAATTATTATTCATTTCATTTTTACAATCATGATTTCCCATTTATTTCTTACTACTATTCATATTTCAATTCTAAATATGTATAACATCTTTCTCTTTCATTTCTTTTTTCTCCCTTCCCATTTTTATTTTTGCCTTTTTTTCTCCTTTTTTTCTTTTGTGTTTTAAAATCTTGAACTCTCCTCTTTTGTCCTAAATTTCCCATTGTTTGCACCTACCTTTTTTGGTGAGCAAAAAGAAGAAAATAAATCACCCTCTGCCTCTGCCTAATTTTGCGTCGTAGCAGCAAACATCTGAGCCTGGTAGCTCAGCAGACTAAAAAAGCATTGTGATTAACACCAGCTGTCTGCAATTACTGTAAGTTCGAATATCACCAGGCTCTAGGTTGACTCAGCCTTCCATCCTTTCTAAGGTAGGTAAAATGAGGACCCAGTTTGTGGGGGCAATAAGCTGACTTTGTATAAATATACAAAAGTATGAAGGCTATTGCTTAACGCATTGTAAGCTGCCCTGAGTCTCTGGAGAAGGGCGGCATATAAATCAATTTTTTAAAAAAACAACAAAAAAACAGCCTGCTTTACTTTGTTTCGTTTTCAATGCATGGCTTGATTAGCACAAGGGGAAAAAAAATCTGCTCCAGCAATTTACCTCTTTGCAGCAAGCAGCAGAGCCCTGCACAAAACAGCTGAGAGCAAATCAGCTGAGAGTCAAGAGGCCGATCTAATCAACTTGTGCTAATTAGCCTGTGCTGAAGCTGAAAGGAGCTGTTTTTTCTTGCTGTTTGCTTGCAGGGAGGTAACTGCTGCAAGGCACAGGCCAAAGAGTGGGGGCCAGTGGGTGGGCAGGGCTACATTCGGTGTATAAGACGCACCTAAATTTTCACTCCCTTTTAGGGGGGAAAAAGGTGTGTCTTATACTCCGAAAAATACAGTATATTGTTTACACTATAAAATGTAGTGAAGTCCATTATCTGAAGTTGCTTTATCATAAACTGCCAGTTCACATTATCAAAAGATTTCTGTGCATCTAGAAATATCATCGCCATTTGTTTTTCTGAGTTAGTCTCATAATACTCCATAGTATTCAAAATTATCTTCATATTATCTCTAATTTGCCTTTTAGGTAAGAACCCATTTTGATCCATATGAATAAATTTATTTAATAGCCTTTTTAGTCTGTTCGACATTATTGAAGTGAAAATCTTGTAATCACATTTAAAAGTGAAATTGGTCTGTAGTTTTTTTTATTAATTTCAAATCTGAATAATCTTTGGGTGTGAGATTTTTAAAAAACAGCAGACCTCTTAAAAAGTGAAACAGAGACCATGAACAAGTAAAAAGCAGATTTATTAAAATAAATAAATAAAGCTGTATAGTAAAAAAAGAAGCAGACATACTGCGAACTCCGGAATTTAAGATTTTAAAATTTTAAAAGAATTAAAATTTTATTTTACTAAGCTTTCATCAGCCATCTGCTGACATCGTCAGAGTATTAAACTACCATTACAGAGATCTCTGCCTTTATATGCCATTAATCAGTTTAGCCCTTGCATGTGTAATAGGCCCTTCCAGCCGTCTCCCACTTGTAATCTGCTGTGTTGTTTTTGCTGTCGTCATGCTGGATGTTGGAGGCTTGATTCCTACTGTTTCCACCCTCCTAGCTTGCTTATTAGTGGGGGGTGATGTTAGCCTGTCAGCTATTGCAATTTGCTGCCTTGTCCGTGACCTCGTGGTCAGCCAGGTTTGTTTCTCATTAATCCTATCTGTTGCAGTTTGAGACAGCCCTGCCGGGTTGCTCTGTGTTTGGTCGGGACTAACTGTGCCTTCACAGGCTGAGTCTGCATGCCCAGAGGTGGGGGGTGGTGCCTTTGGTCTCTGCTCACTGATGAAAAGTCATCTCTGCTCCTCCTGCAGGGTCTTTCCTGGTGTCTCAAAGCCCAATAGGCTAGTGGCAGTTCAATATACCTGTTGATAGAATTGTTATTGGAGAACCAGGCTTCTTTTAGTAGGTGTCCTCCTTTAGTCTTATCATGGGCAATAACCTCAGCCTCTTGAAAATCAAATGTGTGGTTGTGCTCCTTCATATGCGTCCAGATCTGGGAGCGCTGTTCCTTGCGTCAGACAGCCTGTTCGTGTACTCTGGTCTGTAATCACTTGGCCGTTTCCCCTATGTAATTGCTTGCACAATTACTACAGTTGATGCGGTAAACTATTGAAGATGTCTCCTCCTTGGATAATGCTACCTTTGGGTGCATCACTCTCATTCTCAATGTTTGCTCCAGCTTATGCGCCACTTTGACTCCATGTGCCGAGAGGATGCGTGCAGAAGTTTCGGATACCCCCTGTACATATAGGAGCACCCTCCATGCAGCAGTTCCACTGGCACCTTCAGTAGGCTGCCGAACCCTAGATGTAACACACCTTCGGATAAAGTCCATTGAGTATCCGTTGAGCTTGCAGACCTGATAAAGATATGCCCACTCCTTGGCTTTAGCTGCTGGTGTACTACAATGATTGTCTATCCTACTGAACAGTGCCCAAATACAACTGATTTTATGTGCCATGGGGTGATTGCTCCCATTATGTAAAATACAGTCCGTGTTCGTGGTTTTCCGATGCACACATGTGTCAAGACTCCCGTCTGAGTTGCAGTTGACCAGCACATCCAGAAAGGCCAGCGTGTTGTTGGTTTCTTCCTCCATCGTAAATTGAATGTCAGGATATATGGAATTGAGGGTTCTTATAAAGCTGGTCTTATCTTGCCGTTTAATGATGACAAATGTGTCATCGACATAATGTGCCCAAAACCTGGGCTTTTTAATTCTAAATTTTAATTTTTTTAAAATGTTAAAATCTTAAGTTCTGGAATTCGTAGTATGTCTGCTTCTTTTTTTAGAATAGTTTGTAATAAAGCTATATATATATTTCAGGCTTTTGCAAAAGGGTTCTCCCATGAAAGAGAGAGAGCATCTTATTACTCCGGTTACATGGTTTAAATACAGTTTCAGACTATCAGCAAAACAATTAGAACGTCCCCACCAGATATTGTTTTCTGTTGATATATAACATTTTTGGCTTTCATTTTATGTTCTGCACTGGAGTTCCCCTCCAAAAATACCCTTTAAATATGTTTTCATAATTATTAGTATTGTTCTCCTTAATTGATCATTTAGTCTCGTCCTCTTTTTCAATAGAGCTTAGGTCAGCCTGACCCAACTTAGAATGTATCAAAACATCTATTTCCTCAAAACAAGTGTCATAGTTCCTTTAACCTTCCCAGAATATAATGCTTACGCATGTCCTATTTTCCATTGCGCTGCTCCTCCAATCCCTGGACGGGTAGTATCTTCCAGTTGCTATGCAGAACTGAGTGCTGATCACTTCCCAAAGTCAGGCCACGCCCACACTGCCCAATCAGCTTCAGTCTTTCTCACTCAGTTGCTGTGAGAACTGTAGAAATTGAGTGCTCTGTCTTTAATTCAAATCCTTCCCCTTTTCTTATTTTTGTTTTCTTCCTAATACCTTTATCTGATTTTATACGGAGCTGCTAAGTTTAAGTTGTTTGCTGCTGGGGCGTGGATGTGTTTGGGGCTCCAAACCGTCAGGCCCTTTCCCCTGCTATCGGGGCAGCGTCGCACCAGATTCCAACCCGGCTGGGCGGATCCGCGTTGCCTGGTTTGTGCTAGCGACAGGCGAGTTGCCGGTGAGCCGGTTTGACTGCCTTCGCTTCGGCTCCGATCATCATAGCGGCTCCAGAGTGCTTGTTGGGTGTTGCGGCGGCCTCTGACGTCTCGGACTGCACGGAAACTCTTGAATTCTTCAGCGCTCTCGTTTCAACAGCTGCGAGGCGCAAAGGGAGTTTCTCCGATCGCCGCTTTGTCTTTGGAAAGCTGTGAGTTTACAGTTTGAGCCTCGAAAGGCTCGGAGACTAGTCTGTTAATCGGCGGCCGCCATTTTGGAGTTCGTTTGACAGCTAGCCTTGCTTGGTGCCTCATTCAAACGGCCAATTCGCGCAGGACTTACATCCAATCTGCCGAATTATACCAGCTTTCTGGATCAGTGCTATTGACACTAGTTTGGCTTTCCGCGCCCTGCAATTGTGCTCAGCTATTTGTGGAGGCTTGTTTCTCAGGGGATTTGAGCTCAGCAGCTTCTGAGCCTGTCCAATCCCATTTCAATTCTGTATCCTCTGTGGGTAATATTGTGTTCTGGAGGACTGAGCTCAGCGGCTTCTGGGCCTACCTACACTCCACATCAACAGTGTCTTCACTGTGGGCAATATTCCTTGGGTGAGCCTCGGTGTTGACCTTACTAACCGGTTACTGTCACGGTTACTGTAATACATGATGGCGGATTTGGCGTTGTCCTCGGATTCAGAGGAACCTCGCAGCCCTCCTCAACCTCAACAACAGTCACGTATCAAGAAGTCAAAGTCCAAGGTTCACAAACATCACACCTCTTCCAAGTCTGCCAGGCAAACCAAGGCGGAACAACGTAGGCATCACGCCTTGGAAAAGCAGTTTGAACGAGCCCAACAGCAGCAGGCAGCACAGCAGGAACTGCCTCTATCTTGTGAGGACCGAGCTGGCTCTTCTGGAGCATCAGCGCACACTAGTTCTAATTTGCTACGCTCGAAGGGTGTGTCGATGTCTTTGCCAGATGTCTCCAACCCACCAAATTCCCAACTATCTTTGGGCCATAGACGTCTACCGGAGGCAACCTTTACACCTACCGTGGCGGGGCTCCGTCCGGAGGTGGCTGACAATCCTGTGAGCTTTCAATCGATGCTATTGGATGCGTTGGCAAAAATTTTGGCTGCTGGCCTCCAACAGGAGTCATCAATCTCTCTCTCTTCTGCCCTACCTTCCCAACCGCATGCTCCAGCTATTGCAAAAGCTGCCCCTTCTCGGGCACAGCGGGTTGCAGACAGATCGTCTGAGGAAGCAGAGGAAGGTGAAATTTGCCCGGAGGATGTCGAATTCTCAGATTATGAAGGGCTTACTCCAGAGAAGCCCGCTTTCACTAATTTATTCCACCCGTCGGTCTTCAAATCACTGCTGCACAAAGCCAAGATGGCCACCAAGTTTGGCATTGTTGGTACATCTACAGAACCTGAGGACCAATCGTCTGATCCACACAACAACCTCTTTCTGGTTTCTAAGCCAGACCACGATGTGATTCCTTGCCCTCCATTATTTAAAAATGTCGTGAAAGCTGCCTTTGGACAGCCAGGTTCCCTGACAGCCCCAAGCGGCCTGGACAAACGTCTTTATGTGGCAGCGTCGGAAATGGAGGAAGTCTTGGCCATGCCCTCTGTAGATCCTCCGGTAGCCACCTTGTCCTCATCGTCTCTGGTAACTTCTGATGTTGATGGCCTAAAGGCTGAGGACTGTAAGATGGAACTTGGTTTCTGTAAGGCGCATCAGGCGGCAGCTTGGGCTATTAAGGCAGCCACCGCTACATCATTTTTCAACCGCGCTTCCCTGATCTGGCTCCGGCAACTTCAGGAGCGGCTGCCCCCTGCCGATACTAGGCTGCATCAAGACATTAATAAATTAGTGGCAGCAACGGAGTACTCAGCGGATGCTTCCTTGACGGCTGCCAAATTTGCATCACGGGCGATGGTGACAGCAGTGACCAATAGACAACTCTTCTGGCTTCACAATTGGCGGGCAGACAACAACGCAAAGTGGAAGTTGGCGTCAGCTCCTTTCGCCGCACCGTCTCTATTTGGTGCTTGTCTGGAGCCGATATTGATAGAAGACAAGGACAAACGTAAGATCCTTCCTTCCTCTTACAGCCGCCAGGAGAGGAGATATATGCCTTACACACAGCGTCAGTCCTTTCGATCTTTCACAGGGTCTGGCGGTTCCTACTTTCCATGCTCATATGCCCAGAACTCTGACCGTACCTCGGACAGACAGCCCTTTCGTGATAGAGCCAGGAACCAGTCACAATCCAAACGTACCTTCAGGGGAGCCGCCTATCGCCCGGCTCGCAGAGACAAATGACTCGCTGGTTCCAGGTCCTATTGGGGGTCGTCTCCAGCACTTCTACCCCCAGTGGTACCTCTCAACAACCGATGCTTGGATCCGCAACTCGGTTCAACATGGCCTTCGTCTCGAGTTCCATACTTTACCACCCACCAGGTTTCGTCGCTGCCCAGTGCCTCGGTGCCCGGCTCAGAGGGCGCTTATGGAAGCAGAGATATCGCACCTCCTTTCCATCAAAGCAGTAGAACCGGTACCCAAAGGTCAGGAGCGAACTGGGTTCTACGCTACCTTATTTCTGGTGCCCAAGTCATCGGGGAGCCACAGGGGCATCTTGAACCTGAAAAGTCTCAATCAGTATATACTGTATCGCAGATTCAAGATGCATTCCCTCAAGTCGATTCTTGTGACCATCAGGCAAGGGGACTATCTTCAGTCTGTAGATCTACGTGAAGCATACTTGCATGTCCCAATACATCCGTTGCATCGTCGCTACCTCCGCTTCGAATACAACAACATGCATTTTCAATATTGCGCAATGCCTTTCGGGCTTTCATTGGCCCCAAGAACCTTCATGAAACTGGTGACGGTGGTTGCTGCTTCCATGAGGTCTCGATCAATCCGTCTCAGCTGTTACCTCGACGACTTACTGCTCTTGTCAACCTCTCCTTCACAGGCAACAAAGGACATGGAGGTGGTTCTAAAGGTGTTCCAGAACCACGGTTTTCCATCAACCATCAAAAGAGCCACCTGACAACAATGACACATCTCCAGCACTTGGGGGCGGTGATCGATTCACAGCTGGGGCAAGTGTTTCTCTCACCAAATCGCATTCTCGACATCAAGGAGATGGTGCGGCAGGTTCAAGGTCAGAGGAAGGTTCCTTTGCTCCTGTTGACCCAGTTATTAGGAAAGCTAATATCCTGCATCCATGTCGTTCCGTGGGCACGCAGACACTCCTGGCCCCTCCAGTGGCTGTTGCTTCCCTTTCAGAAAGCAAACCGCAGTACATCAACACATCGGATTGTCCTACCTCCACAAACTCGAATGTCACTCACGTGGTGGAGGTCCCCTGCTCTTCAAAGAGGATGTTTTTTTCTCGAACTGGACTGTCTTTGTCGAGCCTGGCAACCTGCTCGACACCGCTAACGCGTGCTGAAAGCATCGAGGGACATATACATACTTGGTGGTGGTGGCACTGGGTGAAGGCGGCCGTATGCGGGGTGTGGGGTGGTGGTATCGGGTGCGACGGGATTAGGGCCGTTCTGGAGGACACAGCGGCAGCACCTTCCAGAACACGCTGAAGACCAATTACACCCCTAAAAGAGGGGCGTGGTAATAAACAAGGGCACGGTCTACGCCCCTAAACGAGGGGCATAGTAACAAACAAGGGCGCGGTCCTAATGAGTTAATGGAAAGATGGGCTATATAAATGCCCCATTCTTGGTGTAACGTAGCGCCGATTTCAATCGTGTTTACGAATCAGTGTGTAGCCGGATGCGGATGCGAATAAACCAGCGTGCCAAAAAGAGCTGAATAAGGCTGTAGCTGTGTTTTGATTGCGTCTCGCACGACATTCCTGAGAGGAAATCGGCGCTACCCTTTGCAAGCCTACGGAATGGCAGAGGGAGTGGATACGACTGTTGCAACGCCGCCCTCGGAGGAGGAGGGGCTGCCTGCAGCTGAGGAAAGCCTGGCTGAAGCTCAGCCCTTGGTTCGTCCGAAAGAACGCTGTCAAAGCCAGGGAGTGGATGGTAAGGACGCTGTTGCAGCAAGGGGGGGGCACCCCAGCATTGCTAGGAGAGTGGTGGCAGAGCCCTGCCTTGGCTGCTCCGGCAGGAGCCCCGAAGGACCAGGTGTCGCCCCCTTACAGTGAACGTTTCCACCACTGGAGAGAACGGCGCTGGGCGGAAGATGATGATGGGGAGTGGAGCTATTCAACAGGTTTGGGCCACTCCACCATAGAAGTCCTTCGGGAGCGTTTTGGTGAAGCCAGCTTCAGGGATGCACAATCGTGGCAACCGTGGATGACGGGGACGGAACCTAACCCTGGCTGGCCAACATCCTCCGCAGGGACAGAGACCCGGTTCCACCTGGCTAGCCCCAAATTATGGGTGGGTCCCTCCCAAAGCAATCCCCGACCACCGGCCACACAATATGCTGCAACCCAATCGCTTGGATCATTGGCGGGCGTGGCTACAGGGACAGCATCTGGGTCGCTTCGCCCCCCTCCGGGGCAGGGGCCAAGTCAGGTCTCAGGACAGATAGCTTATCCTCCAGTACCGGCTGGACAGCCTGGGGTATGGGGACCCCAACCAGTCTGGGGACCACCCCCTTTGCAGACCACGTTTGATGGCAACCCAGACCGTGTAGCCCTGTTCCTGAGCCAGGTACTCAGTTACATTGATTTATATGGGCGCTTATATCCAACTCAGTGGTCCATGGTAGTGGCAATTACAACGACTTTAACAGGTGAAGCTGCGGATTGGGTAGCGGACTTGCATAACGACCACGCTCGAGAGCTCACTGATGTTGGCTTATTCCTGGAAGGCCTCAGGGTACGATTTGAAGATGACACACGAACACAAGTAGCTGAGGGGAGCTTGTGGCCCTGAAACAACGGGGCCGTTCGGCAAAGGAATACGTAAAAGAGTTTCGTCGGCTAGCGGGGAGAGTTAGGGGTTGGCCCGAACGCATGCTTGTTCACCAATTCCATCTTGGACTGGATCGTGACCTAAGACAAGCCTGTGTATATCGGGGCATGCCACCCCGTTTGTCTGAGTGGTGTAAAGCAGCTATTGACCTGGACGTGGGACTAGGAGAGTTCCGGGTTAGGGGAGGTGTGAGTACGATCCCCATCCGACGCCAACCAGACCGGCTGGGTCCTGTCAGAGCAGCGGGGCGAGAGGAGCCTGATCCTCGAGTAGCTGATTCCACACGGCGGCTGTTACGCTGTTTCCGGTGTAATCAACCTGGCCATAGGGCTCTGGAATGCCCACTACCACCGGCTCACCCACCTGGACCGAACACCCTGACAGCTAGTGGAAAGTCCCGTGGGCGACCAACCCCGGAAAAGACCAGAGGTCTATTGCAACCAGGACAGAGCCCCAATGGGACCACAACAAAGGAACCGGGTCCTGCTGTACATCCTGGGATAGTTCCTGTGGTGCTAGCCGATAGTGATGAGGAAGAGGACACCAATGACCCAATGGTAAGTGAGCTCATCCGTCCCTTCCTCATACCCATAACCCTGACACCATTACAGGGGCCAACACGAGTACAGCATGAAGCCCTTATTGATTCTGGGTGTACAAGGTATTTGATAAGGCGAACTGTAGCCACCCGTTTGGGTATACGGTTACGGTCGTTAAAAACCCCAATAACATTCGAACAGATGGATGGATCTACCTTAGGGGGAGCCCCAGCAACCCAAGTGACAGAATTAGTAAAAATGGAGATAGGAGCTCACTGGGAAAACATACGGGTTGTGGTGGTGGACACAATGATCGAACCCGTGATTTTGGGATTGGCTTGGTTGGATAAATGGAAGCCCACGATCTGGTGGGAGGGGGGTTTCAGGAAACTCCGTCTGTCGATAGGACCAGATCCGGGTAGCTCACAGAAGGTTCTGAAAGAGCAAGGTGTTTCGTTGGGGCTGGATAGCGATATATGTCCCGTTGGAGTACCAGCAGTATATGCAGATCTAGCGGCAGTGTTTGATGAAGGGGAATGTGATACGTTACCACCACACCGTCCCACTGACTGCGCTATTGAACTAATACCTGGGGTAAAGCTGCCAAAACCACGCATGTATGCCATGACCCCACATGAGGTGGAAGAATTACGTAAATATATTGACAAAAACCTAGCCCGTGGGTTTATACAACCTAGTCGGTCACGTATGGCCGCTCCGGTGTTGTTCCGTGAGAAAAAGGATGGAGGGCTTCGTTTATGTGTGGATTATCAAGGTTTGAACGCAGTAAGCGTAGAACCATTATACCCATTACCCTTAATGAAGGACCTGTTAGCTGCATTAGCGACCGGAAAGTATTTTACAAAATTGGACTTACGGGAGGCCTACTATAGGGTACGTGTAAAACAAGGAGACGAGTGGAAAACCACCTTTAACTGCCCGTTGGGCAGTTATAAGTTTGTGTTATGCCGTTTGGATTGCAGAGCGCTCCCACAGTCTTTATGCAATTGATTAATGAGGTATTACACGATTATCTATACCAAGGGGTTCTAGTGTATCTAGACGATATCTTAATATACACCGAGTCTATGGAGGAACATATTAGTTTAGTCCGTCAGGTATTGGAACGGTTGTTAAAAGCCTGCCTGTATGTTAAGGTGTCCAAGTGCGAATTCCATCGCACAGAACTAGACTATCTCGGATATAGGATATCCAAGGACGGTATAGTGATGGATCCAACAAAAGTAAATACTGTGTTGGAATGGCTGGCCCCTACAACAAGGAAACAGTTACAAAGCTTCCTTGGGTTCGCTAACTTCTATCGTCAGTTCATCCCAACATTCGCACATATTGCTCTGCCGTTAACAAATCTGCTACGCACAAAAGGGGAGGGGCCTCCACGACCTGGACGGCACTTGGATTGGACGATGGAGTGCCAGACAGCTTTAGAAACCCTGAAACGTTGTTTTGCTGAGGCACCCGTACTACAACATCCTGATCAATTGAAACCATTCATAGTACAAGTGGATGCAAGTGACGTTGCGATAGGGGCCGTGTTGTTACAAACCGATGTCCAAGGTCAGTTACACCCATGTGTGTACACCTCCAAAAAATTCAGTCCCATGGAAAGGGGTTGGGCTATCTGAGAAAAGGAGGCGTTTGCTGTTCGTTGGGCTCTTCTCACCTGGAGGCATCTTTTGGAAGGAGCACAGGTACAATTTGAGGTGTGGACGGATCACCGCAACATTATAGCATTACAAACTCCTAGACGACTGTCTCCTAAACAAGTCCGGTGGGCACATTATTTTCAGCGTTTCCGGTTCACGCTAAAACACATGCCCGGTGGCAAGAACTTCTTGGCCGACGCTCTCTCTCGGATGCCTCAATTCCAGAGCAAACGGGATGAAATAGTACAAGCTATGGTGCCCAACGGTGGTAGGACTGCAGCAGCCGTAACCACAGAGACGACAATAGACTGGAAAGAGCAGGTGCAAAGGGAGTTAAACACTGATAGCTGGTTTAAGGAAAACAAACACCTGCTCACGCATAGGGATGGGTTTTCGTGGAAAGGGGACAAAATGTATGTACCGGAAGGGGTCCGGGGCCTGGTGTTACACCGATGCCATGATAATAAATCGGCTGGGCATTACGGTTTCCTTAAAACCCTGCATTTAACACGGCGTCAGTTTTGGTGGCCACATATGAGGAAAGATATAGAAACATACACACAAGACTGTTCCATATGCGCCAAGGCCAAATCCCGCCCTGGAAAACCTTTGGGAGTACTACAGACTGTAGCCACACCTACCCAACCGTGGGAGGAGATAGGGATGGACTTTATGGATTTCCCAGACAGCAATGGGAACACGGTTATTTGGACTATTATCAATTTATTTTCAAAACAAGCTCATTTCGTTCCGTGCCGAGGATTACCCTCAGCTCGTAAGCTATCTAAGCTATTTATACAACACATTTATAGGTTACACGGGGTACCCCGTCGTATTATTTCTGATAGAGGGGTGCAATTTACAGCCCGATTTTGGAGAAACTTCCTCTCGGCTATTGGATCAACGCAAGGCCTCAGTTCGGCATTCCACCCTAGTACCAATGGGGCTGCAGAGAGAGCAAATGCAATGATAGAGCGATACCTTCGTTGCTATGTTTCATATCAACAGACCGATTGGTCTTCACTGCTACCGTTTGCGGAGGTCGCCTATAACAATGCAGTTCATAGCAGTACGGGTCTCACTCCTTTTCGGGTGGCAATGGGACGAGACTTCGTAGCGATACCCGAGTTAGATCAACCACCGACAACGTCGCCAATGCCCCATGAGTGGGCCGATAAGATGAATACGGTATGGCCCCAGGTCAGAGAGGCATTAGATAAAGCAACTCTCGCATATAAAAGCCAGGCGAATAAGAAACGAGCACCATTTCAACCATTCAAGGTAGGGGACATGGTATTTCTCTCTACCAAATACATCAAATTAAGGTTCCCTAGTAGGAAACTAGGACCGAAATATCTGGGCCCGTTTCCGGTGATACGAATAATAAATCCTGTGACTGTAGTACTAAAGTTACCTCCGTTATTGGGGAAGATCCACCCCGTATTTCATAGTAGTCTTCTCAAACCTGCCAAACATATCCAAGTATTCGACCGTCCTGGTCCGGTCACGGAGGGCCATTACGAGGTCGATGAAGTCCTAGATTCTAGATGGACAAGGGGGGTCCTCTCTTATCTTGTTAAATGGAAGGGTTATCCAGTAGAAGAGGCTTCTTGGATACCGCATAGTAATGTAAAAGCAAACCGACTGATTCGACGGTTTCATAGAATGTATCCTCACAAACCACGGTTATCTACTAATACGTGTAACTTATCTCTTACAGAAGGACACGTGGCGAAAGGGGAGCCGCCTGTCGAGCCTGGCAACCTGCTCGACATCGCTAACGCATGCTGAAAGCATCGAGGGACATATACATACTTGGTGGTGGTGGCACTGGGTGAAGGTGGCCGTATGCGGGGTGTGGGGTGGTGGTATCGGGTGCGACGGGATTAGGGCCGTTCCGGAGGACACAGCGGCAGCACCTTCCAGAACACGCTGAAGACCAATTACACCCCTAAAAGAGGGGCGTGGTAATAAACAAGGGCACGGTCTACGCCCCTAAACGAGGGGCGAAATAACAAACAAGGGCGCGGTCCTAATGAGTTAATGGAAAGATGGGCTATATAAACGCCCCATTCTTGGTGTAACGTAGCGCCGATTTCAATCGTGTTTACGAATCACAGTGTGTAGCCGGATGCGGATGCGAATAAACCAGCATGCCAAAAAGAGCTGAATAAGGCTGTAGCTGTGTTTTGATTGCGTCTCGCACGGCATTCCTGAGAGTCTTGTTCTAACTACCGGCGCCAGTCTTCTGGGCTGGGGAGCCCACCTATGAACCGACGTGATTCAAGGTCAGTGGTCTCTGGCGGAGCGGGCGAACAGCATCAATTGGCTGGAGTTGAGGGCTGTTCGTCTCGCTTTACGCCACTTCATTCACACATTAGAGGGGCAACATGTGTTAGTCCGGATGGACAACGTCGCCACCAAGGCGCACATAAATCGGGAGGGGGGTACACGTTCAAGACCCCTGATGCTGGAGTTGGAGAGACTGTTGGCTTGGGCGGAACGGCATACAGCGTCTCTAGTGGCGGACCACATCTCGGGGCAGGCCAACATCACAGCAGACTGGCTCAGCAGGGAGCACATCAATCCTGCAGAGTGGTCTCTGAACCCTGTCCTCTTCGAACAAATTGTGGACCGATTTGGTCATCCACAGGTGGATCTCTTCGCCACTCCCCAGAACGCCCAGCTGCCGAGATTTTACATGCGTTACCCCACCGCAGGAGCGGAAGGTTTCGACGCTCTACGCTGTCAGTGGCCCCCCCAGGCTTCTCTATGCCTTCCCTCCCTTGCCGTTGATGCCGAAAACTCTTGTCCGAAGGTGCCGAGTTGATTCTAATTGCCCCTCAGTGGCCTCGCAGGCCCTGGTACGCAGACCTAGTGGATCTGTCCAGCTCATCATCATGGACAATACCACCGAGAGAGGATATGCTCTGCCAGGGGGTCATCTTCCACCCAGATCCAGGGTGGCTCCGATTGACCGCCTGGCGCTTGAGCGGCTCCAACTACAGAAGGACAGATTGTCATCTGACGTCATCAAGGTGATTCAAGCGGCCAGGCGTCCTTCCACCACTAGGATTTACGAAGCTTCATGGCGACCCACCACGTGGACCCGACATCGGATGTCCCGGATGTGTTAGATTTCTTGCATGATGGCTTAGCTAAAGGTCTGGCCCCAGCCACGCTCAGGCGTCAGGTGGCTGCTTTATCCACTGTCCTCATGTGCGAGAAACACCGCACACTGTCTTTAAATCCGAGGATTAAGAGCTTTCTACATGGGGCATCCAATATTTGCCCTCCAGTGGTACATAGATACCCATCCTGGGATTTACCATTAGTCCTTCAAGTCCTTACCACCACACCGTTCGAGCCCTTGGCTTCTGTATCCCTCCGGTTTCTAACTCTTAAGGTCACCTTTTTACTGGCCATCACTTCAGCTAGACGAGTGCCTGAACTCACTGCACTATCTGTCCACAAGGACCTTTGTGTTTTTTATAGTGACAGAGTGGTGATGCGCTTGGACCCAACTTTTCTGACCAAAGTAAACTCCCAGTTCCACCGAACTCAAGAGTTAGTTCTTCCTAACTTTTGTCCGAATCCTCGTCACCAGACTGAGTCTTTATGGCATACCTTGGACGTTAGGCATGCCCTTCGCCGTTACATTAAGCGTACAGAATGCTTTCGACAAACTGAGTCCTTGCTAGTTTACTTCACTCCTTCGATGGGTCGGAAGGTGTCTTCTGCTACGATTGCCAGGTGGATTAAAGCCTGTATTTCGATTGCCTATGATATTCGAGCACACCCACGTCCGGCTAAAATATACGCACACTCAACTCGCAGTGTGGCTGCGTCGGCAGCTTGGTCTACAAATGCATCAGTGTTGGACATCTGTCGAGCAGCCTCATGGGGCTTCTGCTACTTCCTTTATAAGACATTATAAAATTGACTTGTATGCCTTGTCTGATGCATCCTTTGGATGTCGAGTTCTACAAGTGGCCACATCCCAGAATGAGGATAACAGTCAGCCTCCCGCCCTAGGCAATTGAACTTGGGTACATCCCGTCCAGGGATTGGAGGAGCAGCGCAATGGAAAACGGACGTTGTGTACCTGAACATCCATTTTCGGGGCGCTGCGACTCCAATCCCTACCCGCCCATTCAGCTTCCTGTTCATTACTTACCTTTGTTTCCTGTTGTTATAATTTCATAGTTGACTGAGTTCCTACGCCTTTGTGAAGAAAGACTGAAGCTGATTGGGCAGTGTGGGCGTGGCCTGACTTTGGGAAGTGATCAGCACTCAGTTCTGCATAGCAACTGGAAGATACTACCCGTCCAGGGATTGAAGTCGCAGCGCCCCGAAAATGGACGTTCAGGTACACAACGTCAGTTTACAGGTTATATAAATCAGGTTATATGAAGGTTAAATATGGTGTTACCTTTTACAGGAATAATTCATTTTTCTCTCACTGGGTATGAGTGTTACATGGGCCTCTATCAGGGGTGGGTTCTAAAATTTTTTACTACCAGTTCTATGGGCATGGCTTATTTTGTGGGCGTGGCTTGGTGGGGGGGGGGTAATGTGACTGGGTGGGCGTGGCCAACTTTTTTTACTTTTAAAAGCATTTTTTCTACAACCTTAAGAGATTGCAGAAAAAAATGCTTTGAAAAACCTCTGCCAATCAGGCAACTCAGCTGGGATCGTCAGAGGCTTTTCAAAGCATTTTTTTTACTACCTCTTCGGCTGAAGAGGTTGTAGAAAAAATGTTTTGAAAAGCCTCTGACGATCCCAGCTCAGCCATGGGATCATCAGAGGCTTTTTTTTTTTACTTTTAAAAGCATTTTTTCAGCCAAAGAGGTTGTAGAAAAAACGCAGGCAAAAGTCCTTGAATACAGAATGTTCTTATGACTTCCTACCGTTCCAACAACCCCCTCCCAACTTCCCCAGGTAAAATATGTGGCAGTTAAGAAGCAAAAAATAAAATTGTCTTCCAAAACTGACAGGCTTCCCCACCCCACCCCCCAGGAAAGGGACGCATCCTGGAACAAGATTGAAATCAGGGGTTAACACAATTAGCACATTAACCATCTCTCCCCCCTCCCAGGAGGACCCTTAGGCTTATCAGGGAATTTATCATGAAATTGCCTAACTAAGGTGTCTGCTTGAACATCCCAACTCTTCACCCACTTGGCTTCAGACAAGGGGTATCCCTTTGTCTGTTGGAATTCTTTTTCATTTAATATTATTTGATTTTTTTAAAAAAATTTGATTTATATGCCGCCCTTCTCCGGAGACTCAGGGCGGCTTACAATGTGCTAAGCAATAGCCTTCATCCTTTTGTATATTTATACAAAGTCAGCTTATTGCCCCCACAACTGGGTCCTCAATTTACCTACCTTAGAAAGGATGGAAGGCTGAGTCAACCTTGAGCCTGGCGAGATTCGAACCTGCAGTAATTGCAGGTAGCTGGTCTTAATAACAGGGTGCTTTAGACCACTGTACTACCAAGGCTCCTCCATCTTAATAATCTCCATCTTATCTTTTTCTTCTGTCTGTCAGAGTTCCAAGGAACATCCCAAACAAAATAAAGCTCTGAGGCCTGAGGTTCCTCATAGTTCCAATTTATTAGAAATGTCATGTTGGCACATCTGGGAAAACCCGAATCTGAAAGCTTCCAGGGTTTCCACACCCAGCTGACAGTTCACAGCCCTGCCCCCCACTCACAAATTCATCACATTGTCCAATCAACTCTTCACACTCAACTGGATACAATCTTTAGGCAGTCTCCATCAGGCACAGGCAAAAGTCCTTGAATACAGAATGTTGTTACCGCTCCAACAACCCCCTCCTAACTTCCCCAGGTAAAACTACCCCTTGGTAGTACAGTGGTTTAATGCACCCTGTTATTAACACAGCTGCCTGCAATTTCTGCAGGTTCGAATCTTACCAGGCTCAAGGTTGACTCAGCCTTCCATCCTTTCTAAGGTAGGTTAAATGAGGACCCAGTTTGTGGGGGCAATAAGCTGACTTTGTATAAATATACAAAAGTATGAAGGCTATTGCTTAATGCACTGTAAGCCGCCCTGAGTCTCCAGAGAAGGGCGGCATATAAATCAAATTAAAAAAAAATGTGGCAGTTACGAAGCAAAAAATAAAATTGTCTTCCAAAACTGACAGGCTTCCCCACCCCATCCCCCGGGAAAGGGATGCATCCTGGAACAAGATTGAAGTCAGGGGTTAACACAATTAGCACATTAATCATCTCTCCCCCCTCCCAGGAGGACCCTTAGACTTATCAGGGAATTTATCATGAAATTGCCTAACTAAGGTGTCTGCCTGAACATCCCAACTCTTCACCCACTTGGCTTCAGACAAGGGGTATCCCTTCCAATGAACCAAATATTGCAAACATCCCCTCTGCAATCTAGAGAACAAAATCTTCTTCACCTCATAATGAATCTCATCCTGCACCACAATCGGCTTTGGGGGAGCAGCAGGTTGAGGTCTCAATTTAGATCCCACAGCAGGCTTTAACAGGCTGCAATGGAAAACAGGATGAATTTTTCCCAGTATGTGGGGGAGATTTAACTGTACAGTCACTGGGTTAATCACCTTCACTATGGGGAAGCGACCTAAATATTTTGGTCCTAACCTCTTACTCTTCAAACTCAAACGTATGTATTTGGTGGAAAGATACATGCGACCTCCCACCCAAAAGGGAGGGTTGGACAGATCGATGTATGTCTGCTTGCTTTTTATATGCTTCGGCTGCTTCATTCAGGGCTTTTTTGGTATTCTCCCAGCCTTTCTTTAATGACTCCATCCATCCATTCAGAGTCATGGAAGAAGACTGTTCTCTTGGCAGTTCTGGCATAGGGACAAATTTCATACCACTCATAATCTGAAAAGGCGTCAGTCCCATACTACTATGCACATTATTGTAAACCACTTCTGTGAAAGGAAGCAAGTTAGCCCAATTATCTTGCTGGTAATCCACATAACATCTGATGTATTGTTCCATCATGGCATTAGGGCGTTCTATGACTCCGTTCGTACTCGGTTGGAAAACCGAGCTAAGCCAAGTTTGTTATGGCTATCTCTACTTCACTCATGCAATCCCCCCTCTCAACTTCCCATGATATGATTGTGGCAGGCCTGGATCCTCAAGGCACACAGGTAATATGGCTTCCAGGCATGACACTAAGCCCCTGAGATGACCCAATGGACCTCAGGAACTCCCTCCAGAACTTAGCTGTGAACTGAACTCCTTGATCAGAGATCATCATCACGGAACTCTATGCAGCCAGTATATCTGTTTGACAAACATCTTGGCTAATCTCTTAGCCCAGGGGAGTCCAGAACAAGGAACAAAATGGGCCTGTTTGGAGAACAGGTCTATCACAGTTCATATTACAGTATTTCCACCACTTTCCAGGAGCTCTACTATAAAGTCCATAGCTATTTCTTACCACGGGTGGCTGGGCTCAGCTACCTGTTGAAGCAAACCAGGAAGCTTCTTGTCTTATTGCTGGCACATGTGGCACAACCTTTTACATAGTCCTCCACATCAGCTTTCATTTTTGGCCATCAAAACTGCTGTCTAATCAGATGAAGGGTCTTTAGAAATCCAAAGTCAATTGAGAATCATGGCTACACTGGAGCACCAGGAGTCTCATGCTGTTGGGGACGTAAATTTTCAAACCTTTTTTTTAAAATTTGATTTATATGCCACTCTTCTCCGGAGATTCAGGGCGGCTTACAATGCGTTAAGCAATAGCCTGCATCCTTTTATTTATAAATCCTTATATTTATACAAAGTCAGCTTATTGCCCCCACAAACTGGTCCTCATTTTACCTACCTTTGAAAGGATGGAAGGCTGAGTCAACCTTGAGCCTAGTGAGATTCGAACTTACAGTAATTGCAGACAGCTGGTGTTAATCACAATGCTTTTAGTCTGCTGAGCCACCAGGCCCGTTCCAAACCTTTCCAAGCTAGTCCATCATGGGTCGTCAAACTGTTTTGATTGTCGGCTAGCCACAGTTCAGTAGATACTGCTGCCTTCAAGTCAGCAGTTAGCTTCCCATCGATGGGGACAGTCCGCCTGCTGGCCTGACTCTGGGTAGTGACTTGCACCGCACTCTGCGTGTCTGGGATGATGGCGTGGATGATGTCCTCCCTCTGGCTGTCATATTGGGGTTTCCTTGACAGGGAGTCTGCAAGCAGGTTCTTTCCCCCTGGGATGTATTTCAGCTTGAAATCAAACCGTTTGAAGTACTGCGCCCAGCAGACCTGTTTGGGGGAGAGCCTTCATGGGGTCTTTTAAGGCTTCAAGGTTTTTATGGTCTGACCATACCTTGAAGGGGATCTTGGCTCCCTCTAGGAAGTGCCGCCACTATAGAAGAGCCCAACAAACAGCAGAGGCTTCCTTCTCCCTTACTGCCCATCTCCACTCAGTGTCCATGAGTTTTTTGGACACATATGTGCAAGGAAGCAGCCGTCCTTGGGGGTCTTCCTGGAGGAGGACTCTGTCAACTTGCAAAACTTAATTAGGGCATCTTTCAGAAACTTCACACTACTGCCACTGTAACATCGCTGGCGTCAGCCTGGACAATGAACTGCCTATCTGGGTCTAGGTGCTGAAGGATGGGCTTGTCTGCAAACAGCCATTTCAAGTTTTCAAACGCTTTTTGACAGTTTAGCATCCAGGTTAGTGGCTACATCGGCCACAGCTTTGTGTGGGAGGGTCCTGTCTTTAGCAGTTCAGTAAGCGGCAGAGCCACTTCCATGAAGGCTGGGATGAATTGCCAGTAGAAGTTAGCAAACCCCAGGAAACTTTGAGGAACATTTGTAAATCAACTTTTTCAGCACCAGTGTAATTTTAAAGGCTGAGTTAATAAGCTGTAAGTGAGGACTGTCTATAAAACAGAGCAACCCAAAGGGTGCACAATAGCTATTATTTAAAAAATCCTAGGTTAAGCCCAGTTCTTCCAGGATAATAAATGGATGGTGCACCACTAGGAAATCCTGTGTTTGTTTGCTTGGTAAAAAAAAATCACAGAATTGGAATGGTTGGAAGATAAATCTAAAATTAAAATCAAATTAGAATGGAAGCTGGAAAATATATTTTTTATGGAAGGTGGAAAGAAATGGGCTGAGAGTATAAGCAATCCTCTCCTGAAGTTTCATTGGGTAATTTGGAATAAATATAAAGGGAGGTTGCTTCCGAAGAACTCTCCATTATCACTGGTAGTAATCTTGGAAAAGTTCCCAGGGAATTTGAAGAATAAAGTCAATAAAATTTTAAAAGAGAAAAATAAAATGAAACTAAGGGAATGGTTAGGAGGAATGAGGACACGTGGGGAATTGGAAGAGGTTCTAGGAGGAAAACGGTTGTCTTGGTTAAAATATAGCCAAGTGGAACAATGGACTAAAAATTGGATAAGAGAAAATGGAGAGTGTAGACAGCTAACGAGGTTTGAGGAATTAATTGGAAAAAAAATGAAACTGTAAAGGAAGAAAATAAAGGGATAAAAGGCTTAATGAGTGGAATCTATAAAATATTGGAGGAAGATGAGAGGGAAAATTTAGGAAAGATGGTATGGGAAACTGATTTGAAGATACAAATAGGGCAACAGAGTTGGGACAGAATTTGGCAACAAAGAGTGTTGAGAAATATGTCAGTAAGAATAAAAGAGAATTATCCAAAATGGTATGGAGGTGGTACTTAACTCTGGTTAGATTAAGCAATATGAATCAGCACTATTCAGATAACTGTTGGAGAGGTTGTGGGGGAAAAGGAACGTATTTACATATGTGGTGGGATTGTAAATTTGTGCAAAAATTGTGGAAGATGGTGTTTAAGGAGATGGAAGAAATTGTAGGAATAAAGGTAGAAGAAGCACCAAAGGTAGCATTACTCTCACTATTGGAAGATATAAAGTGTAAAAAAGAGACTAAAGAGTTGATAATAAATTTATTGACCGCAGCAAGGTTAATGATTTCTAGGAACTGGAAGACACGAGGTGATTATTGCTTGGAAGAATGGTATAAGGAAGTATGGGATATTGCCATAAATGATAAATTGACTTGTAATATTAAAGTAAGGAGGGGCATAATGAAAGTAAATGAATTCAATGGAATCTGGAAACAGTTCCTAATATATGTGTTTTCTGGAGGAAGGGGGATACCACCACCAGAAGAAGCTTTAAGATTTTGGAAGCAGGAATGATCCCGAGGGGTGGGGGAGCATTCATTGATTGCTTGTATTGGGTATATTGTTATATATTATGATTCATGTATGTTATGTATGTTAACTTTTTTTAATAATAAAAAATATGAAAAAAAAATCACAGAAGACAACAGTGGCATAAGAATTCCATATTGTTCCCATGAAAAGAAGGTGTCCATAAAATCACAAGTCAACCCTCATATGAAGGAGAACCAGTTTTAAAGCATATACCACAAATGGAATAAAATGGAAGGAAGATGTAGCAACTGACATGTTTCAATCCAATTGCTTCTTCTGGCTTTTGAACCATGAAGGTCACCTGCAGGGCAGAACAGCCTTTACATCTGAAGTTTTACACTGCTTTTATCACTGCCCTAAACTCCCCCAATATATTTGCTATTTATATGGTTTCTTCCACTTGCGTGCCTCATTCTCGACACAATCTGAACAGACATGCTTGGTGCGCTGAATTCCTGGAACTGTTAGAAAAAGATAAACTTTGAACCCCCTCTGTGTCTCTTCTCCTCTTGCTTTCTCCTTATATGAGGAGCCACAATCTATAGTCTCAGGGCTCCAATCCCCAAGAGATGCTGGCTGGAGAATTCTGAGGCTGAAAATCTTGGGGGGACCCAGGGAGAAAAAGGCTGGGATTCCTGGCACGTAGCATTTCTATCATCTACCATCATAAAAATGCAAAGAACACTCTCAAATTTTTTTTTATATAATTGCCCAATTTCTACAAAAATAAATATCCAGAAACTTCTTACGCTGAAGGCAAGATAGCCATTATCAAAGTAATATGTTCCAACTTTTTCTTTCCTCTTCCCCATCTAATACCATTACATATTTGCCTACAAAACATCAGGAAAATTCTATTTAATTTAATCAAATAAAATAGTCAATTTCTCAGCTGGACTCACAATGGGACACTAGAAATGAAACTCAAGCCTTCTCTACACTTATCACTTTTGGCGTCATGTGGATTTTCCTGTGTGCGATAAGGGTGGAAAGTTTCCTGAAGCACCGTCCACACTCGGGGCACTAAAATGGTTTCTCCCTTTTGTGTATAAGGACATGATTTATAAGGTTAACCCTAGTACTAAGATCTTTCCCACAGTATGGACACTTGTATAGTTTCTCTCCTGTGTGAGTTCTCTGGTGTTGAGCCAGGTTCGACTTATGACTGAAACTTTTCCCACAATCAGGACATTCAAAGGGTTTCTCTCCTGTGTGAGTCCTCTGATGTCGAACCAGGGTGGAATTCTGATTGAAACTTTTCCCACAGTCAGGACATTCAAAGGGTTTCTCTCCTGTATGAGTCCTCTGGTGTTGTAACAGGCTGGACTTCTGACTGAAACATTTCCCACAATCAGGACATTCCAAGGGTTTTTCTCCTGTGTGAGTTCTCTGGTGTTGAATCAGGGTGGAATTCTGACTGAAACTTTTCCCACAATCAGGACATTCAAAGGGTTTCTCTCCTGTGTGAGTCCTCTGGTGTTGAATCAGGGTGGAATTCTGACTGAAACATTTCCCACAGTCAGGACATTCAAAGGGTTTCTCTCCTGTATGAGTCCTCTGGTGTTG
The DNA here is from genome assembly GCF_059756535.1 of Pantherophis guttatus. Classification (NCBI taxonomy): domain Eukaryota; kingdom Metazoa; phylum Chordata; class Lepidosauria; order Squamata; family Colubridae; genus Pantherophis; species Pantherophis guttatus. The sequence continues at coordinate 264,667,673 of NC_142064.1, forward strand.
AAACAGGCTGGACTTCTGACTGAAACATTTCCCACAATCAGGACATTCCAAGGATTTCTCTCCTGTGTGAGTCCTCTGGTGTTGAAACAGGCTGGAATTATGACTAAAACTTTTCCCACAGTCAGGACATTCAAAGGGTTTCTCTCCTGTGTGAGTCCTCTGGTGTTGAATCAGGATGGAATTCTGACTGAAACTTTTCCCACAGTCAGGACATTCAAAGGGTTTCTCTCCTGTGTGAATCCTTTGGTGTTGAACCAGGCTGGAATTCTGACTGAAACTTTTCCCACAGTCAGGACATTTAAAGGGTTTCACTCCTGTGTGAATCTTCTGGTGTTGAACCAAGCTGGAATTCTGACTAAAGCTTTTCCCACAGTCAGGACATTTAAAAGGTTTCGCTCCTGTGTGAGTCCTCTGGTGTTGAACCAGCCTGGAATTCTGAATGAAACATTTCTCACAATCAGGACATTCAAAGGGTTTCTCTCCTGTGTGAGTCCTCTGGTGGCCAATGAGGCTGGAATTCTGACTGAACCTTTTCCCACAGTCAGGACATTCAAAGGGTTTCTCTCCTGTGTGAGTCCTCTGGTGGCCAATGAGGTTGGAATTCTGACTGAAACTTTTCCCACAGTCAGGACATTTAAAGGGTTTCTCTCCTGTATGAGTCCTCTGGTGTAGAACGAGGTGGGAACTCTGACTGAAACTTTTTCCACAATCAGAACATTCAAAGGGTTTCTCTCCTGTGTGAGTCCTCTGGTGTTTCACGAGGTTGGAATTGTTACTGAAACTTTTACCACAATCAGGACATTCAAAGGGTTTCTCTCCTGTGTGAGTCCTCTGGTGTCTCACCAGGTTGGAATTGGTACTGAAACTTTTCCCACAGATAGGACATACAAAGGGTTTCTCTTCGGTGTGAGTCCACATTGCCATTTTCGCTAAAGCATTTACCGCATTACGAGCACTTGTAGGGCTTCTCTCCTATATGGATCCTTTCACTGACCACAATGGTGCCACATTCAGAGTATTTGTACGACTTTTCTCCAGTCTGGATCCTCTCAGGCATAATCAGCTGTGCTTTGCAAGTTGTATCTTTCCTACAACAGACACATCTATGGAGCTCTTCGACAACCAATATTCTTGACGAGGTCAAAAATATGGATGATCCCTTCTTTACACAAGCTTTGATTCAAGCCGTTTTCTTCTTCCCAGAGCCTGTAACACTTTTCATGTAATACATGCTTGAATTTCACACTCTACTTTTCCCAGCTAGAAATCTCTTCTTGATTTTATCTCGTTTCTCTCCCAGTTGCTGAGGAAGGTGAAGGCGAAGAATTGTAGGCTCTGTGAAGGAAATGGAAAATATTTTGATTTCTGGACTGATTTGTTTTGCTATTCAATGTTGCTTGTTATCCTCAGTTATCCAAAGCACTCTTAGTGCCATCCTCTTTGTCTATAAGATTCAAATAAAAGTGCATCTTTAATTGTGCATAAAATGGTTGAGGAAGATGAAAAAAAAAAAGTTTACATTACAATGAAAAAGCAAGCATGCCACAATGCTCTAATAAGCTCTTACATTAATTATGATTCATTTGACACATGGAAGACTACCCAGATCAGCGGTTTCCCGCCGATGGTCCGTGGACCAGTGGTAGTCCATGAGAAAATGTTGGTGGTCCGCAAAAAAATATTTGCAATTTTTTATATCGTACTAAAATACTAAATACTATTTATCATTTTAAAAAATTCATATTAGTGGTCCACTGGATTTAAAATTATGAATTTATTAGTCCCTGAGATCCGAAAAGTTGGTGACCCCTGACCTACATCCAAGTTCAAATATCCTTTCAATTATGAAATTCACTTGTTGACTGGGTCAATCACAAAATCTTAGCAGTGCCAACTACACTCACTTTGATTCCTGTGGTTTTACTTATGGTAACAGGGTATCATAAATATCATTGCAACAGAGCAGAAGAACATAATAGAATTGGAAGGGACCTTGCATGTCTTCTAATCAAATTGCTGCTCAAGCAGGAAACCCTATACCATTTCAGACAAGTGGCTCTTTTGTCTCTTTCGAAAAGCCTCCAGTGATGGACCACTACAACTTCTGAAGGCCAGCCGTTCTGCTGGTTACTTGTTCTCACCATTAGGTTCCATAGTATAAAGAAGTATTCAGAAATGAAGGAGCAGCCAAGTATTTCTAATAAAATGCCCTTGATCAATTGATCATCAACAAGTATGACTACATCTATAAAAGCCGAAGTTGTGAGAGTTTGCTGGTCTCCAGCATTGAGTTGTGTAAAGAGCCTCTTGATGCAGGTAAAGAAGGAGAGTGCAAAAGTTGGCTTGAAACTCAACGTTAAGAAAACTAAGATCATGGCACTGGCCCTCTCAATTCTTGGCAAAGAGAAGGGGAAGAAATGGATGTAGTGACAGATTTTATTTTCCTGGGCTCCAAGATCACTGCAGATGGGGATTACAGCCAAGAAATTAAAAGACGCTTGCAAAAGAAGAACGGGACGATAGAGAACAAGGTGGCTGGATGGAGTCACTGAAACAGTAGGCGTGAGCTTAAATGGACTCCAGAGGATGGTAGAGGACAGGAAGGCCTGGAGGAACGTTGTCCATGGGGTTGCGATGAGTCAGACATGACTTCACATTGGTGGGCAGCAACAATTCCTTTTCTAATATCATCAGCAAATGTGGCTACATCTACAAAAGCCAAAGTTATAGGAGTTTGCTGGCCTCCGGCATTGAGTTGTGTGTTAACACAGTGCCAAAGAATAAAGAATCAGCAATGATAATTAGAAAAGAAATTGTTGCTGCCCACCAATTTGGGAAGGTTTAAAAGGCCATTTCCAAACAATTAAAACCCCATCATTCTACAGTGGGGAAGATTATTCACAAGTGTAAAACAATCAGGAGAGTTATTAAACTTGTGAGGAGTGGACGTTCAAGGAAATTCAGCCAAAGGTCAGATGGTGCAATGGCAAAAATTACAAAAAATCAAAGAGTTATATCTCAGACTCTACAGCAGGGCTGTCAAACTAGTGGCCTGTGGGCCAGATTGATCACGCGCTGGACCCATCACTGCAAGAGACTGTTAAAGTCACATAGAAAAGAATTACTTCTAGTTGTTGCTGCTTAAGGTGGTTCTACAAATTATTGAATCATACGTGTTTTCACACATGATTTCTCTGTTTTGGCTTCCTTTTTATAAAATAAATGATGACCTGATGTAACATGTCATGTGTTGTTGTTCATCTACGGTTGTATTTACCTATCGTATTTTTCAGAGTATAAGACGCACCGAAGTATAAAACACATCTTAGCTTTTGGGGAGAAAAATAAGGAGGGGGGGAAAATCTGCCTACCAGGTATTCATCTGGCTAGCGTCCTTAGTCTGGTCAGCTTCAGCACATTAGTTTGCTGGTTTTGAGCACGCACGCTTGTGCTTTTTATCCCCCGTTTGGGGATAAAAAACAGCTTTTAAAGCACAACTGATCTTTGGCAAGAGAAGATTGCTTCACTTGCTAGTGCCTCGCATTCTGCAAATGCAAAACAATCGTCAGAGACTTTTCAAAGCATTTTTTTTACCACCTCTTTGGCCAAGAGGTTGCAGAAAAAAATGCTTTGAAAAGCCTCTAATGATCCCAGCTGAGCTGCGTGATCATCAGAAGCTTTTTTTTTACTTTTAAAAGCGTTTTTTCAGTGGAAGAAGTTGTAGAAAAAATGCTTTTAAGAGTAAAAAAAAAAAGCCTCTGATGATCGTGCGGCTCAGCTGGGCATGGGGGGGGCACAGGGATTTTTGCTACCGGTTCTCTGAACCACCCGCCGCCATCGCTAAAGGATCGGGCAATCCAGTCCGAACCGGGAGCATTTCACCCCTCCTCAACAGGCTTCTGAGGCCATGGAAACTTTCACAGGAAACCACCAGCCTGTTTGTTAGGCATGTGACAAAAACCACAGAAGGCATGCTTGACTATTTTTATAATTTCTATATCTCTATACCTTATCTGTCAACTGCCTCTTATGTAATGAAGTGAAAGCAAAGAAATTTATAAATATCTGTGTTGCACTATGCTCAGTGTTTCTTCCTTCTTAGGAGGGACCCGTCTTAATTCAGATGAATAAATGCATTGTCTTATCAACACACACACTTGGACTCTGTCTTTTAATGAGCCACACCTGTCAATCTGCATGACACTAACTTTAAAGATGTGGGAGCTTTAACTGATGAAATGATGCCTAAAACAGTGGTGGGTTTCAAAAATTTTTACTACCGGTTCTGTGGGTGTGGCTTGGTGGGCGTGGCAGGGGAAGGATATGTAAAATCTCCATTCCCACCCCTCTCCAGGGGAAGTATACTGCAAAATCCCCATTTCCTCCCGATCAGCTGGGACATGGGAGGCAAAGAATAGATGGGGGTGGGGCCAATCAGAATTTTTATTACCGGTTCTCAGAACTATTCAAAATTTCCAGTACTGGTTCTCCAGAACTGGTCAGAACTTGCTGAAACCCACCTCTGGCCTAAAACCTCTGCAAGATTTGAAGCAACAGTTATGGCCATGGAAACCATGAGCTCTAGGTAAGGGCAGAAAATACCTTCCACAACCCCTTTGGTGACATCCCAATTGAAGTAGTCCTCACTTACTGACTGCAATTGGGACTGGCAACTGTGTCATTAAGCAGCCCAATCATGAAGCCCAATCATGTCACATGATAGTGCCAACTTACATCTGTGTTAATGTGTATGTATTTTTTATGTCTCTAAGCTGCCCACAGTTATGTCATAATAAGGTTGGTGGACAATAAATATTATAAATAAATACACCTGAACAGTCAAAACATTCAATAGCTTTTTAAAAAAGTGCGGGGTTAAGCACAGTTGAGCCTGGTGAATACACAGATGGGGGCACCAGTTGGAAACACTGTGTTTGTTAACTAGAAATGGAAGTAGAAGAAAACAAGAACAACCCAAAAAAGACCAGAGACACATAAATCCGATCTTGTTGCCCAGAAAACATCAGGTCCATAAGAGAAGAATTGAGTTGGGGGGACCTTGGAGGTCTTCTAGTCCATCCCCTGTTCAGGCAGGAGACCCTATTCCGTCCAGAACAAATGGCTGCCCAATCGCCCCTCAAAACCCTCCAGGGACGGAGCAGCCACAACCTCTGGAGGGAAGCCATTCCCAAAGAACCAACCTCCCCTTGAAAGAGGCTTTTTCAAGCTTCCCACCAGCAGAAATTGCAGCCCCCAGTTTCCCAGCCTGCAGCACCAGTGGGCTTCCATCTGGGGAGGGAAGGAACCTGCAGCAGCCGCAGCTGAGAGGCTTCAGCCCAGTTGCTCCTCCGCTTCCAGCCCAAGTTGCTCCCGGACTCTCCTCCCACCTGCTGCCCTCCACTCACCTGCCAGCTGCTGCTCCGACCATGGAAACAGCACAAGAGCCGCTCTGCATTCCACTTGCCTCCCATCAGTCATCCGGAAGAGGAAGTTCCTCTGCGCTTCTCCTCTCTTCCCAGCCTTTCTAGCAATGCAGTGTTGATGGCTTTCTAGGCACAGATGTTGCTTGTCCGCCATCTAGCGACAGGAGGTGGAAAAACACGCTTTTCCAATCTCCACCAAGGCGTTGGGAAGAGGTTTCCTGTGATTACATTGCAGCAGGTCGTTTTCGATTCCCAGCAACCGACCTTTGCAACTGAGCCAAGTGAAAAAGTGAAACGTGATGCTACTTCGGTTTTGGTGCCTTTGGGTCAGTCTTGATGCCTGGCCTTGCAGTTTTTATTCTGGTCAACTGAGCAGAGATAATTTCTATATAAGAATGCGTGATGACAATTTCTCAACAGAGAAAAAGGAGGAAGGTGCAATTATATTTTTCTTTTTTCCATTCCTTTCCTGCTTCTCTCTATCCATTCTTTGTTTTTATTTGATTTATATATTTTATTAGATTAAATTTTCTAATTAAAAAAAGGAATGTGTATGAAACAAAGAGTCAGTCTTGATGCCTGGCCTTGCAGTTTCCTTGGCAAGGATTTTGTATATTTTATTAGATTAATATTTTGAATGTAAAAAAGGAATGGGTATCAAACAAAGAGTGGTACATTGTTGCATGAACATCTGTATTACCAATCTTTTTTCCAGCCCTTGGAAATGCCTTTTGGAAACATTGCTCTTACCATATACAGGCAGTCATCTCCTCTTGTTAAACCCCCTTTTCCAGCCCTGCTGGGTATGTGACTTTCTCACTTTGACCTAATGGAGACTTCTGTGTATGCAAAGTTACAGACGCACAAGGCATTTAGCATGGGTGTGCTTGGAAGCATCTCTGGGCAGCAGGAATGAAGCTGGCTCCCTTTGAGCCTCTGACCCATTGATTCTCCTGGGTCTTAAATCCTTGGCAGACACAGGAAATCAGTCATAAAGTTTGGGGGATGTAGAGAGGTTTTGATCTCCACTGAGTCACCCCTAAGAAAGTGCAGAAACCCATCAGCTTTCTGCAAAGTATAGCTCTCCAAGTCTTTTGCCCAAACTGTTTGGGAATAATAAAGCTAACTCCTGTGGAAATTGGGAAGGCTGCTCAGAGCAACTCTTCCCTCTAGTGAGATTTAGGCTCTGCAAGGATTTTAATTTAATTTAATTTAATTTAATTTCCAATTTATATACCGCCCTTCTCCCTGAGGACTCAGGGCGGTGTACAGCCAAGAAAAAAAAACAAAGAATACAAATATTAAAAAACATTTAAAAATATATATAAATTTTGGCCCGAAAGTTAAAAAATCACAGACTGATTAAAAGAATTTAAAAATTTCTTCTTAAGCCAACCCGGCTTGCTGGAAAAGATGGGTTTTCAGGGAACGACAGAAGGCATTGAGGTCATGGATTCTCCTTATCTCCGGGGGCAACTGATTCCAGAGGGTGGGAGCCCCCACCGAGAAGGCCCTCCCCCTGGGGGTCACCAGCCTACATTGTTTGGCTGATGGCACCCTGAGGAGGCCCTCTCTGTGGGAGCGCACGGGTCAATGGGAGGTCGTCGGTAGCAGCAGGCGGTCTCGCAGATAACCAGGTCCTAAGCCATGGAGCGCTTTAAAGGTGATAACCAACACCTTGAAGCGCACCCGGAAGACCACCGGGAGCCAGTGCAGCTCGCGCAGGAGCAGTGTTACATGGGAGCGCCATGTTGCTCCCATCACTACCCGCGCTGCTGCATTCTGGACCAGCTGGAGCCTCTGGGTGCTCTTCAAGGGGAGCCCCATGTAGAGAGCATTGCAGTAGTCAAGGTGAGAGGTGACGAAGGCGTGAGTGACTGTGCACAAGGAATCCCGATCGAGAAAGGGCCGCAACTGGCGAATCAGGCGAACCTGATAAAAGGTCCCCCTGGTGACAGCCGTCAGATGTTCCTCCAAAGACAGCTGCCTATCCAGGAGGACTCCCAGATTCCGAGCCCTTTCAGTGGGGGCCAAAGACTCGCCCCCAATAGTCAGTGATGGAGTCAACTGACTATATCGGGATGCCGGGAGTCACAGCCACTCAGTCTTGGAAGGGTTGAGCTTGAGCCTGTTCCTCCCCATCCAGATCCGCACAGCCTCCAGGCACTGGGACATCACTTCAAGGGCATCGTTGGGGTGGCCTGGGGTGGAGATGTACAGCTGGGTGTCATCAGCGTACTGATGGTATCTCACCCCAAAGCCACGGATGATCTCACCCAGCGGCTTCACATAAATGTTGAACAGAAGGGGCGAGAGGACCGATCCCTGCGGCACTCCACAGATGAGAGGCCTCGAGGTCGACCTCTGCCCCCCTGCCAACACAGACTGCGACCGGTCGGAGAGAAAGGAGGAGAACCACCGCAACACAGTGCCTCCCACCCCCAACTCTTCCAGCCGGTGCAGCATGATACCATGGTCGATGGTATCAAAAGCCGCTGAGAGATCTAATAGGACCAGAACAGAGGAACAACCCTTGTCCCGAGCCCTCCAGAGATCATCCACCAACGCGACCAATGCCGTTTCCGTGCTGTGCCCAGACCTGAAACCCGACTGGAATGGATCTAGATAGGATGTTTCCTCCAGGAATTGCGGAAACTGTTGCGCGACCACACTCTCAATAACCTTCGCAATGAAGCCAAGGTTGGAGACAGGACGATAGTTAGCCAATATTGCCGGATCCAGGGACAGCTTCTTGAGGAGAGGCCTCACCACCGCCTCTTTCAGGGCAGCGGGGAGGTGACCCTCACTCAACAAAGCATTAATGACGCCCTGGAGCCAGCGTCGTGTAACCTCCCGGGAAGCCAGTACCAACCAGGAGGGACACGGGTCCAGTAAACTTTTGGCCGCACTAAGTCTCCGCAAAATCCTGTCCACATCATCGGGAGTCACAGCATCAAACTCCTCCCAGATAACATTCTCAAGACTGTTCCTCGTCACCCTGCCCTGATCTACCCAGTCAGAGTCCAAATCCACCCGGATCTGAGCGATTTTGTCATACAGGTATTGTCCGAAATCCTCCGCCCTTCCTTCAATGCAGACAGAATCTCTCCTATCTAGATGTGGTTTGGAAGGTGAGTGTTATTGTTATTGTTCCAGGTTTCATTATTCCATTCATAGGATGAAGCTGGAAATAATTTAGCAGCTGTGCATACAAACAAGAACTTCATAAATATTTATGGCACAACACGTCCCTAATCTTGGGAAGCTAAGTAGGTCAGGCTTCACTCTCCAAAGTTGCAAAAGTAGGTTTTGGGGAGTTATCCTGCACTCCCGTTTCTCTGCAGTTTCCTTGGCAAGATTTTTTGTAAGCAGATTTCCCTTCAAAGACCTGACAGGACGGGACAGGCCAAGTCTCTGAGATGGCTTTGTGCCTAAAGCAGGACCGGAAATGAGCGTCTCTCAGGCTGTAGCCTGTTGACCACCAAACTGGGCTTTCTTCCTCCCCAAAAAATCTATCCATACAGCTGTTCCTGCTACTCCAGCCCCAAATTCAAGGCTGCAGTTTTTAAGATCCAGTATCTTCAAAATATAACACCTACTTTCCACCTTTCAATCTGAGCTTCAAAGTTTGATTCTGAGGAAATGGACTGTTCGTCTGAGTAGGGACTTATGGCTTTTGACCTCGCTCTATAGACCATCCCCTCTGACTCTTAGATTGGCTTCATTTAATTTTGCTTGATTATCTACTGTACAATTTTTTTCTCACATCTCCCCACCAAGAGGGGAGAACCACAAAAGGATCAGTCCCTTGGTGCTGTTCTCAGGGCCCAGCTGTCAAAGTCTTAACAAGGAGGCCCCTAAAAACAAAGGAGATCACAGCAGGAGTTGTGAATAAACCTGGAGATCCTGTGCTGAAAACTACTATCCCTTTTCTCCTCAACTCAGTATTTCTACAGCTCTTCTTCATGAAGGTCACCTGCAGGGCAGAACAGCCTTTACATCTGAAATATTACACTGGTTTTGTGGTTTCTTCCACTTGCGTGCCTCATTCTTGACACAATCTGAACAGACATGCTTCGTGCGCTGAATTCCTGGAACAGTTAGGAAAAGATGAACTTTGAATCCCTCCACTCTACGCTCACTTTCTCCTCATAAGAGCCATGGTGGCGCAGTTTGACAGCACAATTCCCACCGGCTCAAGGTTGACTTGGCTTTCTATCCTTCCGAGGTCGATAAAATGAGGACCCAGATTGTTGAGGGCAATATGCTGACTATGTAAACCACTTAGAGAGGGCTATAAAGCACTGTGAAGCGGTAAATAAGTCAAGGTGCTATTGCTATTATATAAGGAGCCACAATCTCTTAACTATAGTCTGGGTGCTCCTATCCCAAAGAGATGCTGGCTGGGGGAATTCTGGGGCTGAAAATCTCGGGGGCACCCAGGGAGAAAAAGGCTGGGACTATGCCTCTGGCATTTCTATCATCTACCATGATAAAAATGCAAAGAACACTCCTAAAAAGATTTTTACATAATTGCACAATTTCTGCAAAAATAAATATTCAGCAACTTCTGCTGCTGATGGCCAGATAGCCTTTATCAAACTAGTATGTTCCAATTTTTTCTTTCTTCCTTTCTGACTAAAATCATGACATATTTGCCTACAAAAAATCAGGCAAATTCTTTGTAGTCAAATTAAATAGTCAATTTCTCAGCTGGACTTACAATGTGACATTAGAAATGAATTTCAAACCCTTACTACACTCATCACATTGGGCCTCATGTGGATTTTCTTGTGTACGATAAGGTTGGAAGGTTTCCTGAAGCATCATGCACACTCGGGGCACTTAAATGGTTTTTCCCCTGTGTGTATGATTTAGAAGGCTATCCTTAGTACTGAAATCTTTCCCACAGTCTGGACACTCATATGGTTTCTCTCCTGTGTGAGTTCTCTGGTGTCTAACCAAGTTAGAATTTTCACTGAAACATTTCCCACAGTCTGGACACTCATATGGTTTCTCTCCTGTGTGAGTTCTCTGGTGTTTAAGCACGCTGGAATTATCACTGAAACATTTCCCACAATGAGGACATTTAAAGGGTTTCTCTCCTGTGTGAATCCTTTGGTGTTGAACCAGGCTGGAATTCTGACTGAAACTTTTCCCACAGTCAGGACATTCAAAGGGTTTCTCTCCTGTGTGAATCCTCTGGTGGCCAATGAGGTTGAAATATTGACTGAAACTTTTCCCACAGTCAGGACATTCAAAGGGTTTCTCTCCGGTGTGAGTCCTCTGGTGGCCAATGAGGTTGGAATTCCGACTGAAACTTTTCCCACAGTCAGGACATTCAAAGGGTTTCACTCCTGTGTGAATCCTCTGGTGTTTAACCAGGCTGGAATTCCGACTGAAACTTTTCCCACAATCAGGACATTCAAAGGGTTTCTCTTCTGTATGAGTCCTCTGGTGTTTAACCAGGCTGGAAATCTGACGGAAACTTTTCCCACAATCAGGACATTCAAAGGGTTTCACTCCTGTGTGAATCCTTTGGTGTTGAACCAGGCTGGAATTCTGACTGAAACATTTCCCACAGTCAGGACATTCAAAGGGTTTCTCTCCTGTGTGAGTCCTCTGGTGGCCAATGAGGTTGGAATTCCGACTGAAACTTTTCCCACAGTCAGGACATTCAAAAGGTTTCACTCCTGTGTGAATCCTCTGGTGTTGAACCAGGCTGGAATTCTGACTGAAACTTTTCCCACAGTCAGGACATTCAAAGGGTTTCTCTCCTGTGTGAATCCTCTGGTGTTTAACCAGGCTGGAATTTTGACTGAAACTTTTCTCACAGTCAGGACATTCAAAGGGTTTCTCTCCTGTGTGGGTCCTCTGGTGGCCAATCAGGTTGGAATTTTGACTGAAACTTTTCCCACAGTCAGGACATTCAAAGGGTTTCTCTCCTGTGTGAGTCCTCTGGTGTTGAACCAAGCTGGAATTCTGAACAAAACATTTTCCACAATCAGAACATGCAAATGGTTTCTCTCCTGTGTGAGTCCTTTGGTGTTGAACCAGGCTGGAATTCTGACTGAAACTTTTCCGACAATCAGGACATTCAAAGGGTTTCTCTCCTGTGTGAATCCTCTGGTGTTTAATCAGGCTGGAATTTTCACTGAAACTTTTCCCACAGTCAGGACATTCAAAGGGTTTCTCTCCTGTGTGAGGCCTCTGGTGTTGAATCAGGCTGGAATTCTGACTGAAAAATTTCCCACAATCAGGACATTCAAAGGGTTTCTCCTTGGTGTGAGTCCATGTTACCATGCTTGCTAAAGCATTTACCGCATTGGGAACATTTGTACGGCTTCTCTCTTGTGTGGGTCCTTCCATGAAAGAAAATCAAGTTGTGACCAAAACTTTTGCCACATACAGAGTATTTGTACGTTTTTTCACCAGTATGGGTCCCCTCTGGCATAATCAGCTGTGATTTGCAAGTTGTATCTTTCCCAGAACAGAAACGTCTATGGAGCTTTTCCACAACTAATATTCTTGAGGTGGTCAAAAATATGGATAATATCTTTAGTGCTGCTTTGAATTACTGGTTGTTGTTATCCTCAGTTGTCCAGAGTGCTCATTGCCATCTTCTTTGTCTATAAGATTCAAATAAAAGTGTATCTTTAATTGTGCATAAAATGGTTGCAGAAGATGAGAAAAGAAGAAAAAAGTTTACATTATAATGAAAAAGCAAACATGCCACAATGCTCCAATAAGCTCTTACATTGATCATGATTCAACTGACACATGGAAGACCACCCAGATCCAAGTTTGAATATCCATTCAATGATTCTAATTCGATTGTTGACTTCAGTCAATCACAAATTCTTAGCAATGCAAAGGTTGTTTTCAAATACTATCAATTGAAAAAGAAACTACACCTGCTTTGATTTCTTGTGGTTTTACTTATCAGGGTATCATAAATATCATCGTAACAGAACAGAAGAGAATAACAGAATTGGAAGGGACCTTGGAGGTCACCCTATATCATTTCAGACAAATGGCTGTCTCATCTCTTCTAAAAAGCCTCCAGTGATGAGCACCACAACTTCTGAAGGCCAGCTGTTCTGCTGGTTAATTGTTCTCACCATTAGGAAATTTCTCACTGCTTCCAGAGTATAAAGAGGGGAAGTAACAGCCACGTACTGCTAATAAAATGCCCTTGATCAATTGATAATCAGCAAGTATGATTACATCTATCTCTGACACTGAGTTCTGTGTTAACACAATGCCAAAGAATAAAGAATCAGCAATGATCTTAGAGAAGAAATTGTTGCTGCCCATCAAATTGGGAAGGTTTAAAAGGTCATTTCCAAACAATTAAAAACCCATCATTCTACAGTGTGGAAGAGAAGTGTAAAGCATTCAGGAGAGTTGCTAATCTTCCCAGGAGTGGACGTTCAAGGAAATTCAGCCCAAGGTCAGATGGTGGAATGGCCAGAGAAATTGCAAAGAGTTATATCTCAGACTCTACAGCAGAGCTGTCAAACTAGTGGCCTGTGGGCCAGATGGGTCACGTACCGGCCACGGCCACGTTTAAAGAAGGGGGAAAATGTTGTGATACGTCACATGATCATGCAGTGATGACGCATGTTTGATGCCCCTGCTCTACAGGCTTCAGTTAGCATGTTAAATGTTAAGATTCATAACAATGGAATTAGAAAATTACTGAAGAAGTATGGTTCGTTTGGAAGGGTTGAATGGAGAAAGCCTCTTCTCTCTAAAAAGGTCATAGCACATGGCTGTTGTTTGCAAAGTTGCATCTGAACAAATCACAGGACTTCGGGAACACTGTCCTTTGCACAGACCAGACCAAAGTGGAGATGGTTGGCCATAATACAATTGGTCCAGAGGCCATCTCACCAATAGCTAAAGCTTGGCTGACAAAGGATTATGCAACAGGATAATGGTCACAAAACACATCAGCAAATCTACAACAAAATAGCTGAAAAAGAATCAAGGTGATGCAATCAAAGTCAAGAGCTCAACCCAATTGGCAGGACCTCAAGAGAGTTGTGCATAAAAAAACACCCACAAACCTCAATGAACTGAAGCAATGTTGTAAAAAAGACTGGGCCAAAATTCCTCCACAACACTGCAAGAGACTGATAAAGTCACACAGAAAACAATTACTTCTAGTTGTTGCTGATAAAGATAGTTCTACAAATTATTGAATCATACATTTTTCATATATGACTTCTCTGTTTTGGCTTCCTTTCTATAAAATAAATGATGACCTGATGTAATATTTCATGTGCTGTTGTTCATCTATGGTTGTATTTACCTACTATTAAGAACTCCTAAGGACCAATTGATTTTTACTATGCCTTGATACATAAAATCATAAAAGTCAAGGTGTGTATATTTTCTTTTTCACATGACTGTTTATCTGGAGGTCCTGGGGATAGATTATACATTTGCAGGTATGTACATTCAGAAATAAAAATATACACGCCTACAATATGAAGATAATTCATGTCTTTGAAGTCTGAAAAAACATCTGAAACCTTCTGAGCTATTGTTAATCAGGAATTGGATGAATTGGATGATTGCTCATATGTTGAGATGGCAAGGCTGAAGTTCAGGCCTCAAAAGGCTTTTGAAGCGACTTCCGGTTGGCTCCACGCGCATTGCAGACGCTCCTCCGTGAGCGCCCGATCCCCGGTATCGTAAAAGCCACCAGAACAGCCGAAAAACAGCTGTCTGGCGGTTGGAAACTTTCTCCCCGGGCGAAGGGGAGAGAGGAGAGCCGACAGGTGAAGGTAGAGCTCCCCAAGTGCCCTAGGAGAAATTCTGGGGCGCAAAGGGCGAAAGCTCCCTAGAAGCCTGTCAATCTGCTCCGGACCTTGGACGACTCTGCTAATTAGTGGAGCAAGGCGCCGCGACCAATTCTGCCAATAACAACTGAGGGGATTTCCAACATCCTAAATTGCTGCAGGCAGAACAAGCCAGGAGAAGTCAGACTGCAAGTATCTAAACTTAACTCCAATGTTCATTACCTCCTTCGGAAATAACAACTTAGTAAATTTGTAACAAGATGATTGAGGCTTGAAAGGGCGTGGAAAGTGAAAGTTAAAGGAAAGTTTCATTTCGCTGATAGCCTCTTGCTTGGGAAATATTTTTGTACTGAAAGGAGGAGGATTTTAAGACATCAATTTAAGACTGGAAAAAATTTCAACTTTGTTGAACTCTTCTTTTTGGCTTCTGATTAAAATACAAAGATTAATTTAAACTGAAAAATGGCCTCAAAACCTGTAAAGACTGTTCCTATTAAAGGAACTGGGAGTGCCGGAAGCTCTCCAGCCCATACTTCTAGAATGTAAGCCTCTGTTCCCCCAACAGATCCACAGACTTTAACGTTTGAAATGATACAAGAAGCCCTAAAAGCTACACAGGATAAAATTGCTACTGTGATTAATGAAAAAATTAATGAAATTAATGAAAAAACACAGTCTGTTTCAGATGAGATCTCAGTTCGGATTCAGGAAAATAGGGATGATATAATATTGGCATTTAAAGGTTTGGCAGGTCACATTGAAATCTTGGATGATAAAGTTGAAGAAATTAAGCAATCTACTGAAATTTTGGACAATAAATTAGGAGAGACTCAGAACAAAATTGAAAGGGCTGAAGCTGATGTAACAATGATTCAATACAGAGATATGGAATTTGCTCTAAGAATAAGAGGGGTGAAGGAGAACAAACAAGAGAATTTGAAAGAGATGATGTCAGAGGCATTGACACAGATGTTGGGGGTGCAGAAAGTGGAGTTAGGCTGGCAGATTGACAAGATATATCGCGTCAATTCGTGGGTGGCCAGACAGAAACATTTACCAAGAGACATTGTAATATACTTTACCACAAGGAGACTACGTAATGAAATTTTACAGGCTACCTTTAAAAATAAGCTTCAAGTGGAAGGCCAGGAGGTGATGACAATGAAAGAAATCCCCCCCCCCAAAAAAATGTTGCGAGCCAGAAGGGATTATGCCTTTCTGGTGGATGAACTGAGAAAATGCCAAATACAGTATAGATGGGAATCTATACTGCCAGCCGGCTTAGTTGTGAACTATTCGGGTGAGAGATATCGGCTTAATACAGTATGGAAAGCAAGAGATTTCTATGCCAACGTGTTAAAGGCTGGGCCACCAAAATCACCAGAAGTTAAAAGAAAAAAGGAAGTAATGGAAGGAGAGAGAGAAGAGCTGATGACAATAGTTCAGGGGGGAGCCTCGACCAGTCAAGAAGATTTGCTACAAATCCAGATAGCTGTTCAAGATTTGGATTTAATTGATATACCAGAAGAACCAAAGGATCAAAGACAGGCCAGAGCAGCAACAGCTAAACGCAAGGAAGAATTAAGACAGCAACAACTCCAGATGGTAACTCAAGGAACTACAAAAACAGAAGCAGTGGGAGGAGCCAGACCTAAAGGTCAAATGAGGCATGACCATCAGCAAATGCTCCAAATGCTTCAGAGGGCCAAACATGGGAACTAGATTTTTAACTTGGAATGTTAATGGTTTGAATTCTTCACAGAAGAGGAGGAAAATGTTTCACTATCTTAAACAATTTAAAAATGACGTAATTTGTTTACAAGAGACTCATATTAGGATAGAAGATCAAAAATATTTAATAAATACAAGATTAGGTACACATTATGTAGCAGCAGCACCAGAGAAGAAAAATGGTATAGTTATATATTTGAAAAGAGACTTAATTGCTAAATTAATTGAAGCAGACAATCAAGGAAGATTCTTAGCAATTGAACTTTTAATAAAGGGAGAAAAATTACTTTTAATTGGAGTATACGCCCCGAACCAACAACAGGAAAAATTTTATAATTGTCTACATTCTAAGTTGACACAATGGGGATACAAAACTTGTATCCTATTGGGTGATTGGAATGGTGTTTTGGATGTTAAAAAGAACAAGAAGGGACCTAAGCAAAATGTTTCAGCAAAAGCAAGATTGCCCAAATCGTTTTTGGAGATGATGGATGATTGGGAGTTGAGGGATATTTGGTGTGAAAGAAACCCAGAAGAAAAAGATTTTACTTTCTTTTCGGATAGACATCAACCCTTTTCAAGGATTGACTTTATACTAATTACTAACGACCTCTTTTCTAGGGTGAAGAATACGAAGATTTGTTCAAGAACATTGACAGACCATAGTCCAGTCTGGATGGAACTGGAGTATGGAAAGGGGCTTAGGAGGTCCTGGAGGTTAAACGATAATTTGTTTAGATATGAAGAAAATGTTAAACAGTGTAAAAAATTTATGAAAGAATTTTTTGTTATGAATATGCAAAAGGGTACATCAATGGAAATGGTGTGGGATGCAAGTAAAGCATATATGCGGTATTTTGATATATTTGAATAATAAGTACAGAAAAAAACAGGGGGAAAAAAGAAAGGAACTAGAAGAAGAGATTAGAAAACAAGAACGAGCTTTGATAGCCAATCCAACAGATAAGAGAATTAAAGAGGCAATTAATTTACTGAAAGGTCAATTTAACATGTTAATAGCAGACCAAGTGGCAACTAATTTACAATATGCTAAACATAATACTTTTTGTAATGCCAATAAACCTGGCAGATGGTTAGCATATTTGTTAAGGAAAAAGCAGAAATCAAGGACTATAGAGAAAATAAAATACAACGGTAAAGAGGTTCATGAGCAAGAATTGATTAAAAAATCTTTTTTAGAGTTTTACTCAAGGCCGTATACTGGTGATAAAATTCAAGATACAGATATAGATAGATATTTGCAGAAAGAGAACATTTATATAACTTCAAAAGAGCAGAGGGATAGTTTAAATCAATTGATAACTTCCGAGGAAATTTTGTTTGCAATTAAGCAATTGAAGGTGGGTAAAGCTCCTGGGACGGATGGTTTGACAGCTGTTTATTATAAAAGTTTACAGGAGGAAATGGTGGAACCACTGAAGGAATTATTTAACAATATACAACAGGGAGGAGAGGTACCTCCAACTTGGAAGACGGCTTTTATTTCTTTGATCCCAAAAGAGGGTCAAGATCATACAGATCCAAAAAACTACAGGCCGATTTCATTTTTAAATACATATTATAAGATTTTTTGCTAAAATATTAGCAAATAGATTAATGATAGTTATGCAGCAAATGATTCATCATGATCAAACTGGTTTTATAAATGGTAGACAAATGAAAAGTAATGTAAGGCAAATTGTTAACTTACTAGAGTATTTGGGGAGGAACAACCAGGTCCCCGCAATGCTAGTATTTTGGATGCTGAGAAAGCCTTTAATAGATTGAATTGGCATTTTCTATTGAAATTAACAGAAAGGATGCAACTTGGAGATTATTTTATACAATCTATTAAGGCAATATATCAGAAACAAACAGCGCAAATAATAATTAATGGTGGTTTAACAGATATTTTTAATATAGAAAAAGGAACAAGGCAAGGTTGTCCCTTGTCTCCATTGTTGTTTATTTTGACGCTGGAAATTTTACTGAGTAAAATATGTGGGACAGATACAATAAAGGGAATTAAAATCAGACAGCATGAGTATAAGTTACGGGCATTTGCGGATGACCTGTTTGTTACCTTAGCCCAACCAGCACAATCGATTACAGCCTTGATGGATATAATTAACCCATATGGACAAGTATCTGGTTTTAAAATAAATACAGCTAAAACAAAGATAATAGCTAAAAATATGACTAGAAGCCAAAAAGAAGAGATAGAAAGGGTAACAGGATTTGAGATAGGAAAGAAGGTTAAATATTTAGGGGTTTATATTGTGACCACAAATATGAAACTATATCAGCACAATTATGAACCGTTGTGGCAAAAAATACAGAAAGAGATGGAAAAATGCAAAAAATTACAATTGTCCTTGCTGGGAAGGATAGCGGCAGTAAAAATGAATGTCTTACTAAGGTTTTTATTTTTTTTTTCAAATGATACCTATACTTAAAAAGTTGAAAATTTGAAGGAATGGCAGAAGGGCATAAATAAATTTGTGTGGGCAGGGAAGAAACCGAGAGTAAATCAAAAGATAATGCAAGATACACGAGAAAGAGGAGGTCTTCAAATGCCCATTTTAAGATTGTATTATGAAGCTGCTGCCCTCTCAGCAGTTAATGATTGGCTAAATTTAACGGAGGAAAGGATATGAAACATTGAAGGATATGGTCTGGTCTATGGCTGCTTATTTATTGTATGATAAGAAAGTAGATAAGACTTTTAAAAGTCATATATTAAAGAATGCTTTATTGCGTGTCTGGAAGAAGTATCAATACAAATTAAACAATAAGTTACCAATATGGACAGTACCCAGACACGCGATAGAGGATATAAATGTGGAGCAAAAACAAGATACGATTACATAAAAGGAACTCCTTTATAAAGAAGGAGTTAGATTACAACTAAAATCTATGGAACAATTAAGAGAAGGAGGAATATTTATTTATTTATTTATTTATTTATTAAATTTTTATACCGCCCCCTCTCCCGAAGGACTCGGGGCGGTGAACAGCCAGAATTAAAAACACACAATACAAATATTAAAATACATTAAAACAAAATTAAATTATCTTAGGCTTCTCCAATTTAAAACCCCATTACCCATAAAATTCACCCAATTAAAATTTTTTAACCCAGCCCGGCTTGCTGAAATAAAAAAGTCTTCAGGGCCCGGCGGAAGGTCCGGAGGTCCGGGATTAGTCGTATCCCTGGGGGTAGCTCATTCCAGAGGGCGGGTGCCCCCACAGAGAAGGCTCTTCCCCGGGGGGTCGCCAGCCGACATTGCCTGACAGATGGCACCCTGAGGAGACCCTCTCTGTGGGAGCGTGTTGGCCGGTGGGAGGTTATCGGAGGCAAAAGGTGGTCTCGTAAATAACTGGGTCCTAACCCATGGAGCGCTTTGAAGATAAGAACCAACACCTTGAAGCGCACTCGGAAGACCACTGGAAGCCAATGCAGCTCGCGCAGGAGAGGTGAAACGTGGGAGCGCCATGTTGCCCCCATAAGTACCCGCGCGGCCGCATTCTGCACCAGTTGGAGCCTCCGAGTGCTCCTCAAGGGGAGCCCCATGTAGAGAGCGTTGCAGTAGTCGAGGCGGGAAGTAACGAGGGCATGAGTGACCGTGCATAGGGAGTCCCGATCCAGAAAGGGGCGCAACTGGCGTATCAGGCGAACCTGATAGAAAGCCCCCCTGGCCACGGCCATCATATGCTCTTCTAAAGACAGCCGTGCGTCCAGGAGGACACCCAAGTTACGCGCCCTCTCCGTGGGGGCCAATGTCTCGCCCGCAATAGTCAGCGATGGCACCAGCTGACTATATCGGGACGCCGGCAGCCACAGCCACTCAGTCTTGGAGGGATTGAGTCGGAGCCTGTTCCTCCCCATCCAGACCCGCACCGCCTCCAGGCACCGGGACATCACTTCAAGGGCATCGTTGGGGTGGTCTGGGGTGGAGATGTACAGCTGGGTGTCATCAGCGTACAAATGGCACTGCACCCCAAAACCACGGATGATCTCGCCCAGCGGCTTCACATAAATGTTGAACAGGAGAGGCGAGAGGACCGACCCTTGTGGCACCCCACAAACCAAGTGCCTTGAGGTCGACCTCTGCCCTCCAGCCAACACAGACTGCGACCGGTCGGTGAGATAGGAGGAGAACCACCGTAAAACAGTGCCTCCCACTCCCAACCCCTCCAACCGGCGCAGCATGATACCATGGTCGATGGTATCAAAAGCCGCTGAGAGGTCTAATAGGACCAGAACAGAGGAACAACCTCTGTCCCGAGCCATCCAGAGATCATCAACCAACGCGACCAATGCAGTTTCCGTGCTGTACCCGGGCCTGAAGCCGGACTGGAACGGATCTAGATAGACGGTTTCATCCAGGTCCATTAGAACTTGGTTTCAGTATGGACAGCTGCAGGCCAGATGGGGAGAAGATCAGAAAACTGGTATTTTGCAACAGGATGAGAACTTGATAAAACAAATAAGAGACAAAAGTCAAATGCATATAAAAAGGTTGTATAATGTATTAGTGGAAATACATTCAGAAACAGAGCTAGTCAAGGATTGTATGATAAAATGGGCACAAAATATAGGAGAACCAATAATGATGGAAACATGGGGAAAGATATGGGTTAGAAATGTAAGATTTACACAAGCCCAAAATTTAAGAGAGAACTTTTATAAAATCTTTTATAGATGGCATTTAGATCCAAAAAAACTAGCCTGTATGTATCCAAATTTACAACCTAAATGTTGGCAATGTGAGTGTGAAGACACTACGTATTTTCATATATGGTGGACATGTAAAAAAATTAAGGCTTTTTGGATAAAAATATGGTGGATTATTCAAAATATTTTAAAGAAAAAGATCAAATTTACACCACAGTTGTTTTTTTTCATTTGATTTATATGACGCCCTTCTCCGGAGACTCAGGGCATCTTACAATGCGTTAAGCAATAGCCTTCATACTTTTGTATATTTTATACAAAGTCAGCTTATTGCCCCCACAAACTGGGTCCTCATTTCACCTACCTTTGAAAGGATGGAAGGCTGAGTCAACCTTGAGCCTTGGAGAGATTCGAACCAGCAGTAATTGCAGGCAGCTGTGTTAATAACAGAGTGCTTAGACCACTGTACTATCAAGGCTCTTTTGTTGGGAATAGTTACAGAATGTACTGTGACAGAGACTAAGTTGGTTTTAAACTTAATAACAGCAGCCAGGTTACTGGTGGCACAGTATTGGAAGAAAGAAGATCCACCTACTATTGAGGAATGGACATTAAAAGTCGCGCATTTGGCAGAGATGGCGAAAATTTCATCATATCTTAAAGATCACTCAAACGAAAGATATATATAGGAATGGAGAAGGTGGATTGACTATATTCAAAACAACTATCAGACTAAGAAGTTTCATATAGCTTATGAATGAAACATTTTTAATCTTTAGTTTATGTTTTTAGTGTTTTGAGTTATAAGGAGTTAAAGAACTAGGGAGAATTTGAACCCAACAAATTGTTAGCATATTTTAGTTTTATGTTTGTGAATGCTATACCCTGTGCTTGTTCTGGGAAGTCTAGGGATGGGGGTGGGCGGGCAAGGGGGGTGGGATGGGGTGAGGGTGGAGCGGTGGGAGTGGGGAGAAAATGTTTGTATCTTTTATAAGATGGAAAATTTCACAGGAAACACTAGCCTATGGGTTAGCCACATGACCAAAACCACAGAAGGCAAACTTGAATATTTTTATAATTTCTATATCTTCTCTGTCATGTGCCAACTGCCTCTTATGTAATGAAGCGAAAGCAAAGAAATGTATAAATATCTGCCTTTCACTACGCTCAGGGTTCCTTCCTTCTTAGGAGGATGAAGAAATGCATTGGCTTATCAACACACACACACACACACACACACACTTGGACTCTGTCTCTTATTTCACTGAGCCATATCTGTCAATCGCAGTTATGTCACGGTAAGGTTGGTGGCCAATACATTTTATAAATAAATACACCTGAACAGTCAAAACATTCAATAGCTATTTTTTAAAAAGTGCTGGGTTAAGCACAGTGGAGCCTGGGGGGGCACCAATAGGAAACACATACTTGTTAGCTAGAAATGGAAGTAGAACAAAACAAGAACAACCCAAAAAAGACCAGAGGCAAATAAATCCGATCTTGTTGCCCAGAAAACATCAGGTCCATAAGAGAAGAATTGAGTTGGGGGGACCTTGGAGGTCTTCTAGTCCATCCCCTGTTCAGGCAGGAGACCCTATTCCGTCCAGAACAAATGGCTGCCCAATCGCCCCTCAAAACCCTCCAGGGACGGAGCAGCCACAACCTCTGGAGGGAAGCCATTCCCAAAGAACCAACCTCCCCTTGAAAGAGGCTTTTTCAAGCTTCCCACCAGCAGAAATTGCAGCCCCCAGTTTCCCAGCCTGCAGCACCAGTGGGCTTCCATTTGGGGAGGGAAGGAACCTGCAGCAGCCGCAGCTGAGAGGCTTCAGCCCAGTTGCTTCTCCGCTTCCAGCCCAAGTTGCTCCCGGACTCTCCTCCCACCTGCTGCCCTCCACTCACCTGGCAGCTGCTGCTTCGACCATGGAAACAGCACAAAAGCCGCTCTGCACACACCACCTTCCTCCCATCAGCCATCCGGAAGAGGAAGTTCCTCTGCGCCTCTCCTCTCTTCCCAGCCTTTCTAGCAATGCAGTGTTGATGGCTTTCTAGGCACAGATGTTGCCTGACCGCCATCTAGCGACAGGAGGTGGAAAAACACGCTTTTCCAATCTCCACCAAGGCGTTGGGAAGAGGTTTCCTGTGATTACATTGCAGCAGGTCGTTTTCGATTCCCAGCAACCGACCTTTGCAACTGAGCCAAGTGAAAAAGTGAAACGTGATGCTACTTCGGTTTTGGTGCCTTTCGGTCAGTCTTGATGCCTGGCCTTGCAGTTTTTATTCTGGTCAACTGAGCAGAGATAATTTCTATATAAGAATGTGTGATGACAATTTCTCAACAGAGAAAAAGGAGGAAGGTGCAATTATATTTTTCTTTTTCCGATTCCTTTCCTGCTTCTCTCTATCCATTCTTTGTTTTTATTTGATTTATATATTTTATTAGATTAAATTTTCTAATTAAAAAAAGGAATGTGTATGAAACAAAGAGTCAGTCTTGATGCCTGGCCTTGCAGTTTCCTTGGCAAGGATTTTGTATATTTTATTAGATTAATATTTTGAATGTAAAAAAGGAATGGGTATCAAACAAAGAGTGATCATTGTTGCATGAACATGTGTATTATCAATCTTTTTTCCAGCCCTTGGAAATGCCTTTTGGAAACATTTCTCTTACCATATACACAGTCGTCTCCTCTTGTTAAATCCCCTTTTCCAGCCCTGCTGGGTATGTGACTTTCTCACTTTGACCTAATGGAGACTTCTGTGTATGCAAAGTTACAGACGCACAAGGCATTTAGCATGGGTGTGCTTGGAAGCATCTCTGGGCAGCACGAATGAAGCTGGCTCCCTTTGAGCCTCTGACCCACTGATTCTCCTGGGTCTTAAATCCTTGGCAGACACAGGAAATCAGTCATAAAGTTTGGGAGATGTAGAGAGGTTTTGATCTCCATTGAGTCACCCCTAAGAAAGTGCAAAATCTATACATCAGCTTTCTGGAAAGTATTGCCCTCCAAGTCTTTTGCCCAAACTGTTTGGGAATAATAAAGCTAACTCCTGTGGAGATTGGGAAGGCTGCTCAGAGCAAGTCTTCCCCCAAGTGAGATTTAGGCTCTTCAAGGATGCAGACAGAAAGAATCTCTCCTATCTAGATGTGGTTTGGAAGGTGGGTGTTATTGTTACTGTTCCAGGTTTCATTATTCTATTCAAAGGATGAAGCTGGAAATAATTTAGCAGCTGTGCATACAAACAAGAACTTCATAAATATTTATGGCACAACACGTCCCTAATCTTGGGAAGCTAAGTAGGTCAGGCTTCACTCTCCAAAGTTGCAAAAGTAGGTTTTGGGGAGTTATCCTGCACTCCCGTTTCTCTGCAGTTTCCTTGGCAAGGTTTTTTGTAAGCAGATTTCCCTTCAAAGACCTGAGCGGACGGGACAGGCCAAGGCCTCTGAGATGGCTTTGTGCCTAAAGCAGGACCGGAAATGAGCGTCTCTCAGGCTGTAGCCTGGTGACCACCAAACTGGGCTTTCTTCCTCCCCAAAAAATCTATCCATACAGCTGTTCCTGCTACTCCAGCCCCAAATTCAAGGCTGCAGTTTTTAAGATCCAGTATCTTCCAAATATAACACCTACTTTCCACCTTTCAATCTGAGCTTCAAAGTTTGGTTCTGAGGAAATGGACTGTTCGTCTGAGTAGGGACTTATGGCTTTTGACCTCGCTCTATAGACCATCCGCTCTGACTCTTAGGTTGGCTTTATTTAATTTTGCTTGATTATCTACTGTACAATTTTTTTCTCACATCTCCCCACCAAGAGGGGAGAACCACAAAAGTATCAGTCCCTTGGTGCTGCTCTCAGGCCCCAGCTGTCAAAGTCTTAACAAGGAGGCCCCTAAAAACAAAGTAGATCACAGCAGGAGTTGTGAATAAACCTGGAGACCCTGTGCTGAAAACCACAATCCCTTTTCTCCTCAACTATTTCTACAGCTCTTCTTCATGAAGGTCACCTGCAGGGCAGAACAGCCTTTACATCTGAAATTTTACACTGGTTTTGTCACTGCCCCAAACTCCCCCAAAATATTTGCTATTTATGTGGTTTCTTCCATTTGCATGCCTCATTCTTGACACAATCTGAACAGACATGCTTCGTGCGCTGAATTCCTGGAACAGTTAGGAAAAGATGAACTTTGAATCCCTCCACTCTACGCTCACTTTCTCCTCATAAGAGCCATGGTGGCGCAGTTTGGCAGCTCAATTCCCACCGGCTCAAGGTTGACTTGGCTTTCTATCCTTCCGAAGTGGGTAAACTGAGGACCCAGATTGTTGGGGACAATATGCTGACTATGTAAACCACTCAGAGAGGGCTATAAAGCACTGTGAAGCGGTAAATAAGTCAAGGTGCTATTGCTATTATATGAGGAGCCACAATCTCTTAACTATAGTCTGGGTGCTCCTATCCCAAAGAGATGCTGGCTGGGGGAATTCTGGGGCTGAAAATCTCGGGGGCACCCAGGGAGAAAAAGGCTGGGACTATGCCTCTGGCATTTCTATCATCTACCATGATAAAAATGCAAAGAACACTCCCAAAAAGATTTTTACATAATTGCACAATTTCTGCAAAAATAAATATTCAGCAACTTCTGCTGCTGATGGCCAGACAGCCTTTATCAAACTAGTATGTTCCAATTTTTTCTTTCTTCCTTTCTGACTAATATCATGAGATATTTGCCTACAAAAAATCAGGCAAATTCTTTGTAGTCAAATTAAATGGTCAATTTCTCAGCTGGACTTACAAGGTGACATTAGAAATGAAATTCAAACTCTGTCTACACTCATCACTTTGGGCCTCATGTGGATTTTCTTGTGTACGATAAGGTTGGAAGGTTTCCTGAAGCATCATGCACACTCGGGGCATTTAAATGGTTTTTCCCCTGTGTGTATGATTTAGAAGGCTATCCTTAGTACTGAAATCTTTCCCACAGTCTGGACACTCATATGGTTTCTCTCCTGTGTGAGTTCTCTGGTGTCTAACCAAGCTAGAAATTTCACTGAAACATTTCCCACAATCAGGACATTCAAATGGTTTCTCTCCTGTGTGAGTTATCTGGTGTCTAATCCAGCTGGAATTATCACTGAAACACTTCCCACAATCAGGACATTTAAAGGGTTTCTCTCCTGTATGATTCCTCTGGTGTTTAACCTAGCTGGAATTCTGACTGAAACATTTCCCACAGTCAGGACATTCAAAGGGTTTCTCTCCTGTGTGAATCCTCTTGTGGCCAATGAGGGTGGAATTTCAACTGAAACTTTTCCCACAGTCAGGACATTCAAACGGTTTCTCTCCTGAGTGAATCCTCTGGTGTTGAACCAAGCTGGAATTCTAATCGAAACATTTCCCATAATCAGGACATTCAAATAGTTTCTCTCCTGTGTGAGTTATCTGGTGTCTAATCCAGCTGGAATCATCACTGAAACATTTCCCACAATCAGGGCATTCAAAGGGTTTCACTCCTATGTGAATCCTCTGGTGTTTAACCAGGCTGGAATTATGACTGAAACTTTTCCCACAATCAGGACATTCAAAGGGTTTCTCCCCTGTGTGAATCCTCTGGTGGCCAATGAGGTTGTACTTCCGACTGAAACTTTTCCCACAATCAGGACATTCAAAGGGTTTCTCTCCTGTGTGAGTCCTCTGGTGGCCAATGAGGTTGTACTTCCGACTGAAACTTTTCCCACAATCAGGACATTCAAAGGGTTTTTCTCCTGTGTGAGTCCCCTGGTGTTTAACCATACTGGAATTCTGACTGAAACTTTTCCCACAGTCAGGACATTCAAACGGTTTCTCTCCTGTGTGAATCCTTTGGTGTTGAACCAGACTGGTATTCTGACTGAAACTTTTCCCACAATCAGGACATTCAAAGGGTTTCTCTCCTGTGTGAGTCCTCTGGTGTTTAACCAGGCTGGAATTCTGACTGAAACTTTTCCCACAATCAGGACATTCAAAGGGTTTCTCTCCTGTGTGAGTCCTCTGGTGGTCAATGAGGTTGGTATTTAGACTGAAACTTTTCCCACAGTCAGGACATTCAAAGGGTTTCTCTCCTGTGTGAGTCCTCTGGTGGCCAATGAGCTTGGAATTCTGACTGAAACTTTTCCCACAATCAAGACATTCAAATGGTTTCACTCCTGTGTGAATCCTCTGGTGTTGAACCAGGCTGGAATTCTGACTGAAACTTTTCCCACAATCAGGACATTCAAAGGGTTTCTCTCCTGTGTGAGTCCTCTGGTGTTTAATCAGGCTGGAATTTTGACTGAAACATTTCCCACAATCAGGACATTCAAAGAGTTTCACTCCTATATGAATCCTCTGGTGTTGAACCAGGCTGGAATTATGACTGAAACTTTTCCCACAGTCAGGATGTTCAAAGGGTTTCTCTCCTGTGTGAATCCTCTGGTGGCCAATGAGGTTGGAATTTTGACTGAAACTTTTCCCACAGTCAGGACATTTAAAGGGTTTCTCCTTGGTGTGAGTCCACGTTGCCATGCTTGCTAAAGCATTTACCGCATTGGGAACATTTGTAGGGCTTCCCTCTTGTGTGGGTCCTTCCATGAAAGAAAATGAAGTTGTTCTGACTAAAGCTTTTGCCACATTCAGAGTATTTGTACGATTTTTCTCCAGTCTGGATCCCCTCTGGCATAATCAGCTGTGATTTGCAAGTTATATCTTTCCCAGAACAGAAACGTCTATGGAGCTTTTCCACAACTAATATTCTTGAGGTGGTCAAAAATATGGATAATGCCTTTAGTGCTGCTTTGATTTACTGGTGATTTTCTTCCTCCGAGAGCGAGGCCTGCAACACTGTCTGCTCTACGTGGCTTCCTCCCCAGTAACTTCCAGATATTTCCCTCTTTTCCTGAATGGAAAAATAATCTCCCTTGACTTTTCATGCAATGTATGCTTTAATTTCACACTCTATTTTTCCAGTTAGAAATCTCTTCTTGATTTTCTCTCATTTCTCTCTCACCTGCTGGGGGACTCTCTGAAGGAAATGGGAAATATTTTGATTTCTGGACTGACTTGTTTTGCTATTCAAAGTTGTTTGTTATCCTCAGTTGTCCAGAGTGCTCATTGCCATCTTCTTTGTCTATAAGATTCAAATAAAAGTGTATCTTTAATTGTGCATAAAATGGTTGCAGAAGATGAGAAAAGAAGAAAAAAGTTTACATTATAATGAAAAAGCAAACATGCCACAATGCTCCAATAAGCTCTTACATTGATCATGATTCAATTGACACATGGAAGACCACCCAGATCCAAGTTCGAATATCCATTCAATGATTTATTTTATTTATTTTATTTTTCAATTTATATACCGCCCTTCTCCCTGAGGACTCAGGGCGGTGCACAGCCAGAATTAAAAACATGAAATACAAATATTAAAAACAATTAAAATCTATATAAATTTGGCCCAAAATTTAAAAAAACCACAAACCAATTAAACATTTAAAAATTTTTAAAAATTTCTTCCTAAGCCAGCCCGGCTTGCTGGAAAAAGTGGGTTTTAAGGGCACGGCGGAAGGCACTGAGGTCTTGGATTCTCCTTATCTCTGGGGCAGCTGATTCCAGAGGGTAGGTGCCCCCACAGAGAAGGCTCTCCCCCTGGGGGTCACCAGCCTACATTGTTTGGCTGATGGCACCCTGAGGAGGCCCTCTCTGTGGGAGCGCACGGGTCGATGGGAGGTCGTCGGTAGCAGCAGGCGGTCTCGAAGATAGCTAGGCCCTATGCCATGGAGCGCTTTAAAGGTGATAACCAACACCTTGAAGCGCACCCGGAAGACCACCGGGAGCCAGTGCAGCTCGCGCAGGAGCGGTGTTACATGGGAGCACCATGCTGCTCCCATCACTACCCGCGCTGCTGCGTTCTGGACCAGCTGGAGCCTCCGGGTGCCCCTCAAGGGGAGCCCCATGTAGAGAGCATTGCAGTAGTCAAGGCGAGAGGTGACGAGGGCGTGAGTGACTGTGCACAGGGAATCCCGATCAAGAAAGGGCCGCAACTGGCGAATCAGGCGAACCTGATAAAAGGTCCCCCTGGTTACAGCCGTCAGATGTTCCTCCAAGGACAGCTGCATATCCAGGAGGACTCCCAGATTGCGAGCCCTTTCTGTGGGGGCCGAGGACTCGCCCCCAATAGTCAATGATGGAGTCAACTGACTATATCGGGATGCCGGGAGCCACAGCCACTCAGTCTTGGAAGGGTTGAGTCTGAGCCTGTTCCTCCCCATCCAGATCCGCACAGCCTCCAGGCACTGAGACATCACTTCAAGGGCATCGTTGGGGTGGCCTGGGGTGGAGATGTACAGCTGGGTGTCATCAGCGTACTGGTGGTATCTCACCCCAAAGCCACGGATGATCTCGCCCAGCGGCTTCACATAAATGTTGAACAGGAGGGGCGAGAGGACCGACCCCTGAGGCACTCCACATATAAGAGGCCTTGAGGTCGACCTCTGCCCCCCTGCCAACACAAACTGCGACCGGTCGGAGAGAAAGGAGGAGAACCACCGCAATACGGTGCCTCCCACCCCCAACTCTTCCAGCCGGTGCAGCATGATACCATGGTCGATGGTATCAAAAGCCGCTGAGAGGTCTAACAGGACCAGAACAGAGGAGCAACCCCTGTCCCGAGCCCTCCAGAGATCATCAACCAACGCGACCAATGCCGTTTCCGTGCTGTGCCCAGACCTGAAACCCGACTGGAATGGATCTAGATAAGATGTTTCCTCCAGGAATTGTGGAAACTGTCGCGCGACCACACTCTCAACAACCTTCGCCATGAAGCGAAGGTTGGAGACAGGACGATAGTTGGCCAATATTGCCGGATCCAGGGACGGCTTCTTGAGGAGAGGCCTCACCACCGCCTCTTTCAAGGCAGCGGGGAAGTAACCCTCACTCAACAAAGCATTAATGACGCCCTGGAGCCAGCCTCGTGTAACCTCCCGGGAAGCCAGTCACATGACTGTTTATCTGGAGGTCCTGGGGATAGATTATACATTTGCAGGTATGTACATTTAGAAATAAAAATATACACACCTACAATATGAAGATAATACATGTCTTTGAAGTCTGAAAAACATCTGAAACCTTCTGAGCTATTGTTAATCAGAAATTGGATGAATTGGATGATTGCTCATATGTTGAGATGGCAAGGCTGAAGTTCAGGCCTCAAAAGGCTTTTGAAGCCATGGAAAATTTCATAGGAAACACAAGCCTATGGGTTAGCACGTGACCAAAACCACAGAAGGCAAACTTGACTATTTTTATAATTTCTATATCTTCTCTGTCATGTGCCAACTGCCTCTTATGTAATGAAGCGAAAGCAAAGAAATGTATAAATATCTGCCTTTCACTACGCTCAGGGTTCCTTCCTTCTTAGGAGGATGAAGAAATGCATTGGCTTATCAACACACACACACACACACACACACTTGGACTCTGTCTCTTATTTCACTGAGCCATATCTGTCAATCGCAGTTATGTCACGGTAAGGTTGGTGGCCAATACATTTTATAAATAAATACACCTGAACAGTCAAAACATTCAATAGCTATTTTTTAAAAAGTGCTGGGTTAAGCACAGTGGAGCCTGGGGGGGCACCAATAGGAAACACATACTTGTTAACTAGAAATGGAAGTAGAACAAAACAAGAACAACCCAAAAAAGACCAGAGGCAAATAAATCCGATCTTGTTGCCCAGAAAACATCAGGTCCACAAGAGAAGAATTGAGTTGGGGGACCTTGGAGGTCTTCTAGTCCATCCCCTGTTCAGCCAGGAGACCCTATTCCGTCCAGAACAAATGGCTGCCCAATCTCCCCTCAAAACCCTCCAGGGACGGAGCAGCCACAACCTCTGGAGGGAAGCCATTCCCAAAGAACCAACCTCCCCTTGAAAGAGGCTTTTTCAAGCTCCCCACCAGCAGAAATTGCAGCCCCCAGTTTCCCAGCCTGCAGCACCAGTGGGCTTCCATTTGGGGAGGGAAGGAACCTGCAGCAGCCGCAGCTGAGAGGCTTCAGCCCAGTTGCTTCTCCGCTTCCAGCCCAAGTTGCTCCCGGACTCTCCTCCCACCTGCAGCCCTCCACTCACCTGCCAGCTGCTGCTTCCACCATGGAAACAGCACAAAAGCCGCTCTGCACACCAACTTCCTCCCATCAGCCATCCGGAAGAGGAAGTTCCTCTGCGCCTCTCCTCTCCTCTCCTCCCATCCTTTCTAGCAATGCAGTGTTGATGGCTTTCTAGGCACAGACGTTGCCTGACCGCCATCTAGCGACAGGAGGTGGAAAAACACGCTTTTCCAATCTCCACCAAGGCGTTTGGAAGAGGTTTCCTGTGATTACATTGCAGCAGGTCGTTTTCGATTCCCAGCAACCGACCTTTGCAACTGAGCCAAGTGAAAAAGTGAAACGTGATGCTACTTCGGTTTTGGTGCCTTTGGGTCAGTCTTGATGCCTGGCCTTGCAGTTTTTATTCTGGTCAACTGAGCAGAGATAATTTCTATATAAGAATGCGTGATGACAATTTCTCAACAGAGAAAAAGGAGGAAGGTGCAATTATATTTTTCTTTTTCCGATTCCTTTCCTGCTTCTCTCTATCCATTCTTTGTTTTTGTTTGATTTATATATTTTATTACATTAAATTTTCTAATTAAAAAAAGGAATGTGTATGAAACAAAGAGTCAGTCTTGATGCCTGGCCTTGCAGTTTCCTTGGCAAGGATTTTGTATATTTTATTAGATTAATATTTTGAATGTAAAAAAGGAATGGGTATCAAACAAAGAGTGGTACATTGTTGCATGAACATCTGTATTACCAATCTTTTTTCCAGCCCTTGGAAATGCCTTTTGGAAACATTTCTCTTACCATATACAGACAGTCATCTCCTCTTCTTAAACCCCCTTTTCTAGCCCTGCTGGGTATGTGACTTTCTCACTTTGACCTAATGGAGACTTCTGTGTATGCAAAGTTACAGACGCACAAGGCATTTAGGATGGGTGTGCTTGGAAGCATCTCTGGGCAGCAGGAATGAAGCTGGCTCCCTTTGAGCCTCTGACCCACTGATTCTCCTGGGTCTTAAATCCTTGGCAGACACAGGAAATCAGTCATAAAGTTTGGGGGATGTAGAGAGGTTTTGATCTCCACTGAGTCATCCCTAAGAAAGTGCAAAATCTATACGTCAGCTTTTTGCAAAGTATTGCCCTCCAAGTCTTTTGCCCAAAGGATGCAGACAGAAAGAATCTCTCCTATCTAGATGTGGTTTGGAAGGTGGGTGTTATTGTTACTGTTCCAGGTTTCATTATTCTATTCATAGGATGAAGCTGGATATAATTTAGCAGCTGTGCATACAAACAAGAACTTCATAAATATTTATGGCACAACATAATCTTGGGAAGCTAAGTAGGTCAGGCTTCACTCTCCAAAGTTGCAAAAGTAGGTTTTGGGGAGTTATCCTGCACTCCCGTTTCTCTGCAGTTTCCTTGGCAAGATTTTTTGTAAGCAGATTTCCCTTCAAAGACCTGAGAGGACGGGACAGGCCAAGGCCTCTGAGATGGCTTTGTGCCTAAAGCAGGACCGGAAATGAGCGTCTCTCAGGCTGTAGCCTGGTGACCACCAAACTGGGCTTTCTTCCTCCCCAAAAAATCTATCCATGCAGCTGTTCCTGCTACTCCAGCCCTAAATTCAAGGCTGCAGCTTTCAAGATCCAGTATCTTCCACATAACACCTACTTTCCACCTTTCAATCTGAGCTTCAACTTTTAATTCTGAGGAAATGGACTGTTCGTCTGAGTAGGGACTTATGGCTTTTGACCTCGCTCTATAGACCATCCGCTCTGACTCTTAGGTTGGCTTTATTTAATTTTGCTTGATTATCTACTGTACAACTTTTTTCTCACATCTCCCCACCAAGAGGGGAGAACCACAAAAGTATCAGTCCCTTGGTGCTGCTCTCAGGCCCCAGCTGTCAAAGTCTTAACAAGGAGGCCCCTAAAAACAAAGGAGATCACAGCAGGAGTTGTGAATAAACCTGGAGATCCTGTGCTGAAAACCACAATCCCTTTTCTCCTCAACTCAGTATTTCTACAGCTCTTCATGAAGGTCACCTGCAGGGCAGAACAGCCTTTACATCTGAAATTTTACACTGGTTTTGTCACTGCCCCAAACTCCCCCAAAATATTTGCTATTCATGTGGTTTCTTCCACTTGCGTGCCTCATTCTTGACACAATCTGAACAGACATGCTTCGTGCGCTGAATTCCTGGAACAGTTAGGAAAAGATGAACTTTGAATCCCTCCACTCTACGCTCACTTTCTCCTCATAAGAGCCATGGTGGCGCAGTTTGGCAGCTCAATTCCCACCGGCTCAAGGTTGACTTTGCTTTCTATCCTTCCGAGGTCGGTAAAATGAGGACCCAGATTGTTGGGGGCAATATTCTGACTATGTAAACCACTTAGAGAGAGCTATAAAGCAATGTGAAGCAGTAAATAAGTCAAGGTCCTATAATTATTATTTTTATTATTATAATTTTATTTCTATACCGCCCTTCTCCTGCGGGACTCAGGGCGGAGTACAACCAAGATAAAACATTGTATATAAAATTTAAAAACAATTTAAAAAACAATTAAATAATTTCGGCCCAACATATTAAAAACAACCCAATTAAAACTAAATTCAATTAAAACTGAGAGGATGGGATCAAGCCAGCCCAGCTAGATGGAATAGGTGTGTTTTCAGGGCCCAACGAAAAGTCCAGAGGTCTGATATCGTGCGTATCTCAGGGGGTAGGTCATTCCAGAGGGCGGGTGCTGTCACAGAGAAGGCTCTCCCCCTGGGGGTCGCCAGCCGACACTGTCTGGCCGACGGCACCCTGAGGAGGCCCTCTCTGTGCGAGCGAACCGGTCGGTGGGAGGCTATTGGCGGCAGAAGGCGGTCTCGCAGATAACCCGGCCCTAAGCCATGGAGCGCTTTAAAGGTGGTCACCAACACCTTGAAGCGCACCCGGAAGACCACAGGAAGCCAGTGCAGCTCGCGCAGGAGAGGTGTCATATGTGAGCACCTCGTCGCTCCCATAATCCCCCGCGCGGCCGCATTCTGGAATAACTGTAGCCTCCGGGTGCACCCCAAGGGGAGCCCCATGTAGAGAGCATTGCTGTAGTCCAGGCGGGAAGTGGCGAGTGCTTGAGTGACCGTGCGTAGGGAGTCCCGATCCAGAAAGGGGCGCAACTGGCGTATCAGGTGAACCTGATAAAAAGCCCCCCTGGCCACGGCCGTCATGTGCTCTTCTAAAGACAGCCGTGGATCCAGGAGGACACCTAAGTTGCGAGCCCTCTCCGTGGGGGCCAGTGATTCGCTCCCGATAGCCAGCGATGGCACCAGCTGGCTATATCAGGATGCCAGAAGCCACAGCCACTCGGTCTTGGAAGGGTTGAGTCGGAGCCTGTTTCTCCCCATCCAGGCCCACACGGCCTCCAGACACTGGGACATCACTTCTTCTTCTTTTTTTTTTTTAATTTATTTATTTAAAACAGTACATCAAACAAAAAAGAAATAGTCAAACAAACGATCGCGACAGAAACTTTACATGATATTTACGCTTTCTACGGTATGTAGGCTTCAGTCAAATTTAACAAATATTAAACATAGTCCTGGTTATACTTGACTTTTTGGGTGTCTGTTGTTCAACCAAACATACCATTTGTCCCAACATTGGAAATATACGGAGTCCTTTTGATCTCGCAATGCTTTAGTCAGTCTGTCGGCTTCCGCATAATCCAAAGTTTTCTCCAGAATCAAATCTTCAGCCGGCAGGTCTTTCCCCTTCCAATGTTGGGCGAAACATATTCTTGCTGAGGTGGTGATAAATACACACAGACACCATATATTAGTGCCTATATTATCTGGCCTAATGTTCAGTAGATAGTACTCTGGTTTCAGAATTAGGTTATAACCTGTGATTTCCATAATCCATGCCTGTATGGTTTTCCAGAATTCCCTCGTCCTGGGACAGGTCCACCACATGTGGAAATAGGTGCCGATCTCCCCGCACTTCCAACAGTTTGGTGAGAGATTTGAATACATTTTAGAAAGACGGGCAGGTGGAAGGTGCCATCTATACAGCATCTTGTACACATTTTCTTTATATGATGTTGCCCACAGGAGTTTCATATGTTTGAGCCAGATTTCTTCCCATTTGGTCAAATCAATTGGATAACCAATATTTCTCCCCCAGGCAATCATAGAGTCTTTAACTATTTCATCCCCTATCCAATAATCTATTAGAAGTTTATATATCCTTGATAACATTTTATTCTCTTTTCCTAGAATGATATTGTCCAGATCATGCTGATTCAAATTAATACTAACTTGTTTCCTATCTTTTTTAAATTTCGAGCAAATTTGGGCATAAGCCCACCAATCCAGTTGTCTTCCCTGCAACTCCAACTCATTTCTTGTTTTCAGACTGCCATGGGGGTCCAAAAGTTCCCGGTAAGAGAGGTGATTTTCTTTGTTATATAGAGGCCTATACGTTATAGCTTCGAGTGGGACCAGCCAGGAGGGGACTGAAAAGTAAAATTTACCCTTAATTTTCCTCCACGACTCAATTAGAATATTCCTCACATAATGTCCTGCAAGACACCTGTGCTTTGGGATTTTATTTTGCCAAAGAAAATAATGCCATCCTTGATGTAACCCCTCACCTTCCAAAATCAACAACCTCCTTCTTCTCAGCAATATCCAATCCCTGATCCAGACTAAATTTGCGGCCTGATAGTAGTATTCCCATTTTGGAACACCAAATCCTCCTCTTTCTTTAAGTTCTTGAAGCATTTTAAGTTTAATTCTGGGTTTTTTATTTTGCCAAATGAATTTAAGGACATAAGAATTTAATTTTTTTTAAAAATTGTTATCCAGTCTAACTGGTGCTGTGTAGAATAGGTATATCAATTTTGGAAGTATGTAAGTTTTTATAATTGCTATTCTACCTAGTAGGGATATCTGCATGCTCTTCCATTTCTCTAGATCCTGACCTGTTCTCTTGAGAAGGTTCAGATAGTTGTCTTCTTTGATCGTGGAGCATTTGGCTGATATAATAATGCCTAGGTATTTTAGTTTGTTTACAATTTGGAACCCCAAATTCACTTCTAATTCTTTCCCTTGCTTTACTGTTAAATTTTTGGCAATAATTTTAGTTTTTTCCCTATTGACTTTTAATCCCGCCACCTTACCATATTTTTCTATTTCCTGGGTCAGACACGGTCCCGATATCAACGGATCTTCTAATATAAATACTAAGTCATCAGCGTAAGCCTGCACCTTATATTGTTGATTTTGGATATAAAGACCTTTTATCCCCATATTACGTCTAATTTCCCTCAATAAGGGTTCTAATGACAGAATAAATAGCAACGGGGAAAGCGGACACCCTTGTCTAGTTCCTTTCTCAATATCAATTTGATTGGATACATCACCATTAGTTGAAATTTTAGCAGTCTGCTTCGAATAAATTGCACGGATTGCCCGAATAAATCTTTCTCCAAATTGCATATGTTGCAGTAAACCTATTAAAAAACTCCAATTCACACGATCAAAGGCCTTATGTGCATCCATGAATACCAGGGCCAATTGTTTATCAGTATGGGTTTCGTAATATTCCAAAACACTGGGACATCACTTCAAGGGCATCGTTGGGGTGGCCTGGGGTGGAGATGTACAGCTGAGTATCGTCAGCGTACTGATGGAAATCCACCCCAAAGCCACGGATGATCTCACCCAGCGGCTTTACATAAATGTTGAACAGAAGGGGCGAGAGGACCGACCCTTGTGGCACCCCACACGCAAGGCGCCTCGGGGTCGACTGCTGCCCCCCTCTCAACACAGATTGCCACCGGTCAGAGAGGTAGGAGGAGAACCACCGCAGAATGGTGCTCCCCACCCCCAGCCCCTTCAACCGGTGCAACATGATACCATGGTCAATGGTATCAAAAGCCGCTGAGAGATCTAACAGGACCAGGATAGAGGAGCAACCCCTATCCCGAGCCCTCCAGAGATCATCCACCAACGCGACTAATGCCGTTTCCGTGCTGTACCTAGGTCGGAAGCCGGACTGGAGCGGGTCTAGATAGTCCTATTGCTATTATATGAGGAGCCACAATCTCTAACTATAGTCTGAGTGCTCCTATCCCAAAGAGATGCTGGCTGGGGGAATTCTGGGGCTGAAAATCTCGGGGGCACCCAGGGAGAAAAAGGCTGGGACTATGCCTGTGGCATTTCTATCATCTACCATGATAAAAATGCAAAGAACACACCCAAAAAGATTTTTACATAATTGCACAATTTCTGCAAAAATAAATATTCAGCAACTTCTGCTGCTGATGGCCAGACAGCCTTTATCAAACTAGTATGTTCCAATTTTTTCTTTCTTCCTTTCTGACTAATATCATGAGATATTTGCCTACAAAAAATCAGGCAAATTCTTTGTAGTCAAATTAAATAGTCAATTTCTCAGCTGGACTTACAATGTGACATTAGAAATGAAATTCAAACTCTGTCTACACTCATCACTTTGGGCCTCATGTGGATTTTCTTGTGTACGATAAGGTTGGAAGGTTTCCTGAAGCATCATACACACTCGGGGCATTTAAATGGTTTTTCCCCTGTGTGTATGATTTAGAAGGCTATCCTTAGTACTGAAATCTTTCCCACAGTCTGGACACTCATATGGTTTCTCTCCTGTGTGAGTTCTCTGGTGTCTAACCAAGTTAGAATTTTCACTGAAACATTTCCCACAATCAGGACATTCAAATGGTTTCTCTCCTGTGTGAGTCCTCTGGTGTCTAACCCAGCTGGAATTATCACTGAAACATTTCCCACAATCAGGACATTTAAAGGGTTTCTCTCCTGTGTGAGTTCTCTGGTGTCTAATCCAGCTGGAATTATCACTGAAACATTTCCCACAATCAGGACATTCAAAGGGTTTCTCTCCTGTGTGAGTCCTCTGGTGTTTAACCAGGCTGGAAATCTGACTGAAACTTTTCCCACAGTCAGGACATTCAAAGGGTTTCACTCCTGTGTGAATCCTTTGGTGTTGAACCAGGCTGGAATTCTGACTGAAACATTTCCCACAGTCAGGACATTCAAAGGGTTTCACTCCTGTGTGAATCCTCTGGTGGCCAATGAGGTTGGAATTTTGACTGAAACTTTTCCCACAGTCAGGACATTCAAAGGGTTTCTCTCCTGTGTGAGTCCTCTGGTGGCCAATGAGGTTGGCATTCCGACTGAAACTTTTCCCACAATCAGGACATTCAAAGGGTTTCTCTCCTGTGTGAATCCTGTGGTGGCCAATGAGGTTGGAATTTTGACTGAAACTTTTCCCACAGTCAGGACATTCAAAGGGTTTCTCTCCTGTGTGAATCCTCTGGTGGCCAATGAGGTTGGAATTTTGACTGAAACTTTTCCCACAGTCAGGACATTCAAAGGGTTTCTCTCCTGTGTGAATCCTCTGGTGGCCAATGAGGTTGGCATTCCGACTGAAACTTTTCCCACAATCAGGATACTCAAAGGGTTTCTCTCCTGTGTGAATCCTCTGGTGGCCAATGAGATTGGAATTTTGACTGAAACTTTTCCCACAATCAGGACATTGAAAGGGTTTCTCTACTGTGTGAGTCCTCTGGTGTTGAACCAAGCTGGAATTCTGAACGAAACTTTTCCCACAGTCAGGACATTCAAAGGGTTTCTCCTTGGTGTGAGTCCACATTGCCATGCTTGCTAAAGCATTTACTGCATTGGGAACATTTGTAGGGCTTCTCTCTTGTGTGGGTCCATCCATGAAAGAAACTCAAGTTGTTCTGACCAAAGCTTTTGCCACATTCAGAGTATTTGTACGGTTTTTCTCCAGTATGGATCCCCTCTGGCATAATCAGCTGTGATTTGCAAGTTGTATCTTTCCCAGAACAGAAACATCTATGGAGCTTTTCCACAACTAATATTCTTGAGGTGGTCAAAAATATGGATAATCCCTTTAGTGCTGCTTTGATTTACTGGTGATTTTCTTCCTCCGAGAGCGAGGCCTGCAACACTGTCTGCTCTACGTGGCTTCCTCCCCAGTAACTTCCAGATATTTCCCTCTTTTCCTGAATGGAAAAATAATCTCCCTTGACTTTTCATGTAACGTATGCTTTAATTTCACACTCTATTTTTCCAGTTAGAAATCTCTTCTTGATTTTCTCTCATTTCTCTCTCACCTGCTGGGGGACTCTCTGAAGGAAATGGGAAATATTTTGATTTCTGGACTGACTTGTTTTGCTATTCAAAGTTGTTTGTTATCCTCAGTTGTCCAGAGTGCTCATTGCCATCTTCTTTGTCTATAAGATTCAAATAAAAGTGTATCTTTAATTGTGCATAAAATGGTTGCAGAAGATGAGAAAAGAAGAAAAAAGTTTACATTATAATGAAAAAGCAAACATGCCACAATGCTCCAATAAGCTCTTACATTGATCATGATTCAATTGAGACATGGAAGACCACCCAGATCCAAGTTCGAATATCCATTCAATGATGAAATTCCATTGTTGACTTCAGTCAATCACAAATTCTTAGCAATGCAAAGGGTTGTTTTCAAATACAATCAATTGAAAAAGAAACTACACCTGCTTTGGTTTCTTGTGGTTTTACTTATCAGGGTATCATAAATATCATCGCAACAGAACAGAAGAGAATAACAGAATTGGAAGGGACCTTGGAGGTCACCCTATATCATTTCAGACAAATGGCTGTCTCATCTCTTCTGAAAAGCCTCCAGTGATGGAGCACCACAACTTCTGAAGGCCAGCTGTTCTGCTGGTTAATTGTTCTCACCATTAGGAAATTTCTCACTGCTTCCATAGTATAAAGAGGGGAAGTAGCAGCCACGTACTGCTAATAAAATGCCCTTCATCAATTGATCATCAGCAAGTATGACTACATCTATCCCTGACACTGAGTTGTGTGTTTAACACAATGCCAAAGAATAAAGAATCAGCAATGATCTTAGAGAAGAAATTGTTGCTGCCAATCAATTTGGGAAGGTTTAAAAGGTCATTTCCAAACAATTAAAAACCCATCATTCTACAGTGCGGAAGATTATTCACAAGTGTAAAGGATTCAAGAGAGTTGCTAATCTTCCCAGGAGTGGACGTTCAAGGAAATTCAGCCCAAAGTCAGACGGTGCAATGACCAAAAGCACAGAAGGCAAACTTGACTATTTTTATAATTTCTATATCTTCTCTGTCATGTGCCAACTGCCTCTTATGTAATGAAGCGAAAGCAAAGAAATGTATAAATATCTGCCTTTCACTACGCTCAGGGTTCCTTCCTTCTTAGGAGGATGAAGAAATGCATTGGCTTATCAACACACACACACACACACACTTGGACTCTGTCTCTTATTTCACTGAGCCATATCTGTCAATCGCAGTTATGTCACGGTAAGGTTGGTGGCCAATACATTTTATAAATAAATACACCTGAACAGTCAAAACATTCAAAAGCTATTTTTTAAAAAGTGCTGGGTTAAGCACAGTGGAGCCTGGGGGGGCACCAATAGGAAACACATACTTGTTAGCTAGAAATGGAAGTAGAACAAAACAAGAACAACCCAAAAAAGACCAGAGACACATAAATCCGATCTTGTTGCCCAGAAAACATCAGGCCCATAAGAGAAGAATTGAATTGGGGGGACCTTGGAGGTCTTCTAGTCCATCCCCTGTTCAGGCAGGAGACCCTATTCCGTCCAGAACAAATGGCTGCCCAATCGCCCCTCAAAACCCTCCAGGGACGGAGCAGCCACAACCTCTGGAGGGAAGCCATTCCCAAAGAACCAACCTCCCCTTGAAAGAGGCTTTTTCAAGCTTCCCACCAGCAGAAATTGCAGCCCCCAGTTTCCCAGCCTGCAGCACCAGTGGGCTTCCATTTGGGGAGGGAAGGAACCTGCAGCAGCCGCAGCTGAGAGGCTTCAGCCCAGTTGCTTCTCCGCTTCCAGCCCAAGTTGCTCCCGGACTCTCCTCCCACCTGCTGCCCTCCACTCACCTGCCAGCTGCTGCTTCCACCATGGAAACAGCACAAAAGCCGCTCTGTACACCAACTTTCTCCCATCAGTCATCCGGAAGAGGAAGTTCCTCTGCGCCTCTCCTCTCCTCTCCTCCCAGCCTTTCTAGCAATGCAGTGTTGATGGCTTTCTAGGCACAGGTGTTGCCTGACCGCCATCTAGCGACAGGAGGTGGAAAAACACGCTTTTCCAATCTCCACCAAGGCGTTTGGAAGAGGTTTCCTGTGATTACATTGCAGCAGGTCGTTTTCGATTCCCAGCAACCGAACTTTGCAACTGAGCCAAGTGAAAAAGTGAAACGTGATGCTACTTCGTTTTTGGTGCCTTTGGGTCAGTCTTGATGCCTGGCCTTGCAGTTTCCTTTGGAAGGGTTTTTGGGAAAGGTCCCCCCCACTCCATTTCCAGCTTCCAAGGGCTGAGAGGACTGGCCAAAGTTCAACAGGTGGGACTGGAACTGAGCGTTTCTCTGTCTCTAACCTGGTGCCTTCACCACTACACCAAACTGGAACTTCTTCCTCCCCACAAAATCTACCCATTGACCTGTTCCTGGTGCTCCCACAGCAAATTCAAGGCTGCAGCTTTCAAGATCAATCAATCAATCAGGATAGAGTTGGAAGGGACCATGGAGGTCTTCTGTTCCAACTCCCTGCTCAAGCAGGAGACTCTACCATTTCAGACAAGTGACTATCCAATCTATTTTTTAAAACTTCCAGTGATGAAGCACCCACAACTTCTGAAGGCAAGCTGAAGGCACTTATTAATTCACACTAAGTTTCCAGGTTGCTTCTTTCCTTCGTTAGTTTCCATCCATTGTTCCATGTCTTGCCTTCTAGTGTTTAGGAAGATAACTTGAGACCCTCCTCTTTGTGGCAGCCACTCAAATATTGGAAGACTGCTATCATGCCTCCCCTTGTCCTTTTCATTAGACTAGACGAGGGGTCTCAAACTCAAGGGCTGGTGGCCGGATGCAGCCCTCCCGAGCTTTTTCCTGGAAGAGGTTTGCAGGAAGCCATCGCAACCAAAAACAGCTTGGGAGCCAGTTTTCTCTGGCAGAGCGCTTGGGCCACCAGAGGCGCCCCCAACGTGAGTGATATCGATCTGGCCACGCCCAACCTGGCCATGCCCACTCCGGCCCCCAGAGGTCAAACACAACCCTGATGTGGGCCTCAATGAAATCGAGTTTGACACCCCTGGACTAGACATACCCAATTTGTGTAACTGTTCTTTGTATGTTTTAGCTTCCAGTCCCTAATCATCTTTGTTGCTCTTCTCTGCATGCTTTCCAGAGTCCCAATATCTTTTTATATTGTGGTGACTAGAATTGGATCCAGTATTCCAAGTGCGGTCTTACTAAGGCTTTGTGAAGCAGTACTATAACTTCATGTGATCTTAATACTATCCCTCTATTAATGCAGCCTGGGATTGTATTGGTAATTTTGGCTGCTGCCAATCACAAAAAAATAGTAAGAGAACACCTGTCTGATCTTGATGAATACAAATCACCAGGACCTGATGGGTTACATCCCAGAGTTCTAAAGGAGCTGGCAGATGTCATCTCAGAACCATTGCACCACATCTTTCAAAAATCCTGGAACACCAGGGAACTACCAAAGGACTGGAAAAGAGCTAATGTGGTTCCCATCTTCAAGAAGGGGAAAAAAACAGACCAAAGCTACAGACCAATCAGCCTAACATCAATTCCTGGGAAGATACTGGAAAAGATAATAAAGAAACAGATCTGCCAACACCTAGAAACGAGTAAAGTAATAATTAGCAGCCAGTACAGGTTTTTTAAAAACAGATCATGCCAAACCAATCTTATTTCATTCTTCAACATAGTGACTAAATTAGTAGACAAGCAAAATCCTGTGGACATAATATACTTAGACTTCAGCAAGCCATTCGACAGAATAGACCACAACCTACTTCTTCATAAGTTAGAAAAAAGTGGGATAGATAGCTTCACCTCCAGATGGATTCGCAACTGGCTGACAAACCGTACTCAACGAGTAGTCCTTAATGGGTGTAAGT
Organism: Pantherophis guttatus; assembly: GCF_059756535.1. Taxonomy (NCBI): domain Eukaryota; kingdom Metazoa; phylum Chordata; class Lepidosauria; order Squamata; family Colubridae; genus Pantherophis; species Pantherophis guttatus. Next base: position 264,710,463 of record NC_142064.1, read on the forward strand.
CTACATGGAGAGAAGTAAGCAGGGGGGTGCCACAAGGTTCCTTCTTAGGCCCAGTAATCTTCAATATCTTCATAAACGATTTAGATGAGGGAATAGAAGGGGAACTCACCAAATTTGCAGATGATATAAAGCTGGCAGGAATAGCTAACACTCTAGAAGATAGGCTCAAGATCTAGATGGATCTTGACAGACTTGAGCACTGGGCCCTATCTAACAAAATGAAATTCAATGTAGAGAAAAGTAAAGTCTTACACTTAGGTACACACATATACTGGGGGAAACCAGGCTTAATAGCAGTGACTGTGAGAGGGATCTTGGAGTCTTAGTGCACAATCAGCTGAATATGAGCCAGTAGTGTGCAGCGGCAGCTAAAAAAGCCAAAGCAATCCTGAACTGCATTAACAGAGGGATACAATCAAGATCAAGTGAGGTACTAATACCACTCTATAAAGCTCTAGTAAGACCACACCTGGAGTACTGCATCCAATTTTGGTCACCACACTATAAAAGATGTTGAAACTCAAAGTGCAGAGGGGAGCAACCAGGATGATTAGGGGACTGGAGACTAAAACAGATGAAGAACGATTACGGAAACTGGGCATGGCTAGTGTAGTGAAGAGAAGGAGCAGGGGAGACATGATAGTAGTCTTCCAATATTTGAGGGGCTGCTACAGAGAGGAGGGGGTCAAACTATTTTCCAAAGCACCTGAAGGCCAGACAAGGAATAATGGATGGAAACTGATCAAGGAGATATTCAACCTAGAAATGAGGACAATCCTCACTTTCTGACAGTGAGAACAATCAACCAATGGAACAGCTTGCCTTCGGAAGTTGTGGGAGCTTCATCACTCGAGAGTTTCAAGAAAAGATTGGACTGCCATTTGTCAGATATGGTATAGGGTCTCCTGCTTGAGCGGGGGGCTGCACTAGATGACCTATAAGGTCCCTTCGAACTCTGTTAATCTGATCTGATCTGATCTGAACTGTTGGCTCACATTTAAGTGACTATACACTACGACTCCAAGATCCCTCTCACAGTTACGGGAATTTCACCTAGTTTAATTATACCTATGCAGTTGGTTTTTCTTGTCTAAGTGTAAAACTTTATTTTTATCTTTGTTGAATATCATTTTGTTAGATAGGGGCCACTGTTCAAGTTCACATTTTTTTAGCTTGCCAAGAAGTAGGTTGTGATCTACTTAATCAAATGCTTTACTGAAAACTAAGTATACTATGTCCTCAGCATTTCTCTGGTCCACTAATTTAGTCACTTTGTCAAATAATGAAATAAGGTTTGTTTGGCAGGATCTCTTTTTGATCAACCCAGGGATGAAATGCTATCAGTTCACACCAGTTTGGGCAAACCGGTAGTTATAAAAACTACCGGTTCAGGTGAACCAGTAGTAAAAAAAAACTACCGGTTCCTCTGAACTGGTATTTCTGATGATCAGCTGTGCCGCACGGCAAATATAAATCATGTGGCACAGTTGTTTCCCCCCCTCAGTGTTCTACTTACCTTGTGAAGTTTTCTTTTTCCGCGGGAAGTGTGCGTGTCACACACAATGCGCATGCACGGGCAGTGAACCGGTGGCAATCCACAGAGGATTTCACCACTGGATCAACCCATGTTGGCTAATGGTTATAACTTGTTTGCTTCTAGGTGTTCACAGATTTGTTGCTTGGATATGTTTTCCAAGATATTACCAGATATTAATGTCAGGCTGATTTGTCTGTAAATTCCTGCATGTTTTTTACCTTTTTGAAGATGGGGACCCTATCAGCTCTTTTCCAGTCCTCAGTTACAGGTAGTCCTGAACTTACAACCACAATTGAGTCCAAAATTTATGTTGTTAAGCGAAAAACGTGTTAAGTGAATTTTGCCCCATTTTATGACTTTTCTTGCCACATTTGTTAATGAATCATTGCCGTTGTTAAATGAGTTACACTGTTGTTAAGTGAATCTGGTTTCCCCATTGAGTTTGGTTGATAGCATGTCACAAAAGGGGATCGCATGACTCCGGGACACTACAACTGTCATAAATGTCAGTTGTCAAACATCTGAATGTAAATCACATGACCAGGGGGATGCTACAACGGTCAAAAGTGTGATAAATGATCATAAATCACTTTTTTCAGTGTCATCGTAACTACGGTCACCAAATTAACTATTGTAAATTGAGGACTACCTCTAGTTCCCCCTGCTCCAAGGACTTTGAAACATACAGTATGTTACAATGGTTCTGAAATCACATTTATTAGTTCCAGTAAAATTCTGGCTGCAGTCCGTCCCGACCCAGTGATTTGAATTTGTCTAGAGCCAACAGGGGTTCTCTTACCTTATTTTTCCATATTTTAATTTGCATTCCTTTTTTTTTTAATTGAAAAAGTTTTCAAATACAAATTCCCCCCCCTTTCCCCCCCTCCTCCCTAACCCCTCCTCGCCGCCCCTCCCCCTGTGACTTCTTCAAAGTAAAACCCAAATTCATAACAGATTATATAATACTTTACCATCTCCTTACTCCATCCCCCAAATACTGACCCTTTCTTTTCTAATAATATTGTTATATCCCCCTTTTACTATACATTTCAAAATAACATTCTACTATAACACTGTATAATAACTTCTAGTTTAACATAGTAATATTATTATATCTCCCAATTTAGCAATAAGCTACCCTTTTTCTCCTCTCCCATACATATATCTCTTAAATCAAACCTTTTATGTATATTAATATAACATTTCAAAACAACCTTCCACTATAAAACTATATAATAAATCCTAATTTAACATTTAATCTTTTGTGTCTATTAATATAACATTTCAAAGCAACCTTCCACTATAAAACTATATAATAAATCCTAATTTAACATTTATTAAACTCATAGACTATCCATTTCCTCCACTCCCATAAGTATATCTCTTAAACATAATATCCCTTTTCTTAAACTAAACAATCAATAAACTAGCCTATCTCCACCCACTTTCCTACAAAATTACCATATATAACAATTCTTTTTTTTATTGCAAAAGTTTTACAATTACATTTTCACCCCATTTTCCCCCCAACCCACCCCATACTCCCCACCCTAACCCCCCCAAACCCCCCTAACCCTCCCCCCCTGACTTCCACAGAGTATAATCCCATCAAAATCCCCTTTTTATAAAACTTGAACCCCTCAAACCCCCTTATAATTTTTCATCTTCACAAAATTCATACATTTCAATTTTTATATAATGCTTTCAATGAAAAGCTATTTGATACTTCCTAATTTGATATTTGTTCTGCACATAATCTATCCATTTTTTCCATTCCCATTCATAAGTCTCTTGTGAGCGATCTTTTAAATATGCTGAAGTCTTCGCCATCTCCGCAAAACTGGCCATCTTCAAAGTCCATTCTTCAATAGTGGGCAAAGCTTCATTTTTCCAATATTTACCTATCAATAATCTCGCTGCTGTTATCATGTACAATATCAACTTAGTTTCATCCAATGTAAAACCCTTTACTATACCCAATAAAAACAATTGTGGAGAAAATTGAATTTTTTTCTTCAAAACATTCTGCATAACCCACCATATTTTTATCCAAAAAGCCTTAAGAGAGAAGCCTCTGGTTTCTCTTCAGATCATATAAATCTTTCGCCTTTTACATACATAACAATTCTTAATATCTTTATTTCTGCCCACCCTACTGAAAAGTATTCCCTTATATAGATAAAATCAGTGACTTTAAACTTGTAATCCATATGATGTCTTCTATAATGTCTTTCAACTGGATTATTAACTCCATCAACCATATTAGGGTAACATCACATCCTAATTCCAACAGTATGTTCGGAATCCTCAGTTATCATCTGCCCCCATCAGTAATAAATATCTTCATGTATATATATAAAAAAAAAGAAAACAACCACCCGAGTGACATTATATTTGTATTCCATATAGTATCTGTAATAGTGGCTTTCTTCAAAATTATTAATTCCAACCATCGTAATGGGGTAACAACCAGATCTTCTGCGTGCTCCGACGTAGCTCTCTCGCCATGTAACTCAGCATAAACGTAATACATTTATCAAAGAATCCAAAATAGATTTTATTTTATTTTATTTTATTTTAAATTTATATACCGCCCTTCTCCCTGAGGACTCAGGGCGGTGTACAGCCAGAATTAAAAAAAACATAAAATACAAATATTAAAAACAATTAAAATATATATAAATTTGGCCCAAAATTAAAAATACAAACCAATTAAAACATTTAAAATTTCTTCTTAAGCCAGCTCGGCTTGCTGGAAAAAGTGGGTTTTAAGGGCACGGCAGAAGGCGCTAAGGTCTTGGATTCTCCTTATCTCTGGGGGCAACTGATTCCAGAGGGCAGGTGCCCCCACAGAGAAGGCCCTCCCCCTGGGGGTCACCAGCCTGCATTGATTGGCTGATGGCACCCTGAGGAGGCCCTCTCTGTGGGAGCGCACGGGACGATGGGAGGTCGTCGGTAGCAGCAGGCGGTCTCGAAGATAGCTAGGCCCGATGCCATGGAGCGCTTTAAAGGTGATAACCAGCACCTTGAAGCGCACCCGGAAGACCACTGGGAGCCAGTGCAGCTCGCGCAGGAGCGGTGTTACATGGGAGCGCCATGCTGCTCCCATCACTACCCGCGCTGCTGCATTCTGGACCAGTTGGAGCCTCCGGGTGCTCTTCAAGGGGAGCCCCATGTAGAGAGCGTTGCAGTAGTCAAGGCGAGAGGTGACGAGGGCATGAGTGACTGTGCACAGGGAATCCTGATCAAGAAAGGGCCGCAACTGGCGAATCAGGCGAACCTGACAAAAGGTTCCCCTGGTTACAGCTGTCGGATGTTCTTCCAAGGACAGCTGCCTATCCAGGAGGACTCCCAGATTGCGAGCCCCTTCTGTGGGGGCCAAAGACTCTCCCCCATTAGTCAGTGATGGAGTCAACTGACTATATCGGGATGCCGGGAGCCACAGCCACTCAGTCTTGGAAGGGTTGAGCTTGAGCCTGCTCCTCCCCATCCAGATCCGCACAGCCTCCAGGCACTGGGACATCACTTCAAGGGCATCATTGGGGTGGCCTGGGGTGGAGATGAACAGCTGGGTGTCATCAGCGTACTGGTGGTATCTCACCCCAAAGCCACGGATGATCTCGCCCAGCGGCTTTACATAAATGTTGAACAGAAGGGGCGAGAGGACCGATCCCTGCGGCACTCCATAGATAAGAGGCCTCGAGGTCGACCTCTGGCCCCTGCCAACACAAACTGCGACCGGTCGGAGAGAAAGGAGGAGAACCACCGCAACATGGTGCCTCCCACCCCCAACTCTTCCAGCCGGTGCAGCATGATACCATGGTCGATGGTATCAAAAGCCGCTGAGAGATCTAACAGGACCAGAACAGAGGAGCAACCCCTGTCCCGAGCCCTCCAGAGATCATCAACCAACGCGACCAATGCCGTTTCCGTGCTGTGCCCAGACCTGAAACCCGACTGGAACGGATCTAGATAAGATGTTTCCTCCAGGAATTGTGGGAACTGTCGCGCGACCACACCCTCAACAACCTTCGCCATAAAGCGAAGGTTGGAGACAGGACGATAGTTGGCCAATATTGCCGGATCCAGGGACGGCTTCTTGAGGAGCGGCTTCACCACCGCCTCTTTCAAGGCAGCGGGAAAGTGGCCCTCACTCAGCGAAGCGTTGATAACACCCTGGAGCCAGCCTCATGTAACCTCCCGGGAAGCCAGTACCAACCAGGAGGGACACGGGTCCAGTAAACATGTGGCCGCACTAAGTCTCCCCAAAATCCTGTCCACATCATCGGGAGTCACAGCGTCAAACTCCTCCCAGATAACATTCTCAAGACTATTCCTCGTCACTCTGCCCTGATAATTCCAATCCATCAGTTTAAGGCTCTTTTCACATCCCAAAAGTACGGCACTGCAGAGGTCTGTCATTCTCCTCAAGATAATATAAACCAATACTTTGCCTCAACTATCTTTTCATATATTCAGTCATCTTTTAGATAACTGGCATTACACTGTTGCCTAGTTTAAAAATTTTTGTTTTTGTGAGATCTACTTCTTTTTTTCTTGACTTTTTGTGGGTTAGATCTCCATCCTGATTTCCTTTCTATGAGTTGTATATCAACTGTTTGGTTTTCGTACATATCTATAACTTGATCTTGTTGGTTTTGCTTTTGTGGCTTAGATCTCCATTCTGGTTTCTTTTCTATAAGTTGTGTATCAACTGGTTGATTTCCATGCTTGTCTGTGGCTTGATAAGTCATCACATTAGAATCCAACGCCGCCTCTATCGTATTTATAAGTAGTCCAGCTGAGACATCTAAAGGATCCAAAAGCGGTTCATCTACAAAGACCTCTGTAGCTCGATGTTTTTCCATTATTGCCAACTCCTTCTGCTTATCATGTATTATGCATGAAGATGTTGAACCCATTTTTAAAGTCTTATAATAAAATTCTTCCGCTTTTTCAACAGTATTTAATTGGTATATTTCTCCTTGATATTTCAATATTATACCAACTGGGACATCCCACCTAAATAAAATATTTTGTTTTTTAAGCTCAGTCACCAGGAATCCAAATTTCTTTCTGTCTACTAACATCTTGGGCGGTAGCTCTTTATATATTCAAATCTTTCTTCCATACAGTTGTAAAGTAGAATTAAAAGATTTTTGCACAATATTATTTCTTATTTCTTTATCTGTAAAATAAATCACCACGTCTCTAGGCAGTTGCCTTTGCTTTGCAATCCAGGAGTTTACTCTGTAGACTTTATCAATCTTGCAAAATACCTCCTCAGGATGAACCTTTAAAATCCCAGCCAGAATTTCAGCAGATATTTTTCTTAAATCATCTCTATTATTTTCCTGTAATCCTCTCATTCTGATCGCAAATTCTGTGAACCTGTATTGCATCATTAAAACTTCTTTTTCAATCCCTTGTTTTATATTTTCTACATTACAAGTCTCGTGATCAACTTCCATTTTAAATTTTACTTCTGAGCTATTGTCTTGAATATTTGTCAAATCATTTTCAATTCTTTGTATTTTGTTATCCAAATTATAAATCTTGTCATCAACTTCCTCCATTCTAGACTCTAACAACCTGATATTATCATCCATCTTTATAAGTATTTCTGAAAAAGTATTAGTCACTGTTATAATCTTTTGTTTCAAATTGTCATACTTTGATTGTATCAATTCTTTAATTTCCTGCTTAAATTTTTCAAGATTCTGGTTCACAATCTCATCCCGTCTTGCCATCTCCTCCAAAACAAATTCTTTTAAGTTAAAATCATTTTTCTGAGTCTGTAAGTTTGAAACTTGTTCACATAGTTTGTAAATGGGGGAACCCCCCCCCCGCTGCTTGTTTGTCTAGCTTTGTTAGTTAGAGCCAACAGGTGTTCTCTTACCTTATTTTTCCATATTTTAATTTGCATTCCTAATCTGGCACTTATGATTCTGTTTTTGATAAGTTGTGTCATGTTTTCTTTTTAGGTGAAAACACATGTAAAGTATCTTCTTTGTACCTTCTCCCCCCTTCTTATACTCCTGTGAATTAGGGAGGAGTCTGTCTGAGTCTCTTCTAAATAGGATCCATGTGCTGCGGACTTGGGAGATGTTTCCCCTTCACCTCTTTAGTAATGGAGTTTGCATATCTCCCAAGCAGGGGTGGGTTCTATTTACCTTTACTACCAGTTTGCAATGGGAGCGTGCACGTGCTTCTGTGCATGCGCAAAAGCTTCTGTGCAGACGCAGATTGTCCATCATGACATCCGGGCGGATGGACGGAGCCTCCCGCCGCTTTTACTACCGGTTCGCAGGAACCGGACCAAACCGGGAGCAACCCACCACTGCTCCCAAGGCCATTTTCTTCAGTCTGAGCATAGGGAGGGCATTGGATAGGGTGGATATTGTGCTGGGTTAAGAGCAGAGAGGTAGAGTTTGTGTTCTCCACTCAGTCATGGAAAGTCCCCAGTGATTATCCATACAGACCACTGAGTTACATTCACTAGCAAACCTCTAGAGATGCTCCTGGCCCAATAGTTGTAGAGAGCTTAAAGTCTTGTTGTAAGTAAACATTGACAACAAGCTGAACTGGGCCTGCATGGGCACAGGGGGAAGAATCAGGCTGGAATTTCTGGACCAGTGGATCAAAATCGGTAGTGGGTTTCAATTCTGTTCACTAACGGTTCGCTTGTGCGCACGCAGGCTGCTTCTGTGCATGCCTCTCGCTCTACCACTTTGCCTGATCTGGAGCAAACCGGTAGCAACCCACCACTGGTCGAAATGTTTATATTCCCTGACTGTATCTCACAGAGCGCATAGTTGCCCTGCTGACCTTGTAGGCAGGGAGAAATAATGAGATTATCAAAAATATTCCAACGTCATGCTGTACTCTATAGGGTGCTTGCCTGTTTCTACATCTTTCTAATGTAGTGGGCCAACGGTATATAAGATGCGGTTCTGCTTTAGGTCAAGGCTGCTCAGAAAGCTGCCAATGCTTTGCTGGAATCCATTGTGCACAGTGATTGTTTGCATGCTTAATATATGTTGAATCTTCAAAGTGATTGGTTGCTTTAGATGAGGCATGTCTTGGCCACAATATTCCCTTACTTTATGTTGTTTTTTTACCTCTCTTCTCCCCCATTGACGGCCAGGAAGTAGTCAGGTTGCTCTCACTGAGATGGGTGTGTGTATGTGTGAGAGAGAAAGAGAGAGGGAGAGGGAGAGGAGAGAGGTAGGGAGGGCAGGAGAGAAAACACACTGAAGAAGGAAATGACAGTTTGTGTGTTGCTGGCAAGAAACCTGTAATAACTGGACTTCCGGTTTTGCGGGCTCCGGTGAAGACGGTGCCTTTTTAAGGTCCGCCAGCCCCGCCGTCTGTAGAGCCGCTTCGATCGTGAGAAGCGGCTTGAAAACTCCAGAATCTGCAGGATTTGAAGGAGAGAGTAGGCAAGGTGCAGGTTGAGCCCCTGTGAGCCCCCAGAAGTTTGCTACTGGGGAGGAAACAGGCGCGGCTCCCTTTCAACTTGCGAAGACTCCGGACGGCGTGGGACGACTCTGCTTCCTGCAGAGCAAGCCGGCAGCAGCATACATAAAAACCGATTGAATTTAACCTTACTAACTAACGGAGAAAAAAACCTGAACCCTGAAACCAAGGAACTGCAAGTATTTTCCTTTCTTTGTGACTTTCCGATCTGACTAAAAATTTAAGTGAGCGGAAGCGGTGTGAAAAGATGGCGCCGCTCCAGCGTTAACAAGTTAACAAGCTGAAAGGGAGAGTGACTTTTCAAAGCAATTCTAACAAGTTACATTGTTGCGCTGCTTGTTGTGAGCACAGGAGAAGAGGGGGGAGAAAATCCCTTTTTAAAACAAGCTGACTTCATACAAGTTTAATTCTACTTCTAATCTGACTAAAACTGGGGGACTTTTTTAGAGGACTTTGTGGTGCTGGAAGAGGAAAAAGGATTTCTCTTTTTAGAAAATCTAACTTACGTGGCAAAATGGCTTCTAAAAAACAGGAAAGCAAGGCAGCAGGGGGGGGGAATCTTCCACACATAAGCCTGAGGAGCAGTTTGATTTTGAAAGTTTAAAAAAATTTATCACGCAGGCTTTGGATGATAATTTCCAAAAATCTCAACAGGAAATGGATGATAAATTTCAAAAATCTCAACAGGAAATTAAGCAGGAAATTACTGAAATGAAAAACTTGGTGAAAGAGAATTACGACAAGGTGACTGATAAATTATCAAATGCAGTTTCTGGCCTGTCAGAAATTATTATTAAAGTGGATTCCAAATTGGAAGAATTTAAATCAGAAGTGAATGTCAAAATAAAGGATACTGATTTTAAAATTTCTGATGTGGATAATAAGATGCAGAGAGTTGAAAACGAAATCACGATGATGCAATTCCGGTCCATGGAATTTGCTATAAGAATTAATTAAGGAGAATGACCGGCAAGATCTGAGACAGGTTTGTGCTGATGCACTAGCAGTGCTGTTAAAAATTAATGCTGATGAGATTTTTTACAAAATAGACAAAATTTACAGAGTGAATTTGTGGGTGGCCAGACAAAGACAATTACCTAGAGATGTGGTGATATACTTTACAGACAGAAGAATGAGAAATGATATTTTGCAAAAATCTTTTCTCTCCTCCGTGCAAGTGGAGGGAACTCAAATTGGAATTTATAAAGAATTACCACCAAAGATGCTGAAAGATAGAAAAGACTTTGGCTTTTTAGTAAAGGAATTAAACAAATTAGAGATTCCATTCCGGTGGGATGCCCCAACGGGTATAATTTTGAAGTACCAGGGGGAAAGACACTGACTGAACACTGTTGAAAAAGCGGAATATTTTTATTATAATGTTTTTAAGGAGAGGTCACCATCTCCACGTTCATCTACTGTATTGGAGATAAAGGAGAGTGAGAAGGAGAAGCAACCCCAGCAAGAGTTGGAAGTGCAGCCTAAGCAGATCGAATTAGCTCCAACAGAAGCGCAGGGTGCTGTAGGAGGTTTTCTGGAGGAGCCTCTGTTAGAATCTTCTCCAATTCTGACTACAAGAGATGTGGCATTGGACCTAGCTCGTATGGCTGAAGCTAAAGACCAGCGAATAACTCGTGCAGTTTCAAAACAACTCAAAGAAAAACAATTGCAAGAAAGAGCTACGGCACAACAATATAAAAAAGGAGCTAAGAGTACTACAGAACAAAGGGAAGCCATGGGGAGAACAAAGTCGGTGGCCTCGGAAGACATCCGGCAATTCTGCTCATCGCTTCAAAATCAAGTTGCAACAAATTTACAATATGCAAAGCATAACACATTTTGTAATGCCAATAAACCGGGCAGATGGCTGGCTTATACTTTAAGGAAGAAGCAGAGTATGCGGACCATCAACTGTATTGATATTGGAGGGACAGAAATTTATCAACAAAAATTAATTAAAGAAGTTTTTGTAGATTATTATACTAAATTATATGCTAAAGATGACATACAGAATGGACTTATAGAAAAATATCTAGAAAATAAGAGTTACAAAAGTTACTAATCAACAAAAGGAAAGAATGAATTACCCTATAACAGCTGAGGAGATAATTGCAGCAATTAAACAACTGAAAACTGCCAAAGCTCCGGGAACAGATGGCCTGACTGCAGTGTACTATAAAACTTTGCAAGCAGAAATGGTGGAACAACTTAGAGACTTATTTTGTAATATACAACAAGGGGGTAAAATACCCCCATCATGGAAAACAGCTTATATTTCTTTGATACCAAAAGAGCAAGCAGGTCCTAAAAAACCGGAAAACTATAGACCAATATCTCTTCTGAATAATGACTATAAAATTTATGCAAAAGTACTAGCCAACAGGTTGATGCCAGTAATTCAAGAGGTGATTCATGATGATCAAGCGGGATTTATAGAGGGCAGATATATGAAGGACAACGTAAGGCAAGTGATAGACTTACTGGAATATCTTGAGAAGAATAAACAGATCCCTGCAGTGCTGGCTTTCTTGGATGCGGAGAAAGCCTTTGATAGAGTGGATTGGAATTTTCTATTAAAGACTTTGAAAAAAATGGACTTTGGGGATCAATTTATACAGGCGGTTTCAGCAATTTACCAAGAGCAAAAGGCACAGATTATTATTAATAGAAGTTTGACAACAGATTTTAAAATTGAAAAAGGAACAAGACAAGGTTGTCCATTATCCCCTCTGTTATTTATTTTAACATTAGAAGTCTTGTTGAATACAATACGGGATTTGAACAGCTTGAAAGGTATAGTGATAAGGCAAGAGGATTACAGAATAAGGGCATTTGCAGATGATCTGGTTGTTACCCTAACACAGCCGGTGGAATCAATAATCCAGATGAAAGACATTATAAAAGATTATGGCACAGTATCAGGATTTAGACTGAACAAGAAAAAAACTAAGATGATAGTTAAAAATATGACACAAGACCGAAAACATGAACTTGAAAGGAGGGCAGGTTTTGAGATTGTATCAAAGGTTAAATATCTAGGAGTTCAGGTTGCAGAATCAAATATGAAACTGTTTCAAAATAACTATGAGGTGCTGTGGCGAGAGGTACAAAAAGACATGGAGACTTGGAAAAAACTGCAGCTTTCTTTACTTGGAAGAATAGCAGCAGTTAAGATGAACATTTTGCCAAGATTTCTTTTTTTGTTTCAAATGATTCCGGTGCTTAAAAGTGATAAACAACTGAAAGAATGGCAAAGTGGAGTGGATAAGTTTGTTTGGAACGAGAAAAAATCAAGAGTGAAAATGAAAATTATGCAAGATGTTCCAGAAAGGGGAGGTCTTAAACTTCCAAACCTACAGTTATATTATGAAGCAGCAACTTTGACTCAAGCAAGTGATTGGTTTGGAAGGAAAAAGACTGGAATACTGAATATAGAAAGTTTTGATCTCGAATTTGGTTGGCACGCTTACTTATTTTATGAAAACAAAGTGGATAAAGTATTTAAAAGCCATACACTTAGAGATTCTTTGATGAGAGTATGGAAGAAGCACCGATTCAAATGGGATTATAAAATACCGTTATGGCTGGATCTTGGTCATATTATGTGGAATACAAATATAATGTCACTCGGGGGGGGGGTTTATATAAAGAGGTTCTTTTTACAGATGCGGGCAGATGGCAACTGAAGACATTAGAGACACTGTTGGGTGAAGGGATTAATCTAACTTGGTTACAATATAATCAACTTCAACTGAGATGGAAAGAGGACCAAAAAACTGGTATTATGTTGCATGAGGAAGAATTGGTTAGACATATAAAAGAGAAAGGTCCAATGCATATCAAAAGGCTATATAATGTTTTGTTAGAAAGGGATTCAGAAACTGAATTGGTTAAAGATTGTATGATTAAATGGACACAGAATTTTGCAGAACCAGTAATGTTGGAAACATGGGAGAAAATATGGGTTCAGAATGTTAAATTTACACAATCGCAGAACTTGAGGGAAAATTTTTATAAAATGTTTTACAGATGGCATTTAGATCCCAAGAAATTATCCTGTATGTATCCTAATGTTCAGCCAAAATGTTGGAGATGTGATTGTTTAGATGCTACATATTACCATGTTTGGTGGAATTGCAAGAAAGTTAAGGCTTTTTGGATAAAAATATGGTGGGTTATGCAGAATCTTTTGAAAAAAAAAATTCAATTTTCTCCACAATTGTTTTTATTGGGTGTAACAAAGGGTTTTACATTGAATGAAACTAAGCTGATATTGTATATGATAACAGCAGCGAGATTATTGATAGGCAAATATTGGAAAAATGAAGCTTTGCCCACTATTGAAGAATGGACTTTGAAGATGGCCAGTTTTGCGGAGATGGCGAAGATCTCAGCATATTTAAAAGATCGCTCACAAGAGACTTATGAATGGGAATGGAAAAATTGGATAGATTATGTGCAGAACAAATATCAAGTTAGGAAGTATCAAATAGCTTTTCATTGAAAGTATTATATAAAAATAGAAATGTATGAATTCTGTGAAGATAAAAAACTTTAAGGGGGTTTGAGGGGTTCAAGTTTTATAAAAAGGGGATTTTGATGGGATTATATTTTATGGAAGTCAGGGGGGAGGGTTAGGGGGGCTTCGGGGGTTAGGGTGGGGAGTGGGGGGGGGAAATGGGGTGAAAATGTAATTGTAAAACTTTTGCAATAAAAAAAAAAAGAAACCTGTAATAACTAATCCATTAAATCGCCAGGCATTGAGTGCCACTCCAAAAAGATTTGAGTAAACTTTTTCTGCAGCATACTTGATGTCCTTTTTGCTTGCTTGTTGTTCTGGGAGGCTCCCACCATCAACAGTGTTTCCTCAGAGAAGTCACAGGGAACTTATAGGTGCAGGAGGAGGGAAGCAACTTTTGGCTCCAATTCAAGAATTTGGGCGGTCCCTACAAATGATAATATGTGTGCGCTCCTGTTGTACATCTGCTGTGGGGTATGAGATCCCTGGGAAGCAAGCTATGAAAAACATGGCTTGTTGGTCCCGTCTCATTCCTTGGGATCCCACCTGGCCCAATAAGTCCTTATGTGGGATTCAACCATGAGGATCCGGTTACTGCTTGCTACCTGTACATTGAGAAAATCTCCCTGTTCCTACGAGCAATGTGGAAGGGAAATGTTGGACTAGATTTCTCTGAGGAATGGACTCCAGGCCAGGATCCGTTTCCAAGGAAGTTTTTATTCTGGTCAACTGAGCAGAGATAATTTCTATATGAGAATGTGTGATGACAATTTCTCAACAGAGAAAAAGGAGGAAGGTGCAATTATATTTTTCTTTTTTCGATTCCTTTCCTGCTTCTCTGTATCATTCTTTGTTTTTGTTTGATTTATATATTTTATTAGATTAAATTTTCTAATTAAAAAAAGGAATGTGTATCAAACAAAGAGTCAGTCTTGATGCCTGGCCTTGCAGTTTCCTTGGCAAGGATTTTGTATATTTTATTAGATTAATATATTGAATTTAAAAAAGGAATGGGTATCAAACAAAGAGTGGTACATTGTTGCATGAACATCTGTATTACCAATCTTTTTTCCAGCCCTTGGAAATGCCTTTTGGAAACATTGCTCTTACCATATACAGGCAGTCATCTCCTCTTGTTAAATCCCCTTTTCCAGCCCTGCTGGGTATGTGACTTTCTCACTTTGACCTAATGGAGACTTCTGTGTATGCAAAGTTACAGACGCACAAGGCATTTAGCATGGGTGTGCTTGGAAGCATCTCTGGGCAGCAGGAATGAAGCTGGCTCCCTTTGAGCCTCTGACCCACTGATTCTCCTGGGTCTTAAATCCTTGGCAGACACAGCAAATCAGTCATAAAGTTTGGGGGATGTAGAGAGGTTTTGATCTCCACTGAGTCACCCCTAAGAAAGTGCAGAAATCTATACATCAGCTTTCTGCAAAGTAGTGCCCTCCAAGTCTTTTGCCCAAACTGTTTGGGAATAATAAAGCTAACTCCTGTGGAGATTGGGAAGGCTGCTCAGAGCAACTCTTCCCCCAAGTGAGATTTAGGCTTTGCAAGGATGCAGACAGAAAGAATCTCTCCTATCTAGATGTGGTTTGGAAGGTGGGTGTTATTGTTATTGTTCCAGGTTTCATTATTCTATTCAAAGGATGAAGCTGGAAATAATTTAGCAGCTGTGCATACAAACAAGAACTTCATAAATATTTATGGCACAACACGTCCCTAATCTTGGGAAGCTAAGTAGGTCAGGCTTCACTCTCCAAAGTTGCAAAAGTAGGTTTTGGGGAGTTATCCTGCACTCCCGTTTCTCTGCAGTTTCCTTGGCAAGATTTTTTGTAAGCAGATTTCCCTTCAAAGACCTGAGAGGACGGGACAGGCCAGGGCCTCTGAGATGGCTTTGTGCCTAAAGCAGGACCGGAAATGAGCGTCTCTCAGGCTGTAGCCTGGTGACCACCAAACTGAGCTTTCTTCCTCCCCAAAAAATCTATCCATGCAGCTGTTCCTGCTACTCCAGCCCCAAATTCAAGGCTGCAGTTTTCAAGATCCAGTATCTTCCAAACAACACCTACTTTCCACCTTTCAATCTGAGCTTCAAAGTTTGGTTCTGAGGAAATGGACTGTTCGTCTGAGTAGGGACTTATGGCTTTTGACCTCGCTCTATAGACCATCCCCTCTGACTCTTAGATCGGCTTCATTTAATTTTGCTTGATTATCTACTGTACAACTTTTTTCTCACATCTCCCCACCAAGGGGGGAGAACCACAAAAGTATCAGTCCCTTGGTGCTGCTCTCAGGCCCCAGCTGTCAAAGTCTTAACAAGGAGGCCCCTAAAAACAAAGGAGATCACAGCAGGAGTTGTGAATAAACCTGGAGATCCTGTGCTGAAAACCACAATCCCTTTTCTCCTCAACTCAGTATTTCTACAGCTCTTCTTCATGAAGGCCACCTGCAGGGCAGAACAGCCTTTACATCTGAAATTTTACACTGGTTTTGTCACTGCCCCAAACTCCCCCAAAATATTTGCTATTTATGTGGTGTCTTCCACTTGCGTGCCTCATTCTTGATACAATCTGAACAGACATGCTTCGTGCGCTGAATTCCTGGAACAGTTAGGAAAAGATGAACTTTGAATCCCTCCACTCTACGCTCACTTTCTCCTCATAAGAGCCATGGTGGCAAGTTTAGCAGCTCAATTCCCACCGGCTCAAGGTTGACTTGGCTTTCTATCCTTCCGAGGTCGGTAAAATGAGGACCCAGATTGTTGGGGGCAATATGCTGACTATGTAAACCACTTAGAGAGGGCTATAAAGCACTCTGAAGCGGTACATAAGTCAAGGTGCTATTGCTATTATATGAGGAGCCACAATCTCTAACTATAGTCTGAGTGCTCCTATCCCAAAGAGATGCTGGCTGGGGGAATTCTGGGGCTGAAAATCTCGGGGGCACCCAGGGAGAAAAAGGCTGGGACTATGCCTGTGGCATTTCTATCATCTACCATGATAAAAATGCAAAGAACACTCCCAAAAAGATTTTTACATAATTGTACAATTTCTGCAAAAATAAATATTCAGCAACTTCTGCTGCTGATGGCCAGATAGCCTTTATCAAACTAGTATGTTCCAATTTTTTCTTTCTTCCTTTCTGACTAATATCATGACATATTTGCCTACAAAAAATCAGGCAAATTCTTTGTAGTCAAATTAAATAGTCAATTTCTCAGCTGGACTTACAATGTGACATTAGAAATGAAATTCAAACTCTGTCTACACTCATCACTTTGGGCCTCATGTGGATATTCTAGTGTACGATAAGGTTGGAAGGTTTCCTGAAGCATCATGCACACTCGGGGCACTTAAATGGTTTTTCCCGTGTGTATGATTTAGGCGGCTATCCTTAGTACTGAAATCTTTCCCACAGTCTGGACACTCATATGGTTTCTCTCCTGTGTGAGTTCTCCGGTGTCTAACCAAGCTAGAATTTTCACTGAAACATTTCCCACAATCAAGACATTCAAAGGGTTTCTCTACTGTGTGAGTTCTCCGGTGTCTAACCAAGCTAGAATTTAAATTGAAACATTTCCCACAATCAGGACATTCAAATGGTTTCTCTCCTGTGTGAATCCTCCAGTGTCTAACCCAGCTGGAATTATCACTGAAACATTTCCCACAATCAGGACATTCAAAGGGTTTCGCTCCTATATGAATCCTCTGGTGTTTAACCAGGCTGGAAATCTGACGGAAACTTTTCCCACAATCAGGACATTCAAAGGGTTTCACTCCTGTGTGAATCCTTTGGTGTTGAACCAGGCTGGAATTCTGACTGAAACATTTCCCACAGTCAGGACATTCAAAGGGTTTCTCTCCTGTGTGAATCCTCTGGTGGCCAATGAGGTTGGAATATTGACTGAAACTTTTCCCACAGTCAGGACATTCAAAGGGTTTCTCTCCTGTGTGAGTCCTCTGGTGGCCAATGAGGTTGGAATTCCGACTGAAACTTTTCCCACAGTCAGGACATTCAAAGGGTTTCACTCCTGTGTGAATCCTCTGGTGTTTAACCAGGCTGGAATTCCGACTGAAACTTTTCCCACAGTCAGGACATTCAAAGGGTTTCTCTCCTGTGTGAATCCTCTGGTGTTTAACCAGGCTGGAATTCTGACTGAAACTTTTCCCACAATCAGGACATTCAAAGGGTTTCACTCCTGTGTGAATCCTCTGGTGGCCAATGAGGTGGGAACTCTGACTGAAACTTTTCCCACAGTCAGGACATTCAAAGGGTTTCTCTCCTGTGTGAGTTCTCTGGTGTTTAACCAGGCTGGAATTATCACTGAAACATTTCCCACAATCAGGACATTTAAAGGGTTTCACTCCTGTGTGAATCCTCTGGTGTTTAACCAGGCTGGAATTCTGACTGAAACATTTCCCACAATCACATTCAAAGGGTTTCTCTCCTGTGTGAATCCTCTGGTGGCCAATGAGGTTGCAATTTTGACTGAAACTTTTCCCACAATCAGGACATTCAAAGGGTTTATCTCCTGTGTGAATCCTCTGGTGGCCAATGAGGTTGGAATTTTGACTGAAACATTTCCCACAATCAGGACATTCAAATGGTTTCTCTCCTGTGTGAGTCCTCTGGTGTTTAACCAGGCTGGAATTCTGAATGAAACGTTTCCCACAATCAGGACATTCAAAGGGTTTCTCCTTGGTGTGAGTCCACGTTGCCATGCTTGCTAAAGCATTTACCACATTGGGAACATTTATAGGGCTTCTCTCTTGTGTGGGTCCTTCCATGAAAGAAAATGAAGTTGTTCTGACCAAAGCTTTTGCCACATTCAGAGTATTTGTACGGTTTTTCTCCAGTCTGGATCCCCTCTGGCATAATCAGCTGTGATTTGCAAGTTGTATCTTTCCCAGAACAAAAACGTCTATGGAGTTTTTCCACAACTAATATTCTTGAGGTGGTCAAAAATATGGATAATCCCTTTAGTGCTGCTTTGATTTACTGGTGATTTTCTTCCTCCCAGAGCGAGGCCTTCAACACTGTCTGCTCTACGTGGCTTCCTCCCCAGTAACTTCCAGATATTTCCCCCTTTTCCTGAATGGAAAAATAATCTCCCTTGACTTTTCATGTAACGTATGCTTTAATTTCACACTCTATTTTTCCAGTTAGAAATCTCTTCTTGATTTTCTCTCATTTCTCTCTCACCTGCTGGGGGACACTCTGAAGGAAATGGAAAATATTTTGATTTCTGGACTGACTTGTTTTGCTATTCAAAGTTGTTTGTTGTCCTCAGTTGTCCAGAGTGCTCATTGCCATCTTCTTTGTCTATAAGATTCAAATAAAAGTGTATCTTTAATTGTGCATAAAACGGTTGCAGAAGATGAGAAAAGAAGAAAAAAGTTTACATTATAATGAAAAAGCAAACATGCCACAATGCTCCAATAAGCTCTTACATTGATCATGATTCAATTGAGACATGGAAGACCACCCAGATCCAAGTTCGAATATCCATTCAATGATGAAATTCCATTGTTGACTTCAGTCAATCACAAATTCTTAGCAATGCAAAGGGTTGTTTTCAAATGCAATCAATTGAAAAAGAAACTACACCTGCTTTGATTTCTTGTTGTTTTACTTATCAGGGTATCATAAATATCATCGCAACAGAACAGAAGAGAATAACAGAATTGGAAGGGACCTTGGAGGTCACCCTATATCCTTTCAGACAAATGGCTGTCTCATCTCTTCTGAAAAGCCTCAAGTGATGCAGCACCACAACTTCTGAAGGCCAGCTGTTCTGCTAGTTAATTGTTCTCACCATTAGGAAATTTCTCACTGCTTCCATAGTATAAAGAGGGGAAGTAGTAGCCACGTAGTGCTAATAAAATGCCCTTGATCAATTGATCAGCAAATATGATTACATCTATCTCTGACACTGAGTTGTGTGTTTAACACAATGCCAAAGAATAAAGAATCAGCAATGAGTTTAGAGAAAAAATTGTTGCTGCCCATCAATTTGGGAAGGTTTAAAAGGTCATTTCCAAACAATTAAAAACCCATCATTCTACAGTCCGGAAGACAAGTGTAAAGCATTCAGGAGAGTTGCTAATCTTCCCAGGAGTGGACGTTCAAGGAAATTCAGCCCAAGGTCAGACGGTGCAATAGCCAGAGAAATTGCAAAGAGTTATATCTCAAGACTCTACAGCAGAGCTGTCAAACTAGTGGCCTGTGGGCCAGATGGGTCACGCACCGGCCAGGCCACGTTTAAAGAAGGGGAAAAAAGTTGTGATACATCACATGATCATGCCGTGATGATGCAGGTTTGACGCCCCTGCTCTACAGGCTTCAGTTAGCATGTTAAATGTTAAGATTCATAACAATGGAATTAGAAAAATACTGAAGAAGTATGGTTCGTTTGGAAGTGTTGAATAGAGAAAGCCTCTTCTCTCTAAAAAGGTCATAGCACATGGCTGTTGTTTGCAAAGTTGCATCTGAACAAATCACAGGACTTCGGGAACACTGTCCTTTGCACACACCAGACCAAAGTGGAAATGGTTGGCCATAATGCAATTGGGCCACAGGCCATCACACCAATAGCTAAAGCTTGGCTGACAAAGGATTATGCAACAGGATAATGGTCGCAAAACACATCAGCAAATCTACAACAAAATAGCTGAAAAAGAATCAAGGTGCTGCAGTCAAAGTCTAGACCTCAACCCAATTGGCAGGACCTCAAGAAAGTTGTGCATAAAAAAACACCCTCAAACCTCAATGAACTGAAGCAATGTTGTAAAAAAGAGTGGGCCAAAATTCCTCCACAACACTGCAAGAGACTGATAAAGTCACACAGAAAAGAATTACTTCTAATTGTTGCTGCTAAAGGTGGTTCTACAAATGATTGAATCATACATTTTTCATACCTGACTTCACCGTTTTGGCTTCCTTTTTATAAAATAAATGATGACCTGATGTAATATTTCATCTTGTTGTTCATCTACGGTTGTATTTACCTACTTTTAAGAACTTCTAAGGACCAATTGATTTTTACTATGCCCCAATACGTAAAATCATAAAAGTCAAGGAGAGTATACTTTCTTTTTCACATGACTGTTTATCTGGAGGTCCTGGGGATAGATTATACATTTGCAGGTATGTACATTCAGAAATAAAAATACACACACCTACAACATGAAGATAATTCATGTCTTTGAAGTCTGAAAAACATCTCAAACCTTCTGAGCTATTGTTAATCAAGAATTGGATGAATTGGATGATTGCTCATATGTTGAGATGGCAAGGCTGAAGTTCAGGCCTCAAAAGGCTTTTGAAGCCATGGAAAATTTCATAGGATACACTAGCCTATGGGTTAGCCACGTGACCAAAACCACAGAAGGTAAACTTGACTATTTTTATTATTTCTATATCTTATCTGTCATGTGCCAACTGCCTCTTATGTAATGAAGCGAAAGCAAAGAAATGTATAAATATCTGCCTTTCACTACGCTGAGGGTTCCTTCCTTCTTAGGAGGATGAAGAAATGCATTGGCTTATCAACACACACACACACACACACTTGGACTCTGTCTCTTATTTCACTGAGCCATATCTGTCAATCGCAGTTATGTCACGGTAAGGTTGGTGGCCAATACATTTTATAAATAAATACACCTGAACAGTCAAAACATTCAAAAGCTATTTTTTAAAAAGTGCTGGGTTAAGCACAGTGGAGCCTGGGGGGGCACCAATAGGAAACACATACTTGTTAGCTAGAAATGGAAGTAGAACAAAACAAGAACAACCCAAAAAAGACCAGAGACACATAAATCCGATCTTGTTGCCCAGAAAACATCAGGCCCATAAGAGAAGAATTGAATTGGGGGGACCTTGGAGGTCTTCTAGTCCATCCCCTGTTCAGCCAGGAGACCCTATTCCGTCCAGAACAAATGGCTGCCCAATCTCCCCTCAAAACCCTCCAGGGACGGAGCAGCCACAACCTCTGGAGGGAAGCCATTCCCAAAGAACCAACCTCCACTTGAAAGAGGCTTTTTCAAGCTCCCCACCAGCAGAAATTGCAGCCCCCAGTTTCCCAGCCTGCAGCACCAGTGGGCTTCCATTTGGGGAGGGAAGGAACCTGCAGCAGCCGCAGCTGAGAGGCTTCAGCCCAGTTGCTTCTCCGCTTCCAGCCCAAGTTGCTCCCGGACTCTCCTCCCACCTGCTGCCCTCCACTCACCTGCCAGCTGCTGCTTTGACCCTGGGAAGAGCAGAAAAGCCGCTCTGCACACCAACTTCCTCCCATCAGTAATTCCGGAAGAGGAAGTTCCTCTGCGCCTCTCCTCTCCTCCCAGCCTTTGTAGCAATGCAGTGTTGATGGCTTTCTAGGCACAGGTGTTGCCTGACCGCCATCTAGCGACAGGAGGTGGAAAAACACGCTTTTCCAATCTCCACCAAGGCGTTTGGAAGAGGTTTCCTGTGATTACATTGCAGCAGGTCGTTTTCGATTCCCAGCAACCGACCTTTGCAACTGAGCCAAGTGATGCTACTTCGGTTTTGGTGCCTTTGGGTCAGTCTTGATGCCTGGCCTTGCAGTTTCCTTTGGAAGGGTTTTTGGGAGGGGTTCCCCCCCCTTTCCTGCTTCCAAGGGCTGAGAGACTGGCCAAAGTTGAGCAGATGGTTTTGCCCTTCAGGTGGGACTGGAACTGAGCGTTTCTCTGTCTCTAACCTGGTGCCTTCACCATTACACCACACTGGAACTTCTTCCTCCCCACAAAATCTACCCATTGACCTGTTCCTGGTGCTCCCACAGCAAATTCAAGGCTGCAGCTTTCAAGATCAATCAATCAGGATAGAGTTGGAAGGGACCATGGAGGTCTTCTGTTCCAACCCCCTGCTCAAGCAGGAGACTCTACCATTTCAGACAAGTGACTATCCAATCTATTTTTTAAAACTTCCAGTGATGAAGCACCCACAACTTCTGAAGGCAAGCTGAAGGCGCTTATTAATTCACACTGTAAGTTTCCAGGTTGCTTCTCTCCTTCCTTAGTTCCCATCCATTGTTCCATGTCTTGCCTTCTAGTGTTTAGGAAGATAACTTGACACCTTCCTCTTTGTGGCAGCCACTCAAATATTGGAAGATTGCTATCATGCCTCCCCTTGTCCTTTTCATTAGACTAGACGAGGGGTCTCAAACTCAAGGGCTGGTGGCCGGATGCAGCCCTCCCGAGCTCAGTTTTTCCTGGCAGAGGTTTGCAGGAAGCCATCGCAACCAAAAACAGCTCGGGAGCCAGTTTTCTCTGGCAGAGCGCTTGGGTCACCAGAGGCACCCCCAACGTGAGTGATATCGAGCTGGCCATGCCAAAACCTGGCCATGCCCACTCCGGCCCCCAGAGGTCAAACACAACCCTGATGCGGGCCTCAATGAAATCGAGTTTGACACCCCTGGACTAGACATACCCAATTCGTGTAACTGTTCTTTGTATGTTTTAGCTTCCAGTCCCTAATCATCTTTGTTGCTCTTCTCTGCACGCTTTCCAGAGTCCCAATATCTTTTTATATTGTAGTGACTAGAATTGGATGCAGTATTCCAAGTGTGGTCTTACTAAGGCTTTGTGAAGCAGTACTATAACTTCATGTGATCTTAATACTATCCCTCTATTAATGCAGCCTGGGATTGTATTGGTAATTTTGGCTGCTGCCAATCACAAAAAAATAGTAAGAGAACACCTGTCTGATCTTGATGAATACAAATCACCAGGACCTGATGGGTTACATCCCAGAGTTCTAAAGGAGCTGGCAGATGTCATCTCAGAACCATTGCACCACATCTTTCAAAAATCCTGGAACACCAGGGAACTACCAAAGGACTGGAAAAGAGCTAATGTGGTTCCCATCTTCAAGAAGGGGAAAAAAACAGACCAAAGCTATAGACCAATCAGCCTAACATCAATTCCTGGGAAGATACTGGAAAAGATAATAAAGAAACAGATCTGCCAACACCTAGAAACGAGTAAAGTAATAATTAGCAGCCAGTACAGGTTTTTTAAAAACAGATCATGCCAAACCAATCTTATTTCATTCTTCAACATAGTGACTAAATTAGTAGACAAGCAAAATCCTGTGGACATAATATACTTAGACTTCAGCAAGCCATTCGACAGAATAGACCACAACCTACTTCTTCATAAGTTAGAAAAAAGTGGGATAGATAGCTTCACCTCCACATGGATTTGCAACTGGCTGACAAACCGTACTCAACGAGTAGTCCTTAATGGGTGTAAGTCTACATGGAGAGAAGTAAGCAGGGGGGTGCCACAAGGTTCCTTCTTAGGCCCAGTACTCTTCAATATCTTCATAAACGATTTAGATGAGGGAATAGAAGGGGAACTCACCAAATTTGCAGATGATATAAAGCTGGCAGGAATAGCTAACACTCTAGAAGATAGGCTCAAGATCTAGATGGATCTTGACAGACTTGAACACTGGGCCCTATCTAACAAAATGAAATTCAACGTAGAGAAAAGTAAAGTCTTACACTTAGGTAAGAAAAACCAAAAGTACACATATAAACTGGGGGAAACCAGGCTTAATAGCAGTGACTGTGAGAGGGATCTTGGAGTCTTAGTGCACAATCCGCTGAATATGAGCTAGCAGTGTGCAGCGGCAGCTAAAAAAGCCAAAGCAATCCTGAACTGCATTAACAGAGGGATACAATCAAGATCAAGTGAGGTACTAATACCACTCTATAAAGCTCTAGTAAGACCACACCTAGAGTACTGCATCCAGTTTTGGTCACCACACTATAAAAGATGTTGAAACTCAAAGTGCAGAGGGGAGCAACCAGGATGATTAGGGGACTGGAGACTAAAACGGATGAAGAACGGTTACGGAAACTGGGCATGGCAAGTCTAGTGAAGAGAAGGAGCAGGGGAGACATGATAGCAGTCTTCCAATATTTGAGGGGCTGCTACAGAGAGGAGGGGGTCAAGCTATTTTCCAAAGCACCTGAAGGCCAGACAAGGAATAATGGATGGAAACTGACCAAAGAGGGATTCAACCTAGAAATGAGGAGGAACTTTCTGACAGTGAGAACAATCAACCAATGGAACAGCTTGCCTTCGGAAGTTGTGGGAGCTTCATCACTCGAGAGTTTCAAGAAAAGATTGGACTGCCATTTGTCAGATATGGTATAGGGTCTCCTGCTTGAGCGGGGGGCTGCACTAGATGACCTATAAGGTCCCTTCCAACTCTGTTAATCTGATCTGATCTGATCTGAACTGTTGGCTCACATTTAAGTGACTATACACTACGACTCCAAGATCCCTCTCACAGTTATGGGAATTAAACCAGGTTTCACCTAGTTTAATTATACCTATGCAATTGGTTTTTCTTGTCTAAGTGTAAAACTTTATTTTTATCTTTGTTGAATATCATTTTGTTAGATAGGGGCCACTATTCAAGTTCACATTTTTTTAGCTTGCCAAGAAGTAGGTTGTGATCTACATAATCAAATGCTTTACTGAATACTAAGTATATTATGTCCTCAGCATTTCTCTGGTACACTAATTTAGTCACTTTGTCAAAGAATGAAATAAGGTTTTTTGGCATGATCTCTTTTTGATCAACCCAGGGATGAAATGCTATCAGTTCACACCAGTTTGGGCAAACTGGTAGTGATAAAAACTACCGGTTCAAGTGAACCAGTAGTAAAAAAAAACTACCGGTTTCTCTGAACTGGTATTTCCGATGATCAGCTGTGCCGCACGGCGAAGCTAAATCATGTCACACAGCTGTTTCCCCCCCTCAGTGTTCTACTTACCTTGTGAAGTTTTCTTTTTCCGCGCGAAGTGTGCGTGTGATGCACAATGCGCATGCACAGGCAGTCTACCGGTGGCAATCCACGGAGGATTTCACCACTGGATCAACCCATGTTGGCTAATAGTTATAACTTGTTTGCTTCTAGCTGTGCACAGATTTGTTGCTTGGATATGTTTTCCAAGATATTACCAGATATTAATGTCAGGCTGATTTGTCTGTAAATTCCTGCATGTTTTTTACCTTTTTGAAGATGGGGACCCTATCAGCTCTTTTCCAGTCCTCAGTTACAGGTAGTCCTGAACTTACAACCACAATTGAGTCCAAAATTTATGTTGTTAAGCGAAAAAATTGTTAAGTGAATTTTGCCCCATTTTATGACTTTTCTTGCCACATTTGTTAATGAATCATTGCCATTGTTAAATGAGTTACACTGTTGTTAAGTGAATCTGGTTTCCCCATTGAGTTTGGTTGATAGCATGTCACAAAAGGGGATCACATGACTCCGGGACACTACAACTGTCATAAATGTCACTTGTCAAACATCTGAATGTAAATCACATGACCAGGGGGATGATACAACGGTCATATGTATGATCAATGATCATAAATCACTTTTTTCAGTGTCATTGTAATTACGGTCACCAAATTAACTATTGTAAATTGAGGACTACCTCTACTTCCCCTGTGCTCCAAGGACTTTGAAACATACAGTATGTTACAATGGTTCTGAATTCTGGCTGCAGTCCGTCCCGACCCAGTGATTTGAATTTGTCTAGAGCCAACAGGTGTTCTCTTACCTTATTTTTCCATATTTTAATTTGCATTCCTAATCTGGCACTTATGATTCTGTTTTTGATAAGTTGTGTCATGTTTTCTTTTTGAGTGAAAACACATGTAGAGTATCTTCTTTGTACCTTCTCCCCCCTTCTTATACTCCTGTGAATTAGGGAGGTGTCTGTCTGAGTCTCTTCTGAATAGGATCCATGTGCTGCGGACTTGGGAGATGTTTCCCCTTCACCTCTTTAGTAATGGAGTTTGCATATCTCCCAAGCAGGGGTGGGTTCTATTTACCTTTACTACCGGTTTGCAATGGGAGCGTGCACGTGCTTCTGTGCATGCGCAAAAGCTTCTGTGCAGACGCAGATTGTCCATCATGACATCCGGGCGGATGGGCGGAAACCTCCTGCCGCTTTTACTACCGGTTTGCAAGAACCGGACCAAACCGGGAGCAACCCACCACTGCTCCCAAGGCCGTTTTCTTCAGTCTGAGCATAGGGAGGGCATTGGTTAGGGTGGATATTGTGCTGGGTTAAGAGCAGGGAGGTAGAGTTTCTGTTCTCCATTCAGTCATGGATTGTGATTATCCATACAGACCACTGAGTTACATTCACTAGCAAACCTCTAGAGATGCTCCTGCACCCCAATAGTTGTAGAGAGCTTAAAGTCTTGTTGTAAGTAAACATTGACAACAAGCTGAACTGGGCCTGCATGGGCACAGGGGGAAGAATCAGACTGGAATTTCTGGACCAGTGGGTCAAAATCAGTAGTGGGTTTCAATTCTGTTCGCTAACGGTTCGCTTGTGCGCACGCAGGCTGCTTCTATGCATGCGCAGAGACGTCCGGGTGAGTGGAGCCTCTCGCTCTACCACCTTGCCTGATCTGGGGAAAACCGGTAGCAACCCACCACTAGTCAAAATGTTTATATTCCCTGACCGTATCTCACAAAGCGCATAGTTGTCCTGCTGACCTTGTAGCCTGGGAGAAATAATGAGATTATCAAAAATATTCCAACGTCATGCTGTACTCTATAGGGTGCTTGCCTGTTTCTACATCTTTCTCATGTAGTGGGCCAACGGTATATATAACCTGCGGTTCTGCTTTAGGTCAGGGCTGCTCAGAAAGCTGCCAATGCTTTGCTGGAATCCATTGTGCACAGTGATTGTTTGAATGCTTAATATATGTTGAATCTTCAAAGTGATTGGTTGCTTTAGATGAGGCATGTTTTGACCACAATATTCCCTTACTTTATGCTTTTTTTTTTTTTTACCTCTCTTCTCCCCCATTGACGGCCAGGAAGTAATCAGGTGGCTCTCAGTGAGGTGTGTGTGTGTGTGTGAGAGAGAGAGAGAGAGGGAGAGGAGAAAGGGAGAGGTAGGGAGGGCGGGAGAGAAAGCACACTGAAGAAGGAAATGACAGTTTGTGTGTTGCTGTCAAGAAACCTGTAATAACTAATCCATTAAATCGCCAGACATCGAGTGCCACTCCAAAAAGATTTGAGTAAACTTTTTTCTGCAGCATACTTGATGTCCTTCTTGCTTGCTTGTTGTTCTGGGAGCCTCCCACCATCAAAAGTGTTTCCTCAGAGAAGTCACAGGGAACTTATCGGTGCAGGAGGAGGGAAGCAACTTTTGACTCCAATTCAAGAATTTTGGTGGGTTTTTACATAATTGCCCAATTTCTACAAAAATAAATATCCAGCAACCTCTTACGCTGAAGGCCAGATAGCCATTATCAAAGTAATATGTTCCAACTTTTCCTTTCCTCTGCCCCATCTAATACCATTATATATTTGCCTACAAAAAATCAGGCAAATTCTAATTAATTTAATCAATTTAAATGATCAATACCTCAGTTGGACTTACAATGGGACACCAGAAATGAAATTCAACCTTCTTTACACTTATCATTTGGCCGTCATGTGGATTTTTCTGTGAGCAATAAGGGTGGAATATTTCCTGAAGCACTGTCCACACTCGGGACATTAAAACGGTTTCTCCCCTTTGTGTATAAGGACATGATTGATAATATTAACCCTAGTACTGAGATCTTTCCCACAGTCTGGAAACTCGTACAGTTTCCCTCCTGTATGAGTCCTCTGGTGTTTACCCAGGCTGGAATTATGACTGAAACTTTTCCCACAGTCAGGACATTCAAAGGGTTTCTCTCCTGTGTGAGTCCTCTGGTGTTTCACCAGGTTGGAATTGTTACTGAAACTTTTACCACAATCGGAACATTCAAAGGGTTTCTCTCCTGTGTGAATCCGCTGGTGTTGAACCAGGGTGGAATTCTGACTGAAACTTTTCCCACAGTCAGGACATTCAAAGGGTTTCACTCCTGTGTGAATCCTCTGGTGTTGAACCAGGCTGGAATTCTGACTGAAACTTTTCCCACAGTCAGGACATTCAAAGGGTTTCTCTCCTGTATGAGTCCTCTGGTGTTCAACCAGGCTGGAATTATGACTGAAACTTTTCCCACAGTCAGGACATTCAAAGGGTTTCTCTCCTGTGTGAATCCTCTGGTGGCCAATGAGGTTGGAATTCCGACTGAAACTTTTCCCACAGTCAGGACATTTAAAGGGTTTTTCTCCTGTGTGAATCTTCTGGTGGCCAATGAGGTTGGAATATTGACTGAAACTTTTCCCACAGTCAGGACATTTATAGGGTTTCTCTCCTGTGTGAATCCTCTGGTGTTGAACCAGGCTGGAATTCTGGATGAAACATTTCCCACAATCAGGACATTCAAAGGATTTCACTCCTGTGTGAATCCTCTGGTGTTTAACCAGGCTGGAATTCTGACTGAAACATTTCCCACAATCAGGACATTCAAAGGGTTTCTCTCCTGTGTGAATCCTCTGGTGGCCAATGAGGTTGGAATTTTGACTGAAACATTTCCCACAATCAGGACATTCAAATGGTTTCTCTCCTGTGTGAGTCCTCTGGTGTGTCATCAGGTTGTAATTGTTACTGAAACATTTCTCACAATTAGGACATTCAAACGGTTTCTCCTTGGTGTGAGTCCACGTTGCCATGCTTGCTAAAGCATTTACCGCATTGGGAACATTTGTAGGGCTTCTCTCTTGTGTGGGTCCTTCCGTGAAAGAAAATGAAGCTGTTCTGACCAAAGCGTTTGCCACATTCAGAGTATTTGTACGGATTTTCTCCAGTCTGGATCCCCTCTGGCATAATCAGCTGTGATTTGCAAGTTGTATCTTTCCCAGAACAGAAACATCTATGGAGCTTTTCCACAACTAATATTCTTGAGGTGGTCAAAAATATGGATAATCCCTTTAGTGCTGCTTTGATTTACTGGTGATTTTCTTCCTCCCAGAGCGAGGCCTGCAACACTGTCTGCTCTACGTGGCTTCCTCCCCAGTAACTTCCAGATATTTCCCTCTTTTCCTGAATGGAAAAATAATCTCCCTTGACTTTTCATGTAACGTATGCTTTAATTTCACACTCTATTTTTCCAGTTAGAAATCTCTTCTTGATTTTCTCTCATTTCTCTCTCACCTGCTGGGGGACTCTCTGAAGGAAATGGAAAATATTTTGATTTCTGGACTGACTTGTTTTGCTATTCAAAGTTGTTTGTTATCCTCAGTTGTCCAGAGTGCTCATTGCCATCTTCTTTGTCTATAAGATTCAAATAAAAGTGTATCTTTAATTGTGCATAAAATGGTTGCAGAAGATGAGAAAAGAAGAAAAAAGTTTACATTATAATGAAAAAGCAAACATGCCACAATGCTCCAATAAGCTCTTACATTGATCATGATTCAATTGACACATGGAAGACCACCCAGATCCAAGTTCAAATATCCATTCAATGATTCTAATTCGATTGTTGACTTCAGTCAATCACAAATTCTTAGCAATGCAAACGGTTGTTTTCAAATACAATCAATTGAAAAAGAAACTACACCTGCTTTGATTTCTTGTGGTTTTACTTATCAGGGTATCATAAACATCATCGCAACAGAACAGAAGAGAATAACAGAATTGGAAGGGACCTTGGAGGTCTTCTAATCCAACCCCTGCTCAAGCAGGACACCCTATATCATTTCAGACAAATGGCTGTCTCATCTCTTCTGAAAAGCCTACAGTGATGGAGCACCACAACTTCTGAAGGCCAGCTGTTCTGCTGGTTAATTGTTCTCACCATTAGGAAATTTCTCACTGCTTCCATAGTATAAAGAGGGGAAGTAGCAGCCACGTACTGCTAATAAAATGCCCTTGATCAATTGATCATCAGCAAGTATGATTACATCTATCTCTGACACTGAGTTGTGTGTTAACACAATGCCAAAGAATAAAGAATCAGCAATGATCTTAGAGAAAAAATTGTTGCTGCCCATCAATTTGGGAAGGTTTAAAAGGTCATTTCCAAACAATTAAAAACCCATCATTCTACAGTGCGGAAGACAAGTGTAAAGCATTCAGGAGAGTTGCTAATCTTCCCAGGAGTGGACATTCAAGGAAATTCAGCCCAAAGTCAGACGGTGCAATGACCAAAACCACAGAAGGCAAACTTGACTATTTTTATAATTTCTATATCTTATCTGTCATGTGCCAACTGCCTCTTATGTAATGAAGCGAAAGCAAAGAAATGTATAAATATCTGCCTTTCACTACGCTGAGGGTTCCTTCCTTCTTAGGAGGATGAAGAAATGCATTGGCTTATCAACACACACACACACACACTTGGACTCTGTCTCTTATTTCACTGAGCCATATCTGTCAATCGCAGTTATGTCACGGTAAGGTTGGTGGCCAATACATTTTATAAATAAATACACCTGAACAGTTCAAACATTCAATAGCTATTTTTTAAAAAGTGCTGGGTTAAGCACAGTGGAGCCTGGGGGGGCACCAATAGGAAACACATACTTGTTAGCTAGAAATGGAAGCAGAACAAAAGAAGAACAACCCAAAAAAGACCAGAGGCAAATAAATCCGATCTTGTTGCCTGGAAAACATCAGGTCCGTAAGAGAAGAATTGAGTTGGGGGGACCTTGGAGGTCTTCTAGTCCATCCCCTGTTCAGCCAGGAGACCCTATTCCGTCCAGAACAAATGGCTGCCCAATCTCCCCTCAAAACCCTCCAGGGACGGAGCAGCCACAACCTCTGGAGGGAAGCCATTCCCAAAGAACCAACCTCCACTTGAAAGAGGCTTTTTCAAGCTTCCCACCAGCAGAAATTGCAGCCCCCAGTTTCCCAGCCTGCAGCACCAGTGGGCTTCCATTTGGGGAGGGAAGGAACCTGCAGCAGCCGCAGCTGAGAGGCTTCAGCCCAGTTGCTTCTCCGCTTCCAGCCCAAGTTGCTCCCGGACTCTCCTCCCACCTGCTGCCCTCCACTCACCTGCCAGCTGCTGCTCCGACCCTGGGAAGAGCAAGAAAGCCGCTCTGCACACCAACTTTCTCCCATCAGTCATCCAGAAGAGGAAGTTCCTCTGCGCCTCTCTTCTCCTCTCCTCCCAGCCTTTCTAGCAATGCAGTGTTGATGGCTTTCTAGGCACAGATGTTGCCTGACCGCCATCTAGCGACAGGAGGTGGAAAAACACGCTTTTCCAATCTCCACCAAGGCGTTTGGAAGAGGTTTCCTGTGATTACATTGCAGCACGTCGTTTTCGATTCCCAGCAACCGACCTTTGCAACTGAGCCAAGTGAAAAAGTGAAACGTGATGCTACTTCGGTTTTGGTGCCTTTGGGTCAGTCTTGATGCCTGGCCTTGCAGTTTCCTTTGGAAGGGTTTTTGGGAGGGGATTTCCCCCCCCCATTTCCTGGTTCCAAGGGCTGAGAGGACTGGCCAAAGTTGAGCAGATGGTTTTGCCCTTCAGGTGGGACTGGAACTGAGCGTTTCTCTGTCTCTAACCTGGTGCTTTCCCCACTACACCAAACTGGAACTTCTTCCTCCCCACAAAATGTACCCATTGACTTGTTCCTGGTGCTCCCACAGCAAATTCAAGGCTGCAGCTTTCAAGATCAATCAATCAATCAGGATAGAGTTGGAAGGGACCATGGAGGTCTTCTGTTCCAACCCCCTGCTCAAGCAGGAGACTCTATCCCATTTCAGACAAGTGACTATCCAATCTATTTTTTAAAACTTCCAGTGATGAAGCACCCACAACTTCTGAAGGCAAGCTGAAGGCGCCTATTAATTCACACTGTAAGTTTCCAGGTTGCTTCTCTTCTTCCTTAGTTCCCATCCATTGTTCCATGTCTTGCCTTCTAGTGTTTAGGAAGATAACTTGAGACCCTCCTCTTTGTGGCAGCCACTCAAATATTGTTTGGTTTTTTTTTAACGTTTTTATTATATTTTTATTGTTAAGGAATAACAAAAAGTAAAAAAAATCAATACAAAAAATCAATAGTAAGGAAAGAAAAAAAAATTTTTTTCCCCCAACGTGCTATATAAACGGAAAGGAAGTTTTAGGAACTTGAAGTCTTCAATTCTTCCAGAAATCTCTTTGATAAGGTACTGGTGCCGATTCATCCAATCTCCCAAGTGCAAAGTCCACAAATGGTTGCCAAGTGTTCCAAAAAACATTTTCTTTATATATACCACTTCTAATTTTAATATCACAAGTCAATTTATCATTTAATGCAAATTTCCATGTTTCATTGTACCATTCTTCTAATTTTAAATCAACATTTAATTTCCAATATCTAGCAATTATAATTCTCCCTATTATAACCAAAATCCGCACCAATTCTCTTTCTCCAGTTGTTAATGTTGTTTCATTCAATATTAATAATAATATGGTTTCCAATTTCAATTTGACCCTCTTCTTAATTATTTCAAATATTTCATTTTCTATCCTAGACCAAAAAAGTTCAACCCCATTACATTTACACCACATATGAGCATATGTCCCGAGTTCCACTTTACATCTCCAACACATTTTATCCACTTTATTATCCATTTGAAAAAGTCTTATTGGGGTCAAATACCACTTCCAAATAACTCTATAATTATGTTCTTTAATCCTTATTGATAATGTCCTCATTATTCTGCTAACCCAATTCATATTCCAATTTTGATCAGAAATTTCAATACCCAGTTCTTTTACCCAATTCTCTTTCATTACCCTTTGTGAATTATTATCAGAGTTAATAATTTTATAAATTTTACTAACTAATCCCTTTGGCCCAATTTCATCTTTTATTATTCGAGATGTCAAATTTTCAAATTCCGTTTCCTTTCTGCTCTCATCGTTCCTTTCTTTGCATTTCCTATTCCATTGGAAGTTGGAAGGGACCATGGAGGTCTTCAAACTATACCTGCTTTGATTTCTTGTAGTTTTATTATCAGGGTATCATAAACATCGCAACAGAACAGAAGAGAATAACAGAATTGGAAGGGACCTTGGAGGTCTTCTGTTCCAACCCCCTGCTCAAGCAGGAAACTCTATACCATTTCAGACAAGTGACTATCCAATCTATTTTTTAAAACTTCCAGTGATGAAGCACCCACAACTTCTGAAGGCAAGCTGAACGCACTTATTAATTCACACTGTAAGTTTCCATGTTGCTTCTCTCCTTCGTTAGTTCCCATCCATTGTTCCATGTCTTGCCTTCCAGTGTTTAGGAAGATAACTTGAGACCCTCCTCTTTGTGGCAGCCACTCAAATATTGGAAGACTGCTATATGCCTCCCCTTGTCCTTTTCATTAGACTAGACGAGGGGTCTCAAACTCAAGGGCTGGTGGCCGGATGCAGCCCTCCCGAGCTCAGTTTTTCCTGGAAGAGGTTTGCAGGAAGCCATCGCAACCAAAAACAGCTTGGGAGCCAGTTTTCTCTGGCAGAGCGCTTGGGCCACCAGAGGCGCCCCCAACGTGAGTGATATCGATCTGGCCACGCCCAACCTGGCCATGCCCACTCCGGCCCCCAGAGGTCAAACACAATCCTGATGCGGCCCTCAGTGAAATCGAGTTGGATGCAGTATTCCAAGTGTGGTCTTACTAAGGCTTTGTGAAGCAGTACTATAACTTCATGTGATCTTAATTCTATCCCTCTATTAATGCAGCCTGGGATTGTATTGGTAATTTTGGCTGCTGCCAATCACAAAAAAATAGTAAGAGAACACTTGTCTGATCTTGATGAATACAAATCACCAGGACCTGATGGATTACATCCCAGAGTTCTAAAGGAGCTGGCAGATGTCACCTCAGAACCATTGCACCACATCTTTCAAAAATCCTGGAACACCAGGGAACTACCAAAGGATTGGAAAAGAGCTAATGTGGTTCCCATCTTCAAGAAGGGGAAAAAAACAGACCAAAACTACAGACCAATCAGCCTAACATCAATTCCCGGGAAGATACTGGAAAAGATAATAAAGAAACAGATCTGCCAACACCTAGAAACGAGTAAAGTAATAATTAGCAGCCAGTACAGGTTTTTTAAAAACAGATCATGCCAAACCAATCTTATTTCATTCTTCAACATAGTGACTAAATTAGTAGACCAGCAAAATCCTGTGGACATAATATACTTAGACTTCAGCAAGGCATTCGACAGAATAGACCACAACCTACTTCTTCATAAGGTAGAAAAAAGTGGGATAGATAGCTTCACCTCCAGATGGATTTGCAACTGGCTGACAAACCGTACTCAACGAGTAGTCCTTAATGGGTGTAAGTCTACATGGAGAGAAGTAAGCAGGGGGGTGCCACAAGGTTCCTTCTTAGGCCCAGTACTCTTCAATATCTTCATAAACGATTTAGATGAGGGAATGGAAGGGGAACTCACCAAATTTGCAGATGATACAAAGCTGGCAGGAATAGCTAACACTCTAGAAGATAGGCTCAAGATCTAGATGGATCTTGACAGACTTGAACACTGGGCCCTATCTAACAAAATGAAATTCAACGTAGAGAAAAGTAAAGTCTTACACTTAGGTAAGAAAAACCAAAAGTATACTGGGGGAAACCAGGCTTAATAGCAGTGACTGTGAGAGGGATCTTGGAGTCTTAGTGCACAATCAGCTGAATATGAGCTAGCAGTGTGCAGCGGCAGCTAAAAAAGCCAAAGCAATCCTGAACTGCATTAACAGAGGGATACAATCAAGATCAAGTGAGGTACTAATACCACTCTATAAAGCTCTAGTAAGACCACACCTAGAGTACTGCATCCAGTTTTGGTCACCACACTATAAAAGATGTTGAAACTCAAAGTGCAGAGGGGAGCAACCAGGATGATTAGGGGACTGGAGACTAAAACAGATGAAGAACAGTTACAGGAACTGGGCATGGCTAGTGTAGTGAAGAGAAGGAGCAGGGGAGACATGATAGCAGTCTTCCAATATTTGAGGGGCTGCTACAGAGAGGAGGGGGTCAAGCTATTTTCCAAAGCACTTGAAGGCCAGACAAGGAATAATGGATGGAAACTGACCAAAGAGGGATTCAACCTAGAAATGAGGAGGAACTTTCTGACAGTGAGAACAATCAACCAATGGAACAGCTTGCCTTCGGAAGTTGTGGGAGCTTCATCACTCGAGAGTTTCAAGAAAAGATTGGACTGCCATTTGTCAGATATGGTATAGGGTCTCCTGCTTGAGCGGGGGGCTGCACTAGATGACCTATAAGGTCCCTTCCAACTCTGTTAATCTGATCTGATCTGATCTGAACTGTTGGCTCACATTTAAGTGACTATATACCAGGGTGGATAAAAATCAATGATTTTTTTAAAAAATCAAAAAAATCAGATTTTTTTTTATTTAAATCGGATTTTTTTAAATAAAATGCTTTTTGAGGAAAATATATTACCATCCAAAGGTTATTCCAGCATGAAATAAAGATTAGTTTTTTTAATTATGTAGAATAAGGCTATATATGTTTAATTTTTTTGGTAAATAAATTCCATTAATCCATTCACAATGTCATGCTCTTCCAGAGGTTTTTGTAAGATTATTGGGCAGTTTCTTTGCCTACAAGATATTATCACAGATGCTTGGTTTACTTTTGCAGTTCTCAAAACTGAATTTGACTCAGCAGAGATCACATGTCTCTTCTTCACAGCAAAAATGTTATAACATGAACAGAGTTGAGAAAAAGACCTTAATCCTATTGTTCTACAAACCTATGAATACAGAATCAACCCCTTCAGTGCTAAGTTTCAAGAAGTTCAGTGAATAGAATAGAAACAATATTTTTCTGATTGTTTGGAGTGGAATAGATCTGCACAAGAAGAAAATGAAACTAAGTGTGAGGAGGAAGGGGCAAGCAGACAAACAGTACAAAATGAAAGTGAAACTTTCTGAGGAAAATACTGCACAGCCACAGACAGACAAGTCTTTGGATCTTTTTGTGTGTATGACCTGAGGTTTATCACATTCTTTCCTTGGAGGAAAAAAACCTATAATGGCAGCAGGCCGTAAAAGAGACCCAGTTTGGCAATACTTTAATGAAGTTCCTTTACCTATCGGTAAGGCAGGCATGCGTGCAAACTGCAAACACTGCAACAAAGAAATGCAAGGCCTGGTGGCCCGAATGAGGCAACATCATGAGAAGTGTTGTGATGAAGATGACCAAAGAAACACATTTGAACAGGCAGGATCTTCAGGTTGGTAAACATTTTTATTGAATCATATTTCTAAAGACTGCCTTGAACTGTCATGTTTGAGCAAAATTATATTTCTTATTATTACTGCATGTTACTGTGATTTGGTACAGTTATGAAGAAAAGCAAATATTCCTTTTGGGGCAGTGCTGTGTACAATAAGCAGAAATTATATAAACAATAAAATAACAGCATTGTGGAGATGGTGTGACCTCAGTTGTCGGCAAACCGCACTGAGTAAACAAGTCAGCACATAATCCTAATCCTATCAGAGATGTAAAGACAGAAATGTATAGACAGGATGTCTGGCAAAAAGACCCTTTATCAAGATATGCAACTCAGCACGTAGCATTGTTTGTCACAGGAAATAACATGAGGGTAACACGAGGGATCCATGTGGACTTCACGAGCTTTCTTTAGCCAATTAGCATCTGTAAACGTTGATTAATGTTTTGCCATGATAGTTGTAAAATGACAATAAAAGGAAGCCTTCTGGGTGGAGTCAGGGTGCCTTCCCCAAGGTATCTCACACCAAGGTACCTTGGTGTGTCTTTCTACGCGTCTTTCTTCATCGAAACAACATCTGGTGACCCCGACGTGATTCCTCCTATGCTTACTCGGCCGGACGAGCCCAGGTGCACCTCTGCGAACTTCGCTCCCAATATTTCGTGAGTATGGGAAGGGAAACCTCAGTTCAGCAGAAGTTTCATGCACAAGAATTGAGAAAAATACTTAAAAGTAATGGAATGGCAGGAATTAAGTTAAGTGAGTTAGACTCATCGCCACGAGCAGAAATAAAGCATTTATTGCTGTGGCAAAAATGTAAGGAAGAAGTAGAGGTTATGGGGACTCATAAACTCAAGGCACCATCTCCATCTCTCTCTCTGTCTTCTGATCAGGGGTCTGCTCCCCCTCCGCCTTATTTTCAGCTGACTTTGCCGGCTACAACTACATTGCAGCCAGTAGAAATTAGTTCGCCGACAGCTCCCTTATTGGTTTCTTTTTTACAGGAGATTTTTTCAGCTGTCAGAGCAGGGTTTCAGGAAGAGCAACAAAAAGGAACTCTCACTGGGGTAGAAATAACAGAGAGTCTCCAAGCTTTTCTTGTCATACAGAAGGTTAATCCCCAGAGACAAGCTCAATCTTTGTCATATAAAGTTTTGAGAGAGCTAAGGAAAAGAATCACAGAGACAGGTTTGTGTTTCACCTATAATACTGGCTTGGTGGAAGGAATAAACCATGAATATATTTTGTTTCCTGAAGATTGGAAGCAAGTTTTTCTAATGATTTTGACTTCAATAGAGCATGTTGTTTGGGACAGAGCTAAAAAGAGTGTTTTTCCTATAGTCATGTCTCCGCCTCCAGTCTTTTATCTGCAGTTCCAGAGTCACAGCAGATAATGCTTGGCTTGATTTAATCACTCAGGAGTCTGTGGAATTTAAATTTACTTTGGAGGCTCTGGTTTTAGTGGGTCTTATCTTACCTTGATCTATTGCAAAATTTTATTTGGTATATCATCGTATGGATGATATTTTAATTGGAGCTTAAAAATATAACTTAATTGGCTTTCTGAAATATAAAATGATTTATGTGATTGGATTGTAAATTGTCTAGAATAAATACAGCTGCAAGTTTCTTATCTGTATTTAGGATTTAAACTGTTGCAGTTTTTTTTCTACTCTGGCTTTTCCTCATTTAAAGTTACCAAAAGTTATTTCTTTAGTAAACTTGAAACAATTGCTGGGTACTATTAATTGGATTGGCTCATATTTTTGTTACCTACGCATTTACTTAATTCATTATTTGAATTATTGACTAAAAGAAAAAAGCCAGGATATTTAATTATAGTTACATCTGTAGTATGTGCTACAGTTGAGAAAATTAATAACATCTTGAGTATTTAGTTTATGGATTGAATCTCTCATAGAGATTGTCAGTTATTTCTTCATATTTCCTCCTAATAAAAATATTGGGAATCTTAGAACAGCAAAAAGTATATTGTATTGAATGGTTTTATTTGCCTCATTACCATCAAAAATTAAAAATGTTTTACCCTTGTTGAAAGATATGAGAAAAGAAGAAACTTAGGCAGAGTTTCAGCCCCCACCTTTTTCAATGGGCCATTAAGAAGATGAAGCTACCTTATTTTACACAACAAAGGAAAGAAAAAATTACAGGGGCCAGCAACATTTAAAGCAGATTTGGGACACAGGAAAGAAAAGCACGCACCCAAGAAGGAAATGAAATCAAGTTAAAGTAACTAGAATTTTTAACACATGAGGAAAGGAGAAAAACACAGAAATAGCAAGCTGAATAATTATAGGGAATGAACAATTACAAAGGGCTAGGAAAAACAGAGTGTAGACTATAAAACAATTATTGATTAAGAATTTCAAAAGACTTTAAAGGGTCACATAGAAAATCAAAAGACGTTTTAGGATATAAAAAAGGGTTACTTTTACAGTTTAAACAGGCTAGCCTGGAAACACTGTGTTTGCATTTATTTCTTGCTTGTCTTCCTATAAACAAGAAACTGATTCTATTCTCAAGCAGCTGACCTCCCAGCCGGGAGTTTTAAATTCAAGAAGGGAAAGCTCTGCCTCCTAGCATTCCTTAAAGGGAAAGGCTTCTTTTTCATTCTAACAATTTTTATTTAAGCTACTGCTGAAATTATAACCTTGGGGCGTACTTGAGCCTGTCGAAGAAATGGAACTGACTTAATAGATATTGTTCTTTCTATCTTAAAATCTGACTTTCAATTTTATTTTCAGAATAATTTATTTCTTTAGTGTTTTAATTGACTATGTAGGTTGTATTTCACATCATCTGTCTACAGATCCTAGGTTTAATGATTTCCTCATTTTCTATTCAATCTATTGATCACAAGCTCATTGCTTTTCTGATGGGGGAGGAATGAGAGGAGTGATTGCTTATAAAGATCTTCAAGAGGACTTCTGGAAAGTTTCTGTCAGATGTAAATGCCTTATTCTATAATGTGTAAATAGTATATGAATGGGATATCAGGGGTTAACTTATCCTTCTATTCTTAATGTATTCATATTTCACCACTCCCTCATATAGCTCCACCCACTGTATATATAAGGAGCCACCTTCACCCTTTTCCTTGCTTCTATCTGTGAATATTCAGTGAATATAGAATGCCTATTGTAAATAAA
Source organism: Pantherophis guttatus (assembly GCF_059756535.1). Taxonomy (NCBI): domain Eukaryota; kingdom Metazoa; phylum Chordata; class Lepidosauria; order Squamata; family Colubridae; genus Pantherophis; species Pantherophis guttatus. The sequence continues at coordinate 264,750,313 of NC_142064.1, forward strand.
AGGAAGTATATTTAAACCTTTAACTCTTACTATTATTATTGAGTCTGATCCTAAAAATATTGCAACAAGCTGGTAGCAGAGGATGGTTAATTGACTCAATAAAAACTTAAAAATGTCTAAGAAAGATAGGCCCAACACCAGGGCCTACAGCAAAGAAATAGAAACAGAAAAAGAAATAATCAACGAATCCACAAACGCAATTTCGAGAGAATCCGAAGAATACATCACTGAAGACGAAGAAATAAGAGATGAAAATGATGACCAGGAAGAAATCGAAATAGAGAATAACGAACTCAGGTCAGAGATATTAAAACTATTAAAAAGCCAGAAGAATGATGAAAGCCTCATCGCGAACCTCCAAGAAATGCTAAAGAACAGCGGAGCAGCGAGAGAGAAAAACATCACTAATGAGAAATCTAAAGACACAAAAATAGTGAGTAATACGACTGCAGAGAAAGTCATTACGAAGAAGAAAAAATGTGCTCCGGCGCGAAATTTTGAATGGCAGCCATCTTGGTTTCAACAGACCTCCGAGATGAGCGAAGCAGAGCCAATCAAAATGCCCAGTTCAAAATTTCTGGCGCGAAAAACGTTATCAGACAACGAAAATGAAAAAGAGGATTCAAACTCATCGGAAGAGTCAGAAACAGAAAGTGAAGATGACCCAACAAGATCCCAAGTAAAGTCAGCAATGAAGACGCTTTTTGCTGCATTTGGGCCAAAACTAAAAATTACCAAAGAGCCACCGAAGAAGCGAGCGAGCAAGCCGACACCTCAAGACCTGCCCGCTCCCATCCTGACTTCGAGAGCGACGACGCCCGAACCCAGAGAGCCTTGTCGATTCCGTCCTACACCACAGACCGAAGCAAGTGCCAACGCCCCCAAAAGAAAAAGAAGAGCAGCTGCCGTCGTCAGAACTCCCAAGGCCGAACCAGAGACCGACTCGTCTGAAGAGGAGCGGAGCGAACGAGCCGCAATGGAGAGAACCTTCCACGACGACGCCGAAGAAGAAATGAACAACGCGCATGCGCGAAACTATGCAGACGGTCCGGGAAGACATGAACTGGCGAGAGAACCGCGCAGACTCGTTGCGAGCATCCCCACGCCGTTTTGCAATTTTCTACACTTGCGAGACCACGGACTACCTCAGGTTGTAAGTAATGGACAAAATAATGTGGGAAACTTACCCAGCGACTTCCCAAAACTAAGGGTTGATGGCATTAATTTGCAAGAATGGTATCAACAGCTCCAGGTTATATTTATGAAAGAAAATTTACTATTTTTTATCACTAGTCCCCCAAAAAGACCTTGGACTTTAGAAATAGATTGTTTACACCATAGGGCATTTTTCTTAATAATATCTAGTGTGTCTCCTGCAATGTATCATAGCATCAAACCAAACTTAACTGTTTCAGAAATTATTCAATGCATGTTTAATTTGTTTCACAGCGACAGTGTAGCCACCACCACAAGAATGTCTAAGGATTTCTTTTCATCTAGGGTGAAACCAGGGGTTTCTATAAGTGAGCATTTGATATCTTTAAACAAAATAAGAGCTGAACTGCATTTGAGGGGGGAGGTGATTTCAGACCAAACAATGAAAAGTGTTATTATCAATTCACTTGATTCATCATGGGATAGTTTTATGTCACATTTAGACACTATCAATCTAGGATATTTATCCATAGAAAGTCTATCCAACAAATTGATAGCAGAAGACAATTCAAGAAAAAATCGTACTAGCAATCACACAGAGCACAAACCTTTTAGGAAAGTAGCTTTCCAAGACAAATATAATGAAACACTTAAATGTCACAATTGTGGATCCAGGGAACACAATAGAAGAGATTGTCCCAAAATTTCAAAGGAAAGACATAGGTCAGAATATAGGAACAAATACAATTATAGACAGTCTTCCATAGATAGACATAGATATAGAAGCCCACCAAATTACAGAGAAAATAGAGGGGGCAGAGAAAATTCAAAGGATAGAAAATCTGGTTCACTGAATGGACTAAATAAACAAGACAACGCTAAAATACAACAAAATGAGAACAACAATTGGCTTATTGATTCTGGAGCAACTAATCACACCACTAATAACAAAAATATATTGTCTTCATTTACAGAAGATAAATTTGTAATAAAGGTAGCTAACCAAGAAAAGGTTCAAGTATTAGGCAGAGGGAACGTAACCTTGCCTGGTCTAGGAAAAATAGAGGGGGTATTATTAATACCTGAAATACCTCATAACATACTAAGTGCCATAAAACTAAGTAGAGACTCTGACATTAATATAGTTTTCTCAAAGGGAAAAGCGACTTTGGAGAAGAATAAAATAAATGTAGGCACTGTGATGATTAAAGGAGGCCTACCTTATCTGATAACAAAGGAAGAATGGTTGCATAACATTGATTCAAATATAGAAGATTGTATTGAAGCAGATGATGAAAATATTAGCAACAGTGACAATGATGAATGTAAAATATCTCATGATCATGCAGATGCACACAAAGAAAAAAAACCAAAAATAGGTAAGCCAATTCATGATGAGTGTGCTCACATCTTACATAGGAAGTTAGGACATGCCAGTTTTCCTGTAGTGCAAAAAATGATTGAACACGCAGAAGGTGTCAAAATAAAAAATTGTGAAAACTATTTGGAATGCTCAGTATGTAAATCTACAAAACTAAAAACTAGTCCCAGGCCAAGAAAATCTACTAGAACAACTAACAAAATTTTTGACTTAGTACACATGGACCTAGTTGGCCCATTAACTCCATCAATCACTTATAGAAAACGTTACTTCCTGACAATAGTAGACGATTATAGCCGCTATGGGTTTGTTTACACATTAAAACACAAAGATGAAACCTTTCAAAAATTTAAGGAATTTTACAAACGCATAGAAACACAACACAATATCAGAATAAAACAAATTATGACAGATAGGGGATGTGAATTCATGTCCAAAGAATTCTCCCAATGGTTAAAAGATAGAGGAATGCTACATTACACGTCCAGTCCATTTTCTGCGTTCCAGAACGGGATTGCAGAGAGGAAAAATTCCACTTTACAAACCATGATTAGGTGCACATTGGAGGATGCTGGCTTAAGCAAACAATTTTGGTCAGAAGCCTTACATTATTCAAATTACACACAAAATAGAACCTGGTCCAGTATTGTAAATAAGACACCATATGAAGTAATGTATAATAGGAAACCAAAATTAGCACACATGCACATATTTGGAGTCACTGCAGACGTACACATACCTAAACAGTTGAGAAGGAAGGGAGAAAACGTATCCAGAAGACTCAGATTTATGGGATATGAAACTGGCACCAAAGGGTACAGATTCATTGATAATAATAACAAATTTATAGTTTCCAGAACAGCTGTGTTCCATGAACAGGCCAACTGGTCTAAATTACATCTTAATGAAATATTTCCAAATAAATGCAAAGATACAAAATCTCATGAGGAAGGGACCATAGAAAAACAAAATATCAACAAATATAAAAGCAAAACCAAAACTTGGACAAATAGCCAACACAAAATAAAGACAGACACACTAACAAAAAAGGAAGCAAGATATTTACATGATAACAATAGCAAACCTGAAAGAGCCATTAGGAACAACAGAAATCAAACACCAAATAAATACAGAGATTACATAATGCATATGGATGGTGAACCGATAACACCTAATACATATGAGGAAGTGTTAAAACTTCCTCATGAAGAAAAAGAAAAATGGGAACTTGCTATGAAGAAAGAGATGGAAAGTTTACAAGGATTAAATGTATTTACACCTGCAATTGCACCTAAAGATAAAACAATTATTGGTACCAGGTGGATATATAAAATTAAGAACTTAGAAGGAGGCAATACTCTATACAAAGCTAGATTAGTTGCACAAGGTTATGCACAGAAATATCCGGAGGACTATACTGAAACGTATTCCCCCACAGTAAGAACTGAGAGTGTCAAAACAGCTCTAGTGGTAGCATCAGCACTCAACCTTGATGTATTTCAATATGACATACAGACTGCGTATCTACACGCGAAACTAGATAAGGAAATATATGTAAGAGCACCTCACAGTCAGTACACCAACAAAAATGAAATTTGGCTGTTAAACAAAAGTTTATACGGGTTAAAACAATCAGGTAAAAGATGGTATGATTGTTTAGTAAAAGTACTTAAGACCATGGATTTCAATGCTACCACTGCTGATAACTGTTTCTTTGTCAAAAAGGGTGATAATTACACTGAATTTGTGTTGATTTATGTAGATGACATTTTGTATATAGGAAAACACAAAGAGAGAAGAGAAACTTTTGTAAATAAGTTAAATGAACATTTCTCGTTGAAATCTCTAGGTAAAGTGAACAAATATCTTGGTGTCCAAATTAATAAGACTAGAAAGGGATTCAAACTTACTCAGAGAGATAAGATTATAGAACTTTTAAATAAATGCAATTTAAACAATGCCAAACCTTGTGATACTCCTATGCAAACTGATTTTCTTAGAAATACTGATGAATCTTCTCCTGAATTCAAAGATAACACATTTTATAGATCAATCATAGGTTCACTTCTTTATATATCTAATTGGACTAGACCAGATATCGCCTTACCACTCAATTTATTATCCAGACACGTCAGCAAACCAACAATGTATCACTGGGAAGCTGTTAAAAGGATTTTAAGATATCTGAAATGTACACTAGACTTTTGCCTAGTATTAGAACCTAGTGATAATAAAGAACCAAAGCTTGCATGTTACGCAGATGCGGACTGGGCTGGTGACACATCATGCAGAAAAAGTACATCTGGTTATATTTTTCTCTTAAATGACTGTCCAGTTTACTGGTACACTGGTAAACAAGAACTAGTAGCCACTTCAACGACAGAAGCGGAATATGTTTGTTTATCCAAAGCTGCAAATAACCTTGTATGGTTTAATGATTTAATTTCAGATATTTGGAAAAAACCTGCTTTGCCTTTTGTTATGCATGAAGACAATAAAGCAGCCATTGAAATATCTAGATCCGATGCCATTGGACAAAGGTCCAGGCATATAGATATAAAATTTAAACATGTGAGACAATTATCTCAGGATGGATTTATTAAAGCAGTGCATTGTGATACTTCAGAACAATTAGCTGACATACTGACAAAGCCTCTACCTTCTAAGCAGCACAAATATTTAACTTCTAAATTGTATGTCTTGTATTGTCCTGAATCTGAATGTAATTGGTGTTGTATAACGAATCGGCATTTAGAGGGGGATTTGTGAGATGTAAATGCCTTATTCTATAATGTGTAAATAGTATATGAATGGGATATCAGGGGTTAACTTATCCTTCTATTCTTAATGTATTCATATTTCACCACTCCCTCATATAGCTCCACCCACTGTATATATAAGGAGCCACCTTCACCCTTTTCCTTGCTTCTATCTGTGAATATTCAGTGAATATAGAATGCCTATTGTAAATAAAAGGAAGTATATTTAAACCTTTAACTCTTACTATTATTATTGAGTCTGATCCTAAAAATATTGCAACAGTTTCCTCTCAATGTTCAGAATTGTCTGTTGTTATTTTAGCTTTCCACATTTTTTCTCAACAGCTTTTTAATCTGATCTCTGACTCTCAGTAACTGATTTTTAATCTCCCTAGTGCATATGTTACACTTTCTTTGAATAAGGATCTTCTGTCTCTCTTTTTGACATTACAGAAAGTTTTGCAAATTAGAAAGAATTAAATTTAGATTGCACATATTAGGAGTCATTAGTCTTTCCCAGGTATGTTATCAGAAGGAAATGCTGTTGCAGACAACGAAGCAACATGTTTTATCTGTTACTCCATGGGAAAGTCATTCTATGTTTCATCAAAATGCCAAGGCTTTAGCGAAACAATTTCACATTCCTTTAGATCATGCTAGAGCAATTATACAACAATGTCCTCAATGTTCTCAAATCACCCCATCTCCTTCCATTGGGGTGAATCCAAGAGGGCTTAAAGCAAATGAACTTTGGCAAATGGATGTAACTCGATATCCCTCTTTTGCTCCTTGGAAATATCTTCATGTAACCATTGATACCTTTTCTCATTTTATTTGGGCTACCCCTCAGAAAGGAGAAGCTACTAAACATGTTATTAATCATTGTATTCGAACATTTGCTGTCATGGGCCTACCTTCTACATTAGAAACAGACAATGGTCTTGTATATTGTAGTTGCTCCTTTGATGAATTTTGTGACACATGGCAAATTAAACATCTTTTTGGCATATTTTTAACTCTACAGGACAAGCCATAAGTGGAGCACGAGAATTTTACATTAAAGTCTGCTTTGGATAAAACAAAAACAAACAGGGCGAATTCCTATAGGTCTCCCTGGTAAACAGGAATGGTTAAATAAAGTTCTGCTTACTCTGAATCATCTTAATATCACAAATTTATCAACTCCAGTAGATGATCATTTTGGAAGTAGAATAAGTCATCCCCAGCCACAGGTAATGTATAGATTATTGCCTAACACTGAATGGCATGGACCTGTTCCCTTATTGACATGGGGAAGGGGATATGCTGCTGTTCTTACACCTACAGGTCCGGTGTGGGTCCCTGCTCGGTGTGTGATACCGTGGAAGGATGGCGTGGCACCAAGGACTGAAGAACCCGATCCCAAACTTCTCACTCAGCCTGCAGAACCCTCAGCAGGATCGGGACCGAGCACCTCGCCAGGCTCATCAAGTGACCTGGGGACAGATTAAAGCTCTTTCTGCTCAATCTACAAAACTGCTACAGGAAAAGAACATGCCGCAGACACCGGAGAACTTTTTAGCAGCAGCTTTTGCTTGTTTAAATGCTAATTCTGTAACCATGATAATGTGTATTATTCTTATGTGTATTTTCCCTTCTTGTTTAGTTTATTTAGTTTAGTTTATTTGATTTGTATACCGCCCTACTCCCAAAGGACTCAGGGCGGTGAACAGCCAAGCAATAAAATACATAAATACACAAAATTTAAAACCAGATAAAATCAAATTAAATCATTTTGGCCCAAACAGATTAAAACGCCCCAATAATTTAAAAACAGATTAAAATTTACATATTAAAAGAGGGAGGAGATTAGGCCAAGCCCGCTTGATGGAATAAAAAAGTCTGCACAAAAGTCTTGTGTGGCTACAATGACTTTGCAACATGGAATTCCAGAACAAGGTCTTTGGGATCAAAATTCCTATATATGGGATGTGCAAAATGTCTCTTGATTAGTAAACAAGACTGACTGTTGGATCTGCATGCATGTTCCCACACATGCAAGGGAAGGACTTTTAATACATGCTATTCATTTTCATGAAACCGGATGGAATCAACATCTTTAGATCCCTGGAACGCTACAAAATGAAAATGTTAATTATCCTATTTAGTTATGCTTTAGATATTATTTTAACAGCCAAGGGTGGTGTATGTGCTTTGATTCATTCACCTTGTTGTATATATGTTACTGATTATAAAGCAAATATTTCAGCTACAATTGAGCACATGGAAAACATGATTGCAGATAATCCAATTGGCTCCACTATTCCACAATCTCCATGGGAATGATTATGGTCTTGGCTCCCAGATTTTGGATGGGTACGACAAATAGTATCCATCGTTATAATAGTCATCATTGCTTTAATTTGTTGTTGCTGTTGCATACAATGTTTACCTGGGTTATTAGCGATATTTCGCCCAAGAATTCGGCCTTCCAAATCTTAAATTATGTATGCTTGCAAAATTTTAAACAATAAAAAATAAAATAAAAAAGGAGGATATGTGGAGATGGTGAGACCTCAGTTGTCGGCAAACCGCACTGAGTAAACAAGTCAGCACATAATCCTAATCCTATCAGAGATGTAAAGACAGAAATGTATAGACAGGATGTCTGGCAAAAAGACCCTTTATCAAGATATGCAACTCAGCACGTAGCATTGTTTGTCACAGGAAATAACATGAGGGTAACACGAGGGATCCATGTGGACTTCACGAGCTTTCTTTAGCCAATTAGCATCTGTAAACGTTGATTAATATTTTGCCATGAAAGTTGTAAAATGACAATAAAAGGAAGCCTTCTGGATGGAGTCAGGGTGCCTTCCCCAAGGTATCTCACACCGAGGTACCTTGATCAAGGTGCCTTCCACCCGAGGGGCCTTCCCGTGAACCATCATCCTGTCTACGCGTCTTTCTTCATCGAAACAACACAGCATTGACTTTTTTGTTTAGGGGAATTCACGGATTCTGGAAACTATCCACCTTCAAGATCACCATCCTCCTGTTCTACAGTTTCAGAGTTATCCATCCAGGATAGTGCTTCATTAGCATCATCATCATCAGACACCCACAGCCACATATCACTATCACCTAAAAGAAAGAAAAAACCCTTCCCTCCTGGAACCACCATAGATAAGTTTGTGATAAAAACTAGCAGATTAGAAAAAGAGTTAATTGATGAAAAAATTGCCCAGTTTGTTTATGCAACAAACTCTTCTTTCCGTCTGACTGAGAACCCACATTTCATTAATATGGTTCAGTCACTGAGACCAGGATACAGTCCACCCAGCAGAGCAGATGTTGCAGGGAAACTGCTGGATAAAGTGTATGACAGAGAAATGGAGCAATGTGCAACAGCTCTGGAGGGTAGAATTGTTAACCTAAGTATTGATGGGTGGAGTAATGTCCACAATGATCCTATTGTATGTGCTTGTAGCAACAGAAGAAGGGAAAGTCTTCCTTGCACAAACATTTGATACGTCAGGAAATGCACACACAGCAGAATACTTACAAGAAGTGGCAGTAAAAGCTATAATAACGTGTGAACAAAAATTCAAATGTGTAGTACGCAGTTTGGTCACAGACAATGCTGCAAATGTATCCAAGATGAGAAGAAATTTAGAAGAGCAGGAAGGGAATACAAAGCTAATAACATATGGTTGCTGTGCTCATTTGCTGCATCTCTTAGCCAAAGACTTAAGTGTTCCAGAAATAAAGACTAATGTTGTTGAAATTGCTAAATACTTCCGTAACAATCATTTTGCTGCAGCAGCTCTGAAAAGGATGGGTGGAACCAAGCTAACGCTCCCACAAGATGTTAGATGGAACTCTGTGGTGGACTGTTTTGAGCAGTATATCAAGAACTGGCCTATTCTGATGACAGTTTGTGAAGAAAATCGAGATAAAATAGATGGCACTGTCACGGCCAAAATCCTCAACATTGGGCTTAAGAGAAATGTTGAACTTATGCTGAGCATCCTGAAACCCATCTCTAAAGCTTTAAACAAAATACAGAAAAATAGCTGTTTTATTGCTGATGCTGTTGAAATTTGGAAGGAACTGAGTGAACACTTAAAAACAGAACTACACATGGCCAGAATTAAATTACAAGCATTAAAAAAACAAATGGGACAAGTACTGTCTCCAGATCATTTTTTGGCAAATATTGTCAATATCCAGTATCAGGGTCAAAACTTAAGAGCTGAGGAAGAGGAGTTAGCTATGACATGGGTATCCAGCAATCATCCATCTGTAATGCCAACTATAATAAACTTCAAAGCTAAGGGGGAACCATTCAAGAAATATATGTTTGCTGAAGATATTTTAAAGAAAGTCACACCAGTGAACTGGTGGAAGTCACTTAAGCACTTGGATTTAGAGACTTTAAAGTAATGATTTCACTTTTAACAGCAGTAGCTTCTTCTGCAGGCGTTGAAAGAATATTCTCTTCCTTTGGACTCATTCATTCTAAATTGAGAAATCGTTTGGGACCCGATAAAGCAGGAAAGCTTGTTTTTCTTTTCCAGATTATGAACAAAGAAGAAGATGAAGATGACGAGTGAGCTACAGAGGACAGTATTTAAGTTTTTCATGTGTAGGGTGGGCTGACAGTCTAAGTTTCTTAAAATATATATATTTTGTTTAGCCAAATTAGTTAACAAACATGGATGTTTGTTTAAGCAAACAACATATGCTGTAATGTTATTGTTTCAGTTGAATAAATCTATTTAAATTGTTATTATTAAGGTAATGATTCCTAGGTACAACAGAAAAGTTGTCCAAATATGAATGATTAACTTATTAAACTGGGGATAAAAAAACTAATATGAAAAGTTGTTATTCTAAAAATCTTCATCTACTTGCATATTAAAGTTATACCAGCAAGAATTAGTCTTTACGTAGAAAACTATGATTTAAATCAAGCCTTAATGACTAGTGATTTAAATCGTGATTTAAATCATGATTTAAATAAGTTTGATTTAAATCAAATCCACCCTGCTATACACTAGGACTCCAAGATCCCTCTCACAGTTACGGGAATTAAACCAGGTTTCACCTAGTTTAATTATACCTATGCAATTGGTTTTTCTTGTCTAAGTGTAAAACTTTATTTTTATCTTTGTTGAATATCATTTTGTTAGATAGGGGCCACTATTCAAGTTCACACTTTTTTAGCTGCCAAGATGTAGGTTGTGATCTACTTAATCAAATGCTTTACTGAAAACTAAGTATACCATGTCCTCAGCATTTCTCTGGTCCACTAATTTAGTCACTTTGTCAAATATCACTGTGGGTGAGACGTCGGAGGTGGCTCGGGAGTTCATGGCTTCCATGGCAGCTATGGACCTGACCCAGTTAATTCATGGCCCTACCCACACAGGGGGAAACACGCTGGTCCTGTTTTTTGTCTCTGGACAGTGGTTGAGTGATCTTGAGATAGGGGATATAGTCACCGAGCCCTTGTCATGGTCGGATCACTCTCTCCATCGCCTTGACCTTCGAACCGCTATACCCCATCGTAGGGAGGCAGAGCCAGTAAGATGGTTCCGCCCCAGGTGCCTGATGGAACCTGATAGGTTCCAGATGGAGCTTGGGCCATTTCCTGAGGCTCTGGCACACGCCTCGACTAGGGACCCAGTGGCCGCCTGGGATAGGGCGGCCACTGGAGCTCTGGATCGGGTCATGCCTTTGCGGCCTCTGACCCGGCGCCGATCTCACCTAGCTCCTTGGTTCACTGAGGAGCTGAGGGAGATGAAGCGCCAGAAAAGACGCCTAGAGAGTAGTTGGAGGGCCAGTCTTTCTGAATCCGACCAGACACTGGTAAGATCTCATATTAAGAATTACCTAGTGGCAATAAAAGCAGCAAAATGTACATATTTTGCTGATCTTATTGCATCATCAGATAATCGCCCAGCCGCTCTGTTTAGGGTGACCCACTCCCTGCTCCACCAGGAAGCGCGGGAGGACCCCTTAGAGGGTAGAGCCAAGGATTTTGTTCAATATCTGCATGACAAAATCACTCAGATTCGGGAAGATCTGGACTCCGACTGGGTAGTTCCAGGGGGGTTGACTGAGGCAGGTCTTGAGAATGTTATCTGGGATGAGTTTGATCCTGTGACCCCTGACGATGTGGACAGGATTCTGGGTGGACTGAATGCGACCACATGTTTATTGGACCTGTGCCCCTCCTGGTTAGTGCTGGCTTCCCGGGAGGTGACGCGAGGCTGGCTTCAGGGGATTATAAATGCTTTGTTGGGTGAGGGTGACTTCCCCACCACCTTGAAAGAGGCAGTGGTGAGGCCTCTCCTCAAGAAGCCTTCCCTGGACCCGGCAGTGTTGGCTAACTATCATCCAGTCTCCAACATTCACTTTGTTGCGAAGGTTGTTCCCCAGGTACTGGGGTTGTGCGTCAGCTCCCCCAGTACCTGGATGAAACGACGTATCTGGATCCGTTCCAGTTGGGCTTCAGGCCTGGGTACAGCACGGAAACGGCATTGGTCACGTTGATGATCTCTGGAGGGCTCGGGACAGGGGCTGCTCCTCTGTCCTGATCCTATTAGACCTCTCAGCGGCTTTTGATACCATCGACCATGGTATCATGCTGCACCGGTTGGAAGAGTTAGGGGTGGGGGGTACTGTATTATGGTGGTTCTCCTCCTTTCTCTCTGACTGGTTGCAGTCTGTGTTGGCAGGGCGGCAGAGATCGACCCCAAGGCCCCTCATATGTGGGGTGCCACAAGGGTCGGTCCTCTCGCCCCTTTTGTTCAACATTTATGTAAAGCCGCTGGGCGAGATCATCCATGGTTTCGGGGTGAAGTAGCATCAGTCCACTGATGACACCCAGCTGTACATCTCCACCCTGGACCACCCCAACGATGCCCTTGAAGTGATGTCCCGGTGTCTGGAGGCCGTGCGGATCTGGATGGGGAGGAACAGGCTCAGGCTCAACCCATCCAAGACCGAGTGGCTATGGTTTCTGACGTCCCAATATAGTCAGTTGACGCCATCGCTGACTATTGGGGGTGAATCGCTGGCCCCCACGGAGAGGGCTCACAACTTGGGTGTCCTCCTGGATTCACGGCTGTCTTTAGAAGAGCACTTTACGGCCATGACTGGGAGGATTTTTCATCAGGTTCGCCCAATTCGTCAGTTGCGTCCCTTTCTGGATCAGGATTCCCTACACACAGTCACTCATGCCCTCGTCACTTCCCGCCTGGACTACTGCAATGCTCTCTACATGGGGCTCCCCTTGAGGAGCACCCGGAGGCTCCAACTGGCGCAGAGTGCGGCCGCGCGGGTGGTTATGGGAGCAACATGGCGCTCCCGTTTGACACCTCTCCTGCACAAGCTGCACTGGCTCCCGGTGGTCTCCCAGGTGCGCTTCAAGGTTCTGGTTACCACCTTTAAAGTGCTCCATGGCTTAGGACCTGGTTATTTACGGGACTGCCTACTACCACAAGCAGTCTCCCATCGGCCGGTACGCTCTCATAGAGAGGGGCTCCTCCGGGTGCCATCAGCTAAACAATGTCGACTGGCGGCCCCCAGGGGGAGGGTCTTCTCTGTGGGGGCACCCACTATCTGGAATGAGCTCCTCCCAGAGATACAGAAGATCCCGGAGCTACGCACTTTCCGCCGTGCTCTTAAGATTCTCCTATTCCAAAAAGCCGGCCTGGCCTAATTTTCTCCCCTGTTTTAAAATTCTTTTACCTCAAAATTTTAATTTGTTTTAAATTTTGGGATTTTTAATTGTCTTGGGCTAAATTATTTAATCTGGTTTTAATTATATCTTTTAACTTTTGTATTTATGTATTTTACTTTGTGCCTGTTCACCGCCCTGAGTCCTTCGGGAGTAGGGCGGTATCTAATAATAATAATAATTAAAAAATGGCATGATCTCTTTTTGATCAACCCGGGGTGAAATGCTATCAGTTCACACCAGTTTGGGCAAACCGGTAGTGATAAAAACTACTGGTTCAGGTTCCTCTGGTATTTTCCTCTGGAAACTGGTATTTCCAATGATCAGCTGTGCCGCACGGCGAATCTAAATCATGTGGCACAGCTGTTTCCCCCCCTCACTGTTCTACTTACCTTGTGAAGTTTTCTTTTTCCGTGCGAAGTGTGCGTGTGGTGCGCAATGCGCATGCACAGGCAGTGAACCGGTGGCAATCCACGGAGGATTTCACCACTGGATCAACCCATGTTGGCTAATGGTTATAACTTGTTTGCTTCTAGGTGTTCGCAGATTTGTTGCTTGGATATGTTTTCCAAGATATTACCAGATATTAATGTCAGGCTGATTTGTCTGTAAATTCCTGCATGTTTTTTACCTTTTTGAAGGTAAAAATCAGCTCTTTTCCAGTCCTCAGTTACAGGTAGTCCTGAACTTACAACCACAATTGAGTCCAAAATTTATGTTGTTAAGCGAAAAACTTGTTAAGTGAATTTTGCCTCATTTTATGACTTTTCTTGCCACATTTGTTAATGAATCATTGCCATTGTTAAATGAGTTACACTGTTGTTAAGTGAATCTGGTTTCCCCATTGAGTTTGGTTGATAGCATGTCACAAAAGGGGATCACATGACTCCGGGACACTACAACTGTCATAAATGTCAGTTGTCAAACATCTGAATGTAAATCACATGACCAGGGGGATGCTACAATGGTCATAAGTGTGATAAATGATCATAAATAACTTTTTTCAGTGTCATTGTAACTACAGTCACCAAATTAACTATTGTAAGTTGAGGACTACCTCTAGTTCCCCCGTGCTCCAAGGACTTTGAAACATACAGTATGTTACAATGGTTCTGAAATCACATTTATTAGTTCCAGTAAAATTCTGGCTGCAGTCTGTCCCGACCCAGTGATTTGCATTTGTCTAGAGCCAGCAGGGGTTCTCTTACCTTATTTTTCCATATTTTAATTTGCATTCCTAATCTGGCACTTATGATTCTGTTTTTGATAAATTGTGTCATGTTTCCTTTTTGGGTGAAAACACATGTAAAGTATCTTCTTTGTACCTTCTCCCCCCTTCTTATACTCCTGTGAATTAGGGAGGAGTCTGTCTGAGTCTCTTCTGAATAGGATCCATGTGCTGCGGACTTGGGAGATGTTTCCCCTTCACCTCTTTAGTAATGGAGTTTGCATATCTCCCAAGCAGGGGTGGGTTCTATTTACCTTTAGTACCGGTTTGCAATGTGCAAAAGCTTCTGTGCAGACACAGATTGTCCATCATGACATCCGGGCAGATGGGCGGAGCCTCCCGCCGCTTTTACTACCGGTTCGCAGGAACCGGACCAAACCGGGAGCAACCCACCACTGCTCCCAAGGCCATTTTCTTCAGTCTGAGCATAGGGAGGGCATTGGATAGGGTGGATATTGTGCTGGGTTAAGAGCAGGGAGGTAGAGTTTGTGTTCTCCACTCAGTCATGGAAAGTCCCCAGTGATTATCCATACAGACCACTGAGTTACATTCACTAGGAAACCTCTAGAGATGCTCCTGCACCCCAATAGTTGTAGAGAGCTTAAAGTCTTGTTGTAAGTAAACATTGACAACAAGCTGAACTGGGCCTGCATGGGCACAGGGGGAAGAATCAGACTGGAATTTCTGGACCAGTGGGTCAAAATCAGTAGTGGGTTTCAATTCTGTTCACTAACGGTTCGCTTGTGCGCACACAGGCTGCTTCTGTGCATGCGCAGAGACGTCCGGGTGAGTGGAGCCTCTCGCTCTACCACTTTGCCTGATCTGGGGAAAACCGGTAGCAACCCACCACTGGTCAAAATGTTTATATTCCCTGACCGTATCTCACAGAGCGCAGAGTTGCCCTGCGGACCTTGTAGGCAGGGAGAAATAATGAGATTATCAAAAATATTCCAACGTCATGCTGTACTCTATAGGGTGCTTGCCTGTTTCTACATCTTTCTAATGTAGTGGGCCAACAGTATATATAACCTGCGGTTCTGCTTTAGGTCGGGGCTGCTCAGAAAGCTGCAAATGCTTTGCTGGAATCCATTGTGCACAGTGATTGTTTGAATGCTTAATATATGTTGAATCTTCAAAGTGATTGGTTGCTTTAGATGAGGCATGTTTTGGCCACAATATTCCCTTACTTTATGCTCTTTTTTTTTTTTTACCTCTCTTCTCCCCCATTGACGGCCAGGAAGTAGTCAGGTTGCTCTCAGTGAGATGTGTGTGTCTGTGTGTGTGAGAGAGAGAGGGGGGGGGGGAGAGGAACACTAAAATGGTTTCTCCCCTTTGTGTATAAGAATGTGATTCATAATATTAACCCTAGTACTGAGATCTTTCCTACAGTCTGGAAAGTTTCCCTCCTGTGTGAGTCCTCTGGTGTTTACCCAGGCTGGAATGATGACTGAAACTTTTCCCACAGTCAGGACATTGAAAGGGTTTCTCTCCTGTATGAGTCCTCTGGTGTTGAACCAGGCTGGAATTCTGACTGAAACTTTTCCCACAGTCTGGACACTCATATGGTTTCTCTCCTGTGTGAGTTCTCTGGTGTCTAACCAAGTTAGAATATTCACTGAAACATTTCCCACAATCAGGACATTCAAATGGTTTCTCTCCTGTATGAGTCCTCTGGTGTTTAACCAGGCTGGAATTATCACTGAAACATTTCCTACAATCAGGACATTCAAATGGTTTCTCTCCTGTATGAGTCCTCTGGTGTCTAACCCAGCTGGAATTATCACTGAAACATTTCCCACAATCAGGACATTCAAAGGGTTTCTCTCCTGTATGAGTCCTCTGGTGTTTAACCAGGCTGGAAATCTGACGGAAACTTTTCCCACAATCAGGACATTCAAAGGGTTTCACTCCTGTGTGAATCCTCTGGTGTTTAACCAGGCTGAAATTATGACTGAAACATTTCCCACAGTCAGGACATTCAAAGGGTTTCTCTCCTGTGTGAATCCTCTGGTGGCCAATGAGGTGGGAATTCTGACTGAAACTTTTCCCACAGTCAGGACATTCAAAGGGTTTCTCTCCTGTGTGAGTCCTCTGGTGTTGAACCAAGCTGGAATTATCACTGAAACATTTCCCACAATCAGGACATTCAAATGGTTTCTCTCCTGTGTGAATCCTCTGGTGGCCAATGAGGGTGGAATTCTGACTGAAACTTTTCCCACAGTCAGGACATTCAAAGGGTTTCTCTCCTGTGTGAGTCCTCTGGTGTTGAACCAAGCTGGAATTATCACTGAAACATTTCCCACAATCAGGACATTCAAAGGGTTTTACTCCTGTGTGAATCCTCTGGTGTTTAACCAGGCTGGAATTCCGACTGAAACATTTCCCACAATCAGGACATTCAAAGGGTTTCACTCCTGTGTGAATCCTCTGGTGTTTAACCAGGCTGGAATTCTGACTGAAACTTTTCCCACAATCAGGACATTCAAAGGGTTTCACTCCTGTGTGAGTCCTCTGGTGGCCAATGAGTTTGGAATTCCGACTGAAACGTTTCCCACAATCAGGACATTCAAAGGGTTTCTCTCCTGGGTGAGTCTTCTGGTGGCCAATGAGTTTGGAATTCTGACTGAAACTTTTCCCACAGTCAGGACATTCAAAGGGTTTCCCTCCTGTGTGAATCCTCTGGTGTTTAACCAGGCTGGAATTCTGACTGAAACTTTTCCCACAGTCAGGACATTCAAAGGGTTTCTCTCCTGTGTGAATCCTCTGGTGTTTAACCAGGCTGGAATTCTGACTGAAACTTTTCCCACAGTCAGGACATTCAAAGGGTTTCTCTCCTGTGTGAATCCTCTGGTGTCTAACCCAGCTGGAATTCTGACTGAAACTTTTCCCACAGTCAGGACATTCAAAGGGTTTCTCTCCTGTGTGAGTCCTCTGGTGTTTAACCAGGCTGGAATTCTGACTGAAACTTTTCCCACAGTCAGGACATTCAAAGGGTTTCTCTCCTGTGTGAGTCCTCTGGTGGTCAAGGAGGTTGGAATTCCAACTGAAACTTTTCCCACAGTCAGGACATTCAAAGGGTTTGTCTCCTGTGTGACTCCTCTGGTGGCCAATGAGGTTGGAATTCTTACTGAAACTTTTCCCACAATCAGGACATTCAAAGGGTTTCACTCCTGTGTGAATCCTCTGGTGCTGAACCAGGCTGGAATTCTGACTGAAACATTTCCCACAATTAGGACATTGAAACATTTTCTCCCTGGTGTGAGTCCACGTTGCCATGCTTGCTAAAGCATTTACCACATTGGGAACATTTGTAGGGCTTCTCTCTTGTGTGGGTCCTTCCATGAAAGTAAATGAAGTTGTTCTGACCAAAGCTTTTGCCACATTCAGAGTATTTCTCCAGTCTGGATCCCCTCTGGCATAATCAGCTGTGATTTGCAAGTTGTATCTTTCCCAGAACAGAAACGTCTATGGAGCTTTTCCACAACTAATATTCTTGAGGTGGTCAAAAATATGGATAATCCCTTTAGTGCTGCTTTGATTTACTGGTGATTTTCTTCCTCCCAGAGCGAGGCCTTCAACACTGTCTGCTCTACGTGGCTTCCTCCCCAGTAACTTCCAGATATTTCCCTCTTTTCCTGCATGGAAAAATTATCTCCCTTGACTTTTCATGTAACGTATGCTTTAATTTCACACTCTATTTTTCCAGTTAGAAATCTCTTCTTGATTTTCTCTCATTTCTCTCTCACCTGCTGGGGGACACTCTGAAGGAAATGGAAAATATTTTGATTTCTGGACTGACTTGTTTTGCTATTCAAAGTTGTTTGTTATCCTCAGTTGTCCAGAGTGCTCATTGCCATCTTCTTTGTCTATAAGATTCAAATAAAAGTGTATCTTTAATTGTGCATAAAATGGTTGCAGAAGATGAGAAAAGAAGAAAAAAGTTTACATTATAATGAAAAAGCAAACATGCCACAATGCTCCAATAAGCTCTTACATTGATCATGATTCAATTGACACATGGAAGACCACCCAGATCCAAGTTCAAATATCCATTCAATGATTCTAATTCGATTGTTGACTTCAGTCAATCACAAATTCTTAGCAGTGAAAAGGGTTGTTTTCAAATACAATCAATTGAAAAAGAAACTACACCTGCTTTGATTTCTTGTGGTTTTACTTATCAGGGTATCATAAATATCATCGCAACAGAACAGAAGAGAATAACAGAATTGGAAGGGACCTTGGAGGTCACCCTATATCATTTCAGACAAATGGCTGTCTCATCTCTTCTGAAAAGCCTCCAGTGATGGAGCACCACAACTTCTGAAGGCCAGCCGTTCTCCTGGTTAATTGTTCTCACCATTAGGAAATTTCTCACTGCTTCCATAGTATAAAGAGGGGAAGTAGCAGCCACCTACTGCTAATAAAATGCCCTTCATCAATTGATAATCAGCAAGTATGATTACATCTATCTCTGACACTGAGTTGTGTGTTTAACACAATGCCAAAGAATAAAGAATCAGCAATGATCTTAGAGAAGAAATTGTTGCTGCCCATCAATTTGGGAAGGTTTAAAAGGTCATTTCCAAACAATTAAAAACCCATCATTCTACAGTGCAGAAGATTATTCACAAGTGTAAAGGATTCAAGAGAGTTGCTAATCTTCCCAGGAGTGGACGTTCAAGGAAATTCAGCCCAAAGTCAGACGGTGCAATGACCAAAACCACAGAAGGCAAATTTGACTATTTTTATAATTTCTATATCTTATCTGTCATGTGCCAACTGCCTCTTATGTAATGAAGCGAAAGCAAAGAAATGTATAAATATCTGCCTTTTACTACGCTCAGGGTTCCTTCCTTCTTAGGAGGATGAAGAAATGCATTGGCTTATCAACACACACACACACACACACACACACTTGGACTCTGTCTCTTATTTCACTGAGCCATATCTGTCAATCGCAGTTATGTCACGGTAAGGTTGGTGGCCAATACATTTTATAAATAAATACACCTGAACAGTTCAAACATTCAATAGCTATTTTTTAAAAAGTGCTGGGTTAAGCACAGTGGAGCCTGGGGGGGCACCAATAGGAAACACATACTTGTTAGCTAGAAATGGAAGTAGAACAAAACAAGAACAACCCAAAAAAGACCAGAGGCAAATAAATCCGATCTTGTTGCCCAGAAAACATCAGGTCCATAAGAGAAGAATTGAGTTGGGGGGACCTTGGAGGTCTTCTAGTCCATCCCCTGTTCAGGCAGGAGACCCTATTCCGTCCAGAACAAATGGCTGTCCAATCGCCCCTCAAAACCCTCCAGGGACGGAGCAGCCACAACCTCTGGAGGGAAGCCATTCCCAAAGAACCAACCTCCCCTTGAAAGAGGCTTTTTCAAGCTTCCCACCAGCAGAAATTGCAGCCCCCAGTTTCCCAGCCTGCAGCACCAGTGGGCTTCCATTTGGGGAGGGAAGGAACCCGCAGCAGCCGCAGCTCAGAGGCTTCAGCCCAGTTGCTTCTCCGCTTCCAGCCCAAGTTGCTCCCGGACTCTCCTCCCACCTGCTGCCCTCCACTCACCTGGCAGCTGCTGCTCCGACCATGGAAACAGCAGAA
Source organism: Pantherophis guttatus (assembly GCF_059756535.1). NCBI lineage: Eukaryota > Metazoa > Chordata > Lepidosauria > Squamata > Colubridae > Pantherophis > Pantherophis guttatus. Next base: position 264,770,176 of record NC_142064.1, read on the forward strand.
AAGCCGCTCTGCACACCAACTTCCTCCCATCAGTCATCCGGAAGAGGAAGTTCCTCTGCGCCTCTCCTCTCCTCCCAGCCTTTCTAGCAATGCAGTGTTGATGGCTTTCTAGGCACAGGTGTTGCCTGACCGCCATCTAGCGACAGGAGGTGGAAAAACACGCTTTTCCAATCTCCACCAAGGCGTTGGGAAGAGGTTTCCTGTGATTACATTGCAGCAGGTCGTTTTCGATTCCCAGCAACCGACCTTTGCAACTGAGCCAAGTGAAAAAGTGAAACGTGATGCTACGTCGGTTTTGGTGCCTTTGGGTCAGTCTTGATGCCTGCCCTTGCAGTTTCCTTTGGAAGGGTTTTTGGGAAAGGTTCCCCCCACTCCATTTCCTGCTTCCAAGGGCTGAGAGGACTGGCCAAAGTTCAACAGGTGGGACTGGAACTGAGTGTTTCTCTGTCTCTAACCTGGTGCCTTCACCACTACACCAAACTGGAACTTCTTCCTCCCCACAAAATCTACCCATTGACCTGTTCCTGGTGCTCCCACAGCAAATTCAAGGCTGCAGCTTTCAAGATCAATCAATCAATCAGGATAGAGTTGGAAGGGACCATGGAGGTCTTCTGTTCCAACCCCCTGCTCAAGAAGGAGACTCTACCATTTCAGACAAGTGACTATCCAATCTATTTTTTAAAACTTCCAGTGATGAAGCACCCACAACTTCTGAAGGCAAGCTGAAGGCGCTTATTAATTCACACTGTAAGTTTCCAGGTTGCTTCTCTCCTTCCTTAGTTCCCATCCATTGTTCCATGTCTTGCCTTCTAGTGTTTAGGAAGATAACTTGAGACCCTCCTCTTTGTGGCAGCCACTCAAATATTGGAAGACTGCTATCATGCCTCCCCTTGTCCTTTTCATTAGACTAGACGAGGGGTCTCAAACTCAAGGGCTGGTGGCCGGATGCAGCTCTCCCGAGCTTTTTCCTGGAAGAGGTTTGCAGGAAGCCATCGCAACCAAAAACAGCTTGGGAGCCAGTTTTCTCTGGCAGAGCGCTTGGGCCACCAGAGGTGCCCCCAACGTGAGTGATATCGATCTGGCCACGCCCAACCTGGCCATGCCCACTCCGGCCCCCAGAGGTCAAACACAACCCTGATGTGGGCCTCAATGAAATCGAGTTTGACACCCCTGGACTAGACATACCCAATTTGTGTAACTGTTCTTTGTATGTTTTAGCTTCCAGTCCCCTGATCATCTTTGTTGCTCTTCTCTGCATGCTTTCCAGAGTCCCAATATCTTTTTATATTGTGGTGACTAGAATTGGATCCAGTATTCCAAGTGTGGTCTTACTAAGGCTTTGTGAAGCAGTACTATAACTTCATGTGATCTTAATTCTATCCCTCTATTAATGCAGCCTGGGATTGTATTGGTAATTTTGGCTGCTGCCAATCACAAAAAAATAGTAAGAGAACACTTGTCTGATCTTGATGAATACAAATCACCAGGACCTGATGGGTTACATCCCAGAGTTCTAAAGGAGCTGGCAGATGTCATCTCAGAACCATTGCACCACATCTTTCAAAAATCCTGGAACACCAGGGAACTACCAAAGGACTGGAAAAGAGCTAATGTGGTTCCCATCTTCAAGAAGGGGAAAAAAACAGACCAAAGCTATAGACCAATCAGCCTAACATCAATACCTGGGAAGATACTGGAAAAGATAATAAAGAAACAGATCTGCCAACACCTAGAAATGAGTAAAGTAATAATTAGCAGCCAGTACAGGTTTGTTAAAAACAGATCATGCCAAACCAATCTTATTTCATTCTTCAACATAGTGACTAAATTAGTAGACCAGCAAAATCCTGTGGACATAATATACTTAGACTTCAGCAAGGCATTCGACAGAATAGACCACAACCTACTTCTTCATAAGCTAGAAAAAAGTGGGATAGATAGCTTCACCTCCAGATGGATTTGCAACTGGCTGACAAACCGTACTCAACGAGTAGTCCCTAATGGGTGTAAGTCTACATGGAGAGAAGTAAGCAGGGGGGTGCCACAAGGTTCCTTCTTAGGCCCAGTACTCTTCAATATCTTCATAAACGATTTAGATGAGGGAATAGAAGGGGAACTCACCAAATTTGCAGATGATATAAAGCTGGCAGGAATAGCTAACACTCTAGAAGATAGGCTCAAGATCTAGATGGATCTTGACAGACTTGAGCACTGGGCCCTATCTAACAAAATGAAATTCAATGTAGAGAAAAGTAAAGTCTTACACTTAGGTACACACATATACTGGGGGAAACCAGGCTTAATAGCAGCGACTGTGAGAGGGATCTTGGAGTCTTAGTGCACAATCAGCTGAATATGAGCCAGCAGTGTGCAGCGGCAGCTAAAAAAGCCAAAGCAATCCTGAACTGCATTAACAGAGGGATACAATCAAGATCAAGTGAGGTACTAATACCACTCTATAAAGCTCTAGTAAGACCACACCTGGAGTACTGCATCCAGTTTTGGTCACCACACTATAAAAGATGTTGAAACTCAAAGTGCAGAGGGGAGCAACCAGGATGATTAGGGGACTGGAGACTAAAACGGATGAAGAACGGTTACAGGAACTGGGCATGGCTAGTGTAGTGAAGAGAAGGACCAGGGGAGACATGATAGCAGTCTTCCAATATTTGAGGGGCTGCTATAGAGAGGAGGGGGTCAAGCTATTTTCCAAAGAACTTGAAGGCCAGACAAGGAATAATGGATGGAAACTGACCAAAGAGGGATTCAACCTAGAAATGAGGAGGAACTTTCTGACAGTGAGAACAATCAACCAATGGAACAGCTTGCCTTCGGAAGTTGTGGGAGCTTCATCACTCGAGAGTTTCAAGAAAAGATTGGACTGCCATTTGTCAGATATGGTATAGGGCCTCCTGCTTGAGCGGGGGGTTGGACTAGATGACCTATAAGGTCCCTTCCAACTCTGTTAATCTGATCTGATCTGATCTGAACTGTTGGCTCACATTTAAGTGACTATATACCCGGGTGGATAAAAATCAATGATTTTTTTAAAAAATCAAAAAAATCAGATTTTTTTTTATTTAAATCGGATTTTTTTAAATAAAATGCTTTTTGAGGAAAATATATTACCATCCAAAGGTTATTCCAGCATGAAATAAAGATTAGTTTTTTAATTATGTAGAATAAGGCTATATATGTTTAATTTTTTTGGTAAATAAATTCCATTAATCCATTCACAATGTCATGCTCTTCCAGAGGTTTTTGTAAGATTATTGGGCAGTTTCTTTGCCTACAAGATATTATCACAGATGCTTGGTTTACTTTTGCAGTTCTCAAAACTGAATTTGACTCAGCAGAGATCACATGTCTCTTCTTCACAGCAAAAATGTTATAACATGAACAGAGTTGAGAAAAAGACCTTAATCCTATTGTTCTACAAACCTATGAATACAGAATCAACCCCTTCAGTGCTAAGTTTCAAGAAGTTCAGTGAATAGAATAGAAACAATATTTTTCTGATTGTTTGGAGTGGAATAGATCTGCACAAGAAGAAAATGAAACTAAGTGTGAGGAGGAAGGGGCAAGCAGACAAACAGTACAAAATGAAAGTGAAACTTTCTGAGGACAATACTGCACAGCCACAGACAGACAAGTCTTTGGATCTTTTTGTGTGTATGACCTGAGGTTTATCACATTCTTTCCTTGGAGGAAAAAAACCTATAATGGCAGCAGGCCGTAAAAGAGACCCAGTTTGGCAATACTTTAATGAACTTCCTTTACCTATCGGTAAGGCAGGCATGCCTGCAAACTGCAAACACTGCAACAAAGAAATGCAAGGCCTGGTGGCCCGAATGAGGCAACATCATGAGAAGTGTTGTGATGAAGATGATCAAAGAAACACATTTGAACAGGCAGGATCTTCAGGTTGGTAAACATTTTTATTGAATCATATTTCTAAAGACTGCCTTGAACTGTCATGTTTGAGCAAAATTATATTTCTTATTATTACTGCATGTTACTGTGATTTGGTACAGTTATGAAGAAAAGCAAATATTCCTTTTGGGGCAGTGCTGTGTACAATAAGCAGAAATTGTATAAACAATAAAATAACAGCATTGTGGAGATGGTGTGACCTCAGTTGTCGGCAAACCGCACTGAGTAAACAAGTCAGCACATAATCCTAATCCTATCAGAGATGTAAAGACAGAAATGTATAGACAGGATGTCTGGCAAAAAGACCCTTTATCAAGATATGCAACTCAGCACGTAGCATTGTTTGTCACAGGAAATAACATGAGGGTAACACGAGGGATCCATGTGGACTTCACGAGCTTTCTTTAGCCAATTAGCATCTGTAAATGTTGATTAATGTTTTGCCATGATAGTTGTAAAATGACAATAAAAGGAAGCCTTCTGGGTGGAGTCAGGGTGCCTTCCCCAAGGTATCTCACACCGAGGTACCTTGATCAAGGTGCCTTCCACCCGAGGGGCCTTCCCGTGAACCATCATCCTGCCTACGCGTCTTTCTTCATCAAAACAACATCTGGTGACCCCGACGTGATTCTTTCTATGCTTACTCGGCCGGACGAGCCCAGGTGCACCTCTGCGAACTTCGCTCCCAATATTTCGTGAGTATGGGAAGGGAAACCTCAGTTCAGCAGAAGTTTCATGCACAAGAATTGAGAAAAATACTTAAAAGTAATGGAATGGCAGGAATTAAGTTAAGTGAGTTAGACTCATCGCCACGAGCAGAAATAAAGCATTTATTGCTGTGGCAAAAATGTAAGGAAGAAGTAGAGGTTATGGGGACTCATAAACTCAAGGCACCATCTCCATCTCTCTCTCTGTCTTCTGATCAGGGGTCTGCTCCCCCTCCGCCTTATTTTCAGCTGACTTTGCCGGCTACAACTACATTGCAGCCAGTAGAAATTAGTTCGCCGACAGCTCCCTTATTGGTTTCTTTTTTACAGGAGATTTTTTCAGCTGTCAGAGCAGGGTTTCAGGAAGAGCAACAAAAAGGAACTCTCACTGGGGTAGAAATAACAGAGAGTCTCCAAGCTTTTCTTGTCATACAGAAGGTTAATCCCCAGAGACAAGCTCAATCTTTGTCATATAAAGTTTTGAGAGAGCTAAGGAAAAGAATCACAGAGACAGGTTTGTGTTTCACCTATAATACTGGCTTGGTGGAAGGAATAAACCATGAATATATTTTGTTTCCTGAAGATTGGAAGCAAGTTTTTCTAATGATTTTGACTTCAATAGAGCATGTTGTTTGGGACAGAGCTAAAAAGAGTGTTTTTCCTATAGTCATGTCTCCGCCTCCAGTCTTTTATCTGCAGTTCCAGAGTCACAGCAGATAATGCTTGGCTTGATTTAATCACTCAGGAGTCTGTGGAATTTAAATTTACTTTGGAGGCTCTGGTTTTAGTGGGTCTTATCTTACCTTGATCTATTGCAAAATTTTATTTGGTATATCATCGTATGGATGATATTTTAATTGGAGCTTAAAAATATAACTTAATTGGCTTTCTGAAATATAAAATGATTTATGTGATTGGATTGTAAATTGTCTAGAATAAATACAGCTGCAAGTTTCTTATCTGTATTTAGGATTTAAACTGTTGCAGTTTTTTTTCTACTCTGGCTTTTCCTCATTTAAAGTTACCAAAAGTTATTTCTTTAGTAAACTTGAAACAATTGCTGGGTACTATTAATTGGATTGGCTCATATTTTTGTTACCTACGCATTTACTTAATTCATTATTTGAATTATTGACTAAAAGAAAAAAGCCAGGATATTTAATTATAGTTACATCTGTAGTATGTGCTACAGTTGAGAAAATTAATAACATCTTGAGTATTTAGTTTATGGATTGAATCTCTCATAGAGATTGTCAGTTATTTCTTCATATTTCCTCCTAATAAAAATATTGGGAATCTTAGAACAGCAAAAAGTATATTGTATTGAATGGTTTTATTTGCCTCATTACCATCAAAAATTAAAAATGTTTTACCCTTGTTGAAAGATATGAGAAAAGAAGAAACTTAGGCAGAGTTTCAGCCCCCACCTTTTTCAATGGGCCATTAAGAAGATGAAGCTACCTTATTTTATACAACAAAGGAAAGAAAAAATTACAGGGGCCAGCAACATTTAAAGCAGATTTGGGACACAGGAAAGAAAAGCACGCACCCAAGAAGGAAATGAAATCAAGTTAAAGTAACTAGAATTTTTAACACATGAGGAAAGGAGAAAAACACAGAAATAGCAAGCTGAATAATTATAGGGAATGAACAATTACAAAGGGCTAGGAAAAACAGAGTGTAGACTATAAAACAATTATTAAGAATTTCAAAAGACTTTAAAGGGTCACATAGAAAATCAAAAGACGTTTTAGGATATAAAAAAGGGTTACTTTTACAGTTTAAACAGGCTAGCCTGGAAACACTGTGTTTGCATTTATTTCTTGCTTGTCTTCCTATAAACAAGAAACTGATTCTATTCTCAAGCAGCTGACCTCCCAGCCGGGAGTTTTAAATTCAAGAAGGGAAAGCTCTGCCTCCTAGCATTCTTTAAAGGGAAAGGCTTCTTTTTCATTCTAACAATTTTTATTTAAGCTACTGCTGAAATTATAACCTTGGGGCGTACTTGAGCCTGTCGAAGAAATGGAACTGACTTAATAGATATTGTTCTTTCTATCTTAAAATCTGACTTTCAATTTTATTTTCAGAATAATTTATTTCTTTAGTGTTTTAATTGACTATGTAGGTTGTATTTCACATCATCTGTCTACAGATCCTAGGTTTAATGATTTCCTCATTTTCTATTCAATCTATTGATCACAAGCTCATTGCTTTTCTGATGGGGGAGGAATGAGAGGAGTGATTGCTTATAAAGATCTTCAAGAGGACTTCTGGAAAGTTTCCTCTCAATGTTCAGAATTGTCTGTTGTTATTTTAGCTTTCCACATTTTTTCTCAACAGCTTTTTAATCTGATCTCTGACTCTCAGTAACTGATTTTTAATCTCCCTAGTGCATATGTTACACTTTCTTTGAATAAGGATCTTCTGTCTCTCTTTTTGACATTACAGCAAGTTTTGCAAATTAGAAAGAATTAAATTTAGATTGCACATATTAGGAGTCATTAGTCTTTCCCAGGTATGTTATCAGAAGGAAATGCTGTTGCAGACAACGAAGCAACATGTTTTATCTGTTACTCCATGGGAAAGTCATTCTATGTTTCATCAAAATGCCAAGGCTTTAGCAAAACAATTTCACATTCCTTTAGATCATGCTAGAGCAATTATACAACAGTGTCCTCAATGTTCTCAAATCACCCCATCTCCTTCCATTGGGGTGAATCCAAGAGGGCTTAAAGCAAATGAACTTTGGCAAATGGATGTAACTCGATATCCCTCTTTTGCTCCTTGGAAATATCTTCATGTAACCATTGATACCTTTTCTCATTTTATTTGGGCTACCTCTCAGAAAGGAGAAGCTACTAAACATGTTATTAATCATTGTATTCGAACATTTGCTGTCATGGGCCTACCTTCTACATTAGAAACAGACAATGGTCTTGCATATTGTAGTTGCTCCTTTGATGAATTTTGTGACACATGGCAAATTAAACATCTTTTTGGCGTATTTTTAACTCTACAGGACAAGCCATAAGTGGAGCACGAGAATTTTACATTAAAGTCTGCTTTGGATAAAACAAAAACAAACAGGGTGAATTCCTATAGGTCTCCCTGGTAAACAGGAATGGTTAAATAAAGTTCTGCTTACTCTGAATCATCTTAATATCACAAATTTATCAACTCCAGTAGATGATCATTTTGGAAGTAGAATAAGTCATCCCCAGCCACAGGTAATGTATAGATTATTGCCTAACACTGAATGGCATGGACCTGTTCCCTTATTGACATGGGGAAGGGGATATGCTGCTGTTCTTACACCTACAGGTCCGGTGTGGGTCCCTGCTCGGTGTGTGATACCGTGGAAGGATGGCGTGGCACCAAGGACTGAAGAACCCGATCCCAAACTTCTCACTCAGCCTGCAGAACCCTCAGCAGGATCGGGACCGAGCACCTCGCCAGGCTCATCAAGTGACCTGGGGACAGATTAAAGCTCTTTCTGCTCAATCTACAAAACTGCTACAGGAAAAGAACATGCCGCAGACACCGGAGAACTTTTTAGCAGCAGCTTTTGCTTGTTTAAATGCTAATTCTGTAACCATGATAATGTGTATTATTCTTATGTGTATTTTCCCTTCTTGTTTAGTTTATTTAGTTTAGTTTATTTGATTTGTATACCGCCCTACTCCCAAAGGACTCAGGGCGGTGAACAGCCAAGCAATAAAATACATAAATACACAAAATTTAAAACCAGATAAAATCAAATTAAATCATTTTGGCCCAAACAGATTAAAACACCCCAATAATTTAAAAACAGATTAAAATTTACATATTAAAAGAGGGAGGAGATTAGGCCAAGCCCGCTTGATGGAATAAAAAAGTCTTCACAAAAGTCTTGTGTGGCTACAATGACTTTGCAACATGGAATTCCAGAACAAGGTCTTTGGGATCAAAATTCCTATATATGGGATGTGCAAAATGTCTCTTGATTAGTAAACAAGACTGATTGTTGGATCTGCATGCATGTTCCCACACATGCAAGGGAAGGACTTTTAATACATGCTATTCATTTTCATGAAACCGGATGGAATCAACATCTTTAGATCCCTGGAACGCTACAAAATGAAAATGTTAATTATCCTATTTAGTTATGCTTTAGATATTATTTTAACAGCCAAGGGTGGTGTATGTGCTTTGATTCATTCACCTTGTTGTATATATGTTACTGATTATAAAGCAAATATTTCAGCTACAATTGAGCACATGGAAAACATGATTGCAGATAATCCAATTGGCTCCACTATTCCACAATCTCCATGGGAATGATTATGGTCTTGGCTCCCAGATTTTGGATGGGTACGACAAATAGTATCCATCGTTATAATAGTCATCATTGCTTTAATTTGTTGTTGCTGTTGCATACAATGTTTACCTGGGTTATTAGCGATATTTCGCCCAAGAATTCGGCCTTCCAAATCTTAAATTATGTATGCTTGCAAAATTTTAAACAATAAAAAATAAAATAAAAAAGGAGGATATGTGGAGATGGTGAGACCTCAGTTGTCGGCAAACCGCACTGAGTAAACAAGTCAGCACATAATCCTAATCCTATCAGAGATGTAAAGACAGAAATGTATAGACAGGATGTCTGGCAAAAAGACCCTTTATCAAGATATGCAACTCAGCACGTAGCATTGTTTGTCACAGGAAATAACATGAGGGTAACACGAGGGATCCATGTGGACTTCACGAGCTTTCTTTAGCCAATTAGCATCTGTAAACGTTGATTAATATTTTGCCATGAAAGTTGTAAAATGACAATAAAAGGAAGCCTTCTGGATGGAGTCAGGGTGCCTTCCCCAAGGTATCTCACACCGAGGTACCTTGATCAAGGTGCCTTCCACCCGAGGGGCCTTCCCGTGAACCATCATCCTGCCTACGCATCTTTCTTCATCGAAACAACACAGCATTGACTTTTTTGTTTAGGGGAATTCATGGATTCTGGAAACTATCCACCTTCAAGATCACCATCCTCCTGTTCTACAGTTTCAGAGTTATCCATCCAGGATAGTGCTTCATTAGCATCATCATCATCAGACACCCACAGCCACATATCACTATCACCTAAAAGAAAGAAAAAACCCTTCCCTCCTGGAACCACCATAGATAAGTTTGTGATAAAAACTAGCAGATTAGAAAAAGAGTTAACTGATGAAAAAAATGCCCAGTTTGTTTATGCAACAAACTCTTCTTTCCGTCTGACTGAGAACTCACATTTCATTAATATGGTTCAGTCACTGAGACCAGGATACAGTCCACCCAGCAGAGCAGATGTTGCAGGGAAACTGCTGGATAAAGTGTATGACAGAGAAATGGAGCAATGTGCAACAGCTCTGGAGGGTAGAATTGTTAACCTAAGTATTGATGGGTGGAGTAATGTCCACAATGATCCTATTGTATGTGCTTGTAGCAACAGAAGAAGGGAAAGTCTTCCTTGCACAAACAATTGATACGTCAGGAAATGCACACACAGCAGAATACTTACAAGAAGTGGCAGTAAAAGCTATAATAACGTGTGAACAAAAATTCAAATGTCTAGTACGCAGTTTGGTCACAGACAATGCTGCAAATGTATCCAAGATGAGAAGAAATTTAGAAGAGCAGGAAGGGAATACAAAGCTAATAACATATGGTTGCAGTGCTCATTTGCTGCATCTCTTAGCCAAAGACTTAAGTGTTCCAGAAATAAAGACTAATGTTGTTGAAATTGCTAAATACTTCCGTAACAATCATTTTGCTGCAGCAGCTCTGAAAAGGATGGGTGGAACCAAGCTAACGCTCCCACAAGATGTTAGATGGAACTCTGTGGTGGACTGTTTTGAGCAGTATATCAAGAACTGGCCTATTCTGATGACAGTTTGTGAAGAAAATCGAGATAAAATAGATGGCACTGTCACGGCCAAAATCCTCAACATTGGGCTTAAGAGAAATGTTGAACTTATGCTGAGCATCCTGAAACCCATCTCTAAAGCTTTAAACAAAATACAGAAAAATAGCTGTTTTATTGCTGATGCTGTTGAAATTTGGAAGGAACTGAGTGAACACTTAAAAACAGAAATACACATGGCCAGAATTAAATTACAAGCATTAAAAAAACAAATGGGACAAGTACTGTCTCCAGCTCATTTTTTGGCAAATATTGTCAATATCCAGTATCAGGGTCAAAATTTAAGTGCTGAGGAAGAGGAGTTAGCTATGACATGGGTATCCAGCAACCATCCATCTGTAATGCCACCTATAATAAACTTCAAAGCTAAGAGGGAACCATTCAAGAAATATATGTTTGCTGAAGATATTTTAAAGAAAGTCACACCAGTGAACTGGTGGAAGTCACTTAAGCACTTGGATTTAGAGACTTTCAAGTAATGATTTCACTTTTAACAGCAGTAGCTTCTTCTGCAGGCGTTGAAAGAATATTCTCTTCCTTTGGACTCATTCATTCTAAATTGAGAAATCGTTTGGGACCCGATAAAGCAGGAAAGCTTGTTTTTCTTTTCCAGATTATGAACAAAGAAGAAGATGAAGATGACGAGTGAGCTACAGAGGACAGTATTTAAGTTTTTCATGTGTAGGCTGGACTGACAGTCTAAGTTTCTTAATATATATATATTTTGTTTAGCCAAATTAGTTAACAAACATGGATGTTTGTTTAAGCAAACAACATACGCTGTAATGTTATTGTTTCAGTTGAATAAATCTATTTAAATTGTTATTATTAAGGTAATGATTCCTAGGTACAACAGAAAAGTTGTCCAAATATGAATGATTAACTTATTAAACTGGGGGTAAAAAAACTAATATGAAAAGTTGTTATTCTAAAAATTTTCATCTACTTGCATATTAAAGTTATACCAGCAAGAATTAGTCTTTATGTAGAAAACTATGATTTAAATCAAGCCTTACTGACTAGTGATTTAAATCGTGATTTAAATCGTGATTTAAATCAGTTTGATTTAAATCAAATCCACCCTGCTATATACTAGGACTCCAAGATCCCTCTCACAGTTACCGGAATTAAACCAGGTTTCACCTAGTTTAATTATACCTATGCAATTGGTTTTTCTTGTCTAAGTGTAAAACTTTATTTTTATCTTTGTTGAATATCATTTTGTTAGATAGGGGCCACTGTTCAAGTTCACATTTTTTTAGCTTGCCAAGAAGTAGGTTGTGATCTACATAATCAAATGCTTTACTGAAAACTAAGTATACCATGTCCTCAGCATTTCTCTGGTCCACTAATTTAGTCACTTTGTCAAATATCACTGTGGGTGAGACGTCGGAGGTGGCTCAGGAGTTCATGGCTTCCATGGCAGCTATGGACCTGACCCAGTTAATTCATGGCCCTACCCACTCAGGGGGAAACACGCTGGACCTGATTTTTGTCTCTGGACAGTGGTTGAGTGATCTTGAGATAGGGGATATAGTCACCGAGCCCTTGTCATGGTCGGATCACTCTCTCCTTTGCCTTGGCCTTCGAACCGCTATACCCCATCGTAGGGAGGCGGAGCCGGTAAGATGGTTCCGCCCCAGGCGCCTGATGGAACCTGATAGGTTCCAGATGGAGCTTGGGCCATTTCCTGAGGCTCTGGCACACGCCTCGACTAGGGACCCAGTGGCCGCCTGGGATAGGGCGGCCACTGGAGCTCTGGATCGGGTCGTGCCTTTGCAGCCTCTGACCTGGCGCCGATCTCACCTAGCTCCTTGGTTCACTGAGGAGCTGAGGGAGATGAAGCGCCAGAAAAGACGCCTAGAGAGTAGTTGGAGGGCCAGTCTTTCTGAATCCGACTGGACACTGGTAAGATCTCATATTAAGAATTACCTAGTGGCAATAAAAGCAGCAAAATGTACATATTTTCCTGCTCTTATTGCATAATCAGATAATCGCCCAGCCGCACTGTTTAGGGTGACCCACTCCCTGCTCCACCAGGAAGCGCGGGAGGACCCCTTAGAGGGTAGAGCCGAGGATTTTGTTCAATATCTGCATGACAAAATCACTCAGATTCGGGAAGATCTGGACTCCGACTGGGTAGTTCCAGGGGGGTTGACTGAGGCAGGTCTTGAGAATGTTATCTGGGATGAGTTTGATCCTGTGACCCCTGACGATGTGGACAGGATTCTGGGTGGACTGAACGCGACCACATGTTTATTGGACCCGTGCCCCTCCTGGTTAGTGCTGGCTTCCCGGGAGGTGACGCGAGGCTGGCTTCAGGAGATTATAAATGCTTCGTTGGATGAGGGTGACTTCCCCGCCACCTTGAAAGAGGCGGTGGTGAGGCCTCTCCTCAAGAAGCCTTCCCTGGACCCGGCAGTGTTGGCTAACTATCATCCAGTCTCCAACATTCACTTTGTTGCGAAGGTTGTTGAGAGTGTGGTTGCGCAACATCTCCCCCAGTACCTGGATGAAACGACGTATCTGGATCCGTTCCAGTCGGGCTTCAGGCCTGGGTACAGCACGGAAACGGCATTGGTTGCGTTGGTTGATGATCTCTGGAGGGCTCGGGACAGGGGCTGCTCCTCTGTCCTGATCCTATTAGACCTCTCAGCTGCTTTTGATACCATCGACCATGGTATCATGCTGCACCGGTTGGAAGAGTTAGGGGTGGGGGGTACTGTATTATGGTGGTTCTCCTCCTTTCTCTCCGACTGGTTGCAGTCTGTGTTGGCAGGGGGGCAGAGGTCGACCTCAAGGCGCCTCATATTTGGGGTGCCACAAGGGTCGGTCCTCTCACCCCTTTTGTTCAACATTTATGTAAAGCCGCTGGGCGAGATCATCCATGGTTTCAGGGTGAAGTACCATCAGTCCACTGATGACACCCAGCTGTACATCTCCACCCTGGACCACCCCAACGATGCCCTTGAAGTGATGTCCCGGTGTCTGGAGGCCGTGCGGATCTGGATGGGGAGGAACAGGCTCAAGCTCAACCCATCCAAGACCGAGTGGCTATGGTTTCCGACATCCCGATATAGTCAGTTGACGCCATCGCTGACTATTGGGGGTGAATCGCTAGCCCCCACGGAGAGTGCTCACAACTTGGGTGTCCTCCTGGATTCACGGCTGTCTTTGGAAGAGCACTTGACGGCCGTGACCGGGAGGATTTTTCATCAGGTTTGCCCAATTTGCCAGTTGCGTCCCTTTCTGGATCGGGACTCCCTACACACAGTCACTCATGCCCTCGTCACTTCCTGCCTGGACTACTGCAACGCTCTTTACATGGGGCTCCCCTTGAGGAGCACCCGGAGGCTCCAACTGGCACAGAGTGCGGCCGCGCGGGTGGTTATGGGAGCAACATGGCGCTCCCGTTTGACACCTCTCCTGCGCGAGCTGCACTGGCTCCCTGTGGTCTTCCGGGTGCACTTCAAGGTTCTGGTTACCACCTTTAGAGCGCTCCATGGCTTAGGACCTGGTTATTTACGGGACCGCCTACTACCACAAGCAGTCTCCCGTCGGCCGGTACGCTCTCATAGAGAGGGGCTCCTCCGGGTGCCATCAGCTAAACAATGTCAACTGGCGGCCCCCAGGGGGAGGGCCTTCTCTGTGGGGGCACCCACTATCTGGAACAAGCTCCTCCCAGAGATACGGAGATACGGAGATCTACGCACTTTCCGCCGTGCTCTTAAGATTCTCCTATTCCAAAAAGCGGGCCTGGCCTAATTTTCTCCCCTGTTTTAAAATTCTTTTACATCAAAATTTTAATTTGTTTTAAATTTTGGGATTTTTAATTGTCTTGGGCTAAATTATTTAATCTGGTTTTAATTATATCTTTTAACTTTTGTATTTATGTATTTTACTTTGTGCCTGTTCACCGCCCTGAGTCCTTCGGGAGTAGGGCGGTATCTAATAATAATAATAAAAAAAAATGGCATGATCTCTTTTTGATCAACCCAGGGGTGAAATGCTATCAGTTCACACCAGTTTGGGCAAAGCGGTAGTGATAAAAACTACTGGTTCAGGTGAACCAGTAGTAAAAAAAACTATCGGTTCCTCTGGTATTTTCCTCTGGAAACTGGTATTTCCAATGATCAGCTGTGCCGCACGGCGAATCTAAATCATGTGGCACAGCTGTTTCCCCCCCTCACTGCTCTACTTAACTTGTGAAGTCTTCTTTTTCTGCGCGAAGTGTGCGTGTAGCGCGCAGTGCGCATGCACAGGCAGTGAACCGGTGGCAATCTACGGAGGATTTCACCACTGCATCAACCCATGTTGGCTAATGGTTATAACTTGTTTGCTTCTAGGTGTTCACAGATTTGTTGCTTGGATATGTTTTCCAAGATATTACCAGATATTAATGTCAGGCTGATTTGTCTGTAAATTCCTGCATGTTTTTTACCTTTTTGAAGGTAAAAATCAGCTCTTTTCCAGTCCCCAGTTACAGGTAGTCCTGAACTTACAACCACAATTGAGTCCAAAATTTATGTTGTTAAGTGAAAAACTTGTAAATGAATTTTGCCCCATTTTATGACTTTTCTTGCCACATTTGTTAATGAATCATTGCCATTGTTAAATGAGTTACACTGTTGTTAAGTGAATCTGGTTTCCCCATTGAGTTTGGTTGATAGCATGTCACAAAAGGGGATCACATGACTCCGGGAAACTACAACTGTCATAAATGTCAGTTGTCAAACATCTGACTGTAAATCACATGACCAGGGGGATGCTACAACAGTCGTAAGTGTGATAAATGATCATAAATCACTTTTTTCAGTGTCATTGTAACTACGGTCACCAAATTAACTATTGTAAGTAGAGGACTACCTCTAGTTCCCCCGTGATCCAAGGACTTTGAAACATACAGTATGTTACAATGGTTCTGAAATCACATTTATTAGTTCCAATAAAATTCTGGCTGCAGTCCGTCCCGACCCAGTGATTTGAATTTGTCTAGAGCCAGCAGGTGTTCCCTTACCTTATTTTTCCATATTTTAATTTGCATTCCTAATCTGGCACTTATGATTCTGTTTTTGATAAGTTGTGTCATGTTTTCTTTTTGGGTGAAAACACATGTAAAGTATCTTCTTTGTACCTTCTCCTCCCTTCTTATACTCCTGTGAATTATTAGCTGCTCCATGGCTTAGGGCCTGGTTATTTACGGGACCGCCTACTACCACCAATAGCCTCCCACTGGCCAGTACGCTCTCATAGAGAGGGACTCCTCCGGGTGCCGTCAGCCAAACAGTGTTGACTGGCGGCCCCTAGGGGGAGAGCCTTCTCTGTGGGGGCACCTACCATCTGGAATGAGCTCCCCCCGGAGATACGGAGGATCCTGGATCTGCGCTCCTTCCGCCGTGCTGTGAAGACCTTTTTATTCCATCAAGCGGGCTTGGCCTGATCTCTTCCCTTTTTAAATATGTAAATTTTAATCTGTTTTTAAATTATTGGGGTATTTTAATTTGTCTGGGCCAAAAAGTTTAATTTGATTTTATCGGGTTTTTAAATTTTCTGTATTTATGTATTTTATTGTTGGCTGTTCACCGCCCTGAGTCCTTCGGGAGTAGGGCAGTATACAAATCAAATAAATAAAAATAAATAAATAAAAAAAATTAGGGAGGAGTCTGTCTGAGTCTCTTCTGAATAGGATCCATGTGCTGCGGACTTGGGAGATGTTTCCCCTTCACCTCTTTAGTAATGGAGTTTGCATATCTCCCAAGCAGGGGTGGGTTCTATTGACCTTTACTACCGGTTTGCAATGGGAGCGTGCACGTGCTTCTGTGCATGCGCAAAAGCTTCTGTGCAGACGCAGATTGTCCATCATGACATCCGGGCAGATGGGCGGAGCCTCCCGCCGCTTTTACTACCGGTTTGCAGGAACTGGACCAAACCGGGAGCAACCCACCACTGCTCCCAAGGCCATTTTCTTCAGTCTGAGCATAGGGAGGGCATTGGATAGGGTGGATATTGTGCTGGGTTAAGAGCAGGGAGGTAGACTTTGTGTTCTCCACTGTGTCATGGAAAATCCCCAGTGATTATCCATACAGACCACTGAGTTACATTCACTAGCAAACCTCTAGAGATGCTCCTGCACCCCAATAGTTGTAGAGAGCTTAAAGTCTTGTTGTAAGTAAACATTGACAACAAGCTGAACTGGGCCTGCATGGGCACAGGGGGAAGAATCAGACTGGAATTTCTGGACCAGTGGGTCAAAATCAGTAGTGGGTTTCAATTCTGTTCACTAACGGTTCACTTGTGCGCACGCATGCTGCTTCTGTGCATGCCTCTTGCTCTACCACTTTGCCTGATCTGGGGAAAACCGGTAGCAACCCACCACTGGTCAAAATGTTTATATTCCCTGACCGTATCTCACAGAGCGCATAGTTGCCCTGCTGACCTTGTAGGCAGGGAGAAATAATGAGATTATCAAAAATATTCCAACGTCATGCTGTACTCTATAGGGTGCTTGCCTGTTTCTACATCTTTCTAATGTAGTGGGCCAACAGTATATATGTATATCTGCTTTAGGTCAGGGCTGCTCAGAAAGCTGCCAATGCTTTGCTGGAATCCATTGTGCACAGTGATTGTTTGAATGCTTAATATATGTTGAATCTTCAAAGTGATTGGTTGCTTTAGATGAGGCATGTTTTGGCCACAATATTCCCTTACTTTATGCTCTTTTTTTTTTTTACCTCTCTTCTCCCCCATTGACTGCCAGGAAGTAATCAGGTTGCTCTCAGTGAGGTGTGTGTGTGTGTGTGTGAGAGAGAGAGAGAGAGGGAGAGGAACACTAAAACGGTTTCTCCCCTTTGTGTATAAGAATGTGATTCATAATATTAACCCTAGTACTGAGATCTTTCCTACAGTCTGGAAAGTTTCCCTCCTGTGTGAGTCCTCTGGTGTTTACCCAGGCTGGAATGATGACTGAAACTTTTCCCACAGTCAGGACACTCATATGGTTTCTCTCCTGTGTGAGTCCTCTGGTGTTGAACCAGGCTGGAATTCTGACTGAAACTTTTCCCACAGTCTGGACACTCATATGGTTTCTCTCCTGTGTGAGTTCTCTGGTGTCTAACCAAGTTAGAATATTCACTGAAACATTTCCCACAATCAGGACATTCAAATGGTTTCTCTCCTGTATGAGTCCTCTGGTGTTTAACCAGGCTGGAATTATCACTGAAACATTTCCTACAATCAGGACATTCAAATGGTTTCTCTCCTGTATGAGTCCTCTGGTGTCTAACCCAGCTGGAATTATCACTGAAACATTTCCCACAATCAGGACATTCAAAGGGTTTCTCTCCTGTATGAGTCCTCTGGTGTTTAACCAGGCTGGAAATCTGACGGAAACTTTTCCCACAATCAGGACATTCAAAGGGTTTCACTCCTGTGTGAATCCTCTGGTGTTTAACCAGACTGAAATTATGACTGAAACATTTCCCACAGTCAGGACATTCAAAGGGTTTCTCTCCTGTGTGAATCCTCTGGTGGCCAATGAGGTGGGAATTCTGACTGAAACTTTTCCCACAGTCAGGACATTCAAAGGGTTTCTCTCCTGTGTGAGTCCTCTGGTGTTGAACCAAGCTGGAATTATCACTGAAACATTTCCCACAATCAGGACATTCAAATGGTTTCTCTCCTGTGTGAATCCTCTGGTGGCCAATGAGGGTGGAATTCTGACTGAAACTTTTCCCACAGTCAGGACATTCAAAGGGTTTCTCTCCTGTGTGAGTCCTCTGGTGTTGAACCAAGCTGGAATTATCACTGAAACATTTCCCACAATCAGGACATTCAAAGGGTTTCACTCCTGTGTGAATCCTCTGGTGTTTAACCAGGCTGGAATTCCGACTGAAACATTTCCCACAATCAGGACATTCAAAGGGTTTCACTCCTGTGTGAATCCTCTGGTGTTTAACCAGGCTGGAATTCTGACTGAAACTTTTCCCACAATCAGGACATTCAAAGGGTTTCACTCCTGTGTGAATCCTCTGGTGTTTAACCAGACTGAAATTATGACTGAAACATTTCCCACAGTCAGGACATTCAAAGGGTTTCTCTCCTGTGTGAGTCCTCTGGTGGCCAATGAGTTTGGAATTCTGACTGAAACGTTTCCCACAATCAGGACATTCAAAGGGTTTCTCTCCTGGGTGAGTCTTCTGGTGGCCAATGAGTTTGGAATTCTGACTGAAACTTTTCCCACAGTCAGGACATTCAAAGGGTTTCCCTCCTGTGTGAATCCTCTGGTGTTTAACCAGGCTGGAATTCTGACTGAAACTTTTCCCACAGTCAGGACATTCAAAGGGTTTCTCTCCTGTGTGAATCCTCTGGTGTCTAACCCAGCTGGAATTCTGACTGAAACTTTTCCCACAGCCAGGACATTCAAAGGGTTTCTCTCCTGTGTGAGTCCTCTGGTGTTTAACCAGGCTGGAATTCTGACTGAAACTTTTCCCACAGTCAGGACATTCAAAGGGTTTCTCTCCTGTGTGAGTCCTCTGGTGGTCAAGGAGGTTGGAATTCCAACTGAAACTTTTCCCACAGTCAGGACATTCAAAGGGTTTGTCTCCTGTGTGACTCCTCTGGTGGCCAATGAGGTTGGAATTCTTACTGAAACTTTTCCCACAATCAGGACATTCAAAGGGTTTCACTCCTGTGTGAATCCTCTGGTGCTGAACCAGGCTGGAATTCTGACTGAAACATTTCCCACAATCAGGACATTCAAAGGGTTTCTCTCCTGTGTGAATCCTCTGGTGTTTAACCAGGCTGGAATTCTGACTGAAACATTTCCCACAATTAGGACATTGAAACATTTTCTCCCTGGTGTGAGTCCACGTTGCCATGCTTGCTAAAGCATTTACCACATTGGGAACATTTGTAGGGCTTCTCTCTTGTGTGGGTCCTTCCATGAAAGTAAATGAAGTTGTTCTGACCAAAGCTTTTGCCACATTCAGAGTATTTCTCCAGTCTGGATCCCCTCTGGCATAATCAGCTGTGATTTGCAAGTTGTATCTTTCCCAGAACAGAAACGTCTATGGAGCTTTTCCACAACTAATATTCTTGAGGTGGTCAAAAATATGGATAATCCCTTTAGTGCTGCTTTGATTTACTGGTGATTTTCTTCCTCCCAGAGCGAGGCCTGCAACACTGTCTGCTCTACGTGGCTTCCTCCCCAGTAACTTCCAGATATTTCCCTCTTTTCCTGCATGGAAAAATTATCTCCCTTGACTTTTCATGTAACGTATGCTTTAATTTCACACTCTATTTTTCCAGTTAGAAATCTCTTCTTGATTTTCTCTCATTTCTCTCTCACCTGCTGGGGGACACTCTGAAGGAAATGGAAAATATTTTGATTTCTGGACTGACTGGTTTTGCTATTCAAAGTTGTTTGTTATCCTCAGTTGTCCAGAGTGCTCATTGCCATCTTCTTTGTCTATAAAATTCAAATAAAAGTGTATCTTTAATTGTGCATAAAATGGTTGCAGAAGATGAGAAAAGAAGAAAAAAGTTTACATTATAATGAAAAAGCAAACATGCCACAATGCTCCAATAAGCTCTTACATTGATCATGATTCAATTGACACATGGAAGACCACCCAGATCCAAGTTCAAATATCCATTCAATGATTCTAATTCGATTGTTGACTTCAGTCAATCACAAATTCTTAGCAATGCAAAGGGTTGTTTTCAAATACAATCAATTGAAAAAGAAACTACACCTGCTTTGATTTCTTGTGGTTTTACTTATCAGGGTATCATAAACATCATCGCAACAGAACAGAAGAGAATAACAGAATTGGAAGGGACCTTGGAGGTCACCCTATATCATTTCAGACAAATGGCTGTCTCATCTCTTCTGAAAAGCCTCCAGTGATGGAGCACCACAACTTCTGAAGGCCAGCTGTTCTGCTGGTTAATTGTTCTCACCATTAGGAAATTTCTCACTGCTTCCATAGTATAAAGAGGGGAAGTAGCAGCCACGTACTGCTAATAAAATGCCCTTGATCAATTGATCATCAGCAAGTATGATTACATCTATCTCTGACACTGATTTGTGTGTTAACACAATGCCAAAGAATAAAGAATCAGCAATGATCTTAGAGAAGAAATTGTTGCTGCCCATCAATTTGGGAAGGTTTAAAAGGTCATTTCCAAACAATTAAAAACCCATCATTCTACAGTGCAGAAGATTATTCACAAGTGTAAAGCATTCAAGAGAGTTGCTAATCTTCCCAGGAGTGGACGTTCAAGGAAATTCAGCCCAAAGTCAGAAGGTGCAATGACCAAAACCACAGAAGGCAAATTTGACTATTTTTATAATTTCTATATCTTATCTGTCATGTGCCAACTGCCTCTTATGTAATGAAGCGAAAGCAAAGAAATGTATAAATATCTGCCTTTCACTACGCTGAGGGTTCCTTCCTTCTTAGGAGGATGAAGAAATGCATTGGCTTATCAACACACACACACACACACACACACACACTTGGACTCTGTCTCTTATTTCACTGAGCCATATCTGTCAATCGCAGTTATGTCACGGTAAGGTTGGTGGCCAATACATTTTATAAATAAATACACCTGAACAGTTCAAACATTCAATAGCTATTTTTTAAAAAGTGCTGGGTTAAGCACAGTGGAGCCTGGGGGGGCACCAATAGGAAACACATACTTGTTAGCTAGAAATGGAAGTAGAACAAAAGAAGAACAACCCAAAAAAGACCAGAGGCAAATAAATCTGATCTTGTTGCCCAGAAAACATCAGGTCCACAAGAGAAGAATTGAGTTGGGGGGACCTTGGAGGTCTTCTAGTCCATCCCCTGTTCAGGCAGGAGACCCTATTCCGTCCAGAACAAATGGCTGCCCAATCGCCCCTCAAAACCCTCCAGGGACGGAGCAGCCACAACCTCTGGAGGGAAGCCATTCCCAAAGAACCAACCTCCACTTGAAAGAGGCTTTTTCAAGCTTCCCACCAGCAGAAATTGCAGCCCCCAGTTTCCCAGCCTGCAGCACCAGTGGGCTTCCATTTGGGGAGGGAAGGAACCTGCAGCAGCCGCAGCTGAGAGGCTTCAGCCCAGTTGCTTCTCCGCTTCCAGCCCAAGTTGCTCCCGGACTCTCCTCCCACCTGCTGCCCTCCACTCACCTGCCAGCTGCTGCTTCGATCCTGGGAAGAGCAGAAAAGCCGCTCTGCACACCAACTTCCTCCCATCAGTCATCCGGAAGAGGAAGTTCCTCTGCGCTTCTCCTCTCCTCCCAGCCTTTCTAGCAATGCAGTGTTGATGGCTTTCTAGGCACAGATGTTGCTTGTCCGCCATCTAGCGACAGGAGGTGGAAAAACACGCTTTTCCAATCTCCACCAAGGCGTTGGGAAGAGGTTTCCTGTGATTACATTGCAGCAGGTCGTTTTCGATTCCTAGCAACCGATCTTTGCAACTGAGCCAAGTGAAAAAGTGAAACGTGATGCTACTTCGGTTTTGGTGCCTTTGGGTCAGTCTTGATGCCTGGCCTTGCAGTTTCCTTTGGAAGGGTTTTGGGGAGAGGTCCCCCCCCTCCATTTCCTGCTTCCAAGGGCTGAGAGGACTGGCCAAAGTTCAACAGATGGTTTTGCCCTTCAGGTGGGACTGGAACTGAGCGTTTCTCTGTCTCTAACCTGGTGCCTTCACCATTACACCAAACTGGAACTTCTTCCTCCCCACAAAATCTACCCATTGACTTGTTTCTGGTGCTCCCACAGCAAATTCAAGGCTGCAGCTTTCAAGATCAATCAATCAATCAGGATAGAGTTGGAAGGGACCATGGAGGTCTTCTGTTCCAACCCCCTGCTCAAGCAGGAGACTCTATCCCATTTCAGACAAGTGACTATCCAATCTATTTTTAAAAACTTCCAGTGATGAAGCACCCACAACTTCTGAAGGCAAGCTGAAGGCACTTATTAATTCACACTTTAAGTTTCCACGTTGCTTCTCTCCTTCATTAGTTTCCATCCATTGTTCCATGTCTTGCCTTCTAGTGTTTAGGAAGATAACTTGAGACCCTCCTCTCTGTGGCAGCCACTCAAATATTGGAAGACTGCTATCATGCCTCCCCTTGTCCTTTTCATTAGACTAGACGAGGGGTGTCAAACTCAAGGGCTGGTGGCCGGATGCAGCCCTCCCGAGCTCAGTTTTTCCTGGAAGAGGTTTGCAGGAAGCCATCGCAACCAAAAACAGCTTGGGAGCCAGTTTTCTCTGGCAGAGCGCTTGGGCCACCAGAGGCACCCCCAACGTGAGTGATATCGATCTGGCCACGCCCAACCTGACCATGCCCTCTCCGGCCCCCAGAGGTCAAACACAACCCTGATGTGGGCCTCAATGAAATCGAGTTTGACACCCCTGGACTAGACATACCCAATTTGTGTAACTGTTCTTTGTATGTTTTAGCTTCCAGTCCCCTAATCATCTTTGTTGCTCTTCTCTGCATGCTTTCCAGAGTCCCAATATCTTTTTATATTGTGGTGACTAGAATTGGATGCAGTATTCCTAGCGACAGGAGGTGGAAAAACACGCTTTTCCAATCTCCACCAAGGCGTTTGGAAGACGTTTCCTGTGATTACATTGCAGCAAGTCGTTTTTGATTCCTAGCAACCGACCTTTGCAACTGAGCCAAGTGAAAAAGTGAAACGTGATGCTACTTCGTTTTTGGTGCCTTTGGGTCAGTCTTGATGCCTGGCCTTGCAGTTTCCTTGGCAAGGGTTTTTGGGAGGGGTTCCCCCCCCTTTCCTGCTTCCAAGGACTGAGAGGACTGGCCAAAGTTCAACAGATGGTTTTGCCCTTCAGGTGGGACTGGAACTGAGCATTTCTCTGACTCTAACCTGGTGCCTTCACCACTACACTGAAGGGAAACAATAATAAGGATATAATAAATAATACTAGGATATGATATACTGGTATACTAGATTCTGTAACCATTAGGTTCCTGTAATACATATTATGCCTTTATATTTGTATCTCCTGTAACAAACATTCTGTTATTAGGAGATCCAATCTGCGATTCTGATTATCCGAGAGGAGATCAGCCAGAGACGATCGCTTTGAAAGGAGTGTGATTATTGGAATAAGAATCTGTAGTGCAGGAGAGGGCTCTGACCAAACTTCGGACCCACAGGGGAGGTCTGGGAAATCTCTTAGGGAAAAGGAGAGGGTTTGGTTAGGCTTCGCACCGATGGAAAGGTGTGGGAAATCTCCTCAGGAAGAAAGAGAGTCTAGTCAGGCTTCGAGCTGACAGAAAGGAATCCCCTGGAAAAATGGGCAATCATGCTGGTAGCCTGTTTGGAACAAATAACCTAGTAACAAGAATTGGGCCATGTTCTCCATTTGGCTATGTTAGCCCACTGGAACACGTTACAAACAAGTTGTGAAAAAACAAAACAAGAGTATAAAAAAAATGAATGAAAAAATGTTGTGGCAGTAAAAGTTGTCTGTAAAAAGAAAAGTGGAGTTCAAACTTGCTCATGAGAACCCTGGCTAAAAGCAAACAATGTGTATACCCCTTATACATCTTGATCTTTAAAATGGGCCAGCGATTGCTGAGAGCTCCAAGTTAGAATGAGAACACACAGAACACCCCCAGGGCAGAGGCATGTAGTAACAATCTAGTGTCTAAAGAGAGATCTATGGGTGGCAAAGAAATATTGCAGTGTTATAAAGATCTTGATAATTTACCATTCTCAAAAGAGCCAGAGAAGTCTGAAAGAACTAAGAATAAAGAAGAAATTGTTTATTGTTCTTCCCACGTGGGTTTTAGCAGGTAATAAAAATGTAAAACCTGCCTAAATGGGGAAATTCATATAATTTGACTTGATCAATTTGGTGTGATTTCTGTTACAAAATTCCTGGATATGCATCTATAATAATAGTATGTAGAATTGATTGTGATATGTCTGGCCAGCCTGCAAATTAAGTAAACATCTCGGCTTGGAGCTGTGGGAAATGGAAAGTAGTTAGGGCCCACAATCATATTTATGATTTAAACTGCTCTCTGAGTTTTCCCACTGCTTTAAGAATAAGCTATAGGTTGCCCAAGGAAATAAAATTAAAATAAAAAACAACCTCCACAGGTCTGGAAATGTTTGATGGTATGTGTATGTATGTGTATGCATGTAATCATTTCCAAACCTGCAGGAAGGATGAGACCTTCTAACAACAGTACACAAAAAGTTATTTAGAAAATGGAGCGCATTGGCTTGTGAAAAGTTCCCTGAAATAATTTGGTTTGCATGGAGGAAACATTAAATGAAATTTTTGTATGTGAAATTGGTGTATACAAAAAGTCTGATTGCAGTACAAATGTGAATGTGTGTGTGTGAGATGTTCCGAGCTCATAAGGAGTGATAAAGTGAAGTGATCTTGAGACCTGTGAATGCCTGTGTATTGATGTGGGAGATAAAATTGTGGAAAATGTCTGTTAGTTATTCAGGCTAGAGAGAAATGCAGAGGGTTGTTTTGTTGAAAGGATGCTGAGAGGTGAAAGGAGGTGAGAATTCTAAGTAGTTTAAACATTTTTTCTCCCTGTATTTCCTTTCCCCCCTCCCTTGGAGGAGAGAAGCAGGAAAAAGAGGGGCTGCGGGCTGGTTCTCTGCTGAACCAGCCTGAGAAAGGCGGGGTAAAGGGTGATATCTGATACCTGCCTTTGCAGTTTCACTGTTTTTGGCTCGGAATGCAGTTTATTTATTTGTTTGTTTGTTTGCTTGTTTGTTTCTTAGCAGCACAAGTTGCTGCCCTTTTAGGAATTGTTACAGAGATGAGTTAGAAATTACAATATTGTAGTAAGACAGAGTCAGTGGCATTTTTGTCTAAAATGTTAGATCCTGCCTGTTAAGGATTTCCAGTTTGTGTTCAAACAGTGGCAGCTATGGCAGTGTTAGTGAAGGAAAGCAGAAAGTTGACTTTTGGAGGAGCCCTAGTGCCCCTCCTCAAGTGAGGATGATCTTGATTGAGAGTATGCTTGTTTTTGTTTGAATCCAGCTGTCAGCCTCCAACTTTCTGCTTTGGCTGCCATAAGAAGTGGTGGGGGGAGCGTGGGGGAGGGAAGCAAGCTGGAGGATTTTGAAGAAACGAAACTTAATCACCGAAGTGGCTATCGGGTCAACCGTCATCGCGTTCCTGATTGATGACGATGCCAGACGTGCTTCCACCTGACCTCTGGGAGACATTTGGATTGGGTGATTGATGATGGACAGTGGGAGGGGATGCTTTCTATATGCTACTTTTGGGCCTATTGCTTTAGTTTCAGCTTTTTCTTGGTTGCGTTCATTTCATTTTCCAGTAAAAGTACATTACTCTATAAAATATGGAGTTTGGCTCATTCTTTCCTTGACTCTGAAGGAAATGTTATGTATGTATCTATTTTGTGCGGGAAATTCAAATGTTCTGTGAATTGTGATTGGTTAACGGTTGCTACTGAAAAGTATATAAAGAGGCTGTTGCCTGTGTTTCTTTGCTGAAGTCTCACCCTGAATTAAAGAGCTGTTGTCACTAGCTTGCTTGTGCCTCTCGTTATTCCCATGCTACAACATTGGCGACGAAGGTGGGATTGAGGCCACAAGAAGCAAATCAAAAAGAGCTCTGAGTTTCAGCCAGGGTGACTAGCGAACACGGAGACACGGCAATGTCTGCCTACGTTCTGCCAAAACCCTTCGACCCGACCCGAGAAAAGTGGGGATCGTATCTGACCAGGTTCGAGTGCTCCCTGGAAGCTAGCGAGATGCAAGGGCTCTCAGCAAACCGAAAACGAGCCCTGTTCTTAAGCCACTGTGGCCCAGACGTATTCGAGATGGCCGAGTCCCTCTGCGAGCCAACCCCAGTCCAGACGGTCCCCTGGGACGTCCTTCAAGCAAACCTGAGAGCCCACTACGCTCCAGTTTCTTCGAAATTTGTACAGCGCTATGAGCTCTGACAACGTGTACAAAGGGAAGGAGAACCGGTCAGCGCATATGTGGCTGCCCTTCGAAAAGCCGCAACACATTGCGACTACAGAGACCTTGATGATGCGCTACTCGAGCAATTGATTTGTGGTGTTAGAGACACTCGTTTACAGAGGCGCCTTCTGGTGAAGCCAGATTTAACGTTAGCCGGCACGCTCGATGAAGCCAGAGCACACGAAGCGTCCACGAAGGCTTCTGAAGTGCTACAACGGCCACTACCAAGCAAAGATGGTCCGAAAACAGCCCCCGTTCACAGAGAGGAGGCGCGAACCAGCACGGAGGAAGAGTCGGACGAGGACGTCTTCCACACAGAAAAGAACAAGAGCAAGCAAAGCCACCGCCACGAAAACTGTTTTAGCTGTGGCGGGGATCACGAGAGACAACCATATAAATACAGAGACGCCATTTGCAGGCGTTGCGACAAGAAAGGCCACCTAGCACGAGTTTGTAGAGCTCAATTTCCGCGTAGTCGCAAGCCACATGACTACCGCGACCAACCAGAACCGGCATGTTCAAAACAGCCAATCAAAGACGACGGTGCGAGAAAACGGTGCAAGATTCAAAAGCGGGAGACCTACAGCACGAGAATCGGCCAAGCCAGCTCAACCGACAACGAGAAAGTCTACACGAAAGTAGAAATCAAATGGAGACCATGCGAAATGGAAATCGACACCGGGTCTACCCTGTCCATCATGTCCTGAACTACACTCAAAGCGCTCCTGCCAAAGATACAGAAGACCCAGCTGTCACGACAAAGAGTTCACCTCCTCGACTACCAAGGAAACCGAGTTCCTGTGGAAGGCGTAGGCACATTCCGGGTCACCTACGGCGAGTTCCAGAAAGAGCTTCCCCTGACCATCGTTAGCAAGCCGCTACCAAGTCTCCTGGGCATGGCGTGGTTCTGGGCCCTCGGCATGGGCTTCACGGGCGTCCACAGTATCGGCGGGCCATCACTCAAAGAAACCCTCCTTCACGAGTTTCGGGACATTTTTGAGGAGACTCTAGGCAAGTACATGGGGACCCCTATCTCTTTTAATTTAGACCCCAACGTGGCCCAAATCAGACTAAAAGCAAGACGGGTTCCATTTGCTTTAAAGCCCAAAATTGACACGGAGCTCAACAAGCTAATCAAACAAGGGGTGTTAGTTCCCGTAGATCACGCTAAGTGGGAAACCCCAATAGTCACGCCAGTTAAATCAGACGGATCAATTAGAATCTGCGCTGACTATAAATGTACGCTCAACAAGGCGTTGCAGCAGAGCGCCTATCCTGTTCCGTCCACCATCTACTACACTCCCTGGGGCCTGGCAAGCTATTCGCAAAATTAGACCTCGCGCAGGCGTACCAGCAGCTGCCAGTAGATGATGCTACGGTAGAATCACAGACCATAGTAACTCACAGAGGTGCCTTTAAATGCACTAGACTACAGTTTAGGGTTAGCATCGCCCCGGGGCTCTTCCAGAGCACTATGGAGCGCCTTCTCCAAGGCCTCCCAGGACTCATCCCTTATTTCAACGACGTCCTAATTAGTGGCCAAGACGAGACACAGCTAGGGGATAGGGTTAGACAAGTCCTAACCAGATTCAGAGAAGCGGGACTCAAACTTAAACGATCCAAATGCAAAATAGCGGTTCCATCCGTGGAATTCTTAGGCTACAGAATTGACGGCACAGGCATTCACCCCATGGAAAGCAAAGTCAGGGCCATTCAGAATGCGCCCACCCCTAAATCGAAGCCCGAACTACAGGCTTTCTTGGGGCTTCTTAATTTCTACACCATGTTTTTAAAAGACAAAGCCACCATTGCGGAGCCACTGCACAGGCTCCTTGGAAAAAACGTTCCCTGGATGTGGGGCAAACGAGAAGCGGCTGCATTCCAAGCAGTAAAAAAACTTTTGTCCGAGGACAGCTTCCTCATACAATACAATTCAGAACTGCCTCTAGTTCTTGTGTGTGACGCTTCCCCCTTTGGCGTAGGTGCAGTGTTAAGCCATAGACTGCTGAACGGGTTAGAGGCGCCCATTGCCTATTACTCTCGCACTTTATCTAGTGCCGAAAGGAACTACAGCCAGCTGGACAGGGAGGCTTTAGCGGCTGTAGCTGGGGTCAAAAAGTTTCACAAGTATTTGTTTGGCCGAACTTTTGAACTTATTACGGACCACCAGCCTCTTTTGGGACTTTTGGCTGGAGACAAATCGACCCCGGCTGCTCTCTCCCCCTGGATGACCAGATGGTCCATTTTCCTAGCTGCATATTCCTACCAACTGCTCCACTGGCCGGGCAGAACTCTGGGCCATGCTGACGCCCTCAGCCGATGCCCCTTGCCCGAACTGTTAGACAACATGACTCCGGAAGCCCCTGTATTACTTATTGACGTTGTGTCCATGGGCCCCATTTCTTCCAGCGAGGTGGCGAAGGCTTCTGCCAGGGACTCTGTTTTGCACACTGTAATGGGCTGGGTAATGCGGGGTTGGCCTACCAAGGTGGACAGTGGGGATTTTCAATTGTATTTCAACAAAAAGAATGAACTTTCAATGTTGGGGGGTTGCTTATTGTGGGGAGACAGGGTGGTCATTCCTTCTCGGTTAAGGCATAGAGTTTTAGAAATGCTGCATGAGGGACACCCTGGTATTGTTCGCATGAAAGGCCTAGCTCGAAGCTATGTATGGTGGCCACACCTCGACCAAGACGTCACTTAGTGGATGGGGAAGTGCAGGCCCTGCCAGGAATCCCGCCCAGATCCCCCTATAGCTCCTGTTAGGGAATGGGAAAAACCAAAGGGACTGTGGGGGAGGATTCACATCGATTTCACAGCCAGAATTTTCTTATCATTGTAGATGCCTATTCTAAGTGGCTAGAGATTGCCTTGATGCCATCGACAACTTCTGAGGCCGTAATTAAAGTCCTCAGGAAACTATTTGTAACTCATGGGTTGCCGGATACCCTGGTATCTGACAATGGGCCCCAATTCACGGCAACTCAATTCGAGGGCTATCTGGCCGAGTTAGGCATACGACATGCATTATCTGCCCCTTTTCATCCGGCTTCGAATGGCCTTGTAGAGAGATTTGTGAGAACGGCCAAGGAAGCACTATCCCGGCTCAATGCAGGGGACTGGCAAACTAGGATAGACCAATTCTTAGCAATTCAGCATGCAACCCCGTGCCCCACCTCGGGCCGCAGCCCAGCCGAGCTCTTAATGGGCTGAAAGCTAAGGTGCATTCTCGATCGCTTACACCCCAATTACTCCCCTGATAGCTTCAAGGGGGAAGGGGGAGGATTAAGACAATTCCAAATTGGAACACCGGTATTCGCCAGACACTACACCAACGGGCCATTGTGGGTAGAGGGAACCATTGTAGGAATCACCGGCCCAAAATCATACACGGCCCAAAATATACAAAATTTGGAGGAGACACATAGACCAATTGTGTAGACGATTACAGCACGAGAACTCAAACACTGTGAGTCCTAACTTCCAAAGTTTTCCTGACACAGCTACCTCAAGCCCGAGTAAGCCGGAATACTTATCTGGCAACCAAGAGTTCCAGCACCGCCCCAGCGAGCCAACACTCCCAGCCGGGGAAAGCCACGCCTCTGGAGAAATCCAGGAGGTTCCATTGGCGGAGCCAGGAGAGACGGGAGGTCCCTCTGACCGGCTCGACGCCTCGCCAACAACTGAACTGCGCAGGTCAACCAGAACTAAGACACGCCCTGGTCACCTGCGTGATTTTGTATGTAAATATGTAAATAGACAGGATAAGTGCCTTCTGGGAGTGGAGGGGTGTTATGTATGTATCTATTTTGTGCGGGAAATTCAAATGTTCTGTGAATTGTGATTGGTTAACGGTTGCTACTGAAAAGTATATAAAGAGGGCTGTTGACTGTGTTTCTTTGCTGAAGTCTCACCCTGAATTAAAGAGCTGTTGTCACTAGCTTGCTTGTGCCTCTCGTTATTCCCGCGCTACAACAGGAAGCACACCTGACATTAAGCTGAAACTCAACTCCAGTCATCCCGGATAACCACTGAGGGGACTGTGATCCAGATCATGTCGGATCAGGAAACTGAAGAAGCACAAATGGGAGCATCGGGCTCTATGATACCTTCATTTCAAACAGAGAAAGAAACTGCCGAATGGTTGGAAAAACTCGGCTGAGAGAGGAGCCTGAGGAAGCCAGATGGTCGAAAGGAGTAGAAAGGCTGCCGGACTGGGGAGGGACCCCCCAGGGTGTAACCAGCTCCAGACCACGTAAGAGAGAGGCAGTGTGGCTGCAAGAGCAAAAGGAAAGCCTCATGTTGGCACAGGCATTGCAACTCCTCCGTGATGTTGAAGAAAGCCGGAAAAGCCGTGAGTCTTATGGGTTCCCTGTAGAGAAGGGAGGAGACGGCCCCAGGGGGGAGCCGGAAGAAACAGCCTGTGGGGGAGAGGATGAGGAAGCTGAGGAAAGAACATCTCAGATTTCTGGAGCTCAAGTGAGGGATGCAGCAGGTCAGGGACCCCCAGCCTTGCAGGCCCCTCCCCGCAGACGTAAAAAACCAAAAATTCCCCCCCTAACCGGGAAATATGATGGGAATCTGAAGACCTTGGGGGTTTTTTTGACTCAAGTGTGGAACCACATGCAGGATTGGGGGGAGTACTACTTATCAGATACCGCTTGAGTGAGATGCGTCACGAGCGTATTAGAGGGAGCAGCAGCTGACTGGATGGTGGTCCTCCACAATAATGACTCCCCCTTGCTAAGAAACTACAACCAATTCATGGGGGCTCTTGGGAGGTGGTTTGAAGACCACCTAGCTGAACGGAAAGCGAGACTTAGAATGAAAAGCATCCAGCAAGGCCGGAGATCAGTGGCAGAATATACCCAAGAATTCAGCGAGCTGGCACCCTACATGACAGGGTGGTCAGAAGCGGCTCTCCTGGAGAGCTTCAAAGATGGGCTGAATGAAGAGATATACAAGGATTGTAGAGGCCGGGGGGTCCCCGAAGACTTGCAGAGTTGGTATATAGCAGCTGAGGATGTGGAGATCGAGCTGGCCCGAAGTCGACTCCGAGGGGGGCGTGCTAGAGACCTGTCATCCTCCTTCCACCATAAAGGAGCACTTAAGATGGCCGAAGGGAAGGCAGAATTCAAACCAAAGTCAAAGCCTTTCACCTGTTTCAAATGTGGGAAGGAAGGACATCGGGCTGCCGAATGTTTCTCCAAACCAGTACCTAAGACCACCGGTTTGGGACCAAGGAAGGCCGACAAAACACCCGCAAAAACCCGCGGCACCATCCTGAAAGGAGAAGTCGTTGAGTTCGCTCCCCGAAACAAGGGTGAGTTGGGAACTCCGACCACCGCCAACGACAGCGGGACGGATTCCGACTCCGACTCCGACGATCTGGTGAGTCACACAGAGGACCCCATGCTCATCCCCATAGAAATAAGGATGCCATCCACAGGGACAGAAGCGCAGATATTAGCCCTACTAGACTCTGGGTGCACCAGGTGCATAATCAGCCTGAAGGTGGTGGAAAAGATGGGCCTGAGACTAAAAATGCTAAAAAGGCCCATTGCGTTCTGTCAGTTGGACGGATCAATTGCAGGAGGGGGCCCAGCCAGTTTTGTGACCGAACTCATTTAAATGCAGCTGGGGGATCACGTAGAGAGTCTCAGATTTATTTTGGCCCCTGGCATGGAACGACCCCTCATACTTGGACTGCCTTGGCTCCGTAGATGGAACCCACAGGTTAATTGGAAGACGGGGGTCTTGCGAATTCGCACCGGAAAACCGAGATTAGAGAGGGAACCCCCCCCCCAGAGGACAGGTCAGGGCCCGAAACTGTGGAAATGGCAGTAGGCCACATTGAAGGGGAGGAGAAGATTCCAAAAGAGTATTGGGATCTCCGTGAAGTTTTTAGTGAAAAGGCCTCAGATGTACTGCCTCCCCACAGAGCTACGGACTGTACCATTGAAATACTCCCAGGTGTGAAACTTCCTAAGCCGAAAATCTACCCCATGACCCCTCGAGAATTAGGGGAATTGCGAAACTTTATTGATAAAAATCTAGAACGGGGATTTATCCAACCTGCCAACCCAAAGGTGGCGGCACCGGTGTTTTTCCGAGAAAAGAAGGATGGTTCCTTTCGCTTGGTAGTTGATTATAGGAACCTAAATGCGATTTGTGTGGAAAACATTTACCCCCTACCACTTATGAAGGACATGCTATCTCACCTAGGAAAGGGAAAAATCTTCACCAAACTTGACTTACGGGAGGCTTACTACCGAGTGAGAATTAAAAAGGGAAGTGAATGGAAGACAGCATTTAGCTGCCCACTTGGATGTTTCAAGTTTAGAGTGCTCCCATTTGGACTACAGGGAGCCCCTGCTGTGTTCATGCAATTGATTAACGAATTACTGCATGAGCACCTGTTTAAGGGGGTTCTGGTCTACTTGGACGACATTCTTATCTACTCAGAGAACATAGGTAACCATGTGAAATTGGTGCGAACGGTCCTGAAAAAACTCAGGGCTGCTGAACTATATGCCAAACTTTCTAAGTGTGAGTTCCATCAAAGCAAAATTGACTATCTTGGATATCGCATATCACATGAGGGGATAGAGATGGACCATGGGAAGGTTTGGGCTGTATTGGAATGGGCCGCCCCACGCACCCGCAAACAATTACAAAGTTTCCTGGGATTTGCGAATTTCTATAGACAGTTTATCCCCTCATTTGCCAAAATAGCTCTGCCTATAACAAATCTTCTGAAAACTAAGGGTGAGGCAAAACCAAGGCCCTCACGACCTCTTGAATGGACTATGGACTGTCAAGCAGCTTTCGAAAAGTTGAAACGACTGTTTGCTGCTGTTTATTGTTGACCTACCAGAAAGTGAAGGGTGCACAGTCATTTGGGCAGTAACGGATTTGTTTTCCAAACAAGTGCATTTCATCCCCTGCTCTAAAATCCCTTCAGCAAAACTCTTGCAAAACTGTTTATTCGTCATATTTACAGATTACATGGAGCTCCCAAATGTATAGTTTCGGACAGGGGTGTACAATTTACTTCCAACTTTTGGAAGGAGTTTTTAAGGTTAATAGGCTCCGCCCAAGGGCTAAGCTCTGCCCACCACCCCCAGACTAATGGGGCCTGTGAGAGAACCAATGCTGTGTTAGAACAGTACTTGAGATGTTATGTAAATTACCAGCAAGACAACTGGGTGGACTTATTGCCATTTGTGGAGGTGGCATACAATAACTCTATCCATAGCAGCACCGGGTTCACTCCATTTAAGGTAGAATCTGGTCAGGAATTTGTGCCAAACCCCGAACTACCACAAGAGACCTCACAAAACCCATCTTTGGTTGAGTGGATCGAACAGTTATGGAGCACTTGGGCTGTAACTCGAAAAGCTCTAGATGATGCACACCGAGCGCATAAGACGCAAGCCAATAAAAAACGGTCCCTGGCACACGTGTATAAAGTGGGTGACAGGGTTTATCTTTCCACCAAATACTTACAGACTTCACAGAAATCAAAAGAGCTTGGACCCAAGTATGTGGGTCCTTTCCTGGTCACTAGACTTATTAATCCAGTAACAGTTGAATTGGAGTTGCCAAAAAATTTGAGACGAATACACCCGGTGTTTCATGTTAGTTTGTTGAAACCAGAACACTTGTCCCTTTACGACCGGACCAAGATTCCCCTCCGGTCCCCATACTGATAGAAGGGGAGCAACATTTCGAAGTCAAAGAAATTTTGGACTCTAGGAAGCACCATGGTAGGGTGCAATATTTGGTGGCTTGGAAACATTTTCCTCTGTCTCAAGCTGTGTGGGTGAACAAACGTGATGTCAGTTTACAAGGAGATTTAGAAGGACGATCAGATATTGGTGCTGAGAAGGGAGGGCTACTTTAGTGTGAGACCATTTCAATGCATTTGAGTTGATTTCATTAGACTAACTTAAGTGGGGAGACTTAGATATTTATTGGTGATAGTGGGTCACTTGACTGGATGGGTTGAGGCTTATCCAGCCATGAGAGCCACTCAGTAGTAGTCACCAAAATTAACAGATAATACCTAAACATGGGACAGTAGAAGCTATAGACAGCAACCAAGAGACTCATTTTATTGCAAAAGTGCTTCAATTAATAATGGAGGCAGTGGGAATGTCATGTTCCATGGAATGCAAAATCATCTCTGCTGTGAACCAAATCTTTACCCTTGCCTTGCCAAATGATGTTTGGATTACCACACTTGGGCAGAATGGGGGAAATTCCACAATATGAAACTAAAGACATGTTTGTAAAGAACTGTATACGTGGCCTCTATTCTTCTTTATTTTACCTCAGAATCAAAGGACTCCTAGCTCAAACCCTACCTCTCGATTTTGCTGTCCAGCCTGGTGATTGGGTCCTGATAAAACCTGATGTGAGGACAAACTTAGCCAAGCCTGGGACAGGTCCTACCAAGTCCTGCTGACTACTGAAACAGCAGTCCAACCTAAAGACAAAGGGTGGACCACTACACTCGTGTAAAAGGACCAATGGAAGAACTTAAAGAGTGGCAAGTGATTCCTGAAGAAGACTTGCTGAGAATAAACTTTTCCAAAAACTGGTGTGGTCATTGTGATATGAATGGGTTTTGTTTGTGATTTTTCTTGTTGCAGGAGTAGCAACTTTTTGGACTTTCCAGCCTGAGTGGTGGCCTCTCTTATTCCATCTGAAGATCCCAGCAGTAGCTGTGCAACTTCACACTCTCCAGATTGTGTTGGTCCCGTGATTGTAACTGTATCACTGAATGTTATTGTTATTCTTGTTGTAATTGTGAACTTATACCCACCTGTGGGGAATAATGGGACACTGTGCTTGTGTAAATGTGCAAGGGATTGCTCCCCATAGAAACTCTATTCCTATGTATATATCTATCCTACACTGGAGAATTGAGACATTGAATCAGGTCAATCTGACTTGAACACAGTAGTCCTAGGAGATAGTAATATCATGATCCCTGAAGATATAGAATGGTTCAATTCTATATTTGATTTAATGCAATGGTCCAATATTTGGGACTAATTTTCTTATGCATAGGACTAATATGAGGAGAATGCAATGATCAGTGTGAAAAATCATTTTACACGTAAGGGTGTTTTCTTTGCTTATTGTTACTTTTCAGTCTGGAATTAACCTGACACAACCTAGTAACCCATTTGAAAATATACCTAGACTGAGTGGGTTATGGACGGATGTGGTAACTCTTAATTGGCATGCTCCAGATGGCTTATATTGGATAAATGGAAAATTTGCCTATGTGCCATTGCCTAGCCGATGGTATGAAGCATGTGTATTAGGAACTGTGAAATCTATTTTTCCTCCTTTTTCTACTGCCCATAAAACAAGGTGAAAAACTGGGTATACCTATTTATGTGGATGTAGGCCACAGAAAGATGAGTGGCCTCCAGAAATAATAGTTCAGGTATACGGACCAGCCACCTGGGCAGAAGATGGTACAGAACTCCCTTTATATGCTGAATAGAATTGTAAGGTTACAGCCAATGATTGCAATGATACCTAATACAACTGCTAGTGCTCTAAATTTCTTAGTTAAACAGCACTCTCTGTTTAAAACAGCAATAGCCCAGAATGCTGTACACTATTTGTTAGCAAAAGTAGGTGTGTATGGAAAAATTAATCTCACAAATTTTGTTTGCAAAATTGATGATTGTTAACCCTTGGAGGTCTCCTTCTTCTCCCTTGTCTCATTCCTTTAATCCAAAGAATAATCACATGATTCCCGCGATGGAAAGCATTCCATCATTTAAATAAAAAGTGTGGAATGAAGGGAAACAATAATAAGGATATAATAAATAATACTAGGATATGATATACTGGTATACTAGATTCTGTAACCATTATGTTCCTGTAATACATATTATGCCTTTATATTTGTATCTCCTGTAACAAACATATTCTGTTATTAGGCCTGTAATGTATCTGGTATTTGTCAAACATATGTCCCTGCCATTTGACCTGAACCCATATCAATCTTCTCCCTGTTTTTTTCTTGTGCCATCTAAGAGCATGGTACATATCTCCAAGGCATAATTTACACCTCAGTCTTAATTTATGTTGATCTGGATAGACTCCTACTTTCCAGGGCCAGGGGGCCTAAGTGGCCAATTGAGTAAACAAAGAAATGCTCAAGATGACTAATTGGGAAGTTTCTATTCCCCCTTGCAGGGCAACAAGGAATGCAAGGGTCTGGATTGGGAGGCCAGAGTTGGGTACTAAACTGACGTCTCTGAGGGTATAAAAGGATGCCATACCTTCCCCAAGGTGTGGCTATCTCCTCGCATGCATTGTATCTGTATGTTCTGGATATAGTTCCACCCAGTATTTTGTTTTTGGCCATAAATAAAATCGGTTTTTTGCAAGCCTCGTCTTGAGTCTCTCTCTTTGGCTTTCTGGTGACTCAAGTGTATTTTGGGACCTTACAACACCAAACTGGAACTTCTTCCTCCCCACAAAATCTACCCATTGACCTGTTCCTAGTGCTCCCACAACAAATTCAAGGCTGCAGCTTTCAAGATCAATCAATCAATCAGGATAGAGTTGGAAGGGACCATGGAGGTCTTCTGCTCAAGCAGGAAACTCTATACCATTTCAGACAAGTGGCTATCCAATCTATTTTTTAAAACTTCCAGTGATGAAGCACCCACAACTTCTGAAGGCAAGCTGAAGCCACTTATTAATTCACACTGTAAGTTTCCACGTTGCTTCTCTTCTTCCTTAGTTCCCATCCATTGTTCCATGTCTTGCCTTCTAGTGTTTAGGAAGATAACTTGAGACCCTCCTCTTTGTGGCAGCCACTCAAATATTGGAAGACTGCTATCATGCCTCCCCTTGTCCTTTTCATTAGACTAGACGAGGGGTGTCAAACTCAAGGGCTGGTGGCCGGCTGCAGCCCTCCCGAGCTCAGTTTTTCCTGGAAGAGGTTTGCAGGAAGCCATCGCAACCAAAAACAGCTCGGGAGCCAGTTTTCTCTGGCAGAGCGCTTGGGCCACCAGAGGTGCCCCCAACGTGAGTGATATCGATCTGGCCATGCCCAACCTGGTCATGCCCACTCCGGCCCCCAGAGGTCAAACACAACCCTGATGTGGGCCTCAATGAAATCGAGTTTGACACCCCTGGACTAGACATACCCAATTCCTGTAACTGTTCTTTGTATGTTTTAGCTTCCAGTCCCCTGATCATCTTTGTTGCTCTTCTCTGCATGCTTTTCAGAGTCCCAATATCTTTTTACATTGTGGTGACTAGAATTGGATGCAGTATTCCAAGTGTGGTCTTACTAAGGCTTTGTGAAGCAATACTATAACTTCATGTGATCTTAATTCTATCCCTCTATTAATGCAGCCTGGGATTGTATTGGTAATTTTGGCTGCTGCCAATCACAAAAAAATAGTAAGAGAACACCTGTCTGATCTTGATGAATACAAATCACCAGGACCTGATGGGTTACATCCCAGAGTTCTAAAGGAGCTGGCAGATGTCATCTCAGAACCATTGCACCACATCTTTCAAAAATCCTGGAACACCAGGGAACTACCAAAGGACTGGAAAAGAGCTAATGTGGTTCTCATCTTCAAAAAGGAGAAAAAACAGACCAATCAGCCTAACATCAATACCCGGGAAGATACTGGAAAAGATAATAAAGAAACAGATCTGCCAACACCTAGAAACGAGTAAAGTAATAATTAGCAGCCAGTACAGGTTTTTTAAAAACAGATCATGCCAAACCAATCTTATTTCATTCTTCAACATAGTGACTAAATTAGTAGACCAGCAAAATCCTGTGGACATAATATACTTAGACTTCAGCAAGGCATTCGACAGAATAGACCACAACCTACTTCTTCATAAGCTAGAAAAAAGTGGGATAGATAGCTTCACCTCCAGATGGATTTGCAACTGGCTGACAAACCGTACTCAACGAGTAGTCCCTAATGGGTGTAAGTCTACATGGAGAGAAGTAAGCAGGGGGGTGCCACAAGGTTCCTTCTTAGGCCCAGTACTCTTCAATATCTTCATAAACGATTTAGATGAGGGAATGGAAGGGGAACTCACCAAATTTGCAGATGATACAAAGCTGGCAGGAATAGCTAACACTCTAGAAGATAGGCTCAAGATCTAGATGGATCTTGACAGACTTGAACACTGGGCCCTATCTAACAAAATGAAATTCAATGTGGAGAAAAGAAAAGTCTTACACTTAGGTAAGAAAAACCAAAAGTACACACAGATACTGGGGGAAACCAGGCTTAATAGCAGTGACTGTGAGAGGGATCTTGGAGTCTTAGTGCACAATCAGCTGAATATGAGCCAGGAGTGTGCAGCGGCAGCTAAAAAAGCCAAAGCAATCCTAAACTGCATTAACCGAGGGATACAATCAAGATCAAGTGAGGTACTAATACCACTCTATAAAGCTCTAGTAAGACCACACCTAGAATACTGCATCCAGTTTTGGTCACCACACTATAAAAGATGTTGAAACTCAAAGTGCAGAGGGGAGCAACCAGGATGATTAGGGGACTGGAGACTAAAACAGATGAAGAACAGTTACAGGAACTGGGCATGGCTAGTGTAGTGAAGAGAAGGACCAGGGGAGACATGATAGCAGTCTTCCAATATTTGAGGGGCTGCTACAGAGAGGAGGGGGTCAAGCTATTTTCCAAAGCACCTGAAGGCCAGACAAGGAATAATGGATGGAAACTGACCAAAGAGAGATTCAACCTAGAAATGAGGAGGAACTTTCTGACAGTGAGAACAATCAACCAATGGAACAGCTTGCCTTCGGAAGTTGTGGGAGCTTCATCACTCGAGAGTTTCAAGAAAAGATTGGACTGCCATTTGTCAGATATGGTATAGGGTCTCCTGCTTGAGCGGGGGGTTGGACTAGATGACCTATAAGGTCCCTTCCAAGTCTGTTAAACTGATCTGATCTGATCTGAACTGTTGGCTCACATTTAAGTGACTATACACCAGGGTGGATAAAAATCAATGATTTTTTTAAAAAAATCAAAAAAATCAGATTTTTTTGATTTAAATTGGATTTTTTTGATTTAAATCAGATTTTTTTAAATAAAATGCTTTTTGAGGAAAATATATTACCATCCAAAGATTATTCCATCATGAAATAAAGATTAGTTTTTTAATTATGTAGAATAAGGCTATATATGTTTAATTTTTTTGGTAAATAAATTCCATTAATCCATTCACAATGTCATGCTCTTCCAGAGGTTTTTGTAAGATTATTGGGCAGTTTCTCTGCCTACAAGATATTATCACAGATGCTTGGTTTACTTTTGCAGTTCTCAAAACTGAATTTGACTCAGCAGAGATCACATGTCTCTTCTTCACAGCAAAAATGTTATAACATGAACAGAGTTGAGAAAAAGACCTTAATCCTATTGTTCTACAAACCTATGAATACAGAATCAACCCCTTCAATGCTAAGTTTCAAGAAGTTCAGTGAATAGAATAGAAACAATATTTTTCTGATTGTTTGGAATGGAATAGATCTGCACAAGAAGAAAGTGAAACTAAGTGTGAGGAAGAAGGGGCAAGCAGACAAGCAGTACAAAATGAAAGTGAAACTTTCTGAGCACAATACTGCACAGCCACAGACAGACAAGTCTTTGGATCTTTTTGTGTGTATGACCTGAGGTTTATCACATTCTTTCCTTGGAGGAAAAAACCTATAATGGCAGCAGGCCATAAAAGAGACCCAGTTTGGCAATATTTTAATGAAGTTCTTTTACCTATCGGTAAGGCAGGCATGCGTGCAAACTGCAAACACTGCAACAAAGAAATGCAAGGCCTGGTGGCCCAAATGAGGCAACATCATGAGAAGTGCTGTGGTGAAGATTCTAGGGTTGCCAGATCTGCTTCCAAAAAATAGCGGACAAGCGGGGGGGGGGGGTTAAGTAGTAAAAAAAATTTAAAAAAAATTACAATTAAATTATATATTTTCTTACAAACATTTTAACACGTATTAAAATAATCACTTCAAAACTTTACTTAAAATTCAAAACATCAAATATATTATAATATGTAAAATATTAAATTATATTTTACTTTGCTGTCGTGTGTATTTTTTATTTGACTGCGCAGCTTTGATCAATTCTTTGTGTTTAAGGAATAATTCTTTAATTTCAGTACAACGTTGAGAAATATTAAAAAATATACAAAGTTCACTTCGAACTGATAAAAGCAGTCGGTTACGTTCATCAGTCCACAAATTTCCCATGACGCTGAAAATTCATTCAACATTTGCATTTGATACCGGAATTGATGCACAATACTGGAACAGTTTCAGTAAACTGGGAGCTGGCTCTTTCTTGAAAAAGTACGTCCACTTATAAAGGGATGAATTGCCTTGCAGATGAACATAAACTTCTTCTAAGGCAGAAATTTCATCGAAGAGAGTGTTGGGTGGAAGTTCTTCTCGCCATGGTGATAATAACCAGATGTTCGTCATTTCTTCTAAAGTTGGAGGATTATTGCGGTCAATTAGATTTAAAAAATTTAGCGTCTCATATATTGAATCAGTGAAATTATACCACTTTTCTAGGTACACAATGGCTCTTTGATACACGTTGACAGCTTCTTTCTTGAACTTTTGCACGGCATTCTCAGGCAAATGTTTTTTACGTAAGGCAAATAAAACTTTCATTCCAAAAAACTGCTCATCGTATTTTTTTTGCAAAGAATCACGCAGCTTACACATGATAATGTGAAGATCACATGCAAGAATTTTCTTGCTTTCCAGCTTCAGTAGGGTGTCTTGCATTATTGACATAAAGAAGTGCGTGAAATATAAATACAATTCTGAAATTGTTGGTTCATCGTCCTTTACGAGTTCATTTTCCGGATCCGAAATAAGGTTCCAGATAACCTTATGGCACTCATCAGATCCAAGAGAAATAAAATACGATTTTAGAGGTATCCAGTTTAAAAGAAGTCTTTCAACTGCTTTAAACAAACTTAACCAACGTGTTGGAACATGGCGCAAAACTTCATGGAATTCTGACTTGCAAAACTCAAAAAATGATTTCAACTCTTCTCGTTTCTTCGCAGAATTCGAAAATTCAGCAAAAACCTTCAGCACTACATTTTCGATATCAAAACATAACTGCTTTAATGCATTTTTTGCGCTGTTGTATAAAATGTGATTATTGCAATGAGCATTCGATCTTTGTCTCATTCTAACTTATGAAAAAAAAGACAAAACGCGATTCTCCTATCCTTATTCTCTTAGACTGTACAGCTTTAGATTGCGTACCATTTCATCATAAAGCTTTTGAATTAAAAAAAAATGTCCACTATTTTGTGAAAAAAAATAGTGAACATAATATGAAAAAAGTGGACTGTCCGCTCAAATAGTGGACACCTGGCAACCCTAGATGACCAAAGAAACACATTTGAACAGGCAGGATCTTCAGGTTGGTAAATATTTTTATTGAATCATATTTCTAAAGACTGCCTTGAACTGTCATGTTTGAGTAAAATTATATTTCTTATTATTACTGCATGTTACTGTCATTTGGTACAGTTATGAAGAAAAGCAAATATTCCTTTTGGGGCAGTGCTGTGTACAATAAGCAGAAATTGTATAAACAATAAAATAACAGCATTGACTTTCCTGTTTAGGGGAATTCATGGATTCTGGAAACTATCCACCTTCAAGATCACCATCCTCCTGTTCTACAGTTTCAGAGTCATCCATCCAGGATAGTGCTTCATAAGCATCATCATCATCAGACACCCACAGCCACATATCACTATCACCTAAAAGAAAGAAAAAACCCTTCCCTCCTGGAACCACCATAGATAAATTTGTGATAAAAATTAGATTAGAAAAAGAGTTAATTGATGAAAAAATTGCCCAGTTTGTTTATGCCACAAACTCTTCTTTCTGTCTGACTGAGAACCCACATTTCATTAATATGGTTCAGTCACTGAGACCAGGATACAGTCCACCCAGTGTCAGGTTTCGGTGCTATCTTAAATAAGTTTCATTTTCAAGCGCAAGATCTCTAATGAATCATTTTTATTTAAGAACAGAAAAAAAACCGACATTCCTGATTCAAGTTGCAGCCAAACTGGCTCCTCCTTCCAACCCCCTCCTCTTCCGCTCTCCAACCCAATGTCCCATTGGCCATCATGCAGATCCATCTCTACGTCCGGGCACGTTCTTTTCACAGGAATGTGGCCCCCACCCTCGTCCCCCAGGAAACCCTATCTGTTGCATACAGAAAACTAGGTAAAAGTTCATCTCAGCAATAAATCAACGCTTCTGGTCTTTGCTTCATCTTGTTCATGTCAGAACTGGAAGAGAGCCTAATTTGGAACGCTGACATCCGGCCCCTCTCCCTTCACTTCTGTGACATCACCTATCCCATAGGGAAAAAACACAACAAGATAAATCTCATTAGCCCCTCCTTGGCTGTGCACCCCCCCTCCCGGCTTCTCCGGGTGGTCTGCATGGAATTTTGCTATAAGGCGATCTGCTTGGATGTTTGGGCTCTTCACCCAGGAAGCCTCTGACAACGGGTAGCCCTTCCATTTAATTAAGTACTGGAGGCGCCCCCTGTGCCATCTTGAATTAAGAATCCGCTGCACTTCGTAGTGTGTTTGGCCCCCAACAACCAAGGGTCCAGGGGGTTCACGTGGCATTGGCCTTAAAGTAGACCCCACTACAGGTTTTAGAAGGCTACTGTGAAAAACGGGGTGAATTTTCCCCAAAAGCCGTGGCAACTGCAATTGCACTGTAACGGGGTTGATTATTTTTATTATAGGAAATGGTCCTATAAATTTTGGGCCCAATTTCCTGCTCGGGAGTCTAAGTCTCAAGTACTTGGTGGAAAGGTAAACTTTCTCTCCCAGCTGAAATGGTCTTTGGGGAGTTCGGTGCTTGTCTGCTTGTTCCTTATAAGATTGAGCCGCCTTTGCCAGCGCCCTCTTAACATTCTCCCAAGTTTGTCTCAACAT
Organism: Pantherophis guttatus; assembly: GCF_059756535.1. NCBI lineage: Eukaryota > Metazoa > Chordata > Lepidosauria > Squamata > Colubridae > Pantherophis > Pantherophis guttatus. Next base: position 264,813,782 of record NC_142064.1, read on the forward strand.
TGCCATCCAGTCGGTCAAACTAACTGAGGAAGGGGGCTCCCTCGGGTATTCTGGCATGGGGACAAAATCCATGCCACTCACTATTTTGAACGGGGTTAGCCCCGTGGTGCTGTGGACAGCATTGTTATATGCAACCTCCGCAAAAGATAGGAGGTCTGTCCAATTGGACTGCTGGTAGTCGACGTAGCATCTTAAATACTGTTCTATCATAGCGTTCAGTCTTTCTGCCCCCCCATTGGTGCTCGGGTGAAATGCTGAGCTGAGCCCTTGGGATGAACCTATAGATCGTAGAAACTCCCTTCAGAACTTTGCTGTGAACTGGACCCCTCTGTCAGAGATGATTCTCCTGGGGACTCCATGTAGGCGGTAAATGTGTTTCAGGAACAGTTTGGATAACTGACGGGCTGAAGGCAGTCCACTACAAGGAATGAAGTGTGTCTTTTTGGAGAATAAGTCTATTACAGTCCAGATCACTTTATTTCCACTGCTCCTCGGTAGGTCTACTATAAAGTCCATTGCAATCTCCTCCCATGGTCTTGTTGGCTCAGCTACTGGTTGCAACAATCCAGGCGGGCACCCTGGTCTTGTTTTCATCATGGCACAAGTGATGCAGCTCTTTACATAACTGTCTACGTCCTTTCTCATGTGTGGCCACCAGAACTGCCTTCGTACTAGGTGCAGAGTCTTTAGGAACCCGAAGTGTCCTGCTGGTTTAACGTCGTGGCTCCTCTTGAGAATCAGGATGCGTAAACTCTGTGGGACATAGAGCTTTGTCCCCCTCCATGCTAGTTCCTCTCTTTTTGTCAAGAGATGTTGATTGTCCCGATACCAGGGGTCTGTCAGCATTTCATTTTTTAATTTTGCAGTTAAGTCACTAGCAAGTTGGCCTTGCTGGTCACGTTGTTGCCGTCTGGTGATCACTTGGGCCGCAGCTTGGGTGGAGGGGATGATGGCATTCACTACCTGCTCTCGCTCACTGTTGTATTGGGGCATCCGGGAGAGAGCGTCAGCCAGGAAATTTCTCCCTCCTGGGATGTGCTTAAGCTCGAAATTGAAACGATTGAAGTATTGTGCCCACCGCACTTGCCTGGGCGACAGTTTTCGTGGGGTTTTTAGGGCCTCTAGGTTTTTGTGATCAGTCCAGACTTCAAATGGTTTTTGGCCTCCCTCTAGTAGGTGCCGCCAGGTCAACAAGGCCCATCTTACTGCAAATGCTTCCTTCTCCCACGCCGCCCATCGCCTCTCCGTATCGGTGAGTTTGCGGGAGGTGTAGGCACAGGGTTGTAGATCACCTTGGTTGTTCTTTTGGAGTAACACGGCTGCTACTGCCACATCACTTGCGTCTGCTTGGATGACAAAAGGCTGTTCCGGATCCGGGTGTTTTAAGACAGGTTATTTCGCGAACAGTCCTTTTAGTGTCTCGAATGCCTGTTGGCAGGTCAGGTCCCACTGTAAGGGTTGTCCTGGGCGAGGTTTCATCGCTGGGCTTCCTGTCTTTAAGAGGTCCGTCAAAGGTTTGGCAATCTTCGCGAATGAGGGGATGAATTGTCTGTAGAAATTCGCAAAGCCTAGAAAACTTTGCAGTTGTCTGCGGGTGCGAGGGGGTTGCCATTGTAGAACTGATTGGACCTTGGCTGGGTCCATCTCTATCCCCTCATTTGATACTCGGTAGCCCAGGTAGTCTAGCCGTGATTGGTGGAAATCGCATTTTGACAGTTTGACATATAGGTTTGCCCGTAGCAGCTTTTCAGTACTTGGCGGACGAGGGGTATATGTTCGTCTATAGTCTCCGTGTAGATAAGAATATCGTCCAGGTAGACGAGGACCCCTTTGTAAAGGTGTTTACGTAAGACTTCATTTATTAACTGCATGAATACTGCCGGGGCTCCTTGCAAACCAAAGGGCATTACTTTAAACTGGAAACTACCCAGGGGGCAGTTGAACGCTGTTTTCCATTCATCTCCTGCCTTTATGCGTACCCGATAATAAGCTTCTCGAAGGTCTAGTTTGGTGAAAATCTTCCCTTTAGCTAGGTGGGCTAGCATGTCTTTCATGAGGAGGAGGGGGGTACAAGTTTTGCACGCATACAGCGTTGATACTTCGAAAGTCGACCACCAATCACATGGAGACGTCCTTTTTCTCTTTAAACATGACCGGTGCCGCTACCCTTGGTTTTACTGGCTCAATAAATCCCCTTTGTAAGTTTTTGTCTATGTAGTCCCGCATTTCCTGCATTTCTTGGGGCGTCATGGCATACATTTTTGGTTTGGGTAGTTTCGCTCCCGGGATAATCTCGATGGCACAATCGGTCTCGCGGTGGGGGGGCAGAATGTCACAGTCGGCCTCGCTGAATACTTCAGCAAGGTCTTGGTACTCCCCTGGGATCTGATCTGCATTACAAGCGGTGGTGGGTGCGGCTGCCAATTGCTTTACTGTACCTTCTGGGAGGGACCCTTGTGTTGGTGGTGTTTTGTTTTGTGGTGGAGGGCTGCTTTGGGGTCTCAGCGTGGGAGGGAATTCTTCTGGTCAGGGCGGCAGGGGTTGGGGGCCCTTTGCTATTCTCAGTCTGCGGGTCCCCTCTTGCCACCAAATGATTGGGCCCCATTTGTCCAGCCACAAGAGTCCCAATATGACTGGTTCTGTCATCTTGGGGGCTATTATGAAGCGGATCATCTCCCAGTGATCTGCTAGTTCTAGTCTCACGGGTTCGGTCAAGTGTGTGGCGTACGCTCCCCCCATTAGGGACCCATCAACTTGCTCAAAACGAATTGGTTGTTTGAGCTGTTTAGCTCGGATTCCCAATTTCAGAACTGTGGGTAGGTTGATTAGGCACCGTGTGCTACCAGAGTCTATTAGGGCTTGGAAAGTCTCTTGGGCCCCTGTTTTGGGGGCTGTTAGCCGTATGGGGAAAAGAAAAGGATGGATAGGTCCACTCACCATCGGGTCATCTTTGCCTTCGTCCTCTGTGTCGTAGAGTTCGGGAAACTGATCTCCCTCATCTGGGGTTCCTCTGGTTTCGGTCAGGTGAGCGAAAAACTCCGGGATTTGGGGGTTTTCCCGCGATACGTGGGTGGCGCGCTTGGGCCCTCGTTCCGGTCGTGCTTTGGGCAGTGGAGCTGGTCCCGGTCTAGGTGTTCCACATCTTGCTGCTATGTGGCCGCTCCCCCCACATCGGTAGCATTTCAGTGAGCTCCGTGGGGCAGTTGGTCTGTGGGAGGGCTGTGATGTTGGGGTTTCCCGTCTGTTGAGTGGCCCTTGGTCTGATCGACCTCTCTCCTTTCCCTCTGGTGGTTTTGGCGTGTCGCTCGCCCGCAACCCTCTGTCAACTTTTATCGCTACCCGGAACCATTCAGAGAGTCGGTTTGAGATGTCACGATAAGCAGTCACTTGGGAAATTCTCTTATCTAGGCTTGTTCTAAAAAAGTACACCAGCAATCACTCGGGTAGGGGAGGCAGTGTCCCAACAACTCTCCTGAATTCACGGATATGCTCTTTGATGGGCTTCCCCTTCTGCATTAGGTTTCTGAGTTCATCTTCCACATAGGGGTCGTCCTCCTCCTCCTCATAACGGGCTCTCAATAGTTGCAAGAACCCATCCGCATCTTGCAGCTGGGGGGCCCTGTTTTTATAGAGGGATGCTGACCACCTCTTTGCTTCTCCCTCCAGCCCTTCCGAAATGGCATTCACTAGGGCTCTGGGGAAAGGGTAAAGGTGTCCAAAACGCTCTATGTATATCTCAGCTGAATCGAGGAATTGGGCGAGGTTGTCTGGGTCACCGTCGAACTTCCCTCTGAATTGGGGTGGCTCCTCCCTCTCTGCCCTCTCCTCTCTGTGCTGAGCTGTGTAGGGCCGGTCTCGGTGTTGATAGTCCTCTGCCTCGCCTCTCATCCTGGGGTATGGAGGTGCTGCGTCATCTAGGCTTTGCTGCTTTCTGGGAGGGGGAGGGGACCCATGGATGCATCGTTGGGCTCCTTCTCCTCCTGCTGTGAAGGGGGGAAGGGCTGCGCCTTGGCCTACATCCTCTCGGGTCAACAGCCCAGACTGGTTCTCTCTTTTCTTTGGGTCTGCAGGATGGTTCCTCCCCCTGAAGGGTGGCACGGTCAAATTTCTCTTTCAACTCATCTATGGGGCTTTCGAGTGGCTTCCTTAGAATTTCTTGGCGCTTACTTTGTTTTCTGGCTTGTTCCCACTCCCATAGCCAGGAGGCTCCGCCCAATTCACTTAGGGGTTTTCCCTTGTCTCTCACATTAGGAAAGGGAAATTCCGCCTCTGAAGCTTTTGGCACAGTCCCCGGGTACTTATCTGATTCAGGCTTCTCTGTTTGAAGTTTTTCCGAGAGGGAAGGTGGGGAGAGTTGAGCCTTCGTAGTTTCCAAACTGGCTGGATTCACGACCGCTTCTCCTCCACTCGTTGCTTGAAGCAGGCTTTCCTCCGAGAGCTTCGCTTCAGCCATAGTGTTGGGGGATAACCTCCAATCCGACCATACGTCTGGGAGGGAACGGGATGATTTAAACTCAGCCAGCCTGGCTTTGAGAGAGTTTGGCTGTCTGTCAGGTTTCGGTGCTATCTTAAATAAGTTTCATTTTCAAGCGCAAGATCTCTAATGAATCATTTTTATTTAAGAACAGAAAAAAAACCGACATTCCTGATTCAAGTTGCAGCCAAACTGGCTCCTCCTTCCAACCCCCTCCTCTTCCGCTCTCCAACCCAATGTCCCATTGGCCATCATGCAGATCCATCTCTACATCCCGGCACGTTCTTTTCACAGGAATGTGGCCCCCACCCTCGTCCCCCAGGAAACCCTATCTGTTGCATACAGAAAACTAGGTAAAAGTTCATCTCAGCAATAAATCAACGCTTCTGGTCTTTGCTTCATCTTGTTCATGTCAGAACTGGAAGAGAGCCTAATTTGCAACGCTGACACCCAGCAGAGCAGATGTTGCAGGGAAACTTCTGGATAAAGTTTTCTGACAGAAAAATGGAGCAATGTGCAACAGCTCTGGAGGGTAGAATTGTTAACCTAAGTATTGATGGGTGGAGTAATGTCCACAATGATCCTATTGTATGTGCTTGTAGCAACAGAAGAAGGGAAAGTCTTCCTTGCACAAACAATTGATACGTCAGGAAATGCACACACAGCAGAATACTTACAAGAAGTGGCAGTAAAAGCTATAATAACGTGTGAACAAAAATTCAAATGTCTAGTACGCAGTTTGGTCACAGACAATGCTGCAAATGTATCCAAGATGAGAAGAAATTTAGAAGAGCAGGAAGGGAATACAAAGCTAATAACATGGTTGCAGTGCTCATTTGCTGCATCTCTTAGCCAAACACTTAAGTGTTCCAGAAATAAAGACTAATGTTGTTGAAATTGCTAAATACTTCCGTAACAATCATTTTGCTGCAGCAGCTCTGAAAAGGATGGGTGGAACCAAGCTAATGCTCCCACAAGATGTTAGATGGAACTCTGTGGTGGACTTTTTTGAGCAGTTTATCAAGAACTGGCCTATTCTGATGAGAGTTTGTGAAGAAAATCGAGATAAAATAGATGGCACCGTCACGGCCAAAATCCTCAACATTGGGCTTAAGAGAAATGTTGAACATATGCTGAGCATCCTGAAACCCATCTCTGAAGCTTTAAACAAAATACAGAAAAATAGCTGTTTTATTGCTGATGCTGTTAAAATTTGGAAGGAACTGAGTGAACACTTAAAAATAGAACTACACATGGCCAGAATTAAATTACACACATTAAAAAAACGAATGGGACAAGTACTGTCTCCAGCTCATTTTTTGGCAAATATTGTCAATATCCAGTATCAGGCTCAAAACTTAAGAGCTGAGAAAGAGGAGTTAGCTATGACATGGGTATCCAGCAATCATCCATCTGTAATGCCAACTATAATAAACTTCAAAGCTAAGGGGGAACCATTCAAGAAATATATGTTTGCTGAAGATATTTTAAAGAAAGTCACACCAGTGAACTGGTGGAAGTCACTTAAGCACTTGGATTTAGAGACTTTCAAGTAATGATTTCACTTTTAACAGCAGTAGCTTCTTCTGCAGGCATTGAAAGAATATTCTCTTCCTTTGGACTCATTCATTCTAAATTGAGAAATCGTTTGGGACCCGATAAAGCAGGAAAGCTTGTTTTTCTTTTCCAGATTATGAACAAAGAAGATGAAGATGACGAGCGAGCTACAGAGGACAGTATTTAAGATTTTCATGTGTAGGCTGGGCTGACAGTCTAAGTTTCTTAAAATATATATATATATTGTTTAGCCAAATTAGTTAACAAACATGGATGTTTGTTTAAGCAAACAACATACGCTGTAATGTTATTGTTTCAGTTGAATAAATCTATTTAAATTGTTATTATTAAGGTAATGATTCCTAGGTACAACAGAAAAGTTGTCCAAATATGAATGATTAACTTATTAAACTGGGGATAAAAAAACTAATATGAAAAGTTGTTATTCTAAAAATCTTCATCTACTTGCATATTAAAGTTATACCAGCAAGAATTAGTCTTTATGTAGAAAACTATGATTTAAATCAAGCCTTACTGACTAGTGATTTAAATCGTGATTTAAATCAGTTTGATTTAAATCAAATCCACCCTGCTATATACTAGGACTCCAAGATCCCGCTCACAGTTACAGGAATTAAACCAGGTTTCACCTAGTTTAATTATACCTATGCAATTGGTTTTTCTTGTCTAAGTGTAAAACTTTATTTTTATCTTTGTTGAATATCATTTTGTTAGATAGGGGCCACTATTCAAGTTCACACTTTTTTAGCTGCCAAGAAGTAGGTTGTGATCTACTTAATCAAATGCTTTACTGAAAACTAAGTATACCATGTCCTCAGCATTTCTCTGGTCCACTAATTCAGTCACTTTGTCAAATATCACTGTGGGTGAGACGTCGGAGGTGGCTCGGGAGTTCATGGCTTCCATGGCAGCTATGGACCTGACCCAGTTAATTCATGGCCCTACCCACTCAGGGGGAAACACGCTGGACCTGCTTTTTGTCTCTGGACAGTGGTTGAGTGATCTTGAGATAGGGGATATAGTCACCGAGCCCTTGTCATGGTCGGATCACTCTCTCCTTCGCCTTGACCTTCGAACCGCTATACCCAATCGTAGGGAGGCGGAGCCGGTAAGATGGTTCCGCCCCAGGCGCCTGATGGAACCTGATAGGTTCCAGATGGAGCTTGGGCCATTTCCTGAGGCTCTGGCACACGCCTCGACTAGGGACCCAGTGGCCGCCTGGGATAGGGCGGCCACTGGAGCTCTGGATCGGGTCGTGCCTTTGCGGCCTCTGACCCGGCGCCAATCTCACCTAGCTCCTTGGTTCACTGAGGAGCTGAGGGAGATGAAGCGCCAGAAAAGATGCCTAGAGAGTAGTTGGAGGGCCAGTCTTTCTGAATCCGACCGGATACTGGTAAGATCTCATATTAAGAATTACCTAGTGGCAATAAAAGCAGCAAAATGTACATATTTTGCTGCTCTTATTGCATCATCAGATAATCGCCCAGCCACTCTGTTTAGGGTGACCCACTCCATGCTCCACCAGGAAGCGCGGGAGGACCCCTTAGAGGGTAGAGCCGAGGATTTTGTTCAATATCTGCATGACAAAATCACTCAGATTCGGGAAGATCTGGACTCCGACTGGGTAGTTCCAGGGGGGTTGACTGAGGCAGGTCTTGAGAATGTTATCTGGGATGAGTTTGATCCTGTGACCCCTGACGATGTGGACAGGATTCTGGGTGGACTGAACGCGACCACATGTTTATTGGACCCGTGCCCCTCCTGGTTAGTGCTGGCTTCCCGGGAGGTGACGCGAGGCTGGCTTCAGGAGATTATAAATGCTTCGTTGGGTGAGGGTGACTTCCCCGCCACCTTGAAAGAGGCGGTGGTGAGGCCTCTCCTCAAGAAGCCTTCCCTGGACCCGGCAGTGTTGGCTAACTATCATCCAGTCTCCAACATTCACTTTGTTGCGAAGGTTGTTGAGAGTGTGGTTGCGCGACATCTCCCCCAGTACCTGGATGAAACGACGTATCTGGATCCGTTCCAGTCGGGCTTCAGGCCTGGGTACAGCACGGAAACGGCATTGGTTGCGTTGGTTGATGATCTCTGGAGGGCTCGGGACAGGGGCTGCTCCTCTGTCCTGATCCTATTAGACCTCTCAGCGGCTTTTGATACCATCGACCATGGTATCATGCTGCACCGGTTGGAAGAGTTAGGGGTGGGGGGTACTGTATTATGGTGGTTCTCCTCCTTTCTCTCCGACCGGTTGCAGTCTGTGTTGGCAGGGGAGCAGAGGTCGACCGCAAGGCCCCTCATATGTGGGGTGCCACAAGGGTCGGTCCTCTCGCCCCTTTTGTTCAACATTTATGTAAAGCCGCTGGGCGAGATCATCCATGGTTTCGGGGTGAAGTACCATCAGTCCACTGATGACACCCAGCTGTACATCTCCACCCTGGACCACCCCAACGATGCCCTTGAAGTGATGTCCTGGTGTCTGGTGGCTGTGCGGATCTGGATGGGGAGGAACAGGCTCAGGCTCAACCCATCCAAGACCAAGTGGCTATGGTTTCCGACATCCTGATATAGTCAGTTGATGCCATCGCTGACTATTGGGGGTGAATCGCTGGCTCCCACGGAGAGGGCTCACAACTTGGGTGTCCTTCTGGATTCACGGCTGTCTTTAGAAGAGCACTTGACGGCCGTGACCGGGAGGATTTTTCATCAGGTTTGCCCAATTCGCCAGTTGCGTCCCTTTCTGGATCGGGATTCCCTACACACAGTCACTCATGCCCTCGTCACTTCCCGCCTGGACTACTGCAACACTCTCTACATGGGGCTCCCCTTGAGGAGCACCCGGAGGCTCCAACTGGCGCAGAGTGCGGCCACGCGGGTGGTTATGGGAGCAACATGGCGCTCCCGTTTGACACCTCTCCTGCGCGAGCTGCACTGGCTCCCGGTGGTCTTCCGGGTGCGCTTCAAGGTTCTGGTTACCACCTTTAGAGCGCTCCATGGCTTAGGACCTGGTTATTTATGGGACCGCCTACTACCACAAGCAGTCTCCCATCGGCCGGTACGCTCTCATAGAGAGGGGCTCCTCCGGGTGCCATCAGCTAAACAATGTTGACTGGCGGCCCCCAGAGGGAGGGCCTTCTCTGTGGGGGCACCCACTATCTGGAACGAGCTCCTCCCAGAGATACGGAGATACGGAGATCTACGCACTTTCCGCCGTGCTCTTAAGATTCTCCTATTCCAAAAAGCGGGCCTGGCCTAATTTTCTCCCCTGTTTTAAAATTCTTTTACATCAAAATTTTAATTTGTTTTAAATTTTGGGATTTTTAATTGTCTTGGGCTAAATTATTTAATCTGGTTTTAATTATATCTTTTAACTTTTGTATTTATGTATTTTACTTTGTGCCTGTTCACCGCCCTGAGTCCTTCGGGAGTAGGGCGGTATCTAATAATAATAATAAAAAAAAATGGCATGATCTCTTTTTGATCAACCCAGGGGTGAAATGCTATCAGTTCACACCAGTTTGGGCAAAGCAGTAGTGATAAAAACTACTGGTTCAGGTGAACCAGTAGTAAAAAAAAACTATCGGTTCCTCTGGTATTTTCTTCTGAAAACTGGTATTTCCAATGATCAGCTGTGCCGCACGGCGAATCTAAATCATGTGGCACAGCTGTTTCCACCCCTCACTGCTCTACTTAACTTGTGAAGTCTTCTTTTTCTGCGCGAAGTGTGCGTGTGGCGCGCAGTGCGCATGCACGGGCAGTGAACCGGTGGCAATCCTCGGAGGATTTCACCACTGGATCAACCCATGTTGGCTAATGGTTATAACTTGTTTGCTTCTAGGTGTTCACAGATTTGTTGCTTGGATATGTTTTCCAAGATATTACCAGATATTAATGTCAGGCTGATTTGTCTGTAAATTCCTGCATGTTTTTTACCTTTTTGAAGATGGGGACCCTATCAGCTCTTTTCCAGTCCTCAGTTACAGGTAGTCCTGAACTTACAACCACAATTGAGTCCAAAATTTATGTTGTTAAGCGAAAAACTTGTTAAGTGAATTTTGCCCCGTTTTATGACTTTTCTTGCCACATTTGTTAATGAATCATTGCCATTGTTAAATGAGTTACACTATTGTTAAGTGAATCTGGTTTCCCCATTGAGTTTGGTTGATAGCATGTCACAAAAGGGGATCACATGACTCCGGGACACTACAACTGTCATAAATGTCAGTTGTCAAACATCTGAATGTAAATCACATGACCAGGGGGATGCTACAACGGTCATAAGTGTGATAAATGATCATAAATCACTTTTTTCAGTGTCATCGTAACTACGGTCACCAAATTAACTATCGTAAGTTGAGGACTACCTCTAGTCCCCCCGTGCTCCAAGGACTTTGAAACATACAGTATGTTACAATGGTTCTGAAATCACATTTATTAGTTCTAGTAAAATTCTGGCTGCAGTCCGTCCCGACCCAGTGATTTGCATTTGTCTAGAGCCAACAGGTGTTCTCTTACCTTATTTTTCCATATTTTAATTTACATTCCTAGTGGGTTTCAATTCTGTTCGCTAACGGTTCACTTGTGCGCACACAGGCTGCTTCTGTGCATGCCTCTCGCTCTACCACTTTGCCTGATCTGGGGCAAACCGGTAGCAACCCACCACTGGTCAAAATGTTTATATTCCCTGACCGTATCTCACAGAGCGCATAGTTGCCCTGCGGACCTTGTAGGCAGGGAGAAATAATGAGATTATCAAAAATATTCCAACGTCATGCTGTACTCTATAGGGTGCTTGCCTGTTTCTACATCTTTCTAATGTAGTGGGCCAACAGTATATATAACCTGCGGTTCTGCTTTAGGTCAGGGCTGCTCAGAAAGCTGCCAATGCTTTGCTGGAATCCATTGTGCACAGTGATTGTTTGCATGCTTAATATATGTTGAATCTTCAAAGTGATTGGTTGCTTTAGATGAGGCATGTTTTGGCCACAATATTCCCTTACTTTATGCTTTTTTTTTTTTTTACCTCTCTTCTCCCCCATTGACTGCCAGGAAGTAATCAGGTTGCTCTCAGTGAGATGTGTGTTTCTGGTTGTGTGAGAGAGAGAGAGAGAGGGAGAGGAGAAAGGGAGAGTTAGGGAGGGAGGGCGGGAGAGAAAGCACACTGAAGAAGGAAATGACAGTTTGTGTGTTGCTGTCAAGAAACCTGTAATAACTAATCCATTAAATCGCCAGGCATTGAGTGCCACTCCAAAAAGATTTGAGTAAACTTTTTCTGCAGCATACTTGATGTCCTTCTTGCTTGCTTGTTGTTCTGGGAGCCTCCCACCATCAACAGTGTTTCCTCAGAGAAGTCACAGGGAACTTATAGGTGCAGGAGGAGGGAAGCAACTTTTGACTCCAATTCAAGAAGTTTGGTGGGTCCCTACAAATGATAGTATGTGTGCGCTCCTGTTGTACATCTGCTGTGGGGTATGAGATCCCTGGGAAGCAAGCAATGAAAAACATGGCTTGCTGGTCCCGTCTCATTCCTTGGGATCCCACCTGGCCCAATAAATCCTTATGTGGGATTCAACCATGAGGATCTGGTTACTGCTTGCTACCTGTACATTGAGAAAATCTCCCTGTTCCTACGAGCAATGTGGAAGGGAAATGTTGGACTGGATTTCTTTGAGGAATGGACTTCAGGCCAGGATCCGTTTCTAAGGAAGTTTTTATTCTGGTCAACTGAGCAGAGATAATTTCTATATAAGAATGTGTGATGACAATTTCTCAACAGAGAAAAAGGAGGAAGGTGCAATTATATTTTTCTTTTTTCGATTCCTTTCCTGCTTCTCTGTATCCATTCTTTGTTTTTGTTTGATTTATATATTTTATTAGATTAAATTTTCTAATTAAAAAAAGGAATGTGTATCAAACAAAGAGTCAGTCTTGATGCCTGGCCTTGCAGTTTCCTTGGCAAGGATTTTGTATATTTTATTAGATTAATATATTGAATTTAAAAAAGGAATGGGTATCAAACAAAGTGATACATTGTTGCATGAACATCTGTATTACCAATCTTTTTTCCAGCCCTTGGAAATGCCTTTTGGAAACATTGCTCTTACCATATACAGGCAGTCATCTCCTCTTGTTAAATCCCCTTTTCCAGCCCTGCTGGGTATGTGACTTTCTCACTTTGACCTAATGGAGACTTCTGTGTATGCAAAGTTACAGACGCACAAGGCATTTAGCATGGGTGTGCTTGGAAGCATCTCTGGGCAGCAGGAATGAAGCTGGCTCCCTTTGAGCCTCTGACCCACTGATTCTCCTGGGTCTTAAATCCTTGGCAGACACAGCAAATCAGTCATAAAGTTTGGGGGATGTAGAGAGGTTTTGATCTCCACTGAGTCACACCTAAGAAAGTGCAAAATCTATACATCAGCTTTCTGCAAAATATTGCCCTCCAAGTCTTTTGCCCAAACTGTTTGGGAATAATAAAGCTAACTCCTGTGGAGATTGGGAAGGCTGCTCAGAGCAAGTCTTCCGCCAAGTGAGATTTAGGCTCTGCAAGGATGCAGACAGAAAGAATCTCTCCTATCTAGATGTGGTTTGGAAGGTGGGTGTTATTGTTATTGTTCCAGGTTTCATTATTCCATTCATAGGATGAAGCTGGATATAATTTAGCAGCTGTGCATACAAACAAGAACTTCATAAATATTTATGGCACAACACGTCCCTAATCTTGGGAAGCTAAGTAGGTCAGGCTTCACTCTCCAAAGTTGCAAAAGTAGGTTTTGGGGAGTTATCCTGCACTCCCGTTTCTCTGCAGTTTCCTTGGCAAGGTTTTTTGTAAGCAGATTTCCCCTCAAAGACCTGAGAGGACGGGACAGGCCAAGGCCTCTGAGATGGCTTTGTGCCTAAAGCAGGACCGGAAATGAGCGTCTCTCAGGCTGTAGCCTGGTGACCACCAAACTGAGCTTTCTTCCTCCCCAAAAAATCTATCCATGCAGCTGTTCCTGCTACTCCAGCCCTAAATTCAAGGCTTCAGTTTTCAAGATCCAGTATCTTCCAAATATAACACCTACTTTCCACCTTTCAATCCAAGCTTCAAAGTTTGATTCTGAGGAAATGGACTGTTCATCTGAGTAGGGACTTATGGCTTTTGACCTCGCTCTATAGACCATCCCCTCTGACTCTTAGATTGGCTTTATTTAATTTTGCTTGATTATCTACTGTACAACTTTTTTCTCACATCTCCCCACCAAGGGGGGAGAACCACAAAAGTATCAGTCCCTTGGTGCTGCTCTCAGGCCCCAGCTGTCAAGTCTTAACAAGGAGGCCCCTAAAAACAAAGGAGATCACAGCAGGAGTTGTGAATAAACCTGGAGACCCTGTGCTGAAAACCACAATCCCTTTTCTCCTCAACTATTTCTACAGCTCTTCTTCATGAAGGTCACCTGCAGGGCAGAACAGCCTTTACATCTGAAATTTTACACTGGTTTTGTCACTGCCCCAAACTCCCCCAAAATATTTGCTATTTATGTGGTTTCTTCCACTTGCGTGCCTCATTCTTGACACAATCTGAACAGACATGCTTCGTGCGCTGAATTCCTGGAACAGTTAGGAAAAGATGAACTTTGAATCCCTCCACTCTACGCTCACTTTCTCCTCATAAGAGCCATGGTGGCGCAGTTTGGCAGCTCAATTCCCACCGGCTCAAGGTTGACTTGGCTTTCTATCCTTCCGAGGTCGGTAAAATGAGGACCCAGATGGTTGGGGGCAATATGCTGACTATGTAAACCACTTGAGAGGGCTATAAAGCACTGTGAAGCAGTAAATAAGTCAAGGTGCTATTTCTATTATATGAGGAGCCACAATCTCTAACTATAGTCTGAGTGCTCCTATCCCAAAGAGATGCTGGCTGGGGGAATTCTGGGGCTGAAAATCTCGGGGGCACCCAGGGAGAAAAAGGCTGGGACTATGCCTGTGGCATTTCTATCATCTACCATGATAAAAATGCAAAGAACACTCCCAAAAAGATTTTTACATAATTGCACAATTTCTGCAAAAATAAATATTCAGCAACTTCTGCTGCTGATGGCCAGATAGCCTTTATCAAACTAGTATGTTCTAATTTTTTCTTTCTTCCTTTCTGACTAATATCATGACATATTTGCCTACAAAAAATCAGGCAAATTCTTTGTAGTCAAATTAAATAGTCAATTTCTCAGCTGGACTTACAATGTGACATTAGAAATGAAATTCAAACTCTGTCTACACTCATTACTTTGGGCCTCATGTGGATTTTCTTGTGTACGATAAGGTTGGAAGGTTTCCTGAAGCATCATGCACACTCGGGGCACTTAAATGGTTTTTCCCCTGTGTGTATGATTTAGAAGGCTATCCTTAGTACTGAAATCTTTCCCACAGTCTGGACACTCATATGGTTTCTCTCCTGTGTGAGTTCTCCGGTGTCTAACCAAGCTAGAATTTTCACTGAAAGATTTCCCACAATCAGGACATTCAAATGGTTTCTCTCCTGTGTGAATCCTCTGGTGTCTAACCCAGCTGGAATTATCACTGAAACATTTCCCACAATCAGGACATTCAAAGGGTTTCTCTCCTGTGTGAGTTCTCTGGTGTCTAATCCAGCTGGAATTATCACTGAAACATTTCCCACAATCAGGACATTCAAAGGGTTTCTCTCCTGTATGAATCCTCTGGTGTTTAACGAGGCTGGAAATCTGACGGAAACTTTTCCCACAATCAGGACATTCAAAGGGTTTCACTCCTGTGTGAATCCTTTGGTGTTGAACCAGGCTGGAATTCTGACTGAAACATTTCCCACAGTCAGGACATTCAAAGGGTTTCTCTCCTGTGTGAATCCTCTGGTGGCCAATGAGGGTGGAATTCCGACTGAAACTTTTCCCACAGTCAGGACATTCAAAGGGTTTCTCTCCTGTGTGAGTCCTCTGGTGTTGAACCAAGCTGGAATCATCACTGAAACATTTCCCACAATCAGGACATTCAAAGGGTTTCACTCCTGTGTGAATCCTCTGGTGTTTAACCAGGCTGGAATTCTGACTGAAACTTTTCCCACAATCAGGACATTCAAAGGGTTTCACTCCTGTGTGAATCCTCTGGTGGCCAATAAGGTTGGAATATTGACTGAAACTTTTCCCACAGTCAGGACATTCAAAGGGTTTCTCTCCTGTGTGAATCCTCTGGTGGCCAATGAGGTTGGAATTCCGACTGAAACTTTTCCCACAGTCAGGACATTCAAAGGGTTTCACTCCTGTGTGAATCCTCTGGTGTTTAACCAGGCTGGAATTCCGACTGAAACTTTTCCTGCAATCAGGACATTCAAAGGGTTTCTCTCCTGTGTGAATCCTCTGGTGTTTAACCAGGATGCAATTCTGACTGAAACGTTTCCCACAATCAGGACATTCAAAGGGTTTCACTCCTGTGTGAATCCTCTGGTGGCCAATGAGGTTGCAATTTTGACTGAAACTTTTCCCACAGTCAGGACATTCAAAGGGTTTCTCTCCTGTGTGAATCCTCTGGTGGCCAATGAGGTTGGAATTTTGACTGAAACTTTTCCCACAGTCAGGACATTCAAAGGGTTTCTCTCCTGTGTGAATCCTCTGGTGTTGAACCAAGCTGGAATTCTGAACGAAACATTTCCCACAATCAGGACATTCAAATGGTTTCTCTCCTGTGTGAGTTCTCTGGTGTTTAACCAGGCTGGAATTATCACTGAAACATTTCCCACAATCAGGACATTCAAAGGGTTTCACTCCTGTGTGAATCCTCTGGTGTTTAACCAGGCTGGAATTCTGACTGAAACATTTCCCACAATCAGGACATTCAAAGGGTTTCTCTCCTGTGTGAATCCTCTGGTGGCCAATGAGGTTGGAATTTTGACTGAAACTTTTCCCACAATCAGGACATTCAAATGGTTTCTCTCCTGTGTGAGTCCTCTGGTGGCCAATGAGGTTGGAATTTTGACTGAAACATTTCCCACAATCAGGACATTCAAATGGTTTCTCTCCTGTGTGAGTCCTCTGGTGTGTCACCAGGTTGTAATTGTTACTGAAACATTTCTCACAATTAGGACATTCAAACAGTTTCTCCTTGATGTGAGTCCACGTTGCCATGCTTGCTAAAGCATTTACCGCATTGGGAACATTTGTAGGGCTTCTCTCTTGTGTGGGGCCTTCCATGAAGGAAAATGAACTTGTTCTGACCAAAGCTTTTGCCACATTCAGAGTATTTGTATGGTTTTTCTCCAGTCTGGATCCCCTCTGGCATAATCAGCTGTGATTTGCAAGTTGTATCTTTCCCAGAACAGAAACGTCTATGGAGCTTTTCCACAACTAATATTCTTGAGGTAGTCAAAAATATGGATAATCCCTTTAGTGCTGCTTTGATTTATTGGTGATTTTCTTCCTCCCAGAGCGAGGCCTTCAACACTGTCTGCTCTACGTGGCTTCCTCCCCAGTTACTTCCAGATATTTCCCTCTTTTCCTGAATGGAAAAACAATCTCCCTTGACTTTTCATGCAACGTATGCTTTAATTTCACACTCTATTTTTCCAGTTAGAAATCTCTTCTTGATTTTCTCTCATTTCTCTCTCACCTGCTGGGGGACTCTCTGAAGGAAATGGAAAATATTTTGATTTCTGGACTGACTTGTTTTGCTATTCAAAGTTGTTTGTTATCCTCAGTTGTCCAGAGTGCTCATTGCCATCTTCTTTGTCTATAAGATTCAAATAAAAGTGTATCTTTAATTGTGCATAAAATGGTTGCAGAAGATGAGAAAAGAAGAAAAAAGTTTACATTATAATGAAAAAGCAAACATGCCACAATGCTCCAATAACCTCTTACATTGATCATGATTCAATTGACACATGGAAGACCACCCAGATCCAAGTTTGAATATCCATTCAATGATTCTAATTCGATTGTTGACTTCAGTCAATCACAAATTCTTAGCAATGCAAAGGGTTGTTTTCAAATACAATCAATTGAAAAAGAAACTACACCTGCTTTGATTTCTTGTGGTTTTACTTATCAGGGTATCATAAACATCATCGCAACAGAACAGAAGAGAATAACAGAATTGGAAGGGACCTTGGAGGTCTTCTAATCCAGCCTCTGCTCAAGCAGGACACCCTATATCATTTCAGACAAATGGCTGTCTCATCTCTTCTGAAAAGCCTCCAGTGATGGAGCACCACAACTTCTGAAGGCCAGCTGTTCTGCTGGTTAATTGTTCTCACCATTAGGAAATTTCTCACTGCTTCCATAGTATAAAGAGGGGAAGTAGCAGCCACGTACTGCTAATAAAATGCCCTTGATCAATTGATCATCAGCAAGTATGATTACATCTATCTCTGACACTGAGTTGTGTGTTAACACACAACAAACCTCAATGAACTGAAGCAATGTTGTAAAAAAGCCTGGGCCAAAATTCCTCCACAACACTGCAAGAGACTGATAAAGTCACCCAGAAAAGAATTACTTCTAGTTGTTGCTGTTAAAGGTGGTTCTACAAATTATTGAATCATACATTTTTCATACATGACTTCACCGTTTTGGCTTCCTTTTTATAAAATAAATGATGATCTGATGTAATATTTCATGTGTTGTTGTTCATCTACGATTGTATTTACCTACTATTAAGAACTTCTAAGGACCAATTGATTTTTACTATGCCTTGATACGTAAAATCATAAAAGTCAAGGAGAGTATATTTTATTTTTCACATGACTGTTTATCTGGAGGTCCTGGGGATAGATTATATATTTGCAGGTATGTACATTCAGAAATAAAAATATACACACCTACAATATGAAGATAATTCATGTCTTTGAAGACTGAAAGACATCTGAAACCTTCTGAGCTATTGTTAATCAGGAATTGGATGAATTGGATGATTGCTCATATGTTGAGATGGCAAGGCTGAAGTTCAGGCCTCAAAAGGCTTTTGAAGCCATGGAAAATTTCATAGGAAACACTAGCCTATGGGTCAGGCACGTGACCAAAACCACAGAAGGCAAACTTGACTATTTTTATTATTTCTATACTTCTATATCTTATCTGTCATGTGCCAACTGCCTCTTATGTAATGAAGCGAAAGCAAAGAAATGTATAAATATCTGCCTTTCACTACGCTCAGGGTTCCTTCCTTCTTAGGAGGATGAAGAAATGCATTGGCTTATCAACACACACACACACACACACACACACTTGGACTCTGTCTCTTATTTCACTGAGCCATATCTATCAATCGCAGTTATGTCACGGTAAGGTTGGTGGCCAATAAATTTTATAAATAAATACACCTGAACAGTTCAAACATTCAATAGCTATTTTTTAAAAAGTGCTGGGTTAAGCACAGTGGAGCCTGGGG
The DNA here is from genome assembly GCF_059756535.1 of Pantherophis guttatus. Taxonomy (NCBI): domain Eukaryota; kingdom Metazoa; phylum Chordata; class Lepidosauria; order Squamata; family Colubridae; genus Pantherophis; species Pantherophis guttatus. The sequence continues at coordinate 264,832,221 of NC_142064.1, forward strand.
GGGCACCAATAGGAAACACATACTTGTTAGCTAGAAATGGAAGTAGAACAAAACAAGAACAACCCAAAAAAGACCAGAGGCAAATAAATCCGATCTTGTTGCCCAGAAAACATCAGGTCCATAAGAGAAGAATTGAGTTGGGGGGACCTTGGAGGTCTTCTAGTCCATCCCCTGTTCAGGCAGGAGACCCTATTCCGTCCAGAACAAATGGCTGCCCAATCTCCCCTCAAAACCCTCCAGTGATGGGAGCAGCCACAACCTCTGGAGGGAAGCCATTCCCAAAGAACCAACCTCCACTTGAAAGAGGCTTTTTCAAGCTTCCCACCAGCAGAAATTGCAGCCCCCGGTTTCCCAGCCTGCAGCACCAGTGGGCTTCCATTTGGGGAGGGAAGGAACCTGCAGCAGCCGCAGCTGAGAGGCTTCAGCCCAGTTGCTTCTCCGCTTCCAGCCCAAGTTGCTCCCGGACTCTCCTCCCACCTGCTGCCCTCCACTCACCTGCCAGCTGCTGCTCCGACCATGGAAACAGCACAAAAGCCGCTCTGCACACCAACTTTCTCCCATCAGCCATCCGGAAGAGGAAGTTCCTCTGCGCCTCTCCTCTCCTCTCCTCCCAGCCTTTCTACCAATGCAGTGTTGATGGCTTTCTAGGCACAGATCTTGCCTGACCGCCATCTAGGGACAGGAGGTGGAAAAACACGCTTCTCCAATCTCCATCAAGGTTTAGATGTTTCCAGTGATTACATTGCAGCAGGTACAAGGGTGGGTTCTAATTTTTTTTACTACCTGTTCTGTGGGCGTGGCTTATTTTGTGGGCATGGCCTGGAGGTCATGTGACAGGGTGGGCATGGCTATGTGTATAGGGACTACTCAGAGCGCTGAAAAAAGTCATTTCTGACGGGTCCTAGCATTTTTGATTGGTCCTCACACTTATGACCATCCTCACATTTATGCCCATGCAGCATTATTAACAACCATGTCACTCATTTCACAAGTGCTTCTCTTCACCATGGTGATAAGATAGGGCAAAAAATATAAAATGTGAGGACAGTCGTAAATTCGAGGACTGGTCAAAAGTGCGAGGACCAGTCAAAAATAACTTTTTCAGCCCACTGAGTAGTCCATATGCATAAAAGGATACAGCAATAGAGAGGGATGAAGGAAGGGAAATTAGAGTAGGAGTGAGGGTAAGAGAGGGAGGAAGAGAGAAGGAGAAGGAGAAAGGAAGAGGAAGTAGGGAGGAGAAGAAGAGGGGGAGAAAGAAAGTAAGAAGGAAAGAAAAGAGAGAGGTGGTAGGTTTGAGGAGAAAAATTGCTGTACAATAAAAAAGGGAAAGGGAAGAAAGCCAACCCCAAACAAATATAAAGATATTAAGATAAAGAATGAATTGGTAAATTTTAAAGAATAAAAGAGAACAAATATGAATAAATAGCAATAATTAGAAACACACATACAAATATACAATGTATTTTCTTTGAACCTTGAGCCTTGGAGAGATTCGAACCAGCAGTAAATTGCAGGCAGCTGTGTTAATAACAGGGTGCTTTAAACCACTGTAGTACCAAGGCTCTTAAATTAACAAATTTACAATTTCTTTATTTCCTTTTTGCCATATTTATTCCTCATCTATTTTTTTAAAAAACCAATATTACCCTTCATCCTCATCTTTAATCTTAATCAAATTCAATTTTTCCCTTCTATTCTATATTATAACCCTTCCCATTGTCATCTATTTTTATATCCATCCTCACATTGGTTAATTATGTAATTATGTAATACAGTTGTTTAATACAAATTCAACATTTTAATATAAATCAATTAGTTATATAACTACCTTTTTTTTATATTAATCAATATGAACATGAATATTCCAATTATTTCCATGCAATCCAATTTCTTACAAATCAATTAATTATATTTACCAATAATAATAAACCAAATAATTTCCCCCATATATTCCTCCAAACCACAACTTAACCATTTCTGCTTTCAACACAATATACAATTAATAGTATCTCAATTATTACAATTCCCTAGTTAAATAGAGCTTTTTTTCTTTTGTATTTTAAAATCTTGAACTCTTCTCTTTTGTCCTAAATTTCCCATTGTTTGCAGTTTTGCACCTACCTTTTTTGGTGAGGAAAAAGAAAAAGAAATCTCTCTCTGCCTCATTTTGTCACCTTGCAGCAAACATCCTGCTTTACTTTCAGTTTTGTTTTTTCAGCATAGCTAGGGGGAAAAAAATCTGCTCCAGCACTCTGCAGCTAGCAACAGAGCCCTGCCTACCTAAAACAGATGAGAGCAAATCAGCTGAGAGTCAGGAGGCTGACCTAATCAACTTGTACTAATTAACCTATGCTGAAGCTGTAAGGGACTGTTTTTTCTATTTTTGCAGGCACCAGTCTACTCATTTGTTTTCTTTCAACACTGATCAGCTTTGAAGCCCCGCAGCAAGAGTTTAAACAGTTTTTTTCCCTCTAGCCATCAGCTGGGACTCAGGAGGCACTAATAGATTGGGAGTGGGCAGGGTAAGCGAATGGTGACCGGGCCGGGAAACGGTTCGGGGGCGTGGCCAGCCAATCTTATTATCGGTTCTCCGAACTATTAAATTTTTTTACTACCGGTTCTTGCGAACTGGTGTAAACCGGGAGCAACTCACCACTGAGCAGGTAGTTTTCGACTCCTAGCAACCGACCTTTGCAACTGAGCCAAGTGAAAAAGTGAAATGTGATGCTACTTAGCTTCGTTTTTGGTGCCTTTGGGGCAATCTTGATGGCTGGCCTTGGCAAGGGTTTTTGGAAGTGGTTCCCTCCTTTTCCTGCTCCAAGGGCTGAGAGGACTGGCCAAAGTTGAACAGATGGTTTTGCCTTCAGGTGGGACTGGAACTGAGCATTTCTCTGTCTCTAACCTGGTGCCTTCACCAGTACACCAAACTGGAACTTCTTCCTCCTCACAAAACATACCCATTGATCTGTTCCTGCTGTGCCCACAAGCCAATTCAAGGCTGCAGCTGTCAAGATCAATCAGGACAGAGTTGGAAGGAACCATGGAGGTCTTCTGTTCCAACCCCCTACTCAAGCAGGAGACTCTATACCCATGATGGCGAACCTATGGCACCGCGCGCATACGCCGGCTCAGTTCTGGGGCGTACGTGCACACCGGCCAGTGATTTTCGGGCCTTCTGGGCGCACCAGAAGTAGAGAAACAGGCTGTTTCCTGCCTCTGGAGGGCCTGGGGGGGTGGGGAAGGCCCGTTTTTCTTTCTTACCTGGCTCCAGATCCTCTCTATGCATCTGGGGAGGGCGAAAACAGCCTTCCCCACTCCCTTGGATGCCTGAAAGGCTCCATTTCCTGACTCCCGGTGGGACAGGAAGTGACACTTTTTGCTGTCCCCAGCCTCCAGAGATTCCTAGAGAGGCTCCTAGAGACTCCTAGAGAGGATGGGGACAGCAAAAAATGTCACTTCCTATCCCATCGGGAGTTGGGAAATGGGCTGTTTCAGGCCTTTGGAGGGCCTACGAGAGAGGAGAAAGGCAGGTTTTGCCCTTCGGAAATAAATAGAGGGGATCTAGAACCAGGTAAGAAAGAAAAATGGGCCTACCAGGCCATCATGTGCCAGGAGCGGGAGGGGGGAGGGGGTTGCGCGCGCATGCACATGAGCACGTGCGTGCGCAACCCTCCTCGCCCCCCCGTCTCCTGACACACGATGGCAAAAAGGTTAGCCATCAGTGCTCTATACCATTTCAGACAAGTGACTATCCAATCTATTTTTTAAAACTTCCAGTGATGAAGCACCCACAACTTCTGAAGGCAAGCTGAAGGCGCTTATTAATTCACACTGTAAGTTTCCAGGTTGCTTCTCTCCTTCCTTAGTTCCCATCCATTGTTCCATGTCTTGCCTTCTAGTGTTTAGGAAGATAACTTGACACCTTCCTCTTTGTGGCAGCCACTCAAATATTGGAAGACTGCTATCATGCCTCCCCTTGTCCTTTTCTTTTCTTTTTTTTTTTTTTTTTTTTTTTTGAATTTGAATTTGATTGTCCTTTTCATTAGACTAGACGAGGGGTGTCAAACTCAAGGGCTGGTGGCCGGATGCAGCCCTCCCGAGCTCAGTTTTTCCTGGCAGAGGTTTGCAGGAAGCCATCGCAACCAAAAACAGCTCGGGAGCCAGTTTTCTCTGGCAGAGCGCTTGGGCCACCAGAGGTGCCCCCAACGTGAGTGATATCGATCTGGCCACGCCCAACCTGGCCATGCCCACTCCGGCCCCCAGAGGTCAAACATAACCCTGATGTGGGCCTCAATGAAATCGAGTTTGACACCCCTGGACTAGACATACCCAATTTGTGTAACTGTTCTTTGTATGTTTTAGCTTCCAGTCCCCTAATCATCTTTGTTGCTCTTCTCTGCATGCTTTCCAGGGTCCCAATATCTTTTTATATTGTGGTGACTAGAATTGGATGCAGTATTCCAAGTGCATTTTAGGTAAGAAAAACCAAAAGTACACATATAAACTGGGGGAAACCAGGCTTAATAGCAGTGACTGTGAGAGGAATCTTAGAGTCTCAGCTGAATATGAGCTAGCAGTGTGCAGCGGCAGCTAAAAAAGCCAATGCAATCCTAAATTGCATTAACAGAGGGATGCAATCAAGATCAAGTGAGGTACCACTCTATAAAGCCTTAGTAAGACCACACCTAGAGTATTGCATCCAGTTTTGGTCACCACACTATAAAAAAGATGTTGAGACCAGGGGTGGGTTCTAAAAATTTTTACTACCAGTTCTGTGGGCATGGCTTATTTTGTGGGCGTGGCTTGGTGGAGGGGTGGGCGTGGCCAACTTTTTTTTTTTTTAACTTTTAAAAGTATTTTTTCTAAAACTTTAAGAAAGGTTGCAGAAAACAATGCTTTGAAAAACCTCTGTCGATCAGGCAACTCAGCTGGGATCGTCAGAGGCTTTTTAAAACACTTTTTTTTACCACCTCTTCGGCGGAAGAGTTTGTAGAAAAAATGCTTTTAAAAGTAAAAAAAAAAAAAAGCCTCTGATGAGGTGGGTGGGGTAAGTGAGCAGCGACCAGGTCGGGGGCATGGCCAGCCAGTGTTATTACTGGTTCTCAGAACAACTACAAATTTTTACTACCAGTTCTTGCGAATCGGGAGCAATTCACCACTAGTTGAGACTCTAGAAAAAGTGCAGAGGGGAGCAACCAGGATGATTAGGGGACTGGAGACTAAAACATATGAGGAACGGTTTCAGGAACTGGGCATGGCGAGTCTAGTGAAGAGAAGGAGCAGGGGAGACATGATAGCAGTCTTCCAATATTTGAGGGGCTGCTACAGAGAGGAGGGGGTCAAGCTATTTTCCAAAACACCTGAAGGCCAGACAAGGAATAATGGATGGAAACTGACCAAAGAGAGATTCAACCTAGAAATGAGGAGGAACTTTCTGACAGTGAGAACAATCAACCAATGGAACAGCTTGCCTTCGGAAGTTGTGGCAGCTTCATCACTCGAGAGTTTCAAGAAAAGATTGGACTGCCATTTGTCAGATATGGTATAGGGCCTCCTGCTTGAGCGGGGGGTTGGACTAGATGACCTATAAGGTCCCTTCCAACTCTGTTAATCTGATCTGATCTGATCTGAACTGTTGGCTCACATTTAAGTGACTATACACTACGACTCCAAAATCCCTCTCACAGTTATGGGAATTAAACCAGGTTTCACCTAGTTTATTTATACCTATGCAATTGGTTTTTCTTGTCTAAGTGTAAAACTTTATTTTTATATTTGTTGAATATCATTTTGTTAGATAGGGGCCACTATTCAAGTTCACATTTTTTTAGCTTGCCAAGAAGTGGGTTGTGATCTACTTAATCAAATGCTTTACTGAAAACTAAGTATACCATGTCCTCAGCATTTCTCTGGTCCACTAATTTAGTCACTTTGCCAAATAATAAAATAAGGTTTGTTTGGCATGATCTCTTTTTGATCAACCCAGGGGTGAAATGCTATCAGTTCACACCACTTTGGGCAAACCGGTAGGGATAAAAACTACCGGTTCAGGTGAACCACTTGTAATAAAAACTACCGGTTCCTCTGAACTGGTATTTCCGATGATCAGCTGTGCCACACGGCGAATCTAAATCACGCGACATAGCTGTTTCCCCCCCTCACTGTTCTACTTACCTTGTGAAGTCTTTTTCCGCGCGAAGTGTGCGTGTGATGCACCATGCGCATGCACAGGCAGTGAACCGGTGGCAATACACGGAGGATTTCACCACTGGATCAACCCATGTTGGCTAATGGTTATAACTTGTTTGCTTCTAGGTGTTCACAGATTTGTTGCTTGGATATGTTTTCCAAGATATTACCAGATATTAATGTCAGGCTGATTTGTCTGTAAATTCCTGCATGTTTTTTTCCTGTTTGAAGATGGAGACCCTATCAACTCTTTTCCAGTCCTCAGTTACAGGTAATCCTGAACTTACAACCACAATTGAGTCCAAAATTTATGTTAAGCGAAAAACTTGTTAAGTGAATTTTGCCCCATTTTATGACTTTTCTTGCCACATTTGTTAATGAATCATTGCCATTGTTAAATGAGTTACACTGTTGTTAAGTGAATCTGGTTTCCCCATTGAGTTTGGTTGACAGCATGTTACAAAAGGGGATCGCATGACTCCGGGACACTGCAACTGTCATAAATGTCAGTTGTCAAACATCTGAATGTAAATCACAAGACCAGGGGGATGCTACAACGGTCATAAGTGTGATAAATGATCATAAATCACTTTTTTCAGTGTCATTGTAACTACGGTCACCAAATTAACTATTGTAAGTTGAGGACTACCTCTAGTTCCCCCTTCTCCAAGGACTTTGAAACATACAGTATGTTACAATGGTTCTGAAATCACATTTATTAGTTCCAGTAAAATTCTGGCTGCAGTCCATCCCGACCCAGTGATTTGAATTTGTCTAGAGCCAGCAGGTGTTCTCTTACCTTATTTTTCCATATTTTAATTTGCATTCCTAATCTGGCACTTATGATTCTGTTTTTGATAAGTTGTGTCATGTTTTCTTTTTGGGTGAAAACACATGTAAAGTATCTTCTTTGTACCTTCTCCCCCCTTCTTATACTCCTGTGAATTAGGGAGGAGTCTGTCTGAGTCTCTTCTGAATAGGATCCATGTGCTGCGGACTTGGGAGATGTTTCCCCTTCACCTCTTTAGTAATGGAGTTTGCATATCTCCCAAGCAGGGGTGGGTTCTATTTACCTTTACTACCGGTTTGCAATGTGCAAAAGCTTCTGTGCAGACACAGATTGTCCATCATGACATCCGGGCAGATGGGCGGAGCCTCCCGCCGCTTTTACTACCGGTTCGCAGGAACCGGACCAAACCAGGAGCAACCCACCACTGCTCCCAAGGCCATTTTCTTCAGTCTGAGCATAGGGAGGGCATTGGATAGGGTGGATATTGTGCTGGGTTAAGAGCAGGGAGGTAGAGTTTGTGTTCTCCACTCAGTCATGGAAAGTCCCGTGATTATCCATACAGACCACTGAGTTACATTCACTAGGAAACCTCTAGAGATGCTCCTGGCCCAATAGTTGTAGAGAGCTTAAAGTCTTGTTGTAAGTAAACATTGACAACAAGCTGAACTGGGCCTGCATGGGCACAGGGGGAAGAATCAGACTGGAATTTCTGGACCAGTGGGTCAAAATCAGTAGTGGGTTTCAATTCTGTTCGCTAACGGTTCGCTTGTGCGCACGCAGGCTGCTTCTGTGCATATGCAGAGACGTCCGGGTGAGTGGAGCCTCTCGCTCTACCACTTTGCCTGATCTGGAGCAAACCGGTAGCAACCCACCACTGGTCAAAATGTTTATATTCCCTGACCGTATCTCACAGAGCGCATAGTTGCCCTGCTGACCTTGTAGGCAGGGAGAAATAATGAGATTATCAAAAATATTCCAACGTCATGCTGTACTCTATAGGGTGCTTGCCTGTTTCTACATCTTTCTAATGTAGTGGGCCAACAGTATATATAACCTGCGGTTCTGCTTTAGGTCAGGGCTGCTCAGAAAGCTGCCAATGCTTTGCTGGAATCCATTGTGCACAGTGATTGTTTGCATGCTTAATATATGTTGAATCTTCAAAGTGATTGGTTGCTTTAGATGAGGCATGTTTTGGCCACAATATTCCCTTACTTTATGCTTTTTTTTACCTCTCTTCTCCCCCATTGACTGCCAGGAAGTAATCAGGTTGCTCTCAGTGAGATGGGTGTGTCTGTGTGAGAGAGAGAGAGAGAGAGAGAGAGAGGAGAAAGGGAGAGGTAGGGAGGGCGGGAGAGAAAACACACTGAAGAAGGAAATGACAGTTTGTGTGTTGCTGTCAAGAAACCTGTAATAACTAATCCATTAAATCGCCAGGCATTGAGTGCCACTCCAAAAAGATTTGAGTAAACTTTTTTCTGCAGCATACTTGATGTCCTTCTTGCTTGCTTGTTGTTCTGGAAGGCTCCCACCAACAACAGTGTTTCCTCAGAGAAGTCACAGGGAATTTATAGGTGCAGGAGGAGGGAAGCAACTTTTGACTCCAATTCAAGAAGTTTGGTGGGTCCCTACAAACTATAGTGAGTCTGTATGTGTGTGCTCCTGTTGTACATCTGCTGTGGGGTATGAGATCCCTGGGAAGCAAGCTATGAAAAACATGGCTTGCTGGTCCTGTCTCATTCCTTGGGATCCCACCTGGCCCAATAAGTCCTTATGTGGGATTCAACCATGAGAATCTGGTTACTGCTTGCTACCTGTACATTGAGAAAATCTCCCTGTTCCTACGAGCAATGTGGAAGGGAAATGTTGAACTGGATTTCTCTTGAGGAATGGACTTCAGGTCAGGATCCGTTTCTAAGCAAGTTTTTATTTTGGTCAACTGAGCAGAGATAATTTCTATATGAGAATGTGTGATGACAATTTCTCAGCAGAGAAAAAGTAGGAAGGTGTAATTATATTTTTCTTTTTTTGATTCCTTTCCTGCTTCCCTGTATCCATTCTTTGTTTTTGTTTGATTTATATATTAGATTAAATTTTCTAATTAAAAAAAGGAATATGTATCAAACAAAGAGTCAGCCTTTTCCTTGGCAAGGATTTTGTATATTTTATTAGATTAATATATTGAATTTAAAAAAGGAATGGGTATCAAACAAAGAGTGGTACATTGTTGCATGAACATCTGTATTACCAATCTTTTTTCCAGCCCTTGGAAATGCCTTTTGGAAACATTGCTCTTACCATATACAGGCAGTCATCTCCTCTTGTTAAACCCCCTTTTCCAGCCCTGCTGGGTATGTGACTTTCTCACTTTGACCTAATGGAGACTTCTGTGTATGCAAAGTTACAGACGCACAAGGCATTTAGCATGGGTGTGCTTGGAAGCATCTCTGGGCAGCAGGAATGAAGCTGGCTCCCTTTGAGCCTCTGACCCACTGATTCTCCTGGGTCTTAAATCCTTGGCAGACACAGCAAATCAGTCATAAAGTTTGGGGGATGTAGAGAGGTTTTGATCTCCACTGAGTCACCCCTAAGAAAGTGCAGAAACCCATCAGCTTTCTGGAAAGTATTGCCCTCCAAGGCTTTTGCCCAAACTGTTTGGGAATAATAAAGCTAACTCCTGTGGAGATTGGGAAGGCTGCTCAGAGCAAGTCTTCCCCCAAGTGAGATTTAGGCTCTGCAAGGATGCAGACAGAAAGAATCTCTCCTATCTAGATGTGGTTTGGAAGGTGGGTGTTATTGTTCCAGGTTTCATTATTCTATTCATAGGATGAAGCTGGAAATAATTTAGCAGCTGTGCATACAAACAAGAACTTCATAAATATTTATGACACAACACGTCTTTAATCTTGGGAAGCTAAGTAGGTCAGGCTTCACTCTCCAAAGTTGCAAAAGTAGGTTTTGGGGAGTTATCCTGCACTCCCGTTTCTCTGCAGTTTCCTTGGCAAGATTTTTTGTAAGCAGATTTCCCTTCAAAGACCTGAGAGGACGGGAAAGGCCAAGGACTCTGAGATGGCTTTTCCCTTTTCTCCTCAACTATTTCTACAGCTCTTCTTCATGAAGGTCACCTGCAGGGCAGAACAGCCTTTACATCTGAAATTTTACACTGGTTTTGTCACTGCCCCAAACTCCCCCAAAATATTTGCTATTTATGTGGTTTCTTCCACTTGCGTGCCTCATTCTTGACACAATCTGAACAGACATGCTTCGTCCGCTGAATTCCTGGAACAGTTAGGAAAAGATGAACTTTGAATCCCTCCACTCTACGCTCACTTTCTCCTCATAAGAGCCATGGTGGCGCAGTTTGGCAACTCAATTCCCACCGGCTCAAGGCTGACTTGGCTTTCTATCCTTCCGAGGTCGGTAAAATGAGGACCCAGATTGTTGGGGGCAATATGCTGACTATGTAAACGACTTAGAGAGGGCTATAAAGCACTGTGAAGCGGTAAATAAGTCAAAGTGCTATTGCTATTATATGAGGAGCCACAATCTCTAACTATAGTCTGAGTGCTCCTATCCCAAAGAGATCCTGGCTGGGGGAATTCTGGGGCTGAAAATCTCAGGGGCACCCAGGGAGAAAAAGGCTGGGACTATGCCTGTGGCATTTCTATCATCTACCATGATAAAAATGCAAAGAACGCTCCCAAAAAGATTTTCACATAATTGCACAAATTCTGCAAAAATAAATATTCAGCAACTTCTGCTGCTGATGGCCAGATAGCATTTATCAAACTAGTATGTTCCAATTTTTTCTTTCTTCCTTTCTGACTAATATCATGACATATTTGCCTACAAAAAAATCAGGCAAATTCTTTGTAGTCAAATTAAATAGTCAATTTCTCAGCTGGACTTACAATGTGACATTAGAAATGAAATTCAAACTCTGTCTACACTCATTACTTTGGGCCTCATGTGGATTTTCTTGTGTACGATAAGGTTGGAAGGTTTCCTGAAGCATCATGCACACTCGGGGCACTTAAATGGTCTTTCCCCTGTGTGTATGATTTAGAAGGCTATCCTTAGTACTGAAATCTTTCCCACAGTCTGGACACTCATATGTTTTCTCTCCTGTGTGAGTTCTCCGGTGTCTAACCAAGCTAGAATTTTCACTGAAACGTTTTCCACAATCAGGACATTCAAATGGTTTCTCTCCTGTATGAGTCCTCTGGTGTCTAACCCAGCTGGAATTATCACTGAAACATTTCCCACAATCAGGACATTCAAAGGGTTTCTCTCCTGTGTGAGTTCTCTGGTGTCTCACCAGATGGAAATTTTGACCGAAACTTTTCCCACAATCAGGACATTCAAATGGTTTCTCTCCTGTATGAGTCCTCTGGTGTCTAACCCAGCCGGAATTATCACTGAAACCTTTCCCACAATCAGGACATTCAAAGGGTTTCTCTCCTGTGTGAGTCCTCTGATGAGTCACCAGGTTTGAATTCTGACTGAAACCTTTCCCACAATCAGGACATTCAAAGGGCCTTTCTCCTGTGTGAATCCTCTGATGTGTCACCAGGCTGGAATTGTCACTGAAACATTTCCCACAATCAGGACATTCAAAGGGCTTCTCTCCTGTGTGAGTCCTCTGATGAGTCACCAGGTGGGAATTTTGACTGAAACCTTTCCCACAATCAGGACATTCAAAGGGCCTTTCTCCTGTGTGAATCCTCTGGTGTCTCACCAAACCAGAATTCCGAATGAAACTTATTCCACAATCTGGACACTCATATGGTTTCTCTCCTGTGTGAGTCTTCTGGTGTATCACCATTTTGGAATTCTGACTGAAACATTTCCCACAGATAGCACATTCAAAGGGTTTATCTCCTTTATGAGTCCTCTGTTGTCTCATGAGTGGGAATTTCCAATGAAACTTTCACACAAATTGGACATTCGTATGTTTTCTATCTGGTATTCTATCTAATGTATCATCATGTCGCCATGTCACTAAAGTATTTACCACATTTGGAGCCCTTGTATTTCTTCTCTCCTGTCTGGGTCCTTCCATGAAGCACAAGGAAGCTGTTGTGACCAAAGCTTTTGCCACATTCAGAGTATTTGTATACCTTTTCTCCAGTCTGGATCCCCTCTGGCATAATCAGCTGTGATTTGCAAGTTGTATCTTTCCCAGAACAGAAACGTCTATGGAGCTTTTCCACAATTAACATTCTTGAGGAGGTGAAAAATATGGATGATCCCTTGTTTAGTGGTGCTTTAATTTACTGGTGATTTTCTTCCTCCCAGAGCGAGGCCTGTAACATTGTCTGCTTTACGTGGCTTCCTCCCCAGTAACTTCCAGATATTTCCCCCTTTTCCTGAATGGAAAAATAATCTCTCTTGACTTTTCATGTATCTTTGAGATCCACATACTTCCAACTAGAAATCTCTTCTTGATTTTCTCTCCTTTGTTTCTCTCCTGTTGGTGAAGGAAAAAAACTGTGTGGTTTTCTGAAGGAAATGGAAAATATTTTGATTTCTGGCTTAATTTTCTTTCCTTTTCAATGGTGCTTGTTATTATTAATTGTCCAGAGTACTCTCATTGCCATCTTCTTTGTCCATAAGATTCAAAGAAAAGTGTAACTTTAATTGCGTATAAAATGGTTGCAGAAGATGTGAAAAAGAGAAAAAAGTATACATTACAACAGATAAGCAAAAATGCCACAATATTACAATATCCTCTTACATTATTATTCATTTGACACATGGAAATACTACCGAGATCCAAGTTAAAATATCCATTCAAACATGAAATTCACTTGTTGACTTCAGTAAATCACAATTTCTTAGCACTGCAAAGGATTACTGTGTTTCCTAGAAAATAAGACCCGCCCAGAAAATAAGCGCTAGAATTTTTTAGCATATGCCTAATATAAGCTCTAGCCCAAAAATAAGCCCTAGTTAAGAGCCCTCCCACTCCATCGCAGCGTCTGTTTTTGTTTGCCCAGGGCCATGACCACCGCTGTGATGGGGTAGACAGCTGCGTGGCCTCTCCGGCAGGCCAGATCACGTACCTCCCCCCCACATGCCTCTGCCTGCTGCTGCCACAGCGGTGATGTGGCCTCAATGTCAAGAAAGCCAGGGCCGGAGGCAAGCAGAGGCTGCCTCTTTTCTATCCCTGCCCTGAATCGGGGAATCTGGCGGGTAGGCAGCACTGGCCAGAGCCTCAATAATCAGCTTCTCTCTCTCACCCTCACTCTGAAGCAGTGTCCGGAGGCAACCTGGACTGTCCCACAGGCTTTACCGGCTTTCTCTTCCTCTGCGAAAGAGTGGAAAGAAAGCCGGGTGTCCTGAGACATCCCACTCTGAGTCAACTCAAGTTTCACTCGGTGGGGGAGGAAGGCTTTGGAAACTGCCTTTTCATTGACATTCATCATCAATAATGTAATCTGTCCTTTTATTTTTTTTCAAAAAATGATTTGTATTTACCACGATTAGCCTCTTTGAACGCCAATGGGAAGGCGTGGTATGAATTCCATGCATGATCCACAGAAATACAGACACTCATGCCTTCAATGCTCACAGCCCTTCTTCACTTGGCGTGCACCACTGTTTTATGGGTGCATTCAACTTTGCAGCTCAACTAAACTCTTCAGTTGTGGCAGGCTGCAGTTCCCATCACCTTCAGGAAGACTTGTGATGAAAAAAATAAAGACATCCTCTGAAAATAAGCCCTTTGGGTCTTTTGGACTAAAAATAAATATAAGACCCAATATAATTTTCGGGGAAACAAGGTATCTTCAAATATACCTGGAAGTGCTAGGGATAGATTATACAATTGCAGATATAGGCATACAGAGAGAAATATAAATACACATACCTATAACAGTATGTATGTGGAAAATTGATGTCTTTCAAGCCTGAAAAAATGTTCCAAAAATGGTTACAGTCAAACCTCCTGAGCTAATTTTAAAGATGTGGGGGCTTTAAATGATGCTTAAAGCCTTTGCAGGATTTGAAGCACCAGTTTTGCCCATGGAAGTCCTGATCTCCAAGTAAGGACAGAAAATAATGTCCACAACCCCTCTGATGACATCCCAATTCATGTAGCCCCCAAAAAATGTTCAATCAATCAATTCCAACTTCTCACGGAAAAAAAAGATATTGCGAAGTTGGAATTGATTGACTGAACTTTTTTTTTAGTCCAACAAACTTGTTTCCCTGCACACGATGGCGAGAAGCGCGACAGAGAAACGCGATGGATGTGGAAATCAGGTTAGCAAAGAAATGCTTGGGGGAAGCAAGTGGCATCTGGGCAGTGGTGGGTGGGGCAAGCTCTGTAGTATGGCACTGCGCTGCAATGGGGAAACAGAGCAGCCATCGTGAGAGAAGTTGGGGCTTCTGCGCCCAGACCCGCTTGCCCCTTCCTTCCTTCCCTCCTTCGCTGCTGGCCATCACTCCATTCGGCTCCTTTGTGTGCAGGTGTCTGCTGGAAGGATTTGCCTTGTTGCCCCCTTGTGAGCACCGCGGTTGCTGCCCAGCTCCTTCACTGGCATGGCTGACGGGGAACCAAGATCTGGCTGACCGCAAAATGATCCTTTCTGAGACCAGCTCAACCTGCGGTTTTCGGAGTGCAGGGGCCGCGGGTCGCCCGTGGCCATAGGCAGAATCAGCTCTACATGGGCAGCATGTGCTAGGGGACCCAGGGGCTGCAGGGAGGGCTGGGGAGGGGAGAGCTGTATGAAGGCTCCACATGTATGAGAGATTGCTGCAAGTCAACTCCTCCCATGGGTGAGGTCTGCACTTTCAATGCCGTTGCTAACTGGACTAATCTGGCTATCTCCGAAAACAGTAAGGGCCGAGTTCAACAATTTCTTTAGAGGTTTTAAGACCACCAACGTTTTTACAGAAAGGCCCCTTCCCTCCTCCCCTGACTGCTAAAGAAGACACATCACACATTGCTGTGTGACGTTGTCAAGAGTATTGCCAGGATTGCTGTGACTATAAGATTAGTTACAAACTGCAAAGGGTCAATCAGGCCAATCTCCATCTTGCAATTAACTACAAGCCTTCCCCGCCCTAGTTAATTGCCCATTGACTCACTATATAAGTAGGAGCTTGTTGGCTGCCAAACAGATCCAGAGATCCTGATCCAGATCGAGATTCAGTTTAAGATTCAGCAAGCCAAGCCAAGCCAAGCCAAGCCAAGCCAAGCCAAGCCAAGCCAAGCCAAGCCAAGCCAAGCAGCCCGAAGAAGCCTGGACTCAGAGAGCTGAGTAAAGAGATAGAGCTGAAACAAAGTCACTGATTAATGCCTGAGCTAGAGCTGAAGCTCAGAGCCAGAGAGCCAGAGAGAAGGGAGAAGAAAGCTTGCCTTTGCTGAGCTGAGCATGCAAGCCAGCATATGCCTGCAAGCTAGCATCCGCTGTTGTCTCTTGAGCTGTGGTGGTTGCTGCTGCTGCTGCTGCTGAGGCCACGACCAAGAGGAAGAGCTGGAGAATTTCCCTGCTAGAAGCTTCAAAACACGATGCTGATTGGATCAACTCTACAGGTGATTTGACTCACAGAAGCCCTCTACAGGACTCCCTCATTCATCACTGCTGAGAAGCCTACAGCTGCCCCGCTTCCCACTGCCTCGATGATATATCGATCCTGAAACTACTTAGTGTTGTATTAGCTTTTTCCTTTCCCCTTGGAAAGGGTTAAGAGGACTGGTTTCAGTATTGCAGGAGAGGAATTTGGGGAGACAGCCTGGCTTCAGCTAATGAAGATAAGTGTTAGTTATTGAGGTGTTTTAAAGACATTAGTCCTTTTTAATGTTTTTAGTAAAGTATATTTTTACAAGACTCCTCTGTCAGTTTTATTTCAGCCCCAGTGTGTTTGCATGTGAACAGGTTCACGGTTCGTTGGGACAAACCTCAACCCCTCGTAACAGATGTGTTCCGAATGGCTGTATAAAACCTGTAATATTTTGGCAATGATTTTCTATTACTAACAGAAGAAAATACCAGTAACTGTAACCCTGTTACAGGACATCTGGGCGGTGGTGGGTGGGGCAAGCTCCGTGGCATTGCGCTGTGCTGTAATGGGGAAACAGGAAATGGAGAGGCTGACATGAGGGAAGGAGGCTGCTTTCCTTCTATCTTCTCCCTGCTCCTCCTTCCCTCATGCCGGCCGCTCCATTTCCCATTTCTCCATTGCAGCGCCGCGCCCAGCAGCTGGAAGACGGGGATGGGCCACCCCTTCTCCTTTTGGCCCACCGTATATAAGATGCCCCTCATTTTCAAGTAAAGATTTTTTTTTTTAAAGTAGCATCTTATACACAGAAAAGTACAGTATTTTTTAAAAAGAGCCGCATTAGTACAAGTACAGTTGAACCTGGTTAATACACAGAATAGGAAACACCATGGCAAGATATGGAAGTAAAACAACAAAAATCCAGTGGCGGATTCAGTCCAATCTTGTTGCCAAGAAAACAGTGTAATAGAATAGCAGAGTTGGAAGGGACCTTGGAGTTCTTCTAGTCCAATCCCCTGCTCAGGAAAGAGACCCTATACCCATGATGGCAAACCTATGGCACACATGCCACAGGTGGCACGCGGAGTTGTATCTGTGGGCACACAAGCATTGCCCTAGGTCAGCTCCAGCGCGCATGCGCATGCCGGCTAGCTGATTTTCAGGCCTTCTGGGCCCACCGGAAATTGGGGTACGGACTGTTTCCAGCCTCCGGAAGGCCTCCGGGTGGGGTGGGGAAGGCCGTTTTTGCCCTCCCCAGGCTCCAAGAAAGCCTCTGGAGCCTGGGGAGGGCGAAAAACGGGCCTACCAGGCCCACTGTGCCATCACATGTCAAAAGCGGGAGGAGCACGGGGGGGTCGCACACGCATTGAATTACGGGTGTGGGCACGCGCATGTGCAACCCTCCATGCTCCTCCCACTTTTGGCATGCGACAGCAAAAAGGTTAGTCATCACTGCCCTATAGCATTCCAGACAAATGGCTGTCCCGTCTTAAAACTTCCTGATGAACTAGATGACAACTTTGTCATCCAAAAGGTCTCCTATAGTGATCTAAAACCCACTCCAGCACAATACTAGGGAAAAAGAAAAATAAGAATTCTAAAAGAAGTGAGTCTTTCCGATAAATTGAAAGACAAAAGGATAATATCAGCACATAGCCTGAACCTACAAAAATGAAATCAGGAAAGCTACAGCTCAGAATGAACTAAGACCTCCCACAAATGAGAAAAATAATCTTTAGTAAGTTTCTTTCAAACATGTAAAATTCAAGAAAAAAGTCAAGGAAACAATTGGTCCACTAATGGGAGAAGATGACAAGGAAGTGACTGGCAGCAGGGAGAAAGTGGAGCTGCTTAGTTCATTCTTTGCATCTGTTCTCACGCAAAAAGAAAAAATAGCTCAACCCACCAAAAACAACTGTAAAAGACAGACTAGGAATACAAATTAAAATAGGCAAGAAAATGGTAAGAGAACATCTGTCCACTGTAGACAAGTTCTAATCACCAGGATCAGATTGATTACATCCTAGAGTTCTGAAGGAGCTGGCAGACATGATCTAAGAACCTTTGAACCATATCTTTCAAAGATCTTCGTGCACTGGGCCAGCAAAGATGACAGGCTCCAGATCCTCTGTAGCTGCTCTGCTCCTGCAGGCAGCTCTCTGTCTCCCACCACTGCCAGACAGCCTTGGGACTGCCTCAGCCTCTGGAATCTCCCCATAGGACAATCCTGGTTGTTGTTGTTGTTGTTCCTTCTCCCTCCTCCTCCTCCTCCCCCTCCCTGGGATTTGATAAAACTGTGACAATCAACTCTTTTTCCAGTCCACTGGTAGTTCCCAGGTGCTCAAGGATCTTTGAACGTTGTGGTTCCGAGATCAGGTCTGCCAGTTTCTTCAGAACTCTGGCATGTAATCAACCCAATGGATTACTACCCTTTTCTTCTCCTACATGTGGGGACGTCTGCCTCTCCCTAAGAGCCTTGGTGCACAGCCTTGGTGCACAGGTGAGGAGAGGAGACCAGAGGGATGGACAGAGGTCAGCAAAGCTGCTAGAGAGGAAGCAGCCCCACCCCTCCTCACAAGGAAAAGCTGAGGAAGGATGATTTAACCAGATGCTGATTAAAGGTGTGTGTTGGAAACAGCTGCTTGTTTTGAAGTCCACCTTCTCAGCTTTAATGGATCCTGTCTCTTGAACTTTGGACTATGGATTTGCTTGTGGACTTTGGACTTGACTCTCAGACTGTGCTTTTGTTGTTAGAACTCTGAACTTGTGGGTATTGTTACTTCCTTCTTTGCCTCATGGTCAGCTAAGACCTAATTTGTAGAGCAGGGGAATTCAGACTGGGGCTGAGGGCTGTGGCCGAGCTTCACTGGCACCATTGGTGGATCGTTTGACACTGTGATAAGTGAGCAATAAACAGACGCTATTAAACCCTGCCTTGCCACCATGACTTGGGTCAGAACACTGATGTAGTTTCCATCTTCAAAAAAGGGGAAAATGGATTCGCAAAACTACAGACCAATCAGCCTGACACAGGGGTGAAATGTAAAATCTGTTACTACCAGTTCTGTGGGCGTGGCTTGGTGGTGGTGGGGGTAATGTGACTGGGTGGGCGTGGCCAACTTTAAAAAAAAAAACTTTTCAAAGCATTTTTTCTAATGCTTTGAAAAGCCTCTCTGCCAATCAGGAACTCAGATGGGATTGTCAAGAGAGGCTCTTTAAAAAATGCCTCTCTGCCGATCAGGGAACTCAGCTGGGAACGTCAGAGACTTTTCAAAGCATTTTTTTTACCACCTCTTTGGCCAAGAGGTTGCAGAAAAATATGCTTTGAAAAGCCTCTATTGATCCCAGCTGAGCTGTGCGATCATCAGAGGCTTTTTTTTTTTACTTTTAAAAGCATTTTTTCATCGGAAGAGGTTGTAGAAAAAATGCTCTGTAGAAAAAAGCCTCTGATGATCGTGCGGCTCCGCTAGGCATGGGGGGGGGCAGTGATTTTTGCTACCGGATCTCCGAACCACCCGCCACCATTGCTACCGGATCGGGTGATCCGGTCCGAACTGGGAGCATTTCACCCCGGCCTGACATCAATGCCTGAAAAGATCCTAGAAATCAAGCAACAGATCTGCAAACAACTAGATGCAAGCAAACTTATAACCAGAAGCCAAGATGGATTTTTTTTAAAAAAAGATCATGCCAAACAAATCTTATTTCATTCTTTGACAAAGTGACTCAATTAGTGGACCAGCAAAATGCTGTGGACATAGTATACTGGAATTTCAGTAAGGCATTTGATAAAGTAGACCTCTCTACTTCTTGGTAAGCTAAAAAATATGGGATAGCTACATCACCATTGGATGGATTTGTAACTGGCTGATAGGTAGCACTCAACGTGTAGCTCTCAATAGAACTACATCTATATGGAGGGAAGTAAGCAGTGGGGTAACCCAGGGTTCTGTTTTAGGCCCAGTTTTCTTCAATATCATCATAAACAATTTAGATGAGGGAATAGAAGGGGAACTCATCACATTTGGAGATGACACTAAATTGGCAGGAATAGCCAACACCCCAGAAGACAAGCTCAAGATACAGAAGAATCTCAATAGATTTGAACATTGGGGCCTATCTAAGAAAATGAAATATATGGTTTTACACTTAGTCAAGAAAAACCAAATGTCAAGGTACAGCATAGGTACAACCTGGCTCAATAGCTGTACCTGCGGCAAGGATCTTGAAGTCCTAGTGGACAATCTCTTAAATGTAAGCCAACCGTGTATTGCTGTGGCCAAAAAAGCTAAAACAATACTAGGCTGCCTAAACAGAGGGGTAGAATCAAGATCACATGAAGTGTTAGTACCAATTTATAATCCTTTGGAATTACACTTGGAATACTGCATCCAGTTTTCATCACCACAGATTTAAAAACTGTGGTGATTGAGACTCTATATTAACCCAGAGAAGAGCAGTAAGGATGATTAGGGGGCTGGAGGCTAAAATATAAAGAAGGGTTGCAGGAATTGGGTAAGTCTAGTGAAAGGAAGGACTAGGGGTGACATGATAGCAGTGTTGCAATACTTGAGGGGTCAAGAAGAAGGGGGTCAACTTATTTTTCAAAGCACCAGAAGGCAAGACAAGACAAGTAGTGGATGGAAACTAATCTAGGAGAGAAGCAGCCTAGAACTAAGGAAAAATTTCCTGACACTGCACAATTAACCAGTGGAAAAGCTTAGTCTTCAGAAGTTGTGGGTGCTCCATCACTGGAGGCTTTTAAACAGAGACTGGACAGCCATTTGTCTGAAATGATATCGGGTCTCCTGTTTGATCAGGAGGTTGGAATAGAAGACCTCCCAGGATCCTTCAAACTATGAGCTCCTCTGTTACAAACAGAGAGAGAGAAACATGGTCATGTGAAGTACTAGTGCCACTTTATAAAGAGTAAGACCACACTTAGAAAATTGCATACAGGTTTGGTCACCGTATCATAAAAAAGATGTTGAAACTCTGGAAAGAATGCAGAAAAGAGCAACAAAGAGGATTACCAGGGTGGAGGCTAAAATATAAAGAAGGGTTGCAGGAATTGGGAATGTCTAGTCTAGTGAAAGGAAGGACTAGGGGAGACATGATAGTCTTCCAATACTTGAGGAGTTGCCACAAAGCGGGAGGGGCCAACCTATTCTCCAAAGCCCCTGAAGGCAGGACTAGAAACTGGATGGAAACTAAGCAAGGAGAGAAGCAACTTCGAACTAAGGAGAAACTTCTGACGCTGAGAACAGTTAACCAGGGGAAGGATTTGCCTTCAGACGTTGTAGGGGATCCATCACTGGAGGCTTTTAAACAGAGACAGGACAGCCATTTGTCTGAAATTATACTGGGTCTCCTGCTTGATCAGGAGGTTGGAATAGAAGACCTGCAAGGTCCCTTCCAGCCCTGTTACAAACCTCCAGTGATGGGAGCAGCCACAACCTCTGGAGGGAAACCATTCCCAAAGGCTCAACCTCCCCTTGAAAGGAGGCTTTTTCAAGCTTCCCACCAGCAGAAATTGCAGCCCCCAGTTTCCCAGCCTGCAGCACCAGTGGGCTTCCATTTGGGGAGGGAAGGAACCTGCAGCAGCCGCAGCTGAGAGGCTTCAGCCCAGTTGCTTCTCCGCTTCCAGCCCAAGTTGCTCCCGGACTCTCCTCCCACCTGCTGCCCTCCACTCACCTGCCAGCTGCTGCTTCCACCATGGAAACAGCACAAAAGCCGCTCTGCACACCAACTTCCTCCCATCAGTCATCCGGAAGAGGAAGTTCCTCTGCTCTTTCATCTCCCATCCTTTCTAGCAATGCAGTACTCAATGGTTTTAACTCCTTAAAGCCCAACCACAGAAACCACCCGCTGTATTGTCTGCTCTCTAGGCACAGGTGTTGCCTGTTTGGCCACCATCGCCAGATAGGAGGCAGAAAAACACACTTGTCCTGTCTCTACTACGTTTGCAAAATGTTTCGCTGATTAAATGCGATCAAGCCGTTTTTGACTTTAGCAACCGACCTTTGCAACTGAGCCAGCTGAAATAGTGAAATGTGATGCTACTTAACCTTGCCAAGATGAGCTATGTGCTCAGCCCTGAAAGTTCATGAAGGTTTTACAGAATTACACAATCAGCTTTCTTAGGGGTGACTCTCAGTGGAGATCAAAACCTCTCTAATACCCCAAAACTTTATGACTGATTCCCTGTGGCTCCCAAGATTTTAGGACATGGCAGCACCATCAGGCCAGACACTTCAGGGGAGCCAGCTTCACTCCTGCTGGCCAGGGCTGCATCCAAGAGCTCCCAGCAAGAAGCTTGGTTCCTGGAGGAGGAAAATTTATATCTGCTAAATGCCATGTGTAAATTCTCTAAATCTGCCTGCATGGAAATCTCCATTAGGTCACAGAGAGAGAAAAGTATGCAGCAGGGCTGAGAAAATGGAGGCTAAGAAAGAGGGGGTGATTGTCAATATATAGTAGAAGAAATATTTTTGAAATACATTTTAAAAAGAAAACAAAAGGGAAGAGTAGAATATCCCATCAAAGCATATGGTTGACTAATAACCAGGCTAACCTTTTTAGAGGGACAGCCTGCACTGTCATTTTCAGTGG
Source organism: Pantherophis guttatus (assembly GCF_059756535.1). NCBI lineage: Eukaryota > Metazoa > Chordata > Lepidosauria > Squamata > Colubridae > Pantherophis > Pantherophis guttatus. The sequence continues at coordinate 264,854,320 of NC_142064.1, forward strand.
CGATCCAGTAAGGTTTGGACAGTGATAGTGGTCTTTTAGGTCTTTTATCTTTGATGGGAAGATAACAGTGTTCCGTGAGCCTTTGGCGTTTAGTCATGCCGGCCACATGACCACAGAGATGTCTTTGGACAGCGCTAGCTCTTCAGCTTTGAAATGGAGATGAGCACCGCACCCTAGAGTCAGGAACAACTAGCACATATGTTCAAGGGGAACCTTTACCTTTAGTGGTCTTTTAGCTATCGGATCTGAGCTCTGTTGAATGGAGGAATCTGGAATAAAAGAACTGCAAGGTATATTTTATTGATTTCCTTTTCATTCAGCTCCCTAACCAACCTATGGTCACTAGCCAAGGTCATCCCTATCTTCAAAAAGGGAGATCCCAGCCTAGTCGAAAATTACAAATCAATCTCTTTATGTTGCGTCATCTGCAAAGTCATGGAATCAATCATCAACCAATCCATTACCCTCCACGTAGAAACACCTACTCTCTAATAAACAATTTGGTTTCAAAAAATAAATAAATTATCCTGTAATCTACAACTTCTACACTGCAGAAACATATGGACTACAAATCTTGATCCGGGCAAAGCAATAGATGCAATTTACATAGACTTCTGTAAAGCCTTTCAGTGGTACATGACAAACTACTTCTAATACTAAAATCCTATGGCATCTTTGGACCCCTCCATAATTGGATAGTGTGGCAAAATGGCAGCCACTTTCACAAGTCCACCGCATGGCCCAGGGATGAATCCAGGGCCCACTGAAAATGGTGGCTGTTTCCAGGACACAGTCATGAGGCCCAGGGATGCATGTCCTCCCGTCCTTCTGTAGGGAATTCAAAAATAAAATGGTAATGAAGGGAATAGTAATAATTGAATAGAAACTTGTTATTTTATTGCACAATATATGTTATGCTGCTACAAAAGTATTTTCCATTTAAGCATTTATTTGTTAAGCATTTGTATGTAAAATGTAAAAACATATGTATGAAATCAATTGTATCTTTCCTGCATTAAGATCTAAATATGACTGAATTTTACAATATAGTTAGATAATATGCTTTGTGGAACTTTTCTCCCATGTCTATGGTGCATATGCTTGGAGAAGGTCATGTGGGCATTATTCTGTTCTTTGGCATAGGAGAGGGGCCGCTGAGGGTGCACGGAGACATTCCTTAAAACTGAGAGATGCTAGGTAGATGTGTAATGGACAGGTATGGAGAGGTACGGGAGGTGCTGAAGAGAAAGTAATCTGAGAAAACAAAGAGGGAGATAATGTATTCCTTTGAGGCATCTTGGATTAGCTGAAACCCCGGAGGACCTGTCCAATAAGTCCAAAGGAGGAGGGAAATGGACCGTCGGGATAGGAAACTATAAAATGTAATGCTTTTGAAATTTTAGGTGTGGCTTCCTGGCTTAAACTCCTCTGTTGAGATCTGCTGGGATATACCCACCCTATTTTGCAAAATAGCTTTTATTATTTTCTTTTAATAAAATCTCTTTGTTTTCATCGACCCATGCTTGTTGGTTGAATTCATTTCCAACACTTCCCCGACATGAGGATCAGAGATCTTCAAAAGGTGAGGAGGAGGAGGAGGAGGGTGTGAGGCCTGGTGGGGTGGGAGTCAGACCTAAGGACTGCAGGGACCCAGTGGGAGTAAGAAATGATTCGGGTAGTTAAGAAAAGCAATCTCACTTAACAGCCGTTGCAACATGCAACCATAATTGCAAGGCCATGACAGTTGTATCTTGAGGATTACTTATATGTTGGCTGGGGAATTCTGGGGCTAAAAATCTAGAGGAAACCAAGGTAGAAGACTGAAACTCCACATATGGGAGTTACATAATCAATCTTTAAAACTATCACCCAGAAGCCATAATAAGGAATTTCACTACTTCTACAAAAGGAAATATCCAGAAACTGCTGCCAATAATCAGAAACAAAACATTCTGCTGATAACCAGAAAAGTGAGCGTTTTTCCATTTCCCTTTTCTCTCCATCTATAAGTCTAGTTCTGAGATATGTTTGAGTAAAAAGAATCAGGCCAGAATTCAAATAGTCAATTTCTCACCTACACTATCAATGGGAGATTACAAATGAAAAGCATTCGCTAAACTCATCTACTCTTGCCTCATATGTATTTCTTGGTGTGCAATAAGGGATGATTTATGTCTGAAGTAAGATCTACAGACTGGACATTTGAAAGGTTTCTCCCCTGTGTGAGTCCTCTGGTGTCTCATCAAATCAGAATTCTGAATGAAACTTATTCCACAATCCGGACACTCATACTGTTTCTCTCTTGTGTGAGTCCTCTGGTGTTTCACCAGGCTGGAATTACGACTGAAACTTTTCCCACAGTCAGGACATTTAAAAGGTTTCTCTCCTGTGTGAGTTCTCTGGTGTATCACCAGTTCAAAATTACGACTGAACCTTTTCTCACAGTCAAGACATTCAAAGGGTCTTTCTCCTGTGTGAATCCTCCGGTGTATTGCCAAACTGGAATTTCGACTGAAATTTTTCTTACAATCTGGACATTCATATGGTTTCTCTCCTGTGTGAGTCCTCTGGTGTCTCACCAAATCAGAATTCTGACTAAAATGTTTTCCACAATCTGGACACTCATACGGTTTCTCTCCTGTCTGAGTCTTTTGGTCTATCACCAGATGGGAATTCTGACGAAAACTTTTTCCACAAACCAGAGATTCATATGGTTTCTCTCCTGTGTGTGTTGTCTGGTGTACCACCAGATTGGAATTCTGACTGAAACATTTCCCACAATCTGGACATATGTACGGTTTCTCTGTGTGAGTCCTCTGGTGTATTATCAGCTTGGCCTGCTTGCTATAGCTTTTGCCACATTGAGACAACTGGTAGGGCTTTTCTCTGGTGTGAGCCTTTCCATGGGAACAGGGCTTTTCTCCAGTAAGGATCATCTCAGGCATAATTCTACAATCTTTGCTTTTTCCACAATAGGCAGATCTGTGGATCTTTTCCACCACTGACATTCTTGGATTCTCAAGGACGTAAAAAATACTCTGAATCCCTTCTTGGATGGAGCATTGATTCAAGCTACTATTTCCTTCCTCACAGGGTGAGGCCTGCATTATGGTCTGCCTTATCTGGCTGTCCAAGTGACTTTTTTGTTTCCACTGACTTCCAGATATTTCCCTCTTTTTCTGAACTAGGAAATTATGCCCCTTGATATTTTGATATGTTTCTTCCAGATACTCTATTTTTTTTTTTTTGTCCATCTCAAAACTCTTTTCCTGGTTTTGTCTTCCTTGTCTGTAAACTGCTGGGGAAGAAGAGGAGTTTTGGGGTTTTCTGGAGGAACTAAAAAGATTTTGATTGCTACCTTGGTTTCCTCTGCATTTTAATGCTGCTTGTGATTCAGTTCTCCACAGTGCTGTCTTTGGCATTCTTCTGCCTGTAAGATTCACATAAAAGGGTTAGTTTAATTATGGTTTATAAAATGGTTATACATTTTTAAAAAGCACATCCAAAGGCATACATTACAATAAAAAGCAAGGATGCCAACATGCTAACTTAACCTCTTACATTAATTATTTATATTTTCAATATAAATGTCAAATGCCCATTCAGTTATGAAACTTGTTGACTTGGGTCAACAAAGAATTGCAAAGATCATCAAATATATGTGGAAGTGCTGGGGACAAATTATACACATACACATATATGTGGGTCCACTCACATTTTTTTGGCCCAATTTTAGAGTGATGAGGGGGGTGGGTGTTAATTGATGAAATGATCCCAAGATCTGTGGCGAGATTTAAAGGACCATTTTTGCCCATGGAAGTTCACCACTCCAAATAAGAAAAAGGCAAGAAATACTGTCTACAATCATGCTGATGACATCCCAATTCAGGTAGTCCTGACTTACTGAAAGCCACTGGGACCGGCAAGTCCATTCCTAAATGGCATGGTCGTTAAGTATGACATCATTTACCTATGCCCACTTATGAAATCCTGGCTGTGGTCATTCAGCAAATCACTGTGGTCTGCTCAGTGCAATGTAATGTGACTGTGGCTTGCAACTTCCTGTCAATTTCCAATTGATTTTGTTTGTTAGGAGTCAGTTTCCAAATGGAAAGTCCATGACTGTGGGACACCACAACCATCTTGAATGCAAGCCAGTGCCATCCCCACATAACTGTGATAGCCACAACTTTGAGGAACATTTTAAAGTCTTTTATTCAGACCACTGAAACTTTGAAGACTGAATGGTACGTGGTGAGGATTATCTATAAATCCGAACATCCCAATAACTTTTTTTTTTACATGGGCCCAATAACTTTTAAAAAACCCAAAAACCTCTGGGTTAAGGACAGTTGTGCCAGGTTAATCCATGGATGGCACACCACCAGGAAGTCCTGTGTTTGTTTGCTAGATATGGAAGTAAAAACAAAACTCCTGAAGACAGCAGTGGCAGATCAGTTCCAAATTGTTGCCAAAAAAAGAACATGCCCATAAAATTACAAGGAGTCAACCCTAACATGGAGACTTTTTAAATTTCCCAAGAACAGAAATTTAAAGGCATGCATCACTAGTGAAATAAAATCTGGGGAATAAAATCTCTCCTCTGCCTGACCTTAGCTCACCTTTGAGTAAGGTGACCAGATTTTAACATTGGTAAAGAGGGACATTGTGGGCGTGGCTTATTTTGTGGGCGTGGCTAGCTGATCATGTGACTGGGTGGGCATGGCTAGCTGGTCATGTGACCGGGTGGCCATGGCTATGTCTATAGGGTAAGGTGAACAGATTTTAACATTGGTAAGAAGGACACCATTGTGGGCGTGGCTTATTGTGTGGGCGTGGCTTGGAGGCCATGTGACTGGGTGGGCGTGGCTACCTGGTCATGTGACCAGGTGGCCATGGCTATGTGTATAGGGACTACTCAGAGGGCTGAAAAGTCATTTCTGACAGGTCCTCACACTTTTGACTGGTCCTCACACTTATGACCATCCTCACATTTATGCCCGTGCAGCATTCTTAACAACCATGTCACTCATTTCACAACTGCTTCTCTTCAACAAGGTGACAAGATAGGGCAAAAATGTAAAATGTGAGGACAGTCGTAAGTTCGAGGACCGGTCAAAAGTGTGAGGACCAGTCAAAAATAACTTTTTCAGCCCTCTGAGTAGTCCATATGCACAAAAGGACTAACCAGAGGGCTGAAAAAAGTCATTTCTGACAGGTCCTCGCACTTTTGACTGGTCCTCACACTTATGACCATCCTCACATTTATGCCCGTGCAGCATTCTTAACAACCATGTCACTCATTTCACAACTGCTTCTCTTCAACATGGTGACAAGATAGGGCAAAAATGTAAAATGTGAGGACAGTCGTAAGTTCGAGGACTGGTCAAAAGTGTGAGGACCAGTCAAAAATAACTTTTTCAGCCCTCTGAGTAGTCCATATGCATTAAAGGATTACAGCAATAGAGAGGGATGAAGGAATGGAAATTAGAGTAGGAGTGAGGGTAAGAGAGGGAGGAAGAGAGGAGGAGAAGGAGAAAGAAAGAGGAAGTAGGGAGGAGAAAAAGAGGGTGGGGGGAAGAGAAAGTAAGAAGGAAAGAAAAGAGAGAGGTGGTAGGTTTGAGGAGAAAGATTGCTGTACAATAAAAAAGATGAAAGGGAAGAAAGCCAACCCCAAGCAAATATAAAGATATTAAGATAAAGAATGAATTGTTAAACTTTAAAGAATAAAAGAGAACAAATATGAATAAATAGCAATAATTAGAAACACACATACAAACATACAATGTATTTTCTTTGAACAGAATATTTGGCTGGTTCACAAATTTAAACAGCGTTTAGTCATTTCAATTAAATTTACAATTTCTATATTTCCTTTTTGCCATATTTATTCCTCATCTATTTTTTAAAAAAACCAATATTACCCTTCATCCTCATCTCTAATCTTAATCAAATTCAATTTTTCCCTTCTATTCTATATTATACCCCTTCCCATTGTCATCTATTTTTATATCCATCCTCACATTGTTTAATTATGTAATTATGTAATACAGTTGTTTAATACAAATTCAACATTTTAATATAAATCAATTAGTTATAAAACTATCTTTTTTGTATATTAATCAATATGAACATGAATATTCCAATTATTTCCATGCAATCCAATTTCTTACAAATCAATTAATTATATTTACCAATAATAATAAACCAAATAATTTCTCCCATATATTCCTCCGAACCACAACTTAACCATTTCTGCTTTCAACACAATATACAATTAATAGTATCTCAATTATTACAATTCCCTAGTTAAATACAGCTTTTTTTCCTTTGTGTTTTAAAATCTTGAACTCTCCTCCTAAATTTCCCATTGTTTGCAGTTTTTCACCTACCTTTTTTGTGGAGGAAAAATAAAAATAAAAATAAATCTCTCTCTGCCTCATTTTGTCACGCTGCACCAAAGACCCTGGTTTCGGTTTCGTTTCTGAAGCTTAGCTAGGGGGAAAAAAAACTGCTTTACACTGATTGCCTGTAGGGCGGCCCTTTGAAGCCCCGGGCAAGAGTTTAAACAGTTTTTTTTTCTTCTAGCCATCAGCTGGGGCTCAAGAAAAATCGGGACTTTTTTGAAACGCCGCGGGACGCGGGACAAATTGCTCAAAAGCGGGACTGTCCCGCCAAAAGCGGGACGTCTGGTCACCTTACCTTTGAGCTGCTGCTCCCATTCTGGGAAGACCAAGAGGGCCACTCTCCTCGCCTCCACCCTCTCAGCCAAGAGCCGGAAGAGGAAGCTCTCCTGCTGTTCTTCTCCTCATTTCCTCCAAATCCTCTAGGAATCTACTATTCAAATATTCTAACTCTGTGATGGTGAACCTATGGCACACATGCCACAGCTGGCACATGGAGCCATTTCTGCGGATACATAAGCCATCGCCCTAGATCAGTTCCATTGTGCATGTGCATGTGCCTCCCACTGGCCAGCTGATTTTTGGGTCTTGCTGCGCATGCAGGAGACACACGTGCATGCCCATGCCGCCCCTCCCCTCCCAGGAGTCTCCATGCGGCCCGTTTTGGATGCCAGGTAGGTACAGGGCTCATGTGGAGGCTCTGGGAGGGCGAAAAACAGAAGTCCGGAAATGGGCCGTTTCTGGCCTCTGGAGGTCCGGGAGAGACCATTTTCTTCTTTTTTTTTTAATTTGATTTATATGCTGCCCTTCTCCGGAGACTCAGGGCGGCTTACAATGCGTTAAGCAATAGCCTTCATACTTTTGTATATTTTTACAAAGTCAGCTTATTGCCCTCACAAACTGGGTCCTCAATTTACCTACCTTAGAAAGGAAGGAAGGCTGAGTCAACCTTGAGCCTGGCAAGATTCGAACTTACTAATTGCAGACAGCTGGAGTTAAATTACAATGCATTAGTCTGCTGAGCTATCCAGGCTCATTTTCACCCTCCTGGAAGCTCGAGGAAAGCCTCCAGAGCCTGTGGAGGGCAAAAAACAGGCCTCTCAGAAGTACTGGATACAGGCTGTTTCTAGCCTCCGGAGGTCTGGTGGAGGTCGTTTTCGCCCTCCTGGAGGCTCTAGGAAAGCCTCCAAAGCCTGTGGCGGGCGAAAAACGGGCCTACCGGAAGTCCAGAAATGGGCTGTTTCCAGCCTCTGGAGGCTTCAGGGAGGCCTGCTAGGTCCAAAATGGGGTCACGGGGGGGTCACGTGTGCCTGCACAAGGGGGTGGGGTGGGGCAGCATGGGAGGATTGCGCGCACATGCACAGGGGGGCTGGGCCTGCCTGGAGGGCATTGCATTATGGGTGTGGGCATGCGCAAGTGCGCGACACCCATGGAAACATTTCCCACATTCAGGACATTCAAAGGGTTTCTCTCCTGTGTGTACCCTTTGGTGGCTTACAACATGAGAATTTCTAATGAAACTTTCCCCACAATCAGCACATTCAATGGGTTTCTCCCTGGTATGAGTCCTCTGATATATCACCACGTTGCCATGGTCACTAAAGCATTTACCACATTTGTAGGGCATCTGCACTGTGTGTGTCCTTCCATGAACCATAAAGGAATGTTCTGACCAAAGCTTTTGCTATATTTGGAGCTTTTTTATGGCTTTTCTCCAATGTGGATCTACTCGTGCATAATCACATTTATCTTTCCCACCATAGGTACATCTCTCTACATGGGGCTCCTCTTGAAGAGCACTCGGAGGCTCCAACTGGTCCAGAATGCGGCCACGCGGGTGGTTATGGGCGCACCTCGTTACGCCCATGTAACACCTCTCCTGTGCGAGCTGCACTGGCTCCCAGTGGTCTTCCGAGTGCAATTCAAGGTGTTGGTTACCACCTTTAAAGCGCTCAATGGCATTGGACCAGGATATCTACGGGACCACCTTCTGCCACCAACAGCCTCCCACCGACCAGTTCGCTCCCACAGAGAGGGACTCCTCAGGGTGCCGTGGGCCAAGTTATGCCGGCTGGCGACACCCAGGAGGAGAGCCTTCTCTGCCGGAGCCCCTGCCCTTTGGAATGAATTGCCCCCGGATATTCGTAACATCTCTGATCTCCGGGTCTTTTGCTGTGCCCTCAAGACCCTACTGTTCCGACAGGCGGGGCTGCCTAATTGAATTATTTTAAATTGGGTTTTAACTTTGGGTTTTAAAATTCGGCCAAAACTATTGAATGATTTTAATTAATTTTAACTATGATATTGTATATTTATGTTTTAATTTTGGCTGTACACCACCCGAAGTCCTTCGGGAGGAGGGCGGTATATAAATAAAATTATTATTATTATATTATTATTATTATTATTATTATTATTATTATTATTATTATTATCATCATCATCATCATCATCATCATCATCATCATCATCATCATCATCTATGGAGCTTTTTCACCACTGATATTCTTGAGGTCAAAAATATGTGTGATTTCCAGATATTTCCCTCTTTTTCTGAATAAAAAATAATCTCACTTGATTTTTCATGTAATCTATCCTTGAGTTTCGCATACTCTACTTTTTCCAGCCCTCAAATCTCTTCTTTATTTTCTCTCCTTTGTCTCTCACCTGATGTGGAAGGAGAAGAATTATGTGGTTTTCTGAAGGAAATAGAAAATATTTTGATTTCTGGCTCCATATGGTTTCCTTTTCAAAATTGTTTATTATTCTCAGTTGTCTAGAATGTTCTTATTGCCATTCTCTTTGTCTATAGGATTCAAAGAAAAGCATAACTTTGTTTATAAAATGGTTGCAGAAGATATGAGAAAAAGAAAAAAGTATACAATTGAAAAAACAAACATGCCACAATCCTAGAATAACATCTTACATTGTGATTCCCTGGACACTTGTTGATTTGGGCCAAATTCAGTTGTTGAGTTGAGTCAATCACAAATTATTAGCAGTGGAAAGGCCTATCATCCAACATATCTGGAAGTGCTGGGGATAGATTATCTATTTGCAGATATAGGTATATAGAGAGAAATAGATACATGCACCTATAAAGGCATGTATGTGGAAAATCCGTATCTTTGAAGCTTGAAAAATGTCCCAAAATGATTACAATCAAGCCTTCTGTGCTAATTTCAGAGGAGTTTTAATTGATGAAGTGCTGCCTAATGGTTGTGCAAGATTTGAAGCATCAGTTTTGCTTATGGAAGTCCTCAGTTGCAAATAAAATCAGAAATTACTGTCCACAAGTATTCTGGTGACATCTCAACTCAAGCAGTCCTCACTTACTAACCACAATTGGAACTGGCTTCAAAGTCACTAAGCAGCCTGATCATTAAGCATGATGTCACACGAGTGCCAACTTACATCTGTTCCTCTGCCATTCTTAAGCAAATCACTGTGGGTTGTTAAAGGCAATTTCACATGACTGTCACTTGCAACATCCTGTTGGCATCTCCACTGATTTGTTTCTCAAAAGCCAGCTGGGAAGGTCATAAATAGGGAATATGGGTGGGGGATGCTGCGACCAACATAAATATGCACCAATTGGCAGAACTCAAATTGGTGCATCTCCTCTTCCTGCACCTTCATAATCAGAGGAACTGTTGCGGTGTGGTCACTGAACAAGTGCTATGATGACCACCAATGTGTGAACCTGATGTACATTTGCTTTTACAGTGCCATAGTAACTTTGAAGGCTCAGGGAAGAAGTGGTAAATGAGGACTACCTATACAACTGAACATCCCAAAAGGTCTTCAGTAGTTATTTTTTAAAAAGTACTGGATTAACCACAATTGAACCTGGTTAATACATGGATGGGGCACAACTGGGAATACCATGCTTATTGGAGAGCCTTGATAGTACAGTGGTCTAAGCACCCTGTTATTAACATAGCTGCCTGCAATTACTGCTGGTTCGAATCTCTCCAAGGCTCAAGGTTGACTCAGCCTTCCATCCTTTCTAAGGTAGGTGAAATGAGGACCCAGTTTGTGGGGGCAATAAGATGACTTTGTATAAATATACAAAAGTATGAAGGCTATTGCTTAACGCATTGTAAGCCGCCCTGAGTCTCCGGAGTAGGGCGGCATATAAATCAAATTTAAAAAAAAATAAAAATTGGCGAGACATGGAAGTAAAAATACAAAAATCTCAAAAAAGACCAGGGGCAGATCACTCTGATCTTGTTGCCACGAAAACAGCAGGCCCATAAGAGAATAACAGAGATGGAAGGGATCTTGGAGGTCTTCTAAACCAATTCCCTGCTCGGGCAGGAGACTATACCATTCTGGACAAATGGCTGTCCAATTTCGTCTTAAAGGTTCTTGATGAATGTAGCTGACAACTTTGTCATCCAAAAGGTAGAGGAAGGAACTAGAGGGTCAGCTATAGTGTTCTAAATTGTTACTAGCAGAGATGAAATCATAGAGGGGGGGTTGAAGTTGCAGGAACTCTTGACAAGAGTGACCATGTCATAATGGAATTCAATATAATGCAGACACAAGCAATAGAACAAAATCAAGCTAGTGTCTTAGACTTTAAAAGAGCTGATTTAAACAAACGTAGAGACAGTATGTGAAAGGTTCCAAGCATGAAAATCTTAAAGGGAAAAACAACTCAAGAAGCTTGGGAAACTCTGAAAAACATGATTACAAAAGCCAAGGCTAATACAATATCACTGAAAAAGAAAAGTAAGAAATCCAAAAAAAACAAAGATGATTGCATTAAAAACTCTCCAATAAACTGAAAGACAAAAAGGATAAGTATAAAAAATGGAAAGAGGGGCACATAACTAAGGCAGAATACCAGCATATAGTCCGAATCTGCAAAGATGAAATCAAGCTCATGGTGAGAATGAACTATGACTTGCAACAAATGTCAAAAATAATTTTAAAACATATATAAAACAAGAAAAAAGTCAAGGAAACAGTCTTTCCACTAATGGGAGATGATGGCAAGGAAGAAGTGACAGGCAGTAGAGACATAGCAGAGCTACTTAATTCATTATTTGCACCTATCTTCAGGCAAAAAGAAAAAAATAGCCAAACCTATAAAAAAACGGAACTGTAAAAGGCAGACAAGGAATACAAATTAAAACAGGCAAGAAAATGATAGGAAAACACCTGTCCATTCTGAACAAGTTCTAACCACCAGGACCAGATTGATTACATCCCAGAGTTCTGAAGGAGCTGGCAGACGTGATCTAAGAACCATTGAACCATAGATTTCAAAGATCTTCAAGCACCAAGGAACTACAGGTGAACTGGAATAGAGGTGATATAGTTCCCATCTTCAAAAAAGGGGAGAAAAATGGATCCACAAAACTACAGACCAATTAGCATGACAATACTACCTGGGAAGATCCTGGAAAAGATAATGAAACAAGAGATCTGCAAACACCTAGAAGCAAGCAAATATATAACCAGAAGTCAACATGGGTTTGTCAAAAACAGATCATTCCAAACAAATGTTATTTCATTCTTACACAAAGTAACTAAATTAGTGGACAAGTTAAATACATAGTATAATTGGATTTCTGTAAGGCAATTGACAAAGTAGACCATAACCTACTTCTTGGTAAATTAGAAAAATGTGGGACAGGTACATCCATCCACACAGATGGATTCATAACTGGCTGACAAACCACCCTCAAAATGTATTCCTTAATGGGACTATATCTATATGGAGGGAAGGAAGCAGTGGGTACCCCAAGGTCCTGTTTTAGTACTCTTTAATATCTTCGTAAATGCCTTAGATGAGGGAATCGAACGGGAACCCATCAAATTTGCAAATGAAACCAAGTTAGCAGGAATAGCCAATACCTCAGAAGATAGGCTCAAGATAGAGAATCTCGATAGATTTGAACACCGGGCCCTACCTAACAAAATGAAATTTGAGGGAGGAAAAAAAATAAGGTTTTACACTTATGTATGAAAAAACAAGAATAGGTACAACCTGGCTCAAGCAGTAACTATGAGAGGGACCTTGAAGTCCTAGTGGACAATCATTTAGATATGAGCCAGCAGTGTATTGCAGCGGCAAAAAAAGCACCAATACAATACTAGGCTGCATTAACAGGGAGATAGGATCAAAATCATGTGATGTACTAGTGTCACTTTATAAAGAGTAAGACCACACTTAGAAAATTACATACAGGTTTGGTCACCGTATCATTAAAAAGATATTGAAACTCTGGAAAGAATGCAGAAAAGAGCAACAAAGATGATTAGGGGGCTGGAGCGCAAGCATAGGAAGAAAAGTTGTAGAAATTGGGTATGTCTAGTCTAGTGAAAGGAAGGACTAGGGGAGACATGATAGTCTTCCAATACTTGAGGAGTTGCCACAAAGGGTAAGGGGTCAATCTATTCTCCAAACCCCTGAAGGCAAGACAAGAAACTGGATGGAAACGAAGCAAGGAGAAAAGCAACCTAGAACTAAGGAGAAACTTCCTGACACAAGAACAATTAACCAATGGAAGGATTTGCCTTCAGAAGTGTTATGTCCTTATAAGGGCATCCGCCCTGATTGGCTGCCAGCCATCGGGCGGGAGATTTGAATCCCTGTCAAGGGGCGGTGCGTCTGCCGGGAGCGAATATAAGGAGAGCTCCGGCAGCGCGCCAGCAGTCTTGACTCGTTACTTTGTAATGAATAAAAGTTGCTTTATGTATCGAGCTGGTCCAGTCTTCTTTTCCCTGCGCCGGATCTAACACTGGCGACGAAGGACTAGAGAGAAGAACCTTCACAAGACTCTTGGCACGATCGCCCACCGAACAAAATCACCACACCACAGTGATCTTCCAGAATGGCCACCCCGCAAGCCCCGATGACCGCGCTGAACCCGTTCGACCCATCCCGGGAGAAGTGGAGGTCATACATGGTCCGATTCCGGCAGTTCCTGCGAGGCAATGGATACCAGAACCTCGATGAGGAGAGAAAAAGAGCCCTCTTCCTGGCTCATTGCGGATCGGACGTTCTGGAGATGGCGATTGACCTCGTGGCACCCAGGGACATCGAGGAGATGTCCTGGAACGACCTGCAGGAAGTCCTACAGGAGCACTATGCACCTACAGGCACCCCCATCGCAAACAGGTTCACCTTCCAGCAAAGAAACCAGCGGGAAGGTGAATCCATCAAGGAATTTGTGGCAGCGCTTCGCCAAATCGCTGCCAACTGCGAGTTCGACAATGTGGACAATGCCATCCGGGACCGCATTGTGTTTGGAATGCGAGATGTGGGGCTGCAGAAGAAGTTCCTCAGCCGGAAGAAGATTCCGCTCAAAGATGTCCTCGACGAGGCAACGGCGGCTGAAACGTCTGAGCAAGCAGCCGCCGCGATGGTAAAAGCAAGGGGGATCCATAAGATCCACAAGTCGGGCCCGACCTCATCAGACGAGGCAACTACTCAATCCGAGTCTGATGAGGAAATGGCCGTCCACAAGGTGTCCCGCCCTCCCAGGCGGGAAAACCCACAGCATGGCGACCGGGGAGAGCGATGCGGCAGCTGCAGAGGCGACCACCCCAGGGCAAACTGCAGATGGAGGGACGCGACCTGCCGCCGATGCCTGAAGAGGGGCCACATCGCAGAGGCCTGCAGAGCCACAGATCCAGCCCCGGAACCACCCAGACCACGATTCAGGGAAAATCGCAAAGATAACCAGAGGACATCCAAACGGTCCTCAAACCAGTCCCGGCGCGGGGAGGAGGAATATCCCCGCAACAGGACGGTGCACCAGACCACCACCATTGCTCACACAAGCGACGAGGGAACCACCAAGTTCCACGTGACGCTGCTAGCAGAGGGGTCTCCGTGCAAGATGGAGGTAGACTCCGGATCCGCCTACTCCATCATGGACTGGCAGCACCTACAGCAGCTGAACCCGGCATACAAAAGGACCCAGCTGAAAACCCCGAAGGCGAGACTTGTGGACTTCAACGGGAACCCCATTGAAATCCTAGGCAGAGCCACAATCCGGGTGAAGTACAACGACTTCAACGGAAAGCTACCCATCACCATTGTGCAGCACAGCCGACCGAACCTGTTGGGTGTGGAGTGGTTCAAGCCGCTGGGACTTTCACTTCAGGGCATCCACGAGATCCGCAGGGACGAACTCGACTCCATCATCGAAGAGTTCAAAGAAGTCTTCGATGGTAAGCTGGGGAAATTTGTGGGGAGGCCAATCTCCTTTAATCTGGACAAGGGAATCACCCCAATCAGGCTCAAGCCCCGCCGAGTTCCATTTGCCCTGCGGCCTAAAGTAGATGAGCAGCTGGATAAGCTGATCGCCCAGGGCGTCCTGGAACCGATCGATCATGCCTCATGGGAGACCCCCATTGTGACCCCACTGAAGCATGATGGGTCCGTGCGCATCTGTGCTGACTACCGTTGTACCATCAACAAGGCGTTGGCACAGAGCGCATACCCAGTCCCAGTGGTGCAACATCTGCTGCATTCCCTGGGATCTGGATCAATTTTCGCGAAACTGGACCTGGCCCAGGCTTACCAGCAACTGCCAGTGGATGACAAAACGGCGGAGGCTCAAACAATTGTCACGCACAGAGGGGCATTTAAATGCAACCGCCTCCAATTTGGAGTCAGCGCTGCCCCTGGCATCTTCCAATCCATGATGGAACGCCTTCTCCAAGGCGTTCCAGGGGTGGTGCCTTACTTCGATGATGTGCTCATCTCCGGTGACTCAAGAACCCAACTCCTTGAAAGGCTCAGGCTTGTCCTGCAGCGGTTCAAGGCCAAGGGTTTGAGGGTCAGGCGGGACAAGTGCATCATAGGAGTACAGGAAGTCGAGTTCCTGGGCTTCCTCATTGATAGCACAGGCATCCACCCCACCAAATCAAAAGTGGAAGCAATCCATGAAGCTCCAAGCCCAAAAAACAAAACGGAGCTTCAGGCTTTCCTTGGGTTGCTCAACTTTTACGCCATTTTTTTAAAACAGAAAGCCACAGTTGCTGAGCCACTCCACCGCCTGCTGGGAAAATCGGCTTCCTGGAAGTGGGGCCAGGAAGAGGAAGCGGCATTCCGGGCCATCAAAGGACTATTGACGTCCAAAAGCGTACTCATTCAGTACAGCGAGACGCTTCCCATCAGACTGACCTGCGACGCGTCGCCTTACGGGGTGGGGGCAGTCCTCAGCCACGAACTGCCCAATGGCTCGGAAGCCCCAATCGCGTACTTCTCAAAGACCATGTCCGGCGCAGAACGGAACTATAGCCAGCTGGACAAAGAAGCCCTGGCCATCGTGGCTGGAGTGAAGCGCTTCCACGAATACCTCTACGGAAGAAGCTTCACCATAGTCACAGACCACAAGCCTCTCCTGGGACTCCTCGCAGGCGACCAACCAACCCCGACCTTCATGTCCCCGAGAATGACGAGATGGGCAATCTTCCTAGCGGGCTACTCCTATAGGCTCGTGCACCAGCCAGGCACAGCCATAGGAAACGCCGACGCCCTCAGCAGATGCCCGTCGAAGAAGCCGGTCGAAGACCCAGCCCCCACACTCCACCTACTGCACATTGATGACGACGCCAGCTGCCCGGTGTCATCCGCAGATGTGGCCGTCCACACCCAAAAGGACCCCACACTCCGCACAGTGAAATCCTGGATCCTCAGAGGGTGGCCGTCGGGAAAGCCAGAGGAAAGATTCAGCCCGTTCGCCAGGAAACAGGAGGAGCTGTCCACCATGAAGGGCTGTCTGCTATGGGGAGACAGGGTGCTGATTCCAAGCACTCTGCAACGGCGAACGTTGGAGACCTTGCACAAGGGGCACCCGGGCATCGTCCGCATGAAGGCACTGGCACGGAGTTATGTCTGGTGGCCCTCCATGGACAAAGACATTGAACAATGGGTCTCCAGATGTGACCCGTGCCAAGAAGTTCGCCCAGCGCCGCCGCAATCCGAGGTCGCGAAGTGGGAGACCCCCGGCAACCCCTGGTCGAGGGTCCACATTGACTTCGCGGGTCCGATGCAGGGGCGACACCTCCTCATCGTGGTAGATGCCTTCTCCAAATGGCTCGAGGTGGTGCCCATGGCATCTACCACAACGGACGCGACGATCCGAGCCCTGCGCCGTCTCTTCGCCACTCATGGTCTACCGGATGTGCTGGTCTCAGACAACGGCCCCCAGCTCACATCCTTGGCCATGGAATCCTTCCTGGCGGGACTGGGCATCCGCCACGCCCTGTCCGCCCCTTACAGGCCGGCCGGAAACGGACAAGCGGAACGCATGGTCCGACTGACCAAAGAGGCCCTCACCAAGATGGGCCCGGGGGACTGGCAAGAGCGCATAGACAATTTCCTCCTCACCCAGCACATCACGCCACACGCCACCACCCACAAGAGCCCGGCCGAACTGTTGATGGGCAGAAGGTTGAGGTCACCCTTGGACCGGCTGCACCCCCAATACAGCCCGGAAGTGACCGCAACCGCCAGCCGCCCGCTTCGCGCCTTCAGCAACGGAGATTCAATTTTCGCGCTGAACTTCAGCGGCTCTCCTAAGTGGCTGAAGGGGAAGATTGCCAGCACAACCGGCCCCAAATCATACATCGTCGAGTTGGAAGATGGACAGTTCGCGAGACGTCACATCGACCAACTCCGAAAAAGGTGGGGGGGAGCGCATGAAAACCAGCCTGACGAGGGAGGCCTACAACACCCCGATGAGGTAGACCTCCAACACCCCAGCGAGGTAGGCCTACCACACCCAGACCCGGTAGGCCTACAACAACCCGGCGAGGTAGGCCTACCACACCCCGACGAGGTAGGCCTACCACACCCCTGCGAGGCAGAGCAGCACCACCCCGTCAAGGTCGGCCCAGCCCACTACCAGAGGCTGTCACGCCGGCAGCCCAGCGAGGTAGACCGGGGCCAACCGCACGGAGGATGGCAACAACAACCCAGCCAGGTGGGCACCGGGCACAGCAAGGCCAGGGACCACCAACCCAGCCCGCAGGTAGACCGGGACCTGCCCAGAGGAGGAGCAACGCACCCCACCAGTGACAGCAGCCCATGCCAGCCCGGCAGGGGAGACTGCAGTTCAAGGCGAGTAGACCGGGACCCAGCCAAGACGGGCAACCCACGACCCACGGGCGAGGGTGGCACACTACTCACCGACGTGGGGGACCCCCGCCCATCACAAGAGACAGCCAAGAAACGACACCCCGACCAGGATGGCCCCAGGCACCAACCAACGGTAGACCAGGGACTAGGGGGAAGGGGAAGTCGACAACAACCCGGCCAGGGAGACCTGCACCACCCCGGCAGGGGAGACCTCCGCCGCCCCGCGGAGGTAGCACCGCAACAACACCCCGACCAGGTCGACCACCGCCAGCCAGACAAGGTAGACCGACGCCAGCCCAACCGAGGGGACCAACGCCACCCCTGCGAGGTCGGACGGCACAACAACAACAGCGAGAGCCAGCACCACCCGAACCGAGCGGAACCGCCACCCGAGCGGCAGCAAACCGGACCGAGACCGAACCACAGCGCCCGGGAGACCAGGGAAGAGCAAGAAATGGACTTACCGAGACTCAGACGCTCTTCCCGGGTCGGAACCGAGCAGCCGAGGCGAGGCGAGAGATCCACAGGACAGGAGGAAGACCACCAGGACCAGCGATCCAAGGTCTGCGGTCCGGCCGGAGGCGCTGGGGGTGGCCCCGCTCACTCGACAGCCGAACCGAGCCCGGTTCCGGAGAGGGAACCAGGAGACGAAAGAGCCCCGTCCTTCCAGGCCGGAGACGGAGGAGAAGTGAGACTGCGCAGGTCAGCTAGGGTGCCGAGGCGTCCGGCGTACCTGCGCGACTACGTAACGTTTGTGAATGAGATTGACATTTCGGACTAAGGGGGGAGGAGTGTTATGTCCTTATAAGGGCATCCGCCCTGATTGGCTGCCAGCCATCGGGCGGGAGATTTGAATCCCTGTCAAGGGGCGGTGCGTCTGCCGGGAGCGAATATAAGGAGAGCTCCGGCAGCGCGCCAGCAGTCTTGACTCGTTACTTTGTAATGAATAAAAGTTGCTTTATGTATCGAGCTGGTCCAGTCTTCTTTTCCCTGCGCCGGATCTAACAAGAAGTTGTGGGGGCTCCATCACTGGTGACTTTTAAAAAAAGGACTGGAGACATTTGTCTGAAATGGTATTGGATCTCCTGCTTGATCAGGGGGTTGGAACAGAAGACCTCCAAGGATCCTTCCAACTATGTTACTCTGTTACAAACCTGCAGTGATGGAGCACCCACAATTTCTGGTGGGAAGCCATTCCCAAAGCATCAACCTTCACTTGAAGGAGACTTTTTAAATCTTCAGACCAGCAGAAAGTTGCAGCCACCAGTTTCACAGCCTGCAGCACCAGTGGGCTTCCATTTGGGGAGGGAAGGAACCTGCAGCAGCCGCAGCTGAGAGGCTTCAGCCCAGTTGCTTCTCCGCTTCCAGGCCGTGGAGGGAACCGAACAGCCCGACTTGCTCCCGGACTCTCCTCCCACCTGCAGCCCTCAACTCACCTGCCAGCTGCTGCTCCGACCCTGGGAAGAGCACAAAAGCCACTCTGCACACACCACCTTCCTCCCATCAGCCATCCGGAAGAGGACGTTCCTTTGAGCTTCTCCTCTCCTCCCATCCTACCTAGCAATGCAGTATTCGATTGGTTTTAATTCTTTAAAATCAACCTCAGAGCCCGCCTACTGTATTGTCTGCTTTCTAGGCACAGATATTGTCCTCTTGACTTCCATCTCCAGATAGGAACCGGTTGTACCGTCTCTGCCTAAGAGGTCTGCAAGATGTTTTCACTGATTAAAGCTATCAAGTCGTTTTTGACTTCTAGCAACCAACCTTTGCAACTGAGCCAAGTGAAATAGTGAAATGTGATGCTACTTAATCTTATGAAGATTAGCTATGTGCTCAGCCTTAAAAGTTAATGACTTTTTTTTTTTTTACAGAATTACACAATACATTTTCTTGGGGGTGTCTCTCAATGGACATCAAAGCCTCCATACACCCCAAATCTTAATGACTTATTTAAAGTGGCTCCCAAAGTTTTAGGACATCGCAACACCATCAGGTGAGAGTCTCCAGGGCAGCCAGCTTCACTCCTGTTGGCCAGGGCTGCATCCAAGAGCACCCAGCATGTCTTGTTCATTCCTGAAGGAGGAAATTTTATATCTGCTAAGTGCTAAATGCCATGTTCCATAAATTGGCCTGCCCGGAAGTATCCATTAGATCACACAGAGAAAAAACTATGCAGCAGGGCCCAGAAATTGGGGTCTAAGAAAGAGGGTGTGATAATCTATATTTGGTAGAAATGTTTCCAAAAAGGATTTGTAAAAAAACAAAAAGCAAAATAGAATAGCCCATCAAACCACATGGCTAACTGTTCACCAGGCTAACCTTTTTAGAAGGACACTCTATAATGCCATTTTGAATGCAGACTTAATAAGATGTTGGTGGTGATGATAGCAGTATTCCAGTATTTGAGGGGCTGCCACAAAGGGGAGAGGGTCAATTTATTAGCCAAAGCACCAGAAGGCAAGACAAGAAACAATGGACGGAAACTAATCAACGAGAGAAGCAACCTGGAATTGAGGAGAAACTTCCTAACAGTGAGGACAATTAACCAGTGGAACCAATTGCATTCAGAAGTTGTGGGTGCTTCATCCCTGGAGGTTTTTAAGAAGAGATTGGACAGAGGTGAAATCTAAAATTTGTTACTACCGGTTCTGTGGGCGTGGCTTGGTGGTGGGGGAGGTAATGTGACTGGGTGGGCATGGCCATTTTTTTTTTACTTTTAAAACCATTTTTTCTACAATCTCTTCGGCTAAGAGGTTGTAAAAAAATGCTTTCAAAAGGCTCTGACGATCCCAGCTGAGTTCCCTGATCGGCAGAGGCTTTTTTAAAAAGCCTCTGCTGATCAGGGAACTCAGCTGGGATCGTCGGAGCATTTAAAAGAAAAAAAGGGTTTTTTTCTTTTAAATCCCTTTGACGAGCTGCGCAATCATCAGAGGCTTTTTTTTTTCTTTTAAAAGCATTTTTTCGGCCGAAGTTGTAGAAAAAATGCTTTTAAAAGTAAAAAAAAAGCCTCTGATGATTGTGCGACTCAGCTGGGCATGGGGGGTGGGTGGGATTTTTGCTACCAGTTCTCTGAACCACCCACCTCCATCGCTACTGGATCGGGCGATCTGGTCCGAACCAGGAGCATTTCACCCCTGTTGGACAGTCACTTCTCTGAAATGGCTTGAGCAGGAGGTTGGACTAGAAGACCTCCAAGGTCCCTTCCATTTATATTCTATTCTGATGATATTGGCTCTGAGCTCTGTTGTGTGAAGGAATCTGGAATAAAATAACACCAAATTTTATTGATTCCCTTTTCATTCAGAAACTCATGATGGCATATAAAGCACTTCCTGCATAGAATGCTGTAATTTACAGGGTAGTTTTTTTTTGTCTTATTTGTCTCTTGAGAAACCTATATGCGGGTCAAGAACCAACAGTGAGAACTGGACACAGAACCACTGATTGGTTCAAAATTGGGAAAGGAGTCTGGCTATATACTGTTGCCCTGCCTATTAAACTTATATGCAGAGCACATCATGAGAAAGACGGAGCTAGATGAATCAGAAGTTGGAATTAAGATTGCGGGGACAAATGTCAACAACCTCAGATATGCAGATGATACCACTCTAATGGCAGAAAATGAAGAGGAACTAAAAAACATCTTGATGCGGGTGAAGAAGGAGAGTGCAAAAGTTGGCTTGAAACTCAACATTAAGAAAACTAAGATCATGGCATCCAACCCTCTCAATTCCTGGCAAATAGATGGGGAAGAAATGGAGGTAGTGACAGATTTTATTTTCCTGGGTGTTGATTTTTCTTGATGCACCGAAGGCATTTGATAATGTGAAATTTATTTATTTATTTATTTATTTCAACTAGCTGGGCTGGCTTGAGTTAAATTTTAAATTGATTTTAAATTGGGTTGTTTTAATTTACGGCCAAATATTTAATTATTTTAATACTGTTTTTAAATTTTGTATGCTCTGTTTTTACCTTGGCTGTGCACCGCCCTGAGTCCTATTTGGAGAAGGGCGGTATAGAAATTTAATTAATAAATAATAAATAAATAAATAAATAAATGACACTTTATGCTGATGCAACTAAAAGTCATGGATTTTGGGGAGAGATTTATTAAGATGATTAAGATAATATACTATAAACAAACTGCAAAGGTAATGATAAACAGTGATGTCACGAGTGTTTTCAGGATTGCTGCAGCTACTTGATCAGTCACAAACAGTATGGTTTCAATTAAGCCATCTCCTGTTTGCAATTACCTGCAAGCCTTCCCCGCCCTAGTTAATTGCAGGTTAACTCCCCATATAAGCAAGGACCTTTTCGCTTGCTACTCGGGCCTGAACGCTGTTTAGGCCTAGATGCAGAAGCTCCTGCTGGAAGCTCGATGCAGAGCTCAATGCAACGTTGCAGAAGGGAGGAGAACACAGATAGGGACTCCAGACGCTGTTGCTGAGATACTCCTACGGATGCTTGCCTTTTGCTGTTTTGAAGCATGCAAGCCATCATCAGGACTGCGGCTGCTGGACATTCTTCCTCCCACAAGCTTCAAGCTACGTTTGCTGATTGAAATTGTTTTTTCTTCAGGTGACTTTTTTAGCTGTGAAGTTTATGCTGCCGCCCTTCTACTAGCTCGATGATGTATCGACTCCGAAGCTGCTTATTGTCATGTTAGCTTTTTTTCTTGTGAACTGTTTCGGTATTGTGGAGAGGAATCTAGGGAGATAGCCTGGCTTCACATAACCAAGATAAGACTTTGTTACTAATGTGCTTTTTTAAAGACATAGTGCTTTTAAAATGTTTTAAAGTAAATTATATTTTTACACAAGACGCCTCTGTCAGATTTATTTCAGTCCCAGTGTGTTTGCTCGTGACCTGGTTCACGGTCCGGGGTACCCCTCAACCCCACTTCATAACAAATGACATGACAGAAAATATTAGAATAATGAAGGGCACAAGGCAGGGATGTCCTCTGACCCCATTATTATTCGTGTTGATGTTAGAAGTATTAAACAGAAACATTAGACAGGACAAGGATATAAGAGGTATGGAAATAAAAAAGGAAGACTATAAATTACAAGACTTGGTTTTTATTTTAGAAGATCCGCAAGAAACAGGGCTAAAACTGTTAAAAGAAAATAGAAGAGTATGGTGAAGTGGCAGGGCTGAAAATAAATAAAGACAAGACTAAGATTTTAGTGAAGAATGTTTCAGAAAAACAAAAGAAAGAGCTAATGAAGAGATTAGATATTTAGATCACAAAAAAGGAAAATATTTAGGAATTCAATTTACAGCGAGATATGTAACGATTAAGATAATTACTATAAATTGATACAGCAAATTGATACAGATTTTGAAAATTGGAAAGGCTTGCAATTGTCATTAATAGGAAGAATAGCTACAATTAGGATGAATGTATTGCCGAGGTTATTATATTTATTTCAAACAATTTCAATAAGATTGGAAAAAAATATTTTGGAGACCTTAATAAAATATACTTGGCAGGGGGAAAATAAATTAATTTTAAAATGCTACAGGATGCAAGAAGTAGAGGAGGTTTTGGATTACCAAATTGGGAATTATATTATCAGGCAGCAGTGTTAACATGGATGAAAGAATGGATTGTATTGAGAAATACAAAATTATTGCCACTGGAGGGAAAAGGGATGGCATGCCTTTTTATGGTATGGGAAGAATAAGATACATGGTTACTTTCACAGACATTATATAAGAAATGCCTTATTGTTAGTATGGGAGAAATTTAGAGAACAACAATATTTAAAGATACCAGTCTGGCTTTCGATGATGGAAGTACTAATACACCCAAATATTGTTAACATAGAAAATATTTTCAGATATAAAGATATTTTGACTGAAATGGGGGAATTCAAAAATAAGCAAGAATTAGAAAAACAGGAGATAGACATGGCTTAGTATGCACAACTGCAAATACAATCTAGGTATGAAAAGGATGCTAAATTATATGGCTTTTATATGGAGTTGACAGAGTTAGATAAGATACTAACAGGAACAGAAGAGAGGATAATAAAGAAAAACCTATATAGCTATTTACTGAGTATTAAATCAGGAGAACAAGTGAAGGAAACAATGATAGCCACAGTTATACAATAGAACTAGCAAAATGGCAGCAATTATGGGATAGAAATTAAAAATTAACAATGTCAACTGTGTATAAAGAGAATTTGTATAAGATGTTTTACAGATGGCATTTGCCACCGACAAGATTGGTGAAGATGTTTAAAGATAAATCAGCTAAATGTTGGAAATGTCATCAGACACCTGGCTCATATATGGTGGATATATGTAGAAGTTAAAAAATATTGAATAAAAATATGCACATGATTGGAAAAGATCATACAACAACATATTGACTTGAAACCTGACATATTTCTGTTGGGGATCTTACCAGAAATCTATAGTAAAGAAAATGTATATTTGATTATTCATGTAGTAACTGCAGCTAGAATTGTATTTGTACAAAACTGGAAAAGTGAAGAGATTCCTACAGAGGAGAATATGTTAAGGAAAATATTAGATTGTGCAGAAATGAATAGATTTAACACTGGCAATTAAAGAGAAAGAACAAACTGGTTATTATGCGATATGGGAAACATTTTATTGATGGTTAGAGGATAAATATTTTAATAAAAATTAGAAATAAAAGTAGATGAGTAAAATATAGAAAACAGTTAATAGAGTTAAGCAAACTAAGAGGAGGATGTAAAGTATCAGATATTTAATGTATTGAAATTAAGCCAAGAATAGATTAAATAATGAATATGATTGTAAATTTTAACTTACTACACAAACATTTGAACCAAGACGACACACAATGGAAGATGGATTATTTGTACTTTTAAAAAAAGCTATTTGTGTAATTCTATAAAATCCTTCATGAACTTTTACAGCTGGGCACATAGCTAATCTTTGTAAGCCAAGCAGCATCACATTTCACTAGGCTAAGTTGCAAAGGTCGGTTGTTAGAAGTCAAAAACGACTTGATAGCATTTAATCAGTGGAAACATGTTGCAAACGCCTTAGGTAGAGACTTGAGAAGCATGTTTTTCTGCCTCCTAGCTGGAGATGGTGGTCAAACAGGCAACACCTTACTGTTGCGGGTAATATCTGTGGTTGAGCTTAAAGGAGTTAAAACCATAGAGTACTTTATTGCTAGAAATGTTGGAAGGCGAGGAAAGTGTAGAAGGAAGTCGAGTTTCCTTTTGAAAAAGCATCTTTGGGACAGCTGAACTTCCTCTTCCGGATGGCTGATGGGAGGAAGTTGGTGTGCAGAGCGGCTTTTGTGCTGTTTCCATGGTGGAAGCAGCAGCTGGCAGGTGAGTGGAGGGCAGCAGGTGGGAGGAGAGTCCGGGAGCAACTTGGGCTGGAAGCGGAGAAGCAACTGGGCTGAAGCCTCTCAGCTGCGGCTGCTGCAGGTTCCTTCCCTCCCCAAATGGAAGCCCACTGGTGCTGCAGGCTGGGAAACTGGGGGCTGCAATTTCTGCTGGTGGGAAGCTTGAAAAAGCCTCCTTCCAATGCAGGTTGAGCCTTTGGGGCTGGTTTCCCTCCAGAGGTTGTGGCTGCTCCGTCCCTGGAGGGTTTGTAACAGGGCTGGAAGGGACCTTGCAGGTCTTCTATTCCGACGCCCTGCTCAGCCCTCTGATCAAGCAGGAGACCCAATATCATTTCAGACAAATGGCTGTCCTGTCTCTGTTTAAAAGCCTCCAGTGATGGATCCCCTACAACGTCTGAAGGCAAATCCTTCCCCTGGTTAACTGTTCTCAGCGTCAGAAGTTTCTCCTTAGTTCTAGGTTGCTTCTCTCCTTGCTTAGTTTCCATCCAGTTTCTAGTCCTGCCTTCAGGGGCTTTGGAGAATAGGTTGACCCCTCCCGCTTTGTGGCAACTCCTCAAGTATTGGAAGACTATCATATCTCCCCTAGTCCTTCCTTTCACTAGACTAGACATTCCCAATTCCTGCAACCCTTCTTTATATTTTAGCCTCCACCCTGGTAATCCTCTTTGTTGCTCTTTTCTGCATTCTTTCCAGAGTCCCGACATGTTTCTTATGATATGGTGACCAAATGTATGCAATTTTCTAAGTGTGTTCATACTCTTTATAAAGATTGATTCTATCTCCCTGTTAATGCAGCCTAGTATTAGCTTTTTTTTGTATTGTATTGGCTCCCTCCCCCACCCCAGGTATATACTGCTGGCTCATAACTAAATTATTGTCCACTAGGACACTTGAGCCAGGTTGTACCTATTCTGTACCAGTATATTTGGTTTTCTTGCATAAGTATAAAACCTTTTTTTTCCCTCCATTGAATTTCATTTTGTTCGGTAGGGCCCAGTGTTCAAATCTATCGAGATTCTCTATCTTGAGCCTATCTTCTAAGGTATTGGCTATTCCTGCTAACTTGTTGTCATTTGCAAATTTGATGCATTCCTGTTCGATTCCCTCATCTAAGGCATTTACAAGGATATTAAAGAGTACTAAAACAGGACCTTGGGAAACCCACTGCTTCCTTCCCTCCATATAGATGTAATCCCATTAAGGAATACACTTTGAGGGTGATTTGTCAGCCAGTTATGAATCCATCTGTGTGGATGGATGTACCTATCCCACATTTTTCCAATTTACCAAGAAATAGGTTATAGTCTACTTTGTCAATTGCCTTACTGAAATCCAATTATACTATGTATTTGATTGGTCCACTAATTTAGTCACTTTGTGTAAGAATGAAATAACATTTGTTTGGAATGATCTGTTATTGACAAACCCATGTTAACTTTGGTTATAAATTTATTATATATTTGCTTGCTTCTAGGTGTTTGCAGATCTGGTTTCATTATCTTTTCCAGGATCTTCCCAGGTAGTGATGTCAGACCAATTGGTCTGTAGTTTTGTGGATCTATTTTTCTCCCCTTTTTTGAAGATGGGAACTGCCGTATTTTTTGGAGTATAAGACATACCTTCCCCCCTCCTCTAAAATGGGGTGAAAATTTAGGTGTGTCTTATAGACCGAATGTAGCCCCTCCCATCCACTGACCCCCACCCTTTGGCCTCTGCCTCCCAGCAATTTGCCTCCTTGCAGCAAGCAGCAAGAAGAAACAGCCCATTTCAGCTTCAGCACAGCCTAATTAGCACAAGTTGATTGTTGGATTGGCCTCCAGACTCTCAGATGTTTTGTGCGGGCCTCTGCTGCTTGCTGCCAGGAGGTAAATTGCTGGGAGCAGATTTTTTTTTCTTGTGCTAATCAAGCTATGCTGAAAACGAAAATGAAAGTAAAGCAGCTTGTTTGCTGTTTGCTGCAAGGAGGCAAAATTGCTGGGAGTCAGAGGCAGATTTCTTTTTCTTGTTTTCCTCACCAAAAAAGGTAGGTGCATCTTATATTCCTGAGCATTTTATACTCTGAAAAATACGGTACATCAGCTCTTTTCCAGTCCACTGGTAGTTCCTTGATGCATGAAGATCTTTGAAAGATATGGTTCAATGGTTCTTAGATCATGTCTGCCAGCTTCTTCAGAACACTGGGATGTAATCAATCTGATACTGGTGGTTAAAACTCATCTAGAATGGACAGGTGTTTTCCCATCATTTTCCTGCCTGTTTTAATTTGTATTTCTAGTCTGCCTTTTACAGTTCTGTTTTTGGTAGATTTGCCTGTTTCTTCTTTTTGCCTGTGGATAGATGCCACCAGAGGACTCCCAAGTGAGAAACCCTATGAAATTCCTAATTGTAGGAAACATTCTTATGATAATTGCAGCCTGATGAAACACCAGAGAACTCCCACAGGAGAGAAACCCTTTGAATGTCCTACACCAGAAAAGCTTTAGTGATAATTCCAATCTGCTGACACACCAAAGGACTCACACAGGAGAGAAACCCTTTGAATGTCCTGACTGTGGGAAAAGTTACAGTCAGAATTCCCACCTAGTGAAACACCAGAGGACTCGCACAGGAGAGAAACCCTATGAAAGTCCTATATGTAGGAAACATTTTTATGATAATTACAGCCTGGTGAAACACCAGAGGACTCACACAGGAAGATTGTGTGAAAAGTTTTAGTCAGAGTTCCAGCTTTGCTGGCTACCATAAGAGTTCATTGCAAAGAAAGTGACGTCTTTTTTTCTCTTGGAGATGTCTGATGCATAGAACCAAAGTCCCAAAAGGCAAGAAAACCTACAGGTTAGAGACTGTGAAATACTCAGTTGCAGTCCGCCTAAAGTGTGAAGCCATCTGTGCATCTTTGGCCAGTCCTATCAGGCCTAGGCCTAAGCAAGAAAGGGGGAAACCACTTGACTGACTTGAAGGCACCAAACCCAAATATCTAGTGTAAGGCTCAAGGATTCTGGATAGAAAGCCACTGATTTATATAAATCAATGTTATCTTATGCATAAAGCTTCCATGAGCTATGGAATATTGAGAGGCAAAAAGTATATCCTGGTAGGTAGGTAGGTAGGCTGTCTGGGGGACATTTACCTTGTAAATTACAGCACGCTGCGCAGGAAGTGCTTTATATGCCATCTTGAGTTCCTGAATGAAAATGGCATTTCTCAGTGGTGAAATCTAATTTTTTTTTACTACTGGTTCTGTGGGCATGGCTTGGTGGGTGTGACAGGGGAAGGATACTGCAAAATCTCCAATCCCACCACACTCGGGGGCCAACCAGAAGTGATATTTGCCGGTTCTCTGAACTACTCAAAATTTCCGCTACCGGTTCTCCAGAACCTGTCAGAACCTACTGGATTTCACCTCTGTATTGCAGGATGCCTTTCTAAGAAGATTAGCCTGGTGATCAATTAGCCATGTGGTTTGATGGGCTATTCTATTTTTGTCCTTTTTTTTTTTTACAATTTTTTTGGGGGGAAACATTTCTTCTACCATCAGTCCCTTTTTCTTAGGCTCCATCTTCTAGGCCCTGCTGCATATGTTTCTCTTGTTGGATTATATTCTATTACTTGTGTTTTCATTATATTGAAATCCAGTGAGATGTGGTCACTCGCCACAGGTTCCGACAACTTCAACTCTTTCTATCGCTTCTCTATTAGTAAGAATTAAGTCGAGTATAGTTTTTCCTCTAGTTCCCTCCGCTACCTTTTGGATGACAAAGTTGTCAGCTAAGTTGGTTAGGAATCCATTCAGTCACCTACTTGCTGTAGAGTTTGTCTCCCAGTTGATATCAGGGTAGTTAAAGTCTCCCATTACATCTTTATGTTGTTTTTTTCCTTCCATGTCTTGCCAATAAGTATGGTATTTCCTGTCCCATCCGTGTATTAACCAGTTTTAATTGTGCTTAATCCGTCTTTGGTTGCACAGGTAGTCCTCACTTACCACTTCTTCCCTGAGCCTTCAAAGTTACTATGGCACAATAGAAGCAGACGTGTACCTGGTCCACAAAATTTGTAATAATCCTAGTAGTTGTTCAGTGACCACACTTCAGCAGTGAGTGTGGTTTTGAAGGTTTAGGAAAAGAAGTCACAGCAATTCGGATTCTACCAATAGTTGCACATTTATGATGGCTGCAGCATCCCATACTTATGATCCCAATTTGTGGCCTTCCCAGATAGCTTCTGACCAGCAAAATCAGTGGATATACTGGCAGGAAATTGCAAGTCACGGTCATATAAAATCGCCTTTAACAATCCACAGTAATTTGCTTAACAACTATAAAAGGTATAGTTGTTCCTCTTATAGTTAACAACTATAAGAGGAACATATATAAGTTGGCACTGTCGTGTGACAACATGCTTAATGATTGAGCTGCTTGTAGTTCTTGTGGACAGCGTTTTCTGCTCTTATTTGCAGTTGAAGGACTTCCATGAGCAAAAGTGGTGCTTCAAAGCTTGCAGAGGCTTTCAGCATTAATTCATCAGTTAAAGCTCCCACATCTCTAAATTTAGCTCAGAAGGTTTGACTGAAACCATTTTGAGACATTTTGTCAGGCTTGAAAGACATAGATTTTCTCCATATATACATGTGTAGTTGGGTCTATCTGTATTTCTCTGTATGTATATATCTGCAATTACATAACCTATCCCCAGCACTTCAAGATATATTTGATGATAACGCTTTGCATTGCTAAAAATTCATGATTTACCCAACTAAATAACTGAATTTGAATGGATATTTGAACACGGATTTCAGTAGTACTCCGTGTCTCATATGAATCATCAATAATGTAAATGATTATTCTAATACTGGGACATGTTTGTTTTTTCATGTAATATATACTTTTTTCTTTTTTCACATCTCTAACCATTTTATAAACAATTAAAGTTACACTTTTCTTTGATTCTTACAGACAAACATGATGGCAGTAAGAGCACTCTGGACAACTGTAAATAACAAGCAACCTTGAAAAGGGAAGAAAATCAAGCCAGAAATCAAAATATTTTCTATTTCCTTCAGAAAACCTCACAATTCTGCTTCTCCTCCAGCAGCTGTTAGACAAAAGAAAGAAAATCAAGAAAGAATAAGCAGATTATGCAAAACTCAAGGATGCATTACATTAAAATTGAAGGGAGATTACTATTCATTCAGCAAAAGAAGGAAATATCTGGAAGTCAGTGGGGAGGAAACTGTAAAGTCATGTAGAATAGACAGTAGTGCAGGCATCTGCCTGTGAGGAAAAAACGGCTTGAATGAAAGCACCACTAAAAAACATTGAAATTGTATTTACAAGTTGACAGTCTGATTACCAGTCTACCAAATAAATTTCTTCATTAAAAGTATATAACAGTATTGACCAGCAAAAAAAAGAAAGAAAGAAAGCATCACTAAAAACAACATTGTCCATATTTTTGACCTCCTCAAGAATACCAGCTGTGGAAAAGTTCCATAGATTTACCTATTGTGAGAAAAGCACAGATTGCAAATAACAGCTGATTATGCAACAAGGAGCCAGAAAGGAGAAAAGCCAAAAAAATTACCTGAATGTGACAAAAACTATGGTCAGAACAGCTCCATTGTGGTTCATGGAAGCACCCACACAGAATAGGGAAGCCACAAAAGTGCTCCCAATGCGGTAAATGCTTTAGTGAGCATGGCAACATGGTGCTACATCAGATACTCACAGGAGGGACAAAACGTATGACTGCAGATTGTATGAAAGTTTCATTAGAGATTCCCAGATCATGAGACACTAAAGGACTTATACACAGGAAAAAAAACCATTTGAACATCCTTTCTGTGGGAAACGTTTTGTTTTCCGTTTCGAGAATTCCAGACTCACACAAAAGTGAAACCCTTTGAATGTCCTGACTGAAAAAGTTTCAGTCACAATTTCAGTCTGATGCATCAGTAGATTGACTCCACGGAAAAACTGTATGAGTGTCTAGATTGTGGGAAAAGCTTTATTAGAAATATCCATCTCGGACAACAGAGAACGCCACAGGAAAAAAAAACATTTCAATGACCTTTCTGTGGGAAAAGTTTCAGTTAGAAATCTAGCCTCAAGATACACCAGAGGACTCACTTAGGAGAAAAATGCTTTGAATGTCCTGATTGTGGGAAAACTTTCACTTGTAATTTGAACCTTGGTGATACACCAGAGGAAACCCAAAGGAGAGAAACCCTTTCAATGTTCTGATTGTGGGAAAGGGTTCATTAGAAATTTCCATCTCATGAGACACCAGAGAACTCACATAGGAGAGAAATGCTTTGAATGTCCTGATTGTTGGAAAATTTTCAGTTATAATTCCAACTTGGTGATAGACCAGAGGAATCATAAAGGAGAAAACCCATTTCAATGTTCTGACTGTGGGAAAAGTTTCAGTCATAATTCCTGCCTCGTAATACATCAGAGGATTCACTCCATGGAGAAACCTTATGAGTGTCAAGATTGTGGGAAAGGTTTCATTAGAAATTCCCACCTCCTGAGACACAAGACCACTCACACAGGAGAGAAATCCTTTGAATGTCCTATCTGTGGGAAAAACTTTAGTGATAATTCCAGCCTGCTGAAACACAAGAGGACTCATCCAGGAGATAAACCCTTTGAATGTCCTGATTGTGGGAAACATTACAGTCATAATTCTCACTTGGTGATACACCAGAGGACTCACACAGGAGAGAAACCCTTTGAATGTCCTATCTGTGGCAAAGGTTTTGGTCGCAATTACACGCTGATGTTACACCAGAGAACTCACACAGGAGAGAAACCCTTTGAATGTCCTATCTGTAGGAAAGGTTTTTGTGATAATTCCAATCTGCTGACACACCAGAGGACTCACACAGGAGAGAAACCCTTTGAATGTCCTGACTGTGGGAAACGTTACAGTCAGAATTCCCACTTGGTAAAACACCAGAGGACGCACACAGGAGAGAAACCCTTTGAATGCCCTATCTGTGGGAAAAGCTTTAGTGATAATTCCAGCCTTCTGACACACCAGAGGACTCACACAGGAGAGAAACCCTTTCAATGTTCTGATTGTGGGAAAAGTTTTAGTCAGAGTTCCAGCCTGGTGAAACACCAGAGGACTCACACAGGAGAGAAACCCTTTGAATGTCCTGACTGTGGGAAATGTTACAGTCATAATTCCCACCTAGTGAGACACCAGAGGACTCACACAGGAGAGGAACCATTTGAATGTCAAATCTGTAGGAAAGGTTTTTGTGACAATTCCAGCCTGGTTAAACACCAGAGGATTCACACAGGAGAGAAACCTTTTGAATGTCCTATCTGTGAAAAAGGTTTTAGTCGCAATTACACACTGATGTTACACCAGAGGACTCACACAGGAGAGAAACCCTTTGAATGTCCTGAGTGTTGGAAACGTTTTTGTGATAATTCCAGTCTGGTGAGACACCAGAGGACTCATAATGGAGATAAACCTTTTGAATGTCCTGATTGTGGGAAAAGTTTTAGTCAGAGTTCCAGCCTGGTGAAACACCAGAGAACTCACACAGGAGAGAAACCCTTTGAATGTCCTATCTGTGAAAAAGGTTTTAGTCGCTATTACACACTGGTGTTACACCAGAGGACTCACACAGGAGAGAAACCCTTTGAATGCCCTGACTGTTGGAAACGTTACAGTCAGAATTCCCACCTGGTGATACACCAGAGGACTCACACAGGAGAGAAACCCTATGAATGTCCTGACTGTTGGAAACGTTTTTGTGATAATTCCAGCCTGGTGAGACACCAGAGGACACACAATGGAGAGAAACCCTTTGAATGTCCTGATTGTGGGAAAAGTTTTAGTCAGAGTTCTAGCCTGGTGAAACATCAGAGAACTCACACAGGAGAGAAACCCTTTGAATGTCCTATCTGTAGGAAACGTTTTTGTGATAATTCCAGCCTGGTGAAACATCAGAGGACTCACACAGGAGAGAAACCCTTTGAATGTCCTATCTGTGGGAAAAGCTTTAGTGATAATTCCAATCTGGTGACACACCAGAGGACTCACACAGGAGAGAGACCCTTTGAATGTTCTGACTGTGGGAAAAGTTACAGTCAGAATTCCCACCTAGTGATCCACCAGAGGACTCATACAGGAGAGAAACCCTTTGAATGTCCTATCTGTGGGGAAAGCTTTAGTGATAATTCCAGCCTGATGAGACAGCAGTGGACTCACACAGGAGAAAAACTCTTTGAATGTTCTATCTGTATGAAAAGTTTCAGTCAGAGTTCCTACCTAGTGATACACCAGAGGACTCACACCATGAAGAAATCTTTGAAATGATCAGTCTGTGGATATTACTTCAAGGATAAATCATCCCTTATTGCACACAAGGTAATCCATATGAGTAATCCATATGTACATCTCCACCCTGGGCCACCCCAATGATGCCCTTGAAGTGATGTCCCGATGTCTGGAGGCCGTGCGGATCTGGATGGGGAGAAACAGACTCAGGCTCAACCCGTCCAAGACCGAGTGGCTGTGGTTTCCGGCATCCCGATATAGCCAGTTGACGCCATCGCTGGCTATTGGGGGCAAGTCGTTGGCCCCCACGGAGAGGGCTCGCAACTTGGATACACTTGGATACACTCCTGGATACACGACTGTCCATAGAAGAACATCTGATGGCTGTGGCCAGGGGGACTTTTTATCAGGTTCGCCTGATTCACCAGTTTAATCCCTTTCTGGATCGGGACTCCTTATACATGGTCACTCACGCCCTCATCACTTCCCGCCTGCACTACTGTAATACTCTCTACATGGGGCTTCCCTTGAGGAGTACCCGGAGGCTCCAGCTAGTCCAGAATGCGGCCGCGCGGGTGGTTATGGGAGCGACATGGCGCTCCCACGTAACACCCCTCCTGCGCGAGCTGTACTGGCTCCCAGTGGTCTTCCGGGTGCACTTCAAGGTTTTGGTTACCACCTTTACAGCGCTCCATGGCTCAGGACCTGGTTACTTACGAGACCACCTTCTGCCATCGGTAGCCTCTCACCGGCCAGTACGCTCCCACAGAGAGGGGCTTCTCAGGGTGCTGTCAGCCAAACAGTGTCGACTGGCGGCTCCCAGGGGGAGAGCCTTCTCTGTGGGGGCACCTGCCCTTTGGAACGAGCTCCCCCCAGAGATACGAAGGATCCCGGATTTGCGCACTTTCCGCCGTGCCCTCAAGATCTTTTTATTCCAGCAAGCGGGGCTGGCCTAACCCTTTTTAATTGTTTAATTTTAATTCGAATCTGTTCTTAAAAATAGGGGTGTTTTAATTAGTGGGCCAAATCTATTTAATATGTTTTTTAACTGTTTTTAAATTTTATATTATATTTGTTTTATTTATGGCTGTTCACCGCCCTGAGTCCTTCGGGAGTAGGGCGGTATATAAATCTAATAAAAGATAAGGATAAAGATAAAGATAATAGATGAGTTTAGAGAATGCTTGAATTTCATTTGTGAGCTCCTATTGAAAGTTTAGGTGAGAAATTGATTGTTTGAATTTTGGCCTGATTCATTTTGCTCAAACATTTCTCAGGATTAAATTCATAGGTGGAGAGAAAAGGAAAATGGAAAATGGTTAACTAGTTTCTGGTTATCAGCAGAAGCTTCTGTATATTTCCTTTTCCAGAAGTAGTTGAATTCCTCAAAAAGGAATTTTGGGTGGAGCTTTTGTATGTTGATTATAGAACTCCCACATGCGGAGTTTCAGTCCTCTACCTTGGTTTCGGCCAAATTTTGAGCCCCAGAATTCCAAAGCCAGCATAAAAGTAGTCCTCAAGATATAACTATTAGGTAAAGGTAAAAGTTCCCCTCACACATATCTGCTAGTCTTTCCGGACTCTAGAGGGCGGTGCTCATCTCCGTTTCAAAGCCAAAGAGCCAGCGCTGTCCGAAGATGTCTCTGTGGTCATGTGGCCGGCATGACTAAATGCCAAAGGTGCATGGAACGCTGTTATCTTCCTACCAAAGGTGGTCCCTATTTTTTCTACTTTCATTTTTTACATGCCTTTGAACTGCTAGGTTGGCAGAAGCTGGGACAAGTAACAAGAGCTCACCCCGTTATGCGGCACTAGGGATTCAAACCGCTGAACTGCCGATCTTTCAATCGACAAGCTCAGCCTCTGAGCCACTGAGCCACTGCGTCGCTGTTATTTTTATTTATTTATTTATTTTTATTTGATTTATATAATTATTATGGGCGTTGAATTACCGTTGCATGTTGCAACGGCTGTTAAGTGAAATTGCCATTAATCAAATATGCGAGTCGCTAAACAGAACACTATCTACTCAGAGCTGGGGAAAACTCTTGGAGATCTAGCGCATGGCCAGGCTTGCCTGCTGTAGGCATTTCTAGGCCCCCCTACCCTCCAAGACATCCTTGTGCTCTGTATCCTAACCTTTGTGTCCCCTTGGCCCTTCACTGCCCTCCACGGTCCCCTTGACACCTGACTCCCACCCCACCCGACCTCTCACCCTCCTCCTCCTTACCTTTTGAAGATCTCTGAACCTCATGTTGGGGAGGGAGGGAAGGACATGCATCCTTGGGCCTCATGATTTTGTCCTGGAAGCAGCCACCATTTTCAGTGGGCCCTGGATTCATCCCTGCTGTGAACTGTGGTAATGGTGCAACATGTGTTTGACCTAGGCTTACTGAGTCATTACAAGACACAATTAGTCACAAATAAACCTTTTTTTTTTAATCAAGTTTTCTTTATTTTTTTCTCCCCCCCCCCCATTCAGCTACATATTTTATGAACAGAGTATTGGCCATGTCATATCTTATACAACTTATTGTATGCAAATACATTTTACTTAATTACAATTTCTGCCAAGATCATCTGTTTCCATATTTTTTAATCATATCTTAATATTTCTATGTTTATTTATATAAACAACATCTTTATACATCTTTTTTTTTTATTTGCCCTCAAATTCTAATTTTTCTATTTTTACTCATATTTATTCTTTTTTACTTTTTTAATAATTCATTCTTTATCCTAATACATTTACACATGTTCGGGGTTGCCTTTCTTCCATTTCATCTTTTTTATTGTACAGCAATCTTCTCGTTCCCTTCCGTCTCCCTCCCTTCTTTTATCCTTCCTACTTTTTTCTTTACTCCTCTCCTACTTTTTCCCTACTTCCCCTTCTCCTCCTCCTCCTCTTTCTCCCGTCTAACCTTCTCTCCTACTCTTATTTCCCCTCCCTTCCTCCCCTCTTCCCTTCCTTCCATCCCTCTACTCCTTTCGTCTCTCTCTATTGTTGTATTCATTTTTAATTTACTATTTTCCACTATGGTGTCCAGGCAACCCCGACTTTTCCTCCATTTATTAAATATATTTCTCAGAATTCGCCTCCTCTTTTTAATTATTAACAATATATTTCAACTTATTCCATTTTTACCTTAAAGCCTTTGCTGAGTTGGCCTTCCAATTCTTAATCTATTTTACCTTTAACAATAACTTTCTTCTTTTTTACTTCTTACTTATATTTCATTTCATTCTTACTTACATCATTTACTAACATTTCCATTTTATTCAGTTTTACATCTCAGTTTTTCATCTTAATTTCAATTAATTCCTTTGTTCGTCTCCCTCTTTAACACACTCTTCTTTACCATCCACTATTATTTCTCTCCAATCTATACTTTTTCAGACAACAAAACATATAACCCATTCTGTCTTTCATATTACATCTACTGTTCTATTTTACATTAAACAGCATCTTCTTTTTTGCTTCTTGCCCACATTTCATTTCATCCTTACTTATATCCTTTTACAATAATCTATATTTTTCTTCTAACTTACTTTTTACATACAGTTTCTATTAATATTCTTCTCTTAAATCAACATACTGATATTTTAATTTCCTTTCTACTATCCCTTTTTTACCCATATTCTTTTTAACCTCTCCACAATTCCATTTCTTGATAATTTTCTCCTTTTCTCCCATTCTCTTATCTTTTTCTTTTTCTTATATATCCCTTTCTGCCTTCTCTAAATTTTACTCTTTTAATTTTCCCTCTCAATATTTTCCCATTTCCTTCCCTTCTCTTCTGTGGATGGTTTGCTTTTAGGTACTGATACAAGGGAGAAATGTATAGAGGGAACTATACTGCTCTTAAATTGCCTGGCAACCTGTGGCTATAAGGTATCTAAAGCAAAAGCCCAAATTGCACAGCAGGAGGTTAAATACTTAAGGTATGGCATCTCTGCAGGACAGTGGAGACTGTTAGCCCCAAGGAGGGAAGCCATATGTCAATTAAAGACCCCTGTTAACAGAAAACAACTAAGAGGAATCTTGGGAATGGCTGGTTTTTGTAGAATTTGGATTCCTAACTTTGGATTAATTGTCAAGCCCCTCTATGAAGCAGTCAAAGGAGGGGACAGGGAAATATTTGAATGGACTGGAGAATGCCAACAAGCATCCACACAAATAAAGAGTGAGCTTATGAGAGCACCAGCACTGGGGCTTCCAGACCCCACTAGACCTTTTACCCTCTTTGTACATGAGTGGGAAGGCATTGCAGCAGGAGTTCTCACCCAGAAACTAGGCTTGTGGCAAAGGCCTGTGGCATATTTTAGTAAGCAAACAGATGGGGTGGCATTGGGCTAGCCTGGATGTCTGTGAGCTGTGGCAGCAACTGCACTGCTAGTTGAGGAAGCTCAAAAGTCAAAGTCCCACATGGGTTCAAGAGATAATGGAAGGGAAAGGAGCATTTTGAATGACTGGGGGCCGCCAAGCCAAGTATCAGACAATCCTGCTTGACTCCCCAGCTATACAATTAGAGGTATGCAATGCCCTCAATCCAGCTACATTCTTGCCCCAGGTGGATACTGAATTGCATCATGATTGCGTACAGGTTGCAGATTCTGTATATGCCAGTAGACCCGATTTTAGTGATCAACCAATCCCAAATACTGACTGTGAATGGTTTACAGATGGTAATAGCTTTATGATAGAAGGTCTAAGTAAAGCAGGATACGCAGTGGTCACACCATGGGAAGTTATAGAAGCCAAACCACTACCAGTACACTTCTGCCCAACTGGCTGAGCTGGTAGCTTTAACTAGACCCTTACAGTTGGCTGTAGGATAAGGTGACCAGATGTCCTGCTTTTGGTGGGACAGTCCCGATTGTTAGCAATTTGCCCCACGTCCCGCAGCATTTTTAAAAAGTCCCGATTTTTCATTCTGCCTCCTGAGTCCTGGCTGCCTCCTGAGTCCCAGCTGATGGCTAGAGGGAAAAAAACAGTTTAAACTCTTGCCGCGGGGCTTCAAAGGGCCGTCCTACAGCTGATCAGTGTTAAAAGAAAACAAATGAGTAGACCGATGCCTGCAAAAATAGAAAAAACAGCCCCTTACAGCTTCCGCATAGGTTAATAAGCACAAGTTGATTAGCTCGGCTTCCCCACTCTCAGCTGATTTGCTCTCAGCTGATTTGCACAGGGCCCTGTTCTGTTGCTAGCTGCAAAGAGTTCCTGGAGCAGATATTTTTTTCCCCACTAGCTATGCTGAAAAAGCAAAAGTGAAAGTAAAGCAGGGTCTTTGCTGCAATGTGACAAAATGAGGCAGAGAGAGATTTCTTTTTCTTTTTCCTCACCAAAAAAGGTAGATGCAAAACTGCTAACAATGGGAAATTTAGGGCAAAAGAGGAGAGTTCAAGATTTTAAAACAAAAAAAGAGTGACATGGTTGTTAAGAATGCTGCACAGGCATAAATGTGAGGATGGTCATAAGTGTGAGAACCAGTCAAAAGTGCGAGGACCTGTCAGAAATGACTTTTTTCAGCCCTCTGAGTAGTCCCTATACACATAGCCATGGCCACCCGGTCACATGACCAGGTAGCCACACCCACCCAGTCACATGACCTCCAAGCCACGCCCACAAAATAAGCCATGCCCACAATGGTGTCCCACTTTACCAATGTTAAAATCTGGTCACCTTACTGTAGGACTAACAATAAATATTTACACAGATAGCAAATATGCCTTTAGAATCTTGCACACTCATGGAGCTCTATGGAAGGAAAGAGGATTATTAAAGGAAAAAGGGTCAATTATTAAGTATGTCCCACAAATTTTAGAATTATTAGAAGCAGTCTGGCAGCCAAAACAAGTAGCAGTCATACATGTCAAGGGGCATTCTAAGGACCTAATGGAGACTTCAGTGCAAGCAAATTTACAGAATTTATACACGGCATTTAGGAGATATAAAATTTCCTCCTTCAGCAATGAAGATTGGTTGTTGATGCTCTTGGATGCAGCCCTGGCCAGCAGGAGTGAAGCTGTCTCCCCTGCAGTGTCTGGCCTGATGATTCTGCCATGTCCTAAAATCCTGGGAGCCACAGGAAATCAGTCTTAAAGTTTTGGGATGTAGAGAGATTTTGATCTCCACTGAGAGTCACCCCTAAGAAAGCTGATTGTGTAATTCTATAAACCTTCATGAACTTTTACGGCTAAACACATAGCTAATCTTTGTAAACTAAGCAGCATCACATTTCACTAGGCTCAGAAGTCAAAAACATAGCATTTAATTAGTGGAAACATGTTGCAAAGGCCTTAGATAGAGGCTGGAGAAACATGTTTTTCTGCCTCCTGGTAGGAGATGGTGGTCAAACAGGCAACACCTGTGCCTAGAAAGCAGATATCATCCATGGTTGAGTTTAAAGGAGTTAAAACCATAGAGTACTTTATTGCTAGAAAGGTTGGAAGGCGAGGGAAGAGTAGAAGGCAGTCGAGTTTCCTTTTGAAAAAGCACCCTTGGGACAGCCGAACTTCCTCTTCCGGATGGCTGATGGGAGGAAGTTGGTGTGCAGAGCGGCTTTTGTGCTGTTTCCATGGTGGAAGCAGCAGCTGGCAGGTGAGTGGAGGGCAGCAGGTGGGAGGAGAGTCCGGGAGCAACTTGGGCTGGAAGCGGAGAAGCAACTGGGCTGAAGCCTCTCAGCTGCGGCTGCTGCAGGTTCCTTCCCTCCCCAAATGGAAGCCCACTGGTGCTGCAGGCTGGGAAACTGGGGGCTGCAATTTCTGCTGGTGGGAAGATTGAAAAAGCCTCCTTCAAATGCAGGCTGAGCCTTTGGGGCTGGTTTCCCTCCAGAGGTTGTGGCTGCTCCCATCACTGGAGGGTTTGTAACAGGGCTGGAAGGGACCTTGCAGGTCTTCTATTCCAACCTCCTGATCAAGCAGGAGACCCAGTATAATTTCAGACAAATGGCTGTCCTGTCTCTGTTTAAAAGCCTCCAGTGATGGGCCTCCCACAACTTCTGAAGGCAAATCCTTCCCCTGGTTAACTGTTCTCAGCGTCAGAAGTTTCTCCTTAGTTCTAGGTTGCTTCTCTCCTTGCTTAGTTTCCATCCAGTTTCTAGTCCTGCCTTCAGGGGCTTTGGAGAATAGGTTGGCCCCTTCCCCTTTGTGGCAACTCCTCAAGTATTGGAAGACTATCATATCTCCCCTAGTCCTTCCTTTCACTAGACTAGACATACCCAGTTCCTGCAACCCTTCTTTATATCCTCTTTGCTGCTCTTTTTCTGCGTTCTTTCCAGAGTTTCAACATGTTTTTAATGATATGGTGACCAAACTGTATGCAATTTTCTAAGTGTGGTCGTACTCTTTATAAAGTGGTACTAGTACTTCACAGATTCTTGATTCTCTCTCTCTGTTAATGCAGCCTAGTATTGTATTGGGGTTTTTTCCCCCTTGCAATACACTGCTGGCTCATATCTAAATGATTGTCCACTACAACTTCAAGGTCCCTCTCATAATTACTGCTTGAGCCAAGTTCTATCTATTCTGTACCAGTATATTTGGTTTTTCTTGCATAAGTGTAAAACCTTATATTTTTCCTCCATCGAACTTCATTTTGTTAAGTAGGGCCCAGTGTTAAAATCTATTGAAATTTCTTTATCTTGAGCCTATCTTCTGAGGTATTGGCTATTCCTGCTACCTTGGTGTCATTTGTAAATTTGATGCGTTCCCGTTCGATTCCCTCATCTAAGGCATTTATGAAGATATTAAAGAGTACTAAAACAGGACCTTGGGGTACCCACTGCTTACTTCCCTCCATATAGATATAGTCCCATTAAGGAATACACTTTGAGGGTGGTTTGTCAGCCAGTTACGAATCCATCTGTGTGGATGGATGTACCTGTCCCACATTTTTCTAATTTACCAAGAAGTAATTATGGTCTACTTTGTCAACTGCATTACTGAAATCCAATTATACTATATATTTGATTGGTCCACTAATCTAGTCACTTTGTGTAAAAATGAAATAACATTTGTTTGGAATGATCTGTTTTTGACAAACCCATGTTGACTTCTGGTTATATATTTGCTTGCTTCTAGGTGTTAGCAGATCTCTTGTTTCATTATCTTTTCCAGGATCTTCCCAGGTAGTGATGTCAGGCTAATTGGCCTGTAGTTTTATGATCCATTTTCTCCCTTTTTTGGAAGATGGGAACTACAGTATTTTTTGGAGTATAAG
Source organism: Pantherophis guttatus (assembly GCF_059756535.1). NCBI lineage: Eukaryota > Metazoa > Chordata > Lepidosauria > Squamata > Colubridae > Pantherophis > Pantherophis guttatus. Next base: position 264,895,719 of record NC_142064.1, read on the forward strand.
ACGCACCTTTTCCCCCCCTAATTACATCAGCTCTTTTCCAGTCCACCGGTAGTTCCTTGGTGTGTGAAGATCTTTGAAATCTATGGTTCAATGGTTCTTAGATCACGTCTGCCAGCTCCTTCAGAATTCGGGGATGTAATCAATGTAGTCCTGGTGGTTAGAACTCGTCCAGAATGGACAGATGTTTTCCTATCATTTTCTTGCCTGTTTTAATTTGTATTCCTAGTCTGCCTTTTACAGTTCTGTTTTTGGTAGATTTGGCTATTTTTTCTTTTTGCCTGAAGATAGATGCAAATAATGAATTAAGTAGCTCTGCTGTGTCTCTACTGCTGGTCACTTCTTCTTTGCCATCGTTTCCCATTAGTGGACTGACTGTTTCCTTGACTTTTTTCTTGTTTTATACATGTTTTAAAATTATTTTTGACATTTGTTGCAGGTGTTAGTTCATTCTCAGCATGAGCTTCATTTCATCTTTGCAGATTCGGGCTATATGCTGGTATTCTGCATAGTTATGTGTCCCTTTTTCCATTTTTTATACTTGTCCTTTTTGTCTTTCAGTTTATCAGAGAGATCTTTATGCAACCATGCCAGTTTCTTCTTGGTTCCCCATCTTTGGTTGCACAGGTAGTCCTCACTTACCACTTCTTCCCCGAGCCTTCAAAGTTACTATGGTACAGTAGAAGCAGACATGCACCTGGTCCACAAAATTTGTGGTAATCCTATCACTTGTTCAGTGACCGCACTTCAGCAGTGAGTGTGTTTTGAAGGTTTAGGAAAAGAAATCACAGCAATTCGGGTTCTGCCAATAGTTTCACATTTATGATGGCTGCAGCATCCTACACTCACGATCGCAATTTGTGGCCTTCCCAGATATCTTCTGACCAGCAAAATCAGTGGATATACTGGCAGGAATTTGCAAGTCACGGTCATATGAAATTGCCTTTAACAACCCACAGTAATTTGCTTAACAACTACAGAGAAACAGATGTAAGTTGGCACTGCCATGTGACATCATGCTTAATGATTAGTGACGCTCAGTTCCAATTGTGGTAGGTTAAGTGAAGACTACTTGAATTGGAATTTCACCAGAGGGGTTGTAGACAGTATTTTCTGCTCTTATTTGCAGCTGAGGACTTCCATGAGCAAAAGTGGTGCTTCAAAGCTTGCAGAGGCTTTCGGCATCATTTCATCAGCTAAAGCCCCCACATCTCTAAATTTAGCTCCAAAGGTTTGACTGTAACCAAATTGGGACATTTTGTCAGGCTTGAAAGACATAGATTTTCTCCCTGTATACATGTGTAGGTGGGTGTATCTTTATTTCTTTCTATGCATATATCTGCAAAGATATAACCTATCCCCAGGTATATTTGATGATAAAACTTTGCATTGCTAAGAATTTATGATTGACCCAACTAAATAACTGAATTTGATTGAATGGATATTTGAACATGGATTTCAATGGTACTTCATGTGTTATATGAATCATCAATAATGTAAGTGATTATTTTAGTATTGGGGCATGTTTGCTTTTTCATTGTAATATATACTTTTTTTCTTTTCTCACATCTCTAACCATTTTATAAACAAAGTTACACTTTTCTTTGAATGTTACAGACAAACAGGATGGCAATACGAGCACTCTGGACAACTGTAAATAACAAGCAGCGTTGAAAAGGGAAGGAAGTCAACCCAGAAATCAAAATATGTTCCGTTTCCTTCAGAAAATCATACAATGATGCTCTTCCTCCAGCAGTTGTTAGACAAAAGAGAGAAAATCAAGAAAGAATAAGCAGATTATGCAGAAATGAAGGTTCCGTTACATGAAAAGTGAAGAGAGATTATTTATCATTCAGCAAAAGACTGTTTGAATGCTTTGAATATTCTGATTGTTGGGAAACTTTCAGTTATAATTCTAACTTGGTGATAGACCAGAGGAATCATAAAGGAGAAAAACCCGTTTAATGGCTGGATTGTGGGAGAAGTTTCAGTCATAATTCCCGCCTTACGCCATGGAGAAACCTTATGAGTGTCAAGATTGTGGGAAAGGTTTCATTAGAAATTACCATCTCCTGAGACACAGGATCACACACACAGGAGAGAAACCCTTTGAATGTCCTGACTGTGGGAAAAGCTTTAGTAGTAATTCCAATCTGCTGACACACCAGAGGACTCACACAGGAGAGAAACCCTTTGAATGTCCTGATTGTGGGAAACGTTACAGTCAGAATTCTCACCTGGTTATTCACCAGAGGACTCACACAGGAGAGAAACCCTTTGAATGTCCAGACTGTGGGAAAAGCTTTAGTGATAATTCCAGTCTGGTGACACACCAGAGGACTCACACAGGAGAGAAACCCTTTGAATGTCCTGACTGTGGGAAACGTTACAGTCAGAATTCCCACCTGGTGATTCACCAGTGGACTCACACAGGAGAGAAACCATTTGAATGTCCTATCTGTGGGAAAAGCTGTAGTGATAATTACAATCTTCTGAGACACCAGAGGAGTCACACAGGAGAGAAACCCTTTGAATGTCCTGACTGTGGGAAAAGTTACAGTCAGAATTCCTACCTGTTGACACACCAGAGGACTCATACAGGAGAGAAACCCTTTGAATGTCCTATCTGTGGGAAACGTTATAGTAATAATTCTAGCCTGGTAAAACACGAGAGGACTCACACAGGAGAAAAACCCTTTGAATGTCCTATATGTGGGAAAAGTTATAGTAATAATTTTAGCCTGGTGATACACCATAGGACTCACACAGGAGAGAAACCCTATGAATGTCCTGATTGTGGGAAAAAATTTAGTCACACTTCCAACCTGGTGACACACCAGAGGACTCACACAGAAGAGAAACCCTTTGTATGTTCTATCTGTAGGAAACGTTTTTGTTATAATTCCAGCCTTATGAGACACCAGAGGACTCACACCGTGAAGAAATCTTTGAAATGACCAGTCTGTGGACATTACTTCTAGCATAAATCATCCCTTATTTCACACAAGGTAATCTATATGAGGAATAGTAGATGAGTTTAGAGAATGCTGGAATTTCATTTGTGATCTCCCATTGAAAGTTTAGGTGAGAAATTGATTGTTTGAATTTTGGCCTGATTCATTTTGCTCAAACATTTCTCAGGATTAAATTCGTAGGTGGAGAGAAAAGGAAAATGGAAAATGGTTAACTAGTTTCTGGTTATTAGCAGAAGCTTCTGGATATTTCCTTTTCCAGAAGTAGTTGAATTCCTCGAAAAGGAATTTTGGGTGGAGCTTTTGTATGTTGATTATGGAATTCCCACGTGTAGTTTCAATCATGTACCTTGGTTTCCACCCAGATTTTGAGCCCCAGAATTCCGCAGTCAGCATAAAAGTAGTCCTCAAGATATAACTATTATGGACTTTGAATTATGGGTGCATGTTGCAACGACTGTTAAGCGAAATTGCTTTCCTTAACTACCCGAATCCATCTGCTCTCCCTGAGGCAGCCATTAATCAAATATGCGAGTTGTTAAGCAGAACACTGTCTACTCAGAGCTGGGGAAAACTCTTGGAGATCTAGCGCATGGCCAGGCTTGCCTGCCGTAGGCATCTCTACGCCCCCCTACCCTCCAAGACATCCTTGTGCTCTGTATCCTAACCCTTGTGTCCCCTGGGCCCTTCACTCCCTCCCAGTGTCCTGACTCCCACCCCACCCTACCCCACCCGACCTCACACCCTCCTATCTCTTAACCTCAGTGTGGGGACAGAGGGAAGGACATGCATCCTTGGACCTCATGAATTTGTCCTGGAAGCAGCCACCATTTTCTTTCTTTCTTTTTTTTGACAAAAAAATTATTTTTAAAGAAATATATAAAAAACAAAAAACCATCTTCAATACGAATATAAACAGCGTGTCAGTTGGTTACAAGTCTTTTGTGCATCTTCACTCTATTCATATATATCCATGTATTATTATCCTCATTAATCATATGTTTAACTATGGCTGTTTCTTCCCTCATTTCATACACAATAGTCTAAGATTTGAGTTAATTTGTGTTATGCCATTCATTCTTCTAAATCATTCCAATAACAGTACATCTTTATATTATATTTTATATAATTCTACATTTCTTACATTAGAAAAATCTCTACCATATTTCGTTTCCATGTCTTTTTATCTAACCATTGGTAAAATAGATCCTATATCTTATAATATTGTTTATCTTCTTGTTCTCTAATTTGAAATGTCAATTTACTCATTTCTGCACATTCCATTATTTTCTTAATAACTTCGTCTTGCGTTGGCATTTTCTCATTTTTCCAATTTTTAGCAAACACAATTCTAGCCGCTGTTAATACATTCACAATAAAATATCTCAATTCTCTATTATATATCTAAGGTACAATCCCCAATAAAAAAAATCTGGTTTAAAATCTATATGTTTTTGTTTCATTTTTTCCACCCATGTGTGGATTTTAGTTCAGTATCTTTTAGCTTCTGCACATGTCCACCACATATGGTAATATGAACCCGGTATCTGATGACATTTCCAACATTTTTCAGATTTATTCTTGAACATTCTGACTATTCTCGTGGGGGGTAAATGTCACTTGTAAAACATCTTATACAAATTTTCTTTATATGCAGTTGACTGTCATTTTATAATTTTGCGACCACAATTTTTGCCATTTCTCTAAGTCAATTCCATGTCCAAAATTTTCCCCCCAAACTTGTTCATCCTCTAATTTAACCTCTAATAAATATCCATACAATTTTTAAATTATGTTTTCATCAGTACCTGTTAAGATTTTATCTAAACTAGTCAAATTGTTATAGAACCCTTCTGACTTATAATCTTTATCATGTCTAGACTGTATTTGCAAATAAGAAAACCAATTCATCTTTATGCCTTGTACTTCTAATTCTTGCAAAGATTTAAGTTCACCCTTTTCATTCAGTAATTCACTATATCTAACAATTTGTTCCTTTCTAAATGTTATTGAATGTGAGAATACTTCAATAGATGATAACCAGACCGGAATTTTTAAATAATATTGTTTTTTTACCTTCTCCCAGTTTAATAGCATAGCGTCTCATATGAAATGTCTTCTAAAATACCCCTGTGTTTTTGTTTCCTTGTACCATAAAAAGGCATCCCAACCCAGTAACAAATCATGCCCTTCTAAGGTCAATAATCTTGGATTTCTTAGCGTTATCCATTGCTTAATCCACATCAAATTTATCGCTTGATAGTATAGTTCCCAATTAGGCAAGCCAAAACCTCCTCGTATTCTGGCATCTTGCAACAATTTTAGTTTTATCCTTGCTTTTTTACCCTTCCAAATATATTTCAGCACTATTTTATTTAAATTTTCAAAATAATCTTTCCCCAATCTGATTGGAATTTTCTGGAACAGGTATAGGATTCTTTATTCATCTTAATCGTTGATATTCTCCCTATCAATGACAGTTGTAAATTTTCCCACTTTGCCAAATCTGTCATTATCTGTTGCTTAAGTTTATTATAGTTATTCTCTTTGAGTCCACTGCATCTCGTTGTCAAATATATCCCCAAGTATTTAACCTTATTTGTGACCTGCATCTTTGATATTTCCGCCAATTCTTCTTTTTGTTTTATTAACATATACTTTGTCAAGATCTTAGTTTTGTCTTTATTTATTTCAAACCAGCTACTTTTCCATATTCTCCTATTTTGTCTATCAATTTAGTTGTTGATTCATCAGCAAATGCTTGCAATTTTTTTTTTTTTTTTTTTTTTTAATTTGATTTATATGCCGCCCTTCTCCGGAGACTCAGGGCGGCTTACAATGTGCTCAGCAATTTGTATTCTTCCTTTTGAATCTTCATTCCCTTTATATCTTTATCTTCTCTAATATTTCTGTTTAGCACTTCTAATGTTAATACAAACAATATAGGTGACAGTGGACATTGTCTCATACCTTTTTTTATTTAAATAGACTCTGTCAATTCTCCATTGATCATTACTTTTGCTGTTTGTTTGTAGTATATGGTTTCTATGGCTTGAATAAATTTTCTACCAAAGCCCATCTGTTCCAGCTGTAATAACATGAATCACCAGTTCACATTATCAAAGGCTTTCTGAGCATCTAAAAATATCAAAGCCATTTGCTTTTCAGGATGTGCCTCGTAATATTCCAATGTATCTAGGATTATTCTCATGTTACCTTTAATCTCTCTTTTTGGCAGAAACCCATTTTAATCGGAGTGTATGAAATTATTTAAATATCTTTTAAGCCTTTCTGCCAATATTGAAGCGAAGATTTTATAGTCTGAATTTAGTAGGGAGATAGGCCTATAATTCTTAATTTGTTGTGAGTCGGTATCCTCCTTCGGAACAAGTGTAATATATGCTTCTGACCTTGACTTGGGTAATTTCATCTTTGACATGACTTCATTCATGACTTCTAACAATGGGAGATTCAGCGATTCCTGTAATGTCTTGTAATATTCTGCTGGTAATCCGTCCGGCCCTGGTGCCTTCCCATTCTTTTGTTTTTTAAGCGCTTCAGTTAATTCCATCATCGTTATATTTCCAAAGCAGCTACCATTTTCAGTGGGCCCTGGATTCATTCCTGGTGTGAACTGTGGTAATGGCGCAACATGCCACATGGCGTCCTGCCGCAAACGGCAGCTTGCATGGGCTGCATGACAAGCTATGCAGTGTATGGCCGCTCGCGGCCGCAGAAGACATTAGCTGGCAGTGTAACAGGTGTCGGGGTGTGCATGCCCTGGCTGCGATGGTCCTAAAGTAAGCGGGTAAGAAATCCTCCAAAACTAAGAACTGGTGCTTACTTTGGGGCCCAAAAGAAAATAAAACTGAGTCTTATTTTCGGGGAAATGCACGGTATGTATATATATATATATATAAAATCTGTCCCCAACTCTTCCAGGTATTTATGCCGATAACTCTTTGCAATTCTGATCTGTCCCCGTACCCACACACACACAAACACAGCCAGCCGAGGGTTAAGGAAACACTTTGGAACGCACCCAGGTCTTATCTCCCACTTGGCAGCGATAGACACACGGTCTGCCAAATGCCTTTATTTTCACAAACAGAAAGATAAGGTACTTAACGTGCAAAAAGTCCAAGCAGAAATAATATTTCTCTCCGCAGTTCCGAACGAGGCTTTAGTGACTATCCAAGGTTTACTTTTGTTCGTCACAAGGATCACTGACCACTACCCTCTATTATATAGTCTCTGGGGTGTGGTCCAGTGACTCAGTTCTAATCCCTAGCACGCCTCCTAAGCTGCTGCAAACGTTTATCACGCCTTCGGAGGCGTGCGTCCAGGAATGATGTTTCTTCGTCACTCTGATCCGAGCCAGCTGTCTCCCTACTGATCTCCTCTCCCTCGGCCGGCACCTGAGACAATGCCAGAGGGGAGGGGCCTGGAGAGGGAGGCCTGGCTGACTCCTCTTCCTCATGCTCGGAGCTTTCTTCCTCCGATGGGAGAGGCTCAGAGGGCGGGGCCACAACACAATTCTATGAACTCACGATTGACCCAAGTCAACAAATAAATTTCATAACTGAATGGGTGTCAGGTTCCAAAATAAAAGACTCCAAACCTTGATGATGATGGTTAGAAGATGCTTTATTGGTACAGACTGACATCCATAAAAAATGAAAGGAAATATTGTTGGAGCTATTGCTCCATGCTCCCCACCACCTTATAAAGTCTTGTGCCTAAGCAGCCCATTAAAGCAGTCCCACTCTTATACCCACGGTCCTAATCCATGGGCTATCCGCCAATACACTGGTCACACCCACCTTATTCCTACCTACTTCCTACTGCGGGAATGTCAGTAAGCCACAATCAGCCCTAATCAGCCTGTCCTGCTAGCACTTTCAACTCTTTCTGCCATAGTCTTGCCAGCAGTTTCAGCTCCCAGTTCAGGCCAGCACTTCCAGTGCTGCTAGGCTTACTCCTTCCCTCTGGGAGCCTCCCATCGCTCGGAGATACTTGCAATTCAACCGCGGAGAAGGCTGCTGGCTGCCTCATGACGTCATCCTTCCCTTGAGGAATGAGAGTAGTCTGTAGCAGTGGCTGGCGGCCTCCTGGAGGCAGTAGGATCAAGGTTAGTTCGGTGGGCTGTGGAAGTGCTGGCTGCACCGGGGATGACATGTGGACCCCTACCATGAGGACCACGCCTGGAATATAAAGATCACAGTGAGTAGTAGCACGGGTCAGGGGCCCTGGGTTTGTCTGGATTCTTCCTATGGAATCTAGTGGTCAGTCTCGGGGCCTTGACACCCTCCATCGGGACCCAGGATGCCTCTGACAGCAGATACCCTTTCCACATTATCAAATACTGAAGTTTCTTTCTGTGCCAGCAGGTATCTAGTATGTCCTCTACCTCGTAGTGTTGTTCCCTTCCTACCATGGTAGATGGTGAAGGGACAATCCTGAGACGCCCCTCAGGGGAGTTATATGGACTGGTCAGAGTAGGCTACAATGGAATACCAGATGGGTTTTCCCTAGTAATTGGGGAAGACGGAGTTACACGGTTACCGGATTAATGACTCGTACTATCGGGAAGGACCCTATAAACTTAGGGCCTAGTTTCTTTTTTTACGCTTCTCCATACGTTCCTCATTCAGTCTGACCATTCTTTGACTCCTATATTGGCTGGATCTATACTAGGGCACTCTGGTATCGGCATGAACTCCTTGCCCGACACTATCTGAAATGGAGTAAACCCTGTACTGCTATGTACAGCATTATTATATGCTTCAGCATATGGCAGTAGGTCTGCCCAGTCCGTTTGCTGATGTTTGATATAGCATCTCAGGTAACATTCCACCATGGCATTGGCTCTTTTGGCTGCCCCATTGGTAGCCGGATGGAATGCTGAACTGAGACCCTGCGATGAACCAATTCTTGTCAGGAATTCCCACCCAAATCTGGCGGTAAACAGAACCCCACTGTCTGATATTATTTTCTGGGGTATTCCGTGGAGGCGATAGACATGAACTATGAACAACGTAGCTAACCACCTGGCAGAAGGGAGACCAGGACAGGGTATGAAATGGGCTTGTTTAGAGAACATGTCTATCACATGACTGTATTTCCTCGAATCTCGGGTAGCTCCACGATAAAGTCCATGGCTATCTGTTCCCAGGGATGTGTGGGGTCTGCTACCGTTTGCAATAAACATAATGGTTTGCCTGGTGGGGCTTTCATGGTAGCGGATACCACACAGCTCCGTACATATTCCGCTACATCTTTTTTCAAAGAGGGCCACCAGAACTGGCGATTGATGAGGTGCAATGTCTTTAAATACCCAAAGTGTTCAGCAGGTTGATCGTCATGACAGCACTGGAGTACCCTTAACCGCACATCCAGGGGAACATACAGCTTTGACTCCTTCCAAGGAAAGCCATCCCTAAGTGTAAGGACAGAGCGATTTTCACTATACCACTGGTCTCTTGGTAATGTGGTTTGGATGGCCTGTGGAACAGCCCCACGAACCCTGCTGGGTTATAGATGGCGACTGGGTGACAATCAGTGATTGGCTTCGGTGGTTTCGGTATGATGGTATGATGAGTGGCACTACCTCTCTGGTGCTCTCATATTGTGGCTTCCGGGACAGAGCCTCAGCCAGGAAATTTCTCCCTGCGGGTATGTATTTCAAAGTGAAATGGAATCGTCTGAAATACAGAGCCCACCTCACCTGTTTCGGCGACAGCCTCCTGGGTTGTTGCAAAGCCTCCAAGTTCTTGTGGTCCGTCCACACTTCAAATGGTACTCCACCACCTTCCTGGAGGTGTTGCCAGGTCACCAATGCACACTTAACAGCAAAGGTCTCCTTTTCCCAGATTGGCCAATTATGCTCAGTCTCTGTTAACTTTTGTGACATGTACGCACATGGCTGCAGTGGAGGACCGGTTCTTTCGAAAAAGTGATTTCAGTTATTCAAAGGCCCGTTGGCAATCTAGGGTCCATTGTATCAGACCTAAAACTATGTCCTTGGTTATCTTCAGGACCACCACGAATCATAGTGTTTCCCTGTGGGTACCCATCTCCAGGGTCACCATGTCTGTGACTCTGGCCACCCAGGAATGACCCATCCATTTGTTCGAACTTTATCGGACTGGACAGCCTCCTTCTGCCTGGAGCTCCACCGATCAGTAACTGAAGCCTGTGTTCTCCGCAGGCACGCCTGCCTCCCCTCCACTGGTTCTCGGAAGAGCCGCTTGTTGCCCCTGGGCTCCCAAGGGAAGTGCTGGATGGCCATTTCAAAAGGGGCAGGAGCAGTTTATATGGTGGGGAAGCCACGGGAAAGTCTAAGCCTCCTCGGTTGGAGTGCCTCCCTGGGAATTGCTGCACGGCTTGGGTGTTTGGAAAAACAGGACACTGTGGAAAGGGGAAGGGGAAGAAGAGAGGCCTTACCCAGAGGCCAAACAGCAGATAAAAGCTGCAAGGTTCTGCTGTGGTTCTTTCAGGCGAGCCGTCCTCACGCAGTTCTCCAGTCCCTGCCCAAACTGTCCCAGAAGCGCTATGTCATCTTGCACCTGTCCTTAGTCTCCTCCCGCCTGGCCGCCAGCTTTTTGATATGAGCAGAGGCTGCTGGTTGGAGTGAGGGGAACTGCAGTGTTCAGCTCCCGTAACTGCGAGTGCCAAGGCGTAGCTAAAATTGGAAGAAAGGGCTGCACAGTTGTGGTGGAAAGAGCCTTTATCCCACCACTGCAAGGGCTGGATACATTGTGTTGGTGGGCTATATCCAGCCTGCAGGCCGTAGTTTGAGGACCCCTGACATAAAATTTCCCCTGGCTGGATTTTGCACTAAGGCCCAAATAGTCATACCTCGCTGCCAATTCCATGGGGAAGGGACATGCCTCCTCAGTCATTTTCCTCACTGAAAAGGTAGCAGAAAAGAGATTTCCAAACTGCAAGTCCTGATTGTGACTCACAAATGATATTGCCCAGCTGCCCAGTAAAGCAGAATATGTTGCACTGGTTATCCATTGCATTAGTAGGATTCCTAGGGCTCATTGTGTGCAACTTCAAAAATATTCATAACCTGGCTTGCACACCAGCTAATCTTAATATGACCTCACAAATCCTTGATGCAATAAACTAAGGCAGGTTCAGGAAGCAATCCTTGGAAATGAGCAGCCTTTGATTATCTACTAAGGCACAATCATGGCTGCAAAGAATTTTGAGACGTGCTTGCTTCAAACCTGACTGAAAGCTCATAGAAAGTGACATCAGACATCTAAGAAGAATTGGCACAGAAAATAGGATACTATAAATTTCTTTTCTACTTAACAGAACCTCTGCCCTGGCCTGGTCTGTGATTAACAAAGCCCGCCTCATTTATGATCTTCTTTTGGAGGGGGGTGCGGACCTGGCAGGGATCACGGGGACCTGGATGGGCCAGGAAGGGGGGGTGCCCCTTGTTGAAATGTGCCTATCAGGCTTCTGTGCATTTCATCGGCCGAGGGCTCAGGGGAGGGGAGGGGTGGTGGCGGCTATTATTAAGGAAAGTCTATGTCAGAGGGAGGCCACTGTTCCTCATATAGTCGTATGTGAGTCCCTCCTTGTGAAGTGGGGTCGTGGGGTACAGATGGGCTTGCTGATTGCGTACCTGGCTCCCTGCCATGTAGCGGCAGCCCTGTCTGAGCTGCTCAGCATAATAGCCGGGGTGGCGTTGGATACCCCCAGACTTATGGTCAAAATGACAAACTTACCATTTGTCGGTGAAACGTCGGAGACAGCTCGGGAGTTCATGGCTTCCATGATGGCCATGGACCTGACCCAGTAAATTCAAGGCCCTACTCACATGGGGGGCCACACTCTGGACTTGATTTTTGTCTCTGGTCAGTGGTTGAATGATCTAGAAATAGGGGATCTAGTCATCAAACCCTTGTCATAGTCAGATTATTCGCTCCTTCAATTAGACTTTCGAGCTGCTCCCCTCCGTCGCAGGGAGACGGAACCGACTAGGTGGTTTCGTCCCAGGCAGCTGATGGACCCTGCCGGGTTCCTGATGGAGCTTGGGCTATTCCCTGAGCCTCTAACTCACGACTCGACTGAAGAACTGGTGGCCGCCTGGCATAGGGCGGCCGCTGGAGCTTTGGACTGTGTCGTGCCTTTGCGGCCTCTGACCCGGTGCCGATCCCAACTGGCTCCTTGGTTCTCTGAGGAGCTGAGGGAGATGAAGCGCTGGAAAAGATGCCTAGAGAGTGATTGGAGGGCCAGCCACTCCGAATCCGACCGAACGCTGGTGAGGTCTCATATTAAGACCTACCTAGTGGCGATAAAGGCAGCAAAATTGAATTATTTTTCCGCTCTTATTGTGGCTGCAGAGAATCGCCCAGCCGCCCTGTTTAGGGTGACCCGCTCCCTATTCCAGGTGGGAGCGCGGGAAGACCCCTTACAGGATAGGGCTGAGGATTTCATGCAATATCTGCATGACAAAATCGCTCAGATTCAGGAAGGCTTGGACTCCGATTGGGTGGGTTCAGATGGGGTGACGGAGGTGGGTCTTGAGAGTGTTATCTGGGAGGAGTTTGACTCTGTGACTCCCAAGGATGTGGACAGGATTCTGGGTAGGCTGAGCTCTGCCACATGTTTATTGGACCCGTGTCCCTCCTGGTTGGTGCTGGCCTCCCAGGAAGTTTCACGAGGCTGGCTCCACATGATTATTAATGCTTCTTTGAGGGTTTCTTCCCCTCCGCCCTTAAAGAGGTGGTGGTGAGGCCCCTCCTCAAGAAGCCTTTTCTGGACCCGGCGATATTAGCAAACTATCGTCCAGTCTCCAACCTTTGCTTCATGGCGAAGGTTGTTGAGAGTGTGGTGGTGCAGCAACTTCCCAGGATTACCTGGATTAAGCTGTCTATCTAGATCCGTACCAGTCGGACTTCAGGCCAGGTCACAGCATGGAAACAGCATTGGTCGTGTTGGTTGATGATCTCTGGAGGGCTCGGGACAGGGGATATTCCTCTGTCCTAGTCCTATTAGATCTCTCAGCGGCTTTTGATACCATCGACCATTGTATCATGCTGCACCGGCTGGAGGGGTTAGGAGTGGGGGGCACCGTGTTGCGGTGGTTCTCCTTCCTCTCTGGTCAGAAGCAGTTTGTGTTGGCAGGGGGACAGAGGTTGACCTCGAGGCACCTTGCTTGTGGAGTGCCACAAGGGTCGGTCCTCTCGCCCCTTTTGTTCAACATTTATGTGAAGCCGCTGGGGGAGATCATCTGTGGTTTTGGGGTGAAGTGTCATCACAACGCTGATGATATCCCGTTGTCTGGAGGCCGTGTGGATCTGGATGGGGAGAAACAGACTCAGACTCAACCCCTCCAAGTCGGAGTGGCTGTGGCTTCCGGCATCCCGATATAGCCAGCTGGTTCCATCGCTGGCTATTGGGGGTGAGACTTTGCCCCCCTCAGAGAGGGCTCGCAATTTGGGTGTCCTCCTAGATGCACGGCTGTCTTTAGAAGACCATGTGATGGCTGTGGCCAAGGGTGCTTTCTATCAGGTTTGCCTGATTTACCAGTTGCGTCCCTTTCTGGACCGGGATGCACTGTGCACAGTCACCCACGCCCTCGTCACTTCCCGTCTGGACTACTGTAATGCTCTCTACATGGGGCTCCCCTTGAAGAGCACCTGGAGGCTCCAACTGGTCCAGAATGTGGCCGCGTGGGTGATTATGGGAGCGACTCGACGCACCCATGTGACACCTCTCCTGTGTGAGCTGCACTGGCTCCTGGTGGTCTTCCAGGTGCGATTCAAGGTGCTGATTACCACCTTTAAAGCGCTCCATGGCTTAGAACCCAGATATTTATGAGACCGCCTTCTGCCGCCGGTGGCCTCCCACCAACCAACACGCTCCCACAGAGAGGGGCTCCTCAGGGTGCCGTTGGCCAAGCAATGTCAACTGGCAACCCCCAGGGGGAGAGCCTCCTCTGTGGGGGCACCCTCCCTCTGGAATGAACTGTCCCCGGGGATACGTATGATCCACGACCTGCATACCTTCCGCCGTGCCCTTAAGACCCTACTTTTCCAACAGTCCAGACTAGCTTGACAAGTATCTGGACTGGCTGTTTTTAAATTTTTGGGTTTTTTAATTTGTGGGGCCAAAGTATTTAATTTGTTTTAAACTGTTTTTAAATTTTGTATGCTATGTTATTTTATTGTGGCTGTGCACCACCCTGAGTCTTTCGGGAGAAGGGTGGTATAGAAATTTAATAAAATAAAAATAAAATAAAAATTTCAGCCTTCGTGGTGGAAAACTCTCCTTTTGGGGGCCACTGCCATAATCATCATGAGAATCCTCTGCTGCCTCCAACAGTGTATTTTCCCTTGTCCAAGTAGCTTGCAAAATTACCTCCCATTTCAATAGACCCCAAGTAAGGATGCCAGGCAAATGTCCCTCATGATATGCCAGGTATACAGAAACTACAGAGACCATTCTAATAGTGCGTAGGTTGGGCAATATATGTAAATATATAAAGGTAGAATATTATATTTCTCCAAAGAAGAAATGGAGAAACATGTTCTTAGAGGAAGAAAGCAGCCCCCAGTCTTTCTTAATAGCTTACAGCAGATACTCATTAAGAAATCCTTGGCCAGCCTATTCACAAACAAAATACCTATACCTCTAGTGATGGGATTAAGGACAGGACATGACCTTAACCTATGCATTGAAAAAAGTGGAAACAATACTGGTTCACGAAGGAAGGAATGCTGGAGGCAATAGATAATAGGATAAAATCAAGTACAGGGGTGAAATCCTCCATGGGTCACTAGCGGTTCGCTTGCTCACACATGCACAGTGCCTGCAAGATGCACGATGTGTGCGCACACACACGAAATGCATGCAAAATGCACACACAAATGTACAGTGCGCATCAAATGCGTCATTTATCCAGAAAAACAAGCCATTTGAAGGTAAGTAGCACACGGAGGGGGGTAACAGCTGTGTCATGCAATACAGATTCATTAGAAAGCAAGATTTTCTGATTTTTAGCTAATATAAATCGTGTGTCACAGCTGATCGTCTGATATACCAGTTCAGATCAACTGGTTTTTTTTTACTACTAGTTTGCCAAACCAATGGATTTTATCACTACCGGTTCACGCGAACCGGTCTGAACCGGTAGGATTTCACCACTACAAGGAAATCATAATTAAGACCCATCATGAGCCTTTGCGAAACAAGTAAAACTAATCAAATAATAAAAGTACACAAAGCAAAGCTCAACATTACAAAATACTGTAAACTATATAAAAATCCTTGCACTCATCAAGCTACTTTGTCAGCTGTCCCAGAACTGCATGCTGTGGTTCTGCTCATCAATAAACAGGCCTTCTTTCCTAAGCAGCTAGCCTCCATTTTATTTCCAGAGCCTCTCTCCCCGCTTGGAACTGAACCAGATGGATATTTCTTCCAACATCCTGCTGTGATTTTTTCTTCTTGGATGTACCTGCTTGTTACCCTGGTGGTAGCGGCGCCAAGATGTTGATAAATTTGTTGCAACAGCCTTGGTATTTGAGCTCTGAGAAAGAAACTATACGATGGAAAATGTTTCGTTTCTAAAAAAGCATTGTGCTGCTCTTTAAATAGCTTTTGAGAATGAAAGAAATGGGTATTGTCAGCATTGCTGTGAATGTGGGGGTAAAGCTGTCTTCCCAACACACGGGAGATGTTTCCATTTTCCTGACTCGCTGCGCCAATCCTACTCCTGGGATCATTGTATGTTGATTGGATAAAACTGAGTGCCCATAATTTTTCCTGCAGCCTTGGCTCTGCCCACAGTGTCGTTGCCCCGTCAGTCTTTTTCACTCAGTTGATTAGTATACACCTGAGTGCCTTTTTTCTGGAGTAAAATGATTGTTTATTGGATTTGGTGATATTGTGGGAATTAATTGGATTTCCTAACTGTAATTTGTCAAAAGACAGAGAGCTGGGCTACAAGTACTGTGAGTTTTGCGAAGCGCCGGTTTCAGCGGTGGCTTTAAAATGCTGATCTGCCATTTTGTATTCGCCTGACAGTTCAGAGACGCGAGCGACGGTTTCGGCTAAATATTTAAATTGCCAACCCAGCTCTGTTATGACTGCGATAGACAGCTGAGAGGCGTTATTTCAAATTTCGCCCAGCTGTGGGGACTGCATAAAGGGAGCCAGTCGAACGACCGGAGCCTCGGCTTCAGTCCGGGTCTGCCTTGCCAAGCCGGTAACTTCTTTTGATCTCCGTGGGACAGCTCGGCGCGTAATCAGTTTTTCGTCCGGCTGAGAGGCGCGCTCTTTAGTCCCAGTTGTGCCGCTAGTGGTGGAGTTGGTTTTGGTCTGCCATATAATCGCCCCCACCTACGCAGCTCTCTCGACCTTGTGGCTCCAGGGTCCCTGCCCGTTAGAGGCATACCCTGATGATACGTGGCGGCTTCATGGCAGTTGAGGTTTTCCCGCCATTTGTAATTTGACAGCCTATTCAAGAGGCAGACGTTAATTAGAGGCAATTTGAATTTAACAGCCTTATGGTACTTGAGTATTGTACAGCATTGTAATTGGGCTTTTTTCTATTTCTTTCCCTGCATGAGGTTGTGAGGCATTGCTGAAAATTTTTCTAAGGCTTTGTTCCGGTCGCCATTTTGTTGAGGAGGTTTCTACTGACAGCTCCCAAGTTTGGCGAAGTGTGGCGTGCTGACACGGTTAAAATTCCTGCAGCCATCTGTCTCATCTTCCCGTACATCTGACTGGAGATTGCTTAAAGGGAAGTAATTATTGATTATTTTTTGATCCTAATTAATTGTTAATTAATTATTTTTAAAAAGAAAAAGAAGAAAAAAGAAAGCCTGTTTCATAGTTATGGCGGATTCTCCTCTGTCCTCAGATATTGATCAGGAGATTTCCCCTTGTAGGGCTCCTTCTCCTAAACCTGCGGGGAAAAGAAAGGCCAAAACCAGAGGTGTTGTTAAGACAGCTTCCAAGCCCGCTCAAGTTGAGGGTAATATGGACAGGCATGCTGCCAGATGCCACCATGCTCTGGAGAAGCAGTTTAACAAGGCTAAGGCCTGCATGCAATCTGAAGATCCTTCTCCTTTAAATGCTGAGGATCATGTGGCCCAGTCTCCTGTGCCACCTATATCTAATCCTCAAGAGCCCAATATTGTGGCTTGGCCACAGGGTGACATTATACTTGTGCCTCAGGGCCACAATTTACTCCCTAGTGAAGGTGAGCATGTTCAGAATACACCTCTACCTGTGCAGATGCCATCTGGTGCATCAGACTCTAACTCTGCTGTTCCTGTTTTGCAACCTCAAGTGATAGGTACAACTAATTCTGGTCAGGTGATTGACTTTCAAGGTATGCTTTCTCAAGCGTTTGCCAGTTTTTTGCAGTCTACTTTGCAACAGAGTACAATGCCTACCTTACCTGTGCCACCAACGAAAACAATGCATTCGGTCTCAGTGGCTAACCCTTCTACATCTAAGTCTGCTACTACCCACCAGGGCGTGGAGGGCTCTGAACATGATGACGACTATTTTGATGACTTTGATATGTCTGAGGATGATGAGGCTCTGTCTGACAAGCCTGCCTTTCCGGGACTGTTCAGACCTGCTCTTTTTACTTCCTTGCTGCATAAGGCTAAGGTTGCCACTAATATGGGCAAGGTTATTGACCCACTTTCTTCTTCACAAGAACAACCTAGTATGTCTGACTCCTTATTTAAAATGCCTCAACCTGAGCATGATTATATCCCGTTTCCGGATTTATTCTCTCAGGTGATTCAACGCCCTTGGGACCGCCCTGGTTCTCTTTCTGGCCCTTCTGGCCATGACAAAAGAATGTATTGTGCCGCCCCCGACCTTGAGGCTTTGCTGCAACTACCTTCGGTAGATGAACCTGTTGCTAGTCTCGTCTCCTCCTCTGTCTTGGCTGGTGATGTTGGAGTTGGTCTCCGAATGGAGGACAAACGGGCTGAGATGTCGTGTAGGAAAACACATCAAGCGTCTGCATGGGCAATTCGAGCTGCCACTGTTGCCTCATTTTTTAATAGGGCATCCCTTATATGGCTCCGCCAATTAAGAGACAGGGTGCCCCCAGAGGAGGCCAGAATACAACAAGATATAACCAAACTGATTGCTGCAGCCGAATTTTCGGCTGGTGCGTCATTAGATGCAGCGAAGTTTGCTTCACGGGCCCTCACTTCTTCTGTAGTTTCTCGTCGTTTGTTGTGGCTTCGACATTGGCGAGCTGACACAAAGTCTAAATGGAGGCTCACGCCTGACCTTTCAAGGGGTCTTCACTCTTTGGGGCGGCTCTGGATCCCATTCTGGTAGAGGGCCGGGATAAAAGGAAGATTCTTTCTACGTCATACAGGAGACCGGATTGCAGATCTTCACCTTACGGCAGGCAGCCCTTTCGGACTGATACCGGGACCAGCGGGCCCTATTTCAACCGGAGTTACGGTCAAGGATATTTCTCCTCTTCAGGTCGATCTACCTTTCGTGACCGCGGAAGACGTCAGACCAACTTCAAAAGGCCCTTCCGTGGCTCTGGCTCACAATCCTTCCATCAAGGCAAATGACTTTCCATCCTGCCTTCCAGTGGGGGGCCGGCTTCAGGCATTTTACCATCAGTGGGAGACCACCTCCACGGATGCCTGGATTCTTCACACTATCACATATGGCCTCAAATTGGAGTTCACCTCCTCTCCTCCGGACTGATTCATTCTGTGTCCCAGGTCAGAGACAATCAGAAACATCATCTCATGTTACTCGAGATTCAACACTTACTGGAAATAGAGGTGATAGAACCGGTTCCCAATGATCAACTTCGGACCGGCTTCTATTCAGTACTGTTCCTGGTACCCAAAAGTTCAGGGGATTGGAGGGGTATTCTAAACCTCAAGGAACTGAACCTCTTCATTTTATACCAACGTTTCAAAATGCATTTGCTCCGAACGATTTTAGCATGCATTCGACGCGGGGACTTCATGCAATCTGTGGACATAAAAGAGGCATATCTCCATGTGCCTATTCATCCAGATCACAGACGTTTTCTCCGCTTCGCCTTCGAAGGGCACCATTTTCAATACAGGGCCATGCCGTTTGGTCTCTCGTTGGCACCGCAGACTTTCACAAAAATTCTAGCGGCTCTAACGGAGTCAGTGCAGGAGCGTTCCATCCGTAAATCCCCACATGGGATTTGACATTAGTTTTACAGGCTCTTACATCTGACCCGTTTGAACCTTTGGCTTCAGTCTCATTATGAAACTTGTCTCTAAAGATGGCATTTCTCCTGGCAGTGACCTCGGCTCGGAGGGTTTCGGAGATTGCTGCACTATCTATTCATCCAGACCTATGTGTATTCTTTCCGGATAGAGTCGTTCTCCGTCTAGACTCAGCCTTTATACCTAAAGTGAACTCTAAATTTCATAGAAGCCAAGAGATTATTCTCCCCAATTTTTGCCCTGACTCACACCATCTGCTAGAAAAAAGGTGTCATACATTAGATGTCCGTAGAGCCCTACGACGTTATATTAAACATACTGCTTCCTTTAGACGAACAGAGGCATTATTAGTGTCCTTTTTACCATCATCAATGGGGCAGAAAGTTTCTTCTTATACGGTGGGTCGGTGGCTTAACGCTTGTATATCAAAAACATACCGGTTGCAAGGTGTATCAATTCCGGGTGGCATTGTACACATTCCACTCGTAGTGCTGCTACTTCAGCAGCATGGGCTACCCAGGCGTCTATTGATGACATTTGTAAGGCGGCGACTTGGTCTTCATTATCTTCCTTTGTTCGCCACTATCCCTTGGACACCTTTGCTTTTGCTGATGCCGCTTTCGGCAGACATGTACTGCAATCGGTAATATCCACCCATGGTCAGTGAATGGGTCGGCCCCTCCCAGGCAATCAATGAACTTGGGCATGTCCCAGGAATAGGATTGGCGGTGCAGCGAGTCAGGAAAATGGACGTTGTCCTACCTGAACGTCCCTTTTATGCTCGCTGCGCCGCCAATCCGGCCCACTGGCCGACCATTACTGCGCTGGGTGGTGTGTTTTTTTGCTTTCTTTCCTCTGCAGCGTTGGAGATGTTTGTTACAACATTGGTCTTCAGTCTACAGTTCCTGGAGAAGAGTCGGTGTCCCTACGGGTATTTGCTTCGTGAAAAAGACCGATGGGGCAACGACACTGTGGGCGGAGCCAAGGCTACAGGAAAAATTATGGGCACTCAGTTTTATCCAATAAACATACAATGATCCCAGGAGTAGGATTGGCGGCGCAGCGAGCATAAAAGGGATGTTCAGGTAGGACAACGTCCATTTCTTTCATTCCTCTCTCAGGGCTTCTTAAAAATTTCCAAATAATCCCTACAAGTAAAGAGAGGAACAATAATTGGAGCAGAGAACTGGAATTTTAGCTCTGCAAATGAATCATCCTGATTGCTGAGTTTAGAAGACACCAAAGAATTGCAGGTTTGTTCATTTCACTAACACAATTCAGAGGACTGGTAATATATATATATATATTTTCTATCACTTTGCAAATGATCCCTCTGCAAAAGGACGCCCACAAGCAGGGCCAGGTCAGGGGTGAGGAGGAACCAAGAACCTCCTTTGGCCTGAGCCTCCAGCTCCAGGTAGCTTCAAATTTAAACCTGTTAAAAAGGAGTCAAAAACCCTTAAAATGGCCAAAGCCTCTGAATCTTTGACTGTAGTGCATAATCGTGCATTCTGAACCAATGTTCAGAATCTACCCCAGTGGGTTCTCCCAGAAGTGATGAAAGGTCATCATGATGGGGGTCTAGAGATTCAACACCAAGAGGTAGATGTCAAGGCAGATGAAATAGATTAAATATGAGTGATGTAGGGAGATACAAGATCCCAAGGGAGGAGCATGGGAGATTTGTCAAAAAGTCAGTAAGAGTTGAAATACTAAAAAGGGCAAGAGATGATGGATAGATATAGAATACTTAAAATGGCATTTGCTTCATTAAGGGTTAGAAAACAGGTAGAAAATAGAAATTGGGAAAATAGTATTGATACATAATAGAATACATTATAATTACTATGTATACAAAAATGTTAGAAGTTGAAAGGTATTATTATGTATACCTAAATAGTATTATTATTTGTGGTATTGTGTATAAAGTACATTGACCCAGACTGTTCACGAAGCACTTACAGATATTTTTAAAAAAAACTATTAAAGAATGATATTAAAAAAAATCTACCCAAATGAGGTCTAATTATATTTATCAGCCATGGATTTCTGATTAAGTGCAGATTAGAAATAAATATTAATTGAATTTCAATAAACAAATAATACACATTAAAACTAATACGAGGTAAAGAGCAGAATAAGGTAAAGTTTCCTCTCGCACATATGTGCCGACTCTAGGGGGCAGCGCACATCTCAGTTTCAAAGCCGAAGAGCCAGCGCTGTCCGAAGACGTCTCTGTGGTCATGTGGCCTACATGACTAAACGCCAAAGGCACATGGAACGCTGTTACCTTCCCACCAAAGATGGTCCCTATTTTTTCTACTTGCATTTTATACATGCTTTCCAACTGCTAGGTTCGCAGAAGCTGGGACAAGTAATGAGCTCACCCCATTACGCGGTACTAGGGATTTGAGCTGAACCGCTGACCTTTCAATCAACAAGCTCAGCATCTTAGCCACTGAGCCACTTGTCTCGATAATAGCAGAATATCCAACCAAAAAAACCTCTTTAACAGCAATGCGGCTAATACCTGTTTTTTTCATTCTCAAAAGCTATTTAATGCCTTTTTTTTAGAAAACCAACATTTTCCATCATATAATTTCTTTTTCAAAGCTCCAGCACCAAGGCAGTTGCAACAAATTTGTCAGCATCTTGGCACTGCTACCACCGGGGTAACAAGTCGGCACATCCAAGACGACAAAATCACAGCAAGAGTTGTTCATGAACCTAAGAACCCTGCACTCAAAACCACAATGCTTTTACTTCTCAAGCTACAACCTCTGTGCATATTTTTTTACCATGTAATTTTTTTAGAAGCTTCAGCAGCTTACTGGGACCACTCAGAAACTCTGCTTATGACTCACAGATAGTTTGTGCAAAGGATATGCTGGCTAAGAAATTCTGGCCTCAAAATCTGGAAGACATTCAGGATGCAGAAGGATGAAACTGAACGTTGCGTTTCTGTAAGACACATTAAAACTAACATGAGGGAAATAGCAGAATATATAAAAAAAAATAACCCTCTATAATAAAAAGATAAATTAAACACCCCTCCCAAACTTACTAACACTTACTAACACACTGCTGGATTTCAACCCTGCATTGCAGGGTGTCTTTCTAAAAAGATTAACCTGGTGATCAGTTAGCCATGTGGTTTGATGGGTCATTCCTCTATCTTGGTGCTACTTGACCTCTCAGCGGCTTTCGATATCATTGACCATTGTATCCTTCTGGGGCAACTAAGGGAGCTAGGAGTGGGAGGCACTGTTGCGGTGGTTCACCTCCTATCTCTCTGGTCGATCACAGTCGGTGCTGGTAGGAGGACAGAGGTCGACCCCTAGGCCCCTCGTCTGCGGGGTACCTCAGGGTTCGATCCTCTCTCCCCTCCTGTTTAACATCTACATGACACCACTGGGTGAAATCATCTGACAACACGGGGTGGGATATCAGCAATATGCTGATGATACCCAGCTGTATATCTTCACCCCTCATCAGCAGTAGATGTGATGTGCCGGTGCCTGGAGGCTGTGAGGATCTGGATGGGAGTCAACAGGCTCAGACTTAACCCAGACAAGACCGAATGGCTCTGGGTATTGCCCCCTAAAGACTATGTCGATTGTCCATCATTGAGTCTGGGGGATGAGAAAGTGTCCCCCTCAGAATGGGCTCGCAATTTGGGTGTCCTTCTAGACTCACAGCTGAGACTGGAACAACATCTGACCGCTGTAGCTAGGGGGACCTTTGCACAGGTTCGTCTGGTGCACGAATTGCGACCGTACTTGGATCAGGAGTCTCACCTGTGAGTGACACCTCACAGTCACTCATGTCCTTGTCACCTCACGGTTGGATTATTGCAACACGCTCTACATGGGGCTACCCTTGAAATGGTTGGAGTCTATAGTTGGTCCAGAATGCAGCCGTGCGAGTTATAGTGGGTGCGCCTAGATACACCCGCATTACACCAATTCTCCACAAGCTGCACTGGCTCCCTATTAGTCTCCGGGTGCAATTCAAGGTGTTGGTCATTATCTTTAAAGCCCTATATGGCTCAGGGCCAGGCTATCTTCGAGACCGCCTTCTACCACATAGCTCCCAGCGACCAGTAAGATCCCACAGAGTCAGTCTCCTCTGGGTCCTGTCAGCTAAACAGTATGTATGTATGTATGTATGTATGTATGTATGTATGTATGTATGTATGTATGTATGTATAAATAAATAAATAAATAAATAAATAAATAAATAAATAAATAAATAAATAAATAAATAATATTTTTGTCCTTTTTTTTTACAGTTTTTTTTGGGGGGGGGAACATTCCTTCTACCATATATAGGCAATCAGGCCCTTTTTCTTAGACTCCATTTTCTAGGCCCTGCTGTATGTTCTGTGACCTAATGGAGACTTCAGTGCTGGGGTGAAATGTTCCTGGTTTGGACCGACTCGGGCGAGTGGGTAGCGATGATGGCCGGTGATTCGGAGAACTGGTAGCGATGGCAACTCGAGGCTCCGCCCACCCGCCCAGTCATTGTTACTTCATGCTTTTACTTCAAGAGAACCGGTAGGAAAAAAATGCTTAAAAAGTTTTTAAAAAGTTCTGACGATCAGCTGAGCGATGCGCGATCATGGGAACTTTTTTTTTTTTTACTTTTTAAGCATTCTTTTCTACCGGTTCTAGAGAAACAAAGTGCTCGGCTGCTCCCACTTTTCACTCATCCCAAGCTTCCTGCTGCGGATTTTCATGCCTTGCTTCACACGCCTTCGTTTTCTTCCTCCTCCTCCTCCTCCTCTCCAAGTGGAAAAACGCCAGGAGCAAGTGCAAAAAGAAGCGCTTGCTTGCTCCTGATGTTTTTCCATTTGTAAGGAATTTTTCATACCTGTGAAGGCAAGTCTGGCTTCCTATGCTGTTCGCTAAAAACATCTGTACAGTACAGCTGTGCACGCAGCTTGTGTGTGTGTGTGTCTTTTTGCTCCTGGTCTTCGCAGCAGCCCATGCCTGACATCCACACACACACACACACACACAGACACACACACACGCCACGCGCATACCAATACTGGTGAGATTTTTAGCGAAGGAAGCCAGACTTGCCTTCACAGGTACAAAAGTTTCCTGGCTAATGGAAAAACGCCAGGAGCAAGCAAACACTTCTTTTTGCACTTGCTCCTGGTGTTTTTCCACTTGGAGAGGAGGAGAAAGAAGACGAGGGTGACAATCCCGGGCCTGTGAAGCAAGCCGTGAATATCCGCAACAGAAAGCTCGGGGTGAGTGAAAAGGGGGATCAGCCAAGCAATTTGTTTCTCTCTCTGCCCCCCCTGGGGTCATCTCCCAGACTGGGTGGCCGAGGTAGAAAGGCTTGCAATCTTTGGGGCTAGGAGGCATTGGATCTGGCTTGGTGAGGGGGATCAGGCTGCTCAGGTGCTGATCATTTTTTTTACTATTTAAAGCATTTTTTACTAGTTAAAAATGCTTTAAAAAATAAAAATAAAATGGCCACGCCCACTCAGTCACATGACCACCACCAAGCCATGCCCCCCACCAAGCCACGCCCACAGAACCAGTAGTAACCAATTTTACATTTCACCCCTGCTTCAGCGCAAGCAAATTTACAGAATTTATACATGGCATTTAGGAGATATAAAATTTCCTCCTTCAGGAATGAAGCTTGGTGGTTGATGCTCTTGGACGCAGCCCTGGCCAGCAGGAGTGAAGCTGTCTCCCCTGCAGTGTCTGGCCTGATGGTGCTGCCATGTCCTAAAATCCTGGGAGCCACAGGAAATCAGATTTTGGGGTATTAGAGAGGTTTTGATCTCCACTGAGAGCCACCCCTAAGAAAGCTGATTGTGTAATTCTATAAAACCTTCATGAACTTTTACCACTGAACACATAGCTAATCTTTGTAAGATAAGCAGCATCACATTTCACTAGGCTCAGAAGACAAAAACGACTTGATAGCATTTAATTAGTGGAAACATGTTGCAAAGGCCTTAGACAGAGGCTGGAGAAGCATGTTTTTCTGCCTCCTGGTAGGAGATGGTGGTCAAACAGGCAACACCTGTGCCTAGAAAGCGGATATCATCTGTGGTTGAGCTTAAAGGAGTTAAAACCATAGAGTACTTTATTGCTAGAGAGGTTGGAAGGCGAGGGAAGAGTAGAAGGCAGTCGAGTTTCCTTTTGAAAAAGCACCTTTGGGACAGCCAAACTTCCTCTTCCGGATGACTGATGGGAGGAAGTTGGTGTGCAGAGCGGCTTTTGTGCTCTTTCCAGGGTCGAAGCTGGCAGGTGTGTTGAGGGCTGCAGGTGGGAGGAGAGTCCGGGAGCAAGTCGGGCTGTTCGGTTCCCTCCACGGCCTGGAAGCGGAGAAGCAACTGGGCTGAAGCCTCTCAGCTGCTGCTGCTTCCCTCCCCAAATGGAAGCCCACTGGTGCTGCAGGCTGGGAAACTGGGGGCTGCAAGTTTCTGCTGGTGATGGGTCTCCCACAACTTCTGAAGGCAAATCCTTCCCCTGGTTAACTGTTCTCAGCGTCAGAAGTTTCTCCTTAGTTCGAAGTTGCTTCTCATTTTTCCAATTTTTAGCAAACACAATTCTACCCTCTGTTAATACATTCACAATCAAATATCTCAGTTCTCTATTATATATTTCAGGTACAATCCCCAGTAAAAAAAATCTCTGGCTTAAGATCTATGTGTTTTTCTGTCATTTTTTCCAACCATGTGTGGATTTTAGTCCAGTATCTTTTTGCCTTTACGCATGTCCACCACACATGGTAATATGAGCCTGGTGTCTGATGACATTTCCAATATTTTTCAGATGTATTCTTGAACATTCTTGCTATTCTCATGGGGTAAATGCCACCTGTAAAACATAGAAAGTTTTCTTTATATGCAGTTGACATTATCATTTTATAATTTTGTGACCACAGTTTTTGCCATTTCTCTAAGTCAATTCCATATCCAAAACTTTTCCCCCATGCAATCATTGTTTCTTTAACTTTTCTTCTTCCAATGTAACCTCTAGTAAATATCCATATAGTTTTTTAATTACATTGTCATCAGTACCTGTTAAGATTTTGTCTAAATTAGTCAAATTATTATAAAAACCTTTATCATATCTAGAATGTATTTGCAAATAGGAAAACCAATTCATCTTTATATCTTGTTCTTCCAATTCTTGTAAAGATTTAAGTTCACCCTTTTCATTCAATAATTCACTATATCTAACAATTAGTTCCTTTTTAAAAATTATTGAATATGAAAATGCTTCAATAATTGACAACAAGACTGGAATTTTTAAATAGTGTTCTTTTTTAATCTACCATAAAAAAGCATGCCATCCCAACAATAAATCATGTCCTTCTAAAGTCAATAATCTGGTATTTCTTAGCATTATCCATTCCTTAATCCACATCAGATTTGTTGCTTGATAATACAGTTCCCAATTAGGCAAACCAAAACCTCCTCTTATTCTAGTATCTTGCAACAGTTTTGATTTTATCCTCGCCTTTTTACAAGGTAAACAGGTTCTACCTATTCTGTACCAGTACATTTGGTTTTCTTGCATAAGTATAAAACCTTATATTTTTCCTCCCTCGAATTTCATTTTCTTAGGTAGGGCCCAGTGTTCAAATCTATCGAGATTCTCTATCTTGAGCCTATCTTCTGAGGTATTGGCTATTCCTGCCAACTTGGTGTCATTTGCAAATT
This sequence comes from Pantherophis guttatus, assembly GCF_059756535.1. Classification (NCBI taxonomy): domain Eukaryota; kingdom Metazoa; phylum Chordata; class Lepidosauria; order Squamata; family Colubridae; genus Pantherophis; species Pantherophis guttatus. The sequence goes on from NC_142064.1 coordinate 264,922,622, forward strand.
TGATGCATTCCCGTTCGATTCCTTCATCTAAGGCATTTACAAAGATATTAAAGAGTACTAAAACAGGACCTTGGGGTACCCACTGCTTACTTCCCTCCATATAGATGTAATCCCATTAAGGAATACACTTTGAGGGTGGTTTGTCAGCCAGTTAAGAATCCATCTGTGTGGATGGATGTACCTGTCCCACATTTTTCTAATTTACCAAGAAGTAAGTTATAGTCTACTTTGTCAACTGCATTACTGAAATCTAATCATACTACGTATTGTATTGGTCCACTAATTTAGTCACTTTGTGTAAGAATGAAATAACATTTGTTTGGAATGATCTCTTTTTGACAAACCCATGTTGGCTTCTGGTTATATACAGTATTTGCTTGCTTCTAGGTGTTTGCTTCATTATTGTTTCATTATCTTTTCCAGGATCTTCCCAGGTAGTGATGTCAGGCTAATTGGCCTGTAGTTTTATGATCCTTTTTTGAAGATGGGAACTACCATATTTTTCGGAGTATAAGATGCACCTTTTCCCCCCCTAACTACATCAGCTCTTTTCCAGTCCACCGGTAGTTCCTTGGTGTGTGAAGATCTTTGAAATCTGTGGTTAAATGGTTCTTAGATCACCTCTGCTGGCTCCTTCAGAACTTTGGGATGTAATCAATGTAGTCCTGGTGGTTAGAACTAGTCCAGAATGGACAGATGTTTTCCTATCATTTTCTTGCCTGTTTTAATTTGTATTCCTAGTCTGCCTTTTACAGTTCTGTTTTTGGTAGGTTTGGCTATTTTTTCTTTTTGCCTGAAGATAGATGCAGATAATGAATTAAGTAGCTCTGCTGTGTCTCTACTGCCCGTCACTTCCTTGCCATCGTCTTCCATTAATGGACTGATTGTTTCCTTGACTTTTTTCTTGTTTTATACGTGCTTTTAAATTATTTTTGAAATTTGTTGCAAGTGTTAGTTCATTCTCAGCATGAGCTTCATTTCATCATTGCAGATTTGGGCTATATGCTGGTATTCTGCGTTAGTTATGTGTCCCTCTTTCAATTTTTTATACTTATCCTTTTTGTCTTTCAGTTTATCAGAGAGATCTTTCTGCAACCATGCTGGTTCTTGGATTTCTTGTTTTCCCTTTTTAGTGATATTGTGTTGGACTGGGCTTATATGATCATATTTTCCAGTGTTTCCCATGCTCCTTGCATTGTTTTCTCCTTCAGGATTTTTATGCAAGATGTTGCCCTCTTGATATAGTTTGTAATCTACATGTGTATTGAAAATGACAGATGAATAAAATTTACAAGTTTTTTTTACTTCCATGTCTTGCCAATAAGTATGGTATTTCCTGTCCCACCATCCATGTATTAACCAGGTTCAATTGTGCTTAATCCAGCACTTCTAAGAAATAGCTATTGAGGATCTTTTGACATATTTGGTTGCACAGGTAGTCCTCACTTACCACTTCTTCCCTGAGACTTCAAGTTACTATGGCACAGTAGAAGCAGACGTGCACCTAGTCCACAGAATTTGTGGTAATCCTAGCACTTGTTCAGTGACCGCACGTCAGCAGTGACTCTAGTTTTGAAGGTTTAGGAAAAGAAATCACAGCAATTCGGGTTCTGCCATTTATCATGGCTGCAGCATCCCACACTCACGATCCCAATTTGTAGCCTTCCCAGATAGCTTCTGACCAGCAAAATCAGTGGATATACTGGCAGGAATTTGCAAGTCACGGTCATATTAATAATAATTAATAATAATAAATAAATAAATATGAAATTGCCTTTAACAACCCACAGTAATTTGCTTAACAACTACAGAGAAACAGATGTAAGTTGGCACTGTCATGTGACATCATGCTTAATGATTAGTGACGCTCAGTTCCAATTGTGGTAGGTTAAGTGAAGACTACTTGAATTGGAATTTCACCAGAGGGGTTGTAGACAGTATTTTCTGCTCTTATTTGCAGCTGAGGACTTCCATGAGCAAAAGTGGTGCTTCAAAGCTTGCAGAGGCTTTCGGCATCATTTCATCAGCTAAAGCCCCCACATCTCTAAATTTAGCTCCAAAGGTTTGACTGTAACCAAATTGGGACATTTTGTCAGGCTTGAAAAACATAGATTTTCTCCCTGTATACATGTGTAGGTGGGTGTATCTTTATTTCTCTCTATGCATATATCTGCAATGATATAACCTATCCCCAACACTTCAAGATATATTTGATGATAATACTTTGCATTGCTAAGAATTTATGATTGACCCAACTAAATAACTGAATCTGATTGAATGGATATTTGAACATGGATCTCAATAGTACTCCATGTGTCATATGAATCATCAATAATGTAAGTGATTATTCTAGTATTGGGGCATGTTTGTTTTTTCATTGTAATATATACTTTTTTCTTTTCTCACATCTCTAATCATTTTATAAACAAAGTTACACTTTTCTTTGATTCTTACAGACAAAGAGGATGGCAATAAGAGCACTCTGGACAACTGTAAATAATAAGCAAAGTTGAAAAGGGAAGAAAATCAAGCCAGAAATCAAAATATGTTCCGTTTCCTTCAGAAAATCATACAATGATGCTCTTCCTCCAGCAGCTGTTAGACAAAAGAGAGAAAATCAAAAAAGAATAAGCAGATTATGCAGAACTGAAGGATACATTACATGAAAAGTGAAGAGAGATTATTTATCATTCAGAAAAAGAGGGAAATATCTGGAAGTCCGTGAGGAGGAAACTGTCAATAGTAAAGTCACGTAGAACAGACAGGAATACAGGCTTCTCCCTGTGAAGAAGAAAACGGCTTGAATGATAGCACCACTAAAGAAGGCATTGTCCATATTTGTTTACCTCCTCAAGAATACTGGCTGTAGAAAAGCTCCATAGATTTGCCTATTGTGGGAAAAGCACAGATTGCAAATGTCCTGATTATGGGAAAGTCACAATTCCTGCCTAGAATTAAACCAAAAGATTCACATAGGAGAGAAATGCTTCGAATGTTCTGATTGTTGGAAAACTTTCAGTTATAATTCCAACTTGGTGATAGACCAGAGGAATCATAAAGGAGAAAAACCCGTTCAATGGCCGGATTGTGGGAGAAGTTTCAGTCATAATTCCTGCCTTACTCCATGGAGAAACCTTATGAGTGTCAAGATTGTGGGAAAGGTTTCATTAGAAATTCCAACCTCCTGAGACACAGGATCACGCACACAGAAGAGAAACACTTTGAATGTCCTGACTGTGGGAAAAGCTTTGGTAATAATTCCAATCTGCTGACACACCAGAGGACTCACACAGGAGAGAAACCCTTTGAATGTCTTGACTGTGGGAAATGTTACAGTCAGAAATCTCACCTGGTAATACACCAGAGGACTCACACAGGAGAGAAACCCTTTGAATGTCCTATCTGTGGGAAAAGCTTTAGTGATAATTCCAATTTGCTGACACACCAGAGGACTCACACAGGAGAGAAACCCTTTGAATGTCCTGACTGTGGGAAACGTTACAGTCAAAATTCCCACCTGGTAGCACACCAGAGAACTCACACAGGAGAAAAACCCTTTGAATGTCCTATCTGTGGGAAAAGCTTTAGTAGTAATTCCAATCTGGTGACACACCAGAGGACTCACACAGGAGAGAAACCCTTTGAATGTCCTGACTGTGGGAAACGTTACAGTCAGAATAGCCAGATGGTAATACACCGGTGGACTCACACAGGAGAGAAACCTTTTGAATGCCCTATCTGTGGGAAAAGCTACAGTGATAATTACAATCTTCTAAGACACCAGAGGAGTCACACAGGAGAGAAACCCTATGAATGTTCTGATTGTGGGAAAAGTTTTAGTCACACTTCAAGCCTGGTGACACACCAGAAGACTCACACAGAAGATAAACCCTTTATATGTCCTATCTGTAGGAAACGTTTTTGTTATAATTCCAGTCTTGTGAGACACCAGAGGACTCACACCATGAAGAAATCTTTGAAATGACCAGTCTGTGGACATTACTTCAAGCATTAATCATCCCTTATTGCACACAAGGTAATCTATATGAGGAATAGTAGATGAGTTTAGAGAATGCTGGAATTTCATTTGTGATCTCCCATTGAAAGTTTAGGTGAGAAATTGATTGTTTGAATTTTGGCCTGATTCATTTTGCTCAAACATTTCTCAGGATTAAATTTGTAGGTGGAGAGAAAAGGAAAATGGCTAACTACTAGTTTCTAGTTATCAGCAGAAGCTTCTTTATATTTCCTTTCCCAGAAGTAGTTGAATTCCTCAAAAAGGAATTTTGGGTGAGCTTTTCTATTTTGCTTTCCTTAACTACCCAAATCCCTCTGCTCTCCCTGAGGCAGCCATTAATCAAATATGTGAGTTGCTATGCTGAACACTGTCTACTCAGAGCTGGGGAAAACTCTTGGAGATCTAGTGCATGGCCAGGCTTGCATGCCATAGGCTTCTCTAGGCCTCCTCTCCCTCCAAGACATCCTTGTACTCTGTATCCTAACCCTTGTGTCCCCTGGGCCCTTCACTCCCTCCCAGCGTCCCCTTACACCTGACTCCCACCCCACCCAACCTCACACCCTCCTCCTTCTTACCTTTTGAATATCTCTGAACCTCATGGTGGGGACAGAGGGAAGGACGTGCATCCTTGGGCCTCATGATTTTGTCCTGGAAGTAGCCACCATTTTCAGTGGACCCTGGATTCATCCCTGCTGTGAACTGTGGTAATGAACACGCCACACTACATCCTGCAGCAAACGGCAGCTTGCATGGGCTGCACGACAAGCTATGTAGTATATGGCCACTCGCAGCCACAGAAGACGTCAGACGGCTGTGCAACAAGTGTTGGGGTGTGCTTGCCCTAGCTGCGATGGTCCTAAAGTAAGCGGCTAAGAAATCCTCCAAAACTAAGAAGTGGTGCTCATTTTGAGCCCCAAAAGAAAATAAAACTATGTCTTATTTTCAGGGAAACGGGTATGTATATGCAATTCTATGAACTCACGATTGACCCAAGTCAACAAATAAATTTCATAACTGAATGGGTGTCAGGTTCCGAAATAAAAGACTCCAAATCTTGATGATGATGGTTAGAAGATGCTCTATCGGTACAGACTGACATCCATATGTCAGGAATGAGAGTAGGCTGTAGCAGTGGCTGGCGGCCTCCTGGAGACAGTAGGATCAAGGTTAGCTCGGTGGGCTGTGGCAGCGCTGGCTGCGCCGGGGATGACATGTGGACCCCTACCATGAGGACCACGCCTGGAATATAAAGATTACAGTGAGTGGTAGCACAGGTCAGGGGCCCTGGATTTGTCTGGATTCTTCCTGTGGAATCTAGTGGTCAGTCTCGGGGCCTTGACGTCCTCCATCGGGACCCAGGATGCCTCTGACAGCAGATACCCTTTCCACATTATCAAATATTGGAGTTCCTTTTTGTGCCAGGAGGTATCTAGTATGTCCTCTACCTCATAGTGTTGTTCCCTTCCTACCATGGTAGGAGGTGAAGGGGCAATCCTGAGGCCCCTCAGGGGAGTTATATGGACTGGTCAGAGTAGGCTACAATGGAATACCGGATGGGTTTTCCCTAGTAATTGGGGAAGACGGAGTTGCACGCTTACCGGATTAATGACTCGTATTATTGGGAAGGACCCTATAAACTTAGGGCCTAGTTTCTTGCAGGGTAGTTTCGGATACTTGGTAGAAAGGTACACTGGTTGACCCACCCTGAACATGGGTGGAGCTCTTTTTGTCCCCCAGCTTTTTGTAACCTGTAGCCGTGTGGTTTAGGGCTTTCTTGACGCTTCCCCATACGTTCCTCATTCGGTCTGACCATTCTTTGACTCCTATATTGGCTGGATCTATACTAGGGCACTCTGGTATCGGCATGAACTCCCTGCCCGACACTGAAATGGAATGGAGTAAACCCTGTACTGCTATGTACAGCATTATTATATGCTACTTCAACATATGGCAGTAGGTCTGCCCAGTCCATTTGCTGATGTTTGATATAGCATCTCAGGTAACGTTCCACCATGGCATTGGCTCTTTCGGCTGCTCCATTGGTAGCAGGATGGAATGCTGAACTGAAACCCTGCGATGAACCAATTCTTGTCAGGAGTTCCCGCCCAAATCTGGCGGTAAACAGCACCCCCCTGTCTGATATTTTCTGGGGTACCCCATGGAGGTGATAGACATGAACTATAAACAACTTAACTAACCACCTGGCAGAAGGGAGACCAGGACAGGGTATAAAATGGGCTTGTTTAGAGAACATGTCTATCACAGTCCAGATGACTATATTTCCTTGACTCTCTGGTAGCTCCACGATAAAGTCCATGGCTATCTGTTCCCAGGGATGTGTGGGGTCTGCTATTGTTTGCAATAAGCCTAATGGTTTCCCTGGTTGGGTTTTCATGGTAGCGCACACCACACAGCTCCGTACATATTCCGCTACATCTTTTTTCATAGAGGGCCACCAGAACTGGCGATTGACGAGGTGCAATGTCTTTAAATACCCAAAGTGTCCAGCAGGTCGATCGTCATGACAGCACTGTAGTACCCTTAACCGCACATCTGGGTGAACAGCTTTGACCCCTTCCAAGGAAAGCCATCCCTAAGTGTAAGGACAGAGCGATTTTCACTATACCACTGGTCTCTTGGTAATGCGGTTTGGATGGCCTGCGGAACAGCCCCACTGGAACCTGCTGGGTTATAGATGGCGACTGGGTGACAATCAATGATTGGCTTCGGTGGTTTCGGTATGATGGTATGATGGCTTGCACTACCTCCTCCCTGGTGCTCTCATATTGTGGCTTCCGGGACAGAGCATCAGCCAGGAAATTTCTCCCTGTGGGTATGTATTTCAAAGTGAAATTGAATCGTCTGAAATACAGAGCCCACCTCACTTGTTTTGACCACAGCCTCCTGGGTTGTTGCAAAGCCCCCAAGTTCTTGTGGTCCGTCCACACTTCAAATGGTACTCAACGACAGGGGTGAAATCTAAAATTTGTTATTACCGGTTCTGTGGGTGTGGCTTGGTGGGGGTGGGGGGGTAATGTGACTGGGTGGGCATGGCCAACTTTTTTTTTTTTTACTTTTAAAAGCATTTTTCTACAACCTTAAGAGGTTGCACAAAAAATACTTTTAAAAGCTTCTGACGATCAAGCAAGTCAGCTGGGATCGCCAGAGGCTTTTAAGGGCATTTTTTTTACAGCCTCTTCGGCTGAAGAGGTTGCAGAAAAAAATGCTTTTAAAGCTTCTGACGATCAGGCAACTCAGCTGGGATCGCCAGAGGCTTTTATAGGCATTTTTTTCCTACACCCTCTTCGGCGGAAGGGGTTGCAGAAAAAAATGCTTTGAAAAGCCTCTGGTGATCCCAGCTGAGCCGTGCGATCATCGGAGGCTTTTTTTTTACTTTTAAAAGCATTTTTATCAGCCGAAGTGGTTGTAGAAAAAATGCTTTTAAAAGTAAAAAAACCCCAGCCTCTGATGATCGCGCAACTCAGCTGGGTATGGGGGGGCGCAGGAATTTTTGCTACCTGTTCTCTGAACCACCTGCCGCCATTGCTACAGGATCAGGTGATCCGGTCCGAACCGGGAGCATTTCACCCCTGCTCCACCACCTTCCAGAAGGTGTCGCCAGGTCACCAACACCCACTTAACAGCAAAGGTCTCCTTTTCCCAGATTGGCCAATTATGCTCAGTCTCTGTTAACTTTCATGACGTGTATGTACATGGCTGCAGTGCTCCCTCCTCATTCCTCTGTAGAAGAACTGCAGCCACAGTCACATCAGTGGCATCTGCCTGTATCAGAAACAGTTTTGCCGGATCTGGGTGTCGGAGGACCGGTTCTTTCGCAAAAAGTGATTTCACTTGTTCGAAGGCCCGATGACAATCTAGGGTCCATTGTATCGGACCACCCGGGCGTTATTTCCTCATCAGGTGTTTTGATTTTAGGAGGTCCGTGAGAGGCGGAGCCACTTGGGCAAACGTTGGGATAAACTGGTGTTAGAAGTTGGAGAACCCCAGAAAGCTTTGTAACTGCTTTCGGGTCTTAGGCACCTGCCAGTCTATCACCTGTCTCACCTTAGAAGGGTCCTCCATAATATGCCTCCCGGAGATCCAGTTTAGTAAACATGCTTCCCTCGGCCAACCGGGCCAACATGTCCTTCATTAACGGCAGTGGATACAGCTGTTTTATGCACACTGTTAATCCCTTGGAAATCCACACATAATCTCAACCCACCATCCTTTTTCTCTTGAAACAGGACAGGCGCAGCACTTGTTTTCACTAAAGGCGTCTTTTAGATCGGCCTAGACCTCTGGATAACCCAGGTCTCCGGGTTTCCCTGACTGTGTTAGAATATTATATTTCTCCAAAGAAGAAATGGAGAAACATGTTCTTAGAGGCAGAAAGCAGCCCCCAGTCTTTCTTAATAGCTTACAGCAGATGCTCATTAAGAAATCCTGGGAATATATATATTTTCTATCACTTTGCAAATGATCCCTCTGCAAAAGGATGCCCACAACCAGGGCCAGGTCAGGGGCGAGGAGGAACCAAGAACCTCCTTTGGCCTGAGCCTCAAGCTCCAGGTAGCTTCAAATTTAAACATGTTTGAAAGTTTCTAAATTTTAAAACATTAACATATTTAATGTTTCCCTTCACTCATTTTTGATGTCATTTTTTTTGCATAGCTGTCATCATGTCTCATTATGGTTAAGAGCTAAAAACCTTTAAAATGGCCAAAGCCTCTGAATCTTGGACTGTAATGCATAATCATGCATTCTGAACCCCTGTTCAGAATCTACCTCAGTGGGTTCTCTCAGAAGTGATGAAAGAATTACTGATGGATGATGGATTCAACAGCAAGAGGTAGATGTTGAGGCAGATGAAATAGATTAAATATGAGTGATGTAAGGAGATACAAGATCCCAAGGGAGGAGCATGGGAGATTTGTCAAAAAGTCAGTAAGAGTTGAAATACTAAAAAGGGCAAGAGATGATGGATAGATATAGAATACTTAAGATGGCAATTGCTTCATTAAGGGTTAGAAAACAGGTAGAAAATAGAAATTGGGAAAATAGTATTCATACATAATAGAATACATTATAATTACTATGTATACATAAATGTTAGAAGTTGAAAGGTATTATTATGTATATCTAAACAGTATTGTTATTAGTATTGTGTATAAAGTACATTGACCCAGACTGTTCACTAAGCACTTAGATATTTTTTTAAAAAACTATTTAAAAATTATATTTTAAAAAAATCTACCCCAATGGGGACTAATTATATTTATCAGCCATGGATTTCTGATTATTTGGGGGAATAAAGTGGGACAGTAAGACAGGAAACAGAAGAACTTGGAAGAGCTTATGGCTTTGCTGGCTACCGCAAGAGTTCATTGCAAAGAATGTGACTTCTTTTTTCCTCTTGGAGATGTCTGATGCATAGAACCAAAGCCCCAGAAGGCAAGAAAGAGGGGGGCAATGGGTATGATTCTGAATATAAAAATAATAATAGTTTTATGTCATGATTAAGGATTAAGTGCAGATTAGAAATAAATATTAATTGAATTTCAATAGACAAAGAATACACATTAAAACTAATATGAGCTAAAGAGCAGAATAAGATAAAAGTTCCCCTCGCACATATGTGCCAACTCTAGGGGGAGGTGCTCATTTCAGTTTCAAAGCTGAAGAGCCAGCGCTGTCCGAAGACGTCTCTGTGGTCATGTGGCCTACATGGCTAAACGCCAAAGGTGCATGGAACGCTGTTACCTTCCCACCAAAGGTGGTCCCTATTTTTTCTATTTGCATTTTATACATGCTTTCAAACTGCTAGGTTGGCAGAAGCTGGGACAAATAATGGGAGCTCACCCCATTATTTATTTATTTATTATTTATTATTTCAGTTTGTATACTGCCCTACTCCCGAAGGACTCAGGGCAGTGAACAGCCATAGAATAAAACATATAAATACAAAATTTAAAATAAAATAAAACGAATTAAATAATTTGGCTGAAAATTTAAAACCCCAATAATTTAAAACCAAATTTAAAATTTCCATTTAAAAAGCGGAAAAAACTTAGGTCAGGCCAGCTTGATGAAATAAGAACATCTAGAGCGCGCGACGGAAGGTACGCAGATCCGGGATCCTCCGTATCTCCGTGGGGAACTCATTCCAGATAGTAGGTGCCCCCACAGAGAAGGCTCTCCTC